>NC_072450.1:17785593-18448718 GCF_027596085.1 Anoplopoma fimbria
GGATAGAAACAGCATTAAGGACGTTTTGTAAATTGCACTGCAACTAATTACTACAAAAAAAAATGATGAAGATAGTACAGCAAATTAAAATTAATCAAGGCCGACACAAATTACTCAGTTATAAATAATGTGACTGAAGTTGTGGATTGCAGCGGTGCTTGAATGTGGATTGGTCTGTTTGCAGTATAGGCTGAGGTAGTTCAGCTGTTGCATAATCAGAGCACAGCTGATCACAGTGGCTGCTTTGCTCATAAATCATCAATCCTTTCTCTCTCTTTGTGCACGTTCATGTGTGTCAGGACTATCTGATGGCGCTGTCACTGCAGCAGGAGCAGCAAAGCCAGGACCTACAGTGGGAGCAGCTCCCCGAGGGCATCAGTGACCTAGAGCTGGCAAAAAAGCTTCAAGAGGAGGAGGACCGACGAGCGTCCCAGTACTACCAAGAGCAGGAGCAGGAACAGGCGGCGGCAGCTGCAGCAGCAGCAGCACAGGCACAGGTGGGGAGGGAGGGGCTGAGGGAGATAAAAGCAAGTGGAAGAGGGAGGAGAAGTGGGACTTTGAATAAATGTGGGGCATTTAATCTGGCATAGAGGGAAGATGTTGCCTTTTGGAGACAGATGGATGTCTGCTTCAGAGAGTTTGAACTATAAAGGAGACGTTGGAGAAGAAAAGGGTTGGTGGTACCTTTCACTGTGAGGTCAAGACACAGGCATTGTCCCTGGAGCTGCTGAGGCATTTAGGAGAGTCATCACACCTCCTTGTTGCAGCCATGTGACATATCGGTATATTGATTAAATGATGTCTATACATGGCATAATTAGAACCAATGTGACATTGCCCTTTATTAAAAAGCTCTTGGTTTTGTTAGCTTCTCTAAAAGATATCTCTTGCTGACCAGTCCTGTTTTTCAGAATCTTTTTAGTATCAGTTTTTAGAGCAAATATTCATGCCTTTTTCAAGTGTTTGAACAGCATATCAAAACCTGAAAGTGTTAGCAAAAAACTAAAATCCTTCCCTCACATTTATTCCTACTCTCTTCTTACATCTCCTAATATATACCTAAATAATATCATTGACCTACATAATCTAAAAAATGTAAAACTAAATAAGTAACTGCATTAAACCCCATATCAGGGTTGTTATATCTTAAGGTATGCTATTACTTCTATATTCAAACATAACCCAATACCTATTCCAAAGGCATACAACCAGCCATGTTTTTAAACTAAACATTAATATTTGCCTTATCACCATGTTCCAGTTCAGAGCAATAAGTAGCTTTGCCTGTGATATACACATATCTATGAATTTAAACTCTTTTCTGCCCTTCTGTCCCGTTTGTGCAGCAGGGCCAGCAGGAGCCTGCCGAGGGAGACGAGGCGGACAGAGGAGGGCCAGGAGCAGGCGGAGCAGCAGCCGGCGCTGGGACGGCAGCAGCTGCTGGAGCCACACCCAGCCCGGGAAAACAGTCCTCAAGCGGGGAGCGCAAGGCCAAGAAAGAATCGAAGGATAAAGACAAATGTGTTATTTTGTAACATACAGCTTGTCTCTGTGAGTGTTTTGTGCATTTGCTTATCCGTGAGAAAGGGGACAGCATTTGTTTCTCCATGGACTGGACACACAACGGCCAGCCTCCATCCCCCTTGACGACATCCAAGGTAAGGAGACGTTTTGAGGAGAGACGCAAAAAGACTTAGAGGATTTGCTGTTCCCAAACCACTGGTGCCTGCTATCCTCTTTCCTCAGTGGAACCTGGACATCAGAGGAAGGAACGCTACCATGACAACTACAGCTTACCTTTCATAGAGTCGGCCAAACTTTGTTACAAGTTGCACAGTGCACTATATTTGTGATGTGGGGTCAAGTTTATTCGGGGTGGTATATTTTATAGCAAATGACATAATCTGAAGAAACAAAATGTCACCATGTTCTTTCCCCCCAAAAAAATCATTCATTTGTCATTGCTGCAGCTCATAAGCTTTTTTGTATGTATCAATACTTACAAAACGTATATAGACGGATACACATTTTTTTTTAAGTTGATGACGAGATTCACATTTTATTTATATATATTTGAGGTAGCTTTTGGTGAGTTTTTATTTTTATCTGTAAACTGACATGGATTTGCTCCTAATGTTGCATGTAGGAAATCAGTTTAACACTATTTGTGTCCCCTCCAAAACACTATGTACCTAAGGGTTAATTAATGCCAGATAGCTGCAAGTTACTGTAGCTATGGAACAATACTCATCACAGCTTGCCCTGTTCAGATTTGCCTTACCAGAGTATGGTGATGTTGTATTCTGCTCTGTTTGAATGTGAATGTGTGTTTGTTTGTTTTCATGTGTGTGGTATGTGCAGTACACATGTGGTATAATTGGTGTGTGGTACACATGTCTCATTTACTGAGAAACGCTGATGTAACACGTTTAAATTTGGAAATAGCCAAATATTTTATGCTGTATCAACTCAGCTCCACGTTCGTCTAGTCTTTTATGTTGAGGTTCTATTTCTCAAAAGCTACGTTTGGGACAGTCAAACTGAGATAACTGAGATTTGCTGGATATTTTTCTGAATCTGAAGTTGTTTCTATGTTAACCACGACTATCCTTTAGCAGATAAGATTAGGAGTAGATCACACCCAGTTTAGAGTGAATGGTAGTTCTGAAGGGCCCTTTAATTTTTCCAGTCTCTTTTTGCTGCTTCCTAAAAAGGTGTGTGTGTGTGTGTGTGTGTGTGTGTGTGTGTGTGTGTGTGTGTGTGTGTGTGTGTGTGTGTGTGTGTGTGTGTGTGTGTGTGTGTGTGTGTGTGTGTGTGTGTGTGTGTGTGTGTGTGTGTGTGTGTGTGTGTGTGTGTGTGTGTGTGTGCAACCAGGTTGTGAAAAGAAATACTGCAGAATTCAGTAATTTGCATGTATTATTCCTCAAAACTAGGAAAACATTTGTGAACTGTTATTTAACACAAACCTGAATCCAAACCCCCAAATCTGTGACACCGATATCTACAAAGTGTTTCAACTCCAGATATTAACCTGACTCATTTCATGCTGTAGCTGTGTTGAGTTGATATTTTCTCCCTCGGTCTCAACAATTCTCTCAGAGTTAAGTCTCTTTCTCTAGCCTCTCTTTGAGAAGAACAAATGTCAAATTCAGAGAGGGAAAGATTAATCTGTTAGAAATAAGACCCTAATAATGAAAGTTCTCAAACTGAACTGTCCTGGACCATGGGAAATATATATATATTCTGAATTCTGTGGTATCACCTTTTAACTTGTGTACATTTCACTGCAGTGTGCAAACACATGATGTACATATTTCCTGATGCATTCTTATAATGGATTTAGCTAGTGGTTTGTGCCATTATTGTACCATGGGACTGCCTCCGGAGAAACTTTTCTATCTATACATTCCAAGTGGATGCCTTGACTCAAGCCTTGTTACAGACTGAGGGAGACAGTCGTCATAGGAGGTCTTTGCAGTGCTTGTAAAGCGGTCTCCGTTATTTTTGTTCAGTGAGAACAAACCTGACATGACGATTACATGGAGGCAGCAGGCTACCTACTGTGTGGGAACCCTTTCTTATGGGCTTAATGTGATGGCTGGAGTTTGAGCTCCATGTTTGTTTGGCCCTAACAAGGCTATGTTTTGTATATATATATAACGCCTTACAACATTTCAACATATTTTATAGGACAAAAGGAAACAGGCGTATTACCAGAAAGAGACAATCCACGCAGTTTTCACATGAACATCAGAAATACTCTCAGGCCTTTTGTGAAGGGACATATCCTCCAGTGTCTTTTATGTATTGGCACAGTTCCTCGGCCTGTAGTCACTTCCTCAGTCGCAACTTTAAGTATCTGCTTATGTATAAACACAACAACTATTTTGACACTTTGAAGGACACTATATTATTTAAGACCCTCATTGTTGAACTTCACTATAAAAAAAGTATGAATTATGCTGCTCCTCTTGTGTTAACCTGGACTACCTGATAGGAAAAATAAAGACCTTGGACAGGGTTAAGAAACATAGTTAATTATGTAGTCTTTTCATTGACTCCTTTGCAGTTTTTTTCCATGCAGCTTAAGTAAATAACAGAAATACTCATAAGGTGAACGCATAAAGGCATAGGGGGAGCTTTTTTTTTGTATGTCTTTTCTGAATTTAACCTCGTTAATATCTTGGCCCGTCAAGTGAACATGCTGATTAAACATTCCAGTGGAAGTTTAAGAAATGTAACTTCACTGAGGGGCAGTTTGAAGATAAAAATGTTAAGTTTGTATGAGTGCGTTGGTATGAGTGAAGAGTGACACATGCCACATATTATTTCAGATCTGCATTAGCTTGCTATCCCTAGTCATTACTATCAGAATCTGATATTTTGTTGTAATGTGTTAGTTTCACCCTCGTTCTGAAGTCGAATTGATCAGAAGGATATTGTGTGTTCAGTGTCTCAAAGTGGTTTTTATTGTATGCCTTGTAAAAGTGATGGTGGGGTAAATGCTGTAAAAGTAGTGTTTTAACAAGGTGGTTGTTGAACAAATAGTCGTTGTAATTGGTTTTGCACTGTTACATTGATATGCACTAACAGAAGAGAAACATACCTCATTTTATACAGAACATAAATTGTGCAAGAGTGCTATTGTCCTTTGGGTACCTTTTAAAAACAAAAAAAGGCCGAAAGAATTATCTCAACATGGTAGCTGTATCCTGGTAACCAGCTGAATAATATTAATTTGTAAAAGTATAAAAGGGCTGTTACATTTTTTCGGCTTAAAATGAAAGTACTTTTGTTGAAATAAAGTACCACTTCAATAGAACTTGCTGCAATTTGATATATTCAGGTTAGTGGTACACCTATACCAGACAAAAGGCTACCAGTTACAAAGGTCTGAGTACCAGCACACAGCTAAAAGATGACAAGGAAGATGTGAATTACAACAAAACACAGGTGGATGTCATTTGAGTGGAACAGAAGCAAGTTTTTCTACAAAGAACATTAGAAAATATGTAGCCAACACTGGTACTCGACTCAATCAGCAAAAAATGTTATAGGTGCACCCCTAATTCAGGTCCCTCTTATTTCAGTCCAGAGTCCGTCATTTAACTACACAACTTCTCACAAGTACTCTCAAACTTTGACAAACAGAAAAGGGGAAAGGCTGCTTTATAAGGCTAGAGTGTGTCATCTATGTGGCAGAGGGAAATGTTCATTCTTGCTGTATGAGACACATACAGAGTGCTGAACAATCTAAAGGGAGACATTTTCTCTAATGCAATGTCAAACTTCGTGGTGCATGTGTAGTGTGAACTGAAAAGTTAGGCAGAGTAAAATTATTAACTACCTGGATAACAGAATTTCCACTGTACGGCCCATTATGTTTATATTTCATGTAAAACATACAAGCGAAAGGAAGGTGTTTGTGAATATGGGAGGTTACTCGTTTGTGTTTATTTCAATGTTCATCTATTTACATAAATGACCAAATAATGTATGTAGCCTTTCACACCACAGTCACATAATGTATATGGTGATATATATATAAATATATAACAAAATGCCTTATAGACGAGGGACATTCAACCTGATTAGAAGTACCAGGATAATAAAAGACTAAGATCAACAGTTGCTTTGTCGTTTGTAATGAGCTCTAATCACTTCGAGGACAAACTGATATGTTTGACCAGATGAATCCTCTGGGAAATGTATGAAGCATTAACTTCAGTTTCAACAATTGGCTGGGGGGGGGGGGGTCAATAAACCACATCAGAACATATTCACCTAGGATTAATCTGGCCAAGGCCAGAGGGGAGACAATGAGGCTACTACGACAATCAGCACAAGTCATTCTGCTCAGCAGTTTTCTGTAATTTAATCAAGCTTTATCAATCACTTCTGACAGGTGTTCAGGTCAATTATGTGGTAATCCATGCAGTTCAAACCTGGATGTGTTGGTCCAACTATTAAAAAGGACAAAACAGTTCATAACAGTTTGTAAATTAAATTTAAAAAATACAACTATAACAGAAAAAGCATTAGGGAGCTTTAAGGTGATGTTTTAGTCACAGCTGATAATGTCTGCTCCACTAAAGTGTCAACCTTTTGCAGTTTTAATCAACATGCATATTTTATGCGGTGTTCTAAAACTTTCTGCGAGCTGTCAAAGTACTTCCTGCTTGTATCACAAGGTTACATTTTGTACACAGTGTGTCCCAACATCATGTGATTTACGAAATCATATCCTCTTGTAGTCAGACTAAAGGCTGTGAACTGACTGAGAAAACCAGGTGTAATCGAATTTGCAGAATCCTTGGAATAACAATGAGCAAATCCAATAAAGTGTGATGGTCCTTTCAGGGACTAACACCAGTGAATGCTTTGCAGTAACAGATTTCAATGTCAAATTTTATTTCAGACTCACAGGCCTGTATGCAACTCAACTCATGGCCTATAAGAGTATTTTTGCTACAATGCAGGCTAGTTTACAGTTTGACATTTTAGCAAATCCGACAAAACAGGACATCCACACAAAGTATGACTTCAAAAACAAACAAAAAAAAAAATTCCTATGCCATCTGTTTCCTCACAGAGAAAAAATCCAAATGAGTGAATGATCCCTGACATTTACTGCACTCTATAATACACTAAAATAAGACATATTTCACAGGACTACTGAGTGTGACACTACGCTATTGAAAATATACATACAACACTCAGTTAGAGGAACGTTCATAACATCACTTGAAAACTTGTTACAAAGACCTGGAGCTGTACAATATCTTCCTAAATGTCAAGTAAAACGTACGCAAAGGGTTGTTTTATGGTAACAGCAGAACCGTCAGGAGAACTCTACATCGAGGTAAGCACGTATCTATACAAAATAAAATAGTGTCATCAACCTCATGGCTACAAATGTGCCACCTAAAACTGCTGATATTCTAAAAATACAGAGTTCAGAAAAGTCTTTACATTTTCAGGTGTTTTAAAGTGGCAGAATTTGAATGCAGTTAAAACTGCCGCGGCGTTCCTTTGAAGGGCTTGAATCCACCCACGTTGCCGCCACTGGGGATGGAGTTGTTGGTGATCTGTACAATACGGTTCATTCCAGACGAAGAGTGACTGCACAAAAACAAACAAAGCCCAAATGTAATACGGCCGAGAAAAGTGATCATGCTATTCAAGTTTGTCACCACTTGTTTGTAAGTTTGGCATACCTGGAAGGAGCCATCATGCTGCCCCGGCTGTCTCCCATTCTGCGATTATCAGGGAAGCCCCTGCCCTGGGAGCTTGAACCACCGTGCCACTCCTTCCTCAGTCCCTGATCCCTGTTGTGACGCTCCACCACGACCTGGCGGCCAGAGCTGAATGGCTGCAGAGACAGAAGATAGACATCTCTACTTATAATTCTCTTCTATAAATTGTTAAATGCATGTGTGAGCTACTGCTTAAGACTGACACTCTGTTGTTAAAACTCCATGTTTGTGACTTAATTTACAGGACCGGACCACCACTTCATCAATAACACTGGTACACTATCAATGATAATTATATGAGCTGTCTGAAATGTCAAAAAAGAAAAAGGTGTAAATGTTTTAATTTATTTCCACAGCTTTGCAGATGAAGCAGCCGATTTGAGCACTAGCTGACTTCTTAAAGAATTAAGAAAACCTTCAAAAGCTAAAATATGTAACAATTTCCCCAAAACAATGTAAGGACTAATACAAAAATAATCTCTCTCGATCATCACTTATGACCCACTACAAGTGTGTGGATGTATCTGTATTTACAGTGACCCTGTTCTCTGCCTGTATCCTCTTTTCTTAATATTTTGCTGGACACTTCTGGGCATCAGCAAAGAGGATTTGGACCACATGTGGGGGTGTAACCCCCAGCCAATGAGCAGGGTGTGCAGACCCTATATATGTATACAGCACTCTCACGCGCCTGATACAAAGCGGCGGAGAACAGGGTGTTACATCGCCACAGCAGGATGAAGTGTGCCTTGGGCTGCATTCATTCAAAATCCAGCACCTTCCCGCAAGTCTGTTGGGGAGGCTTGGATGTGTTTATTTGTGCTTTAGAATATAACCACTGTGAAACAATCAGATAATAACGTTTCTATTCTTCTGAGTCATGGTTTTGTTCTCACTGACGACATTCCCTCTCTTTATCTACTCTAGCTCACTCGACCCCCTGTGCTCTTTCGCTTGCTCGTTCAGCAAGAGAAAAGGGGTGAATTTTGAAAGCTGGGTTTCCCAACAGCAACCGACAATGTGACTCCTGCATATAATACCTTTTAAGACATTCATTTCTGCATGACCTGTCAATATCCTGTACCATCAGTACAGGGGACCTAAGAACAGCACTCAAACTCTTAGGCTTTGTTTATACTCCTGCTTTGTACCGTAGTGCGAGCCTCCGCAGTTCGTTGCATTATTCTACGCAACGCCAGAGGCCGTACAAACAAAATGAACTGTGATGAATCAGTCATGAAAAGTCATAAACTAACCTCTTGTATATTTGCACTTATCTATAGATCACTTCAGGGAGTAAAGCTAAGTTTTAGTCTGAAGGTAGGCTGACCTGATTACTCATCACCATGGGTCTCCCTCCGTCTCGATCATTAAAGCTACTCCTTCCACGGTTTGCCGAGGTGCCTCCTCTAAGTACTGGACCTGGACCTTCTCTGCCTGATCGCTCTGCACGCATGCGCATAGGTCCTCTGGTCAACCCAGCATTACTGCAGGGGAGAGATTTAAAACAAAAGAAATAAGCTTTTACAGTTTGTGGGGGACAAAGAAAAAAAAAAAAAGAAAAAAACATTTAAATGATTATGCTCAAAAGCTGCATTATATTTTCACCGTATATCTCCCTTGTTGGAGTTCATGCCACCATCGTTCTTCCATCCATGCCCTCCGTCCCTCGGTGAGCGGTTGTGCGACATGCCAGGCATTGCAGCTCTGGCTCCCATCGGGCGATCATGCATGGGCACAGGCCGCCGCTCATCTCGGTCCCTGCGGTCAGTGTCCCGGAGTTCGGTGCGTGGAGGAGGAGGTGGCTCAGCTCTGCGTACTGTTTCAAAGCTCTTGGGGTAGCGCTCAAAGCCAGAGCTCTCTCTGTGAGGAGCAGGGCGACTCTTCTTTGGCTCTGGCTCACCGTCAAACCGGCTACGTCTAACAACAAAAGACCAAAATTGGATTAGTCACATTACAAATAAACTACAATTACCGCCTCACAGTAACATCCATGTATGTTCAAAATGTCATCACTTCATTATTATATCCTATTTAACATTTGTGTTTAATCGTCATGATTAGCATACGAATTCTTGAGTTATGGCCCAAAACATGTTTTGCGAGTTCAAAGTGATGTTTGACCACCCAATTCCAATCAGATCAACCCTGAGTGCAAGTGGACATTTGTGCCAAATTTGAAGAAATTCCCCCAGGCGCTCCTGAGATTTCACATTCACGAGAATGGACGAACAACCCGAAAACATAAAATGGCAAAATGCAGCATAAACCAGATTATCTGGTACGCCAGGGACCCAGGACCGAAGTTCTGTGAACCAGCGGAGAATACAAGCAAAAGAACAAAGACACCACCCAGCAAGCACAATACCAGGACCTTAAAACTGAAGTAGCCAAATGGAATTAAGAAATGTTTATGCCTCCAGGCCATTTTGTTTTGCGTTGACCGTCCAGTGTATTCTAGTTATTTCGATATCTCAGGGGCTCCTGGAGGGAAGTTCTTGAAATTTTGCACAAACAGCCACCTGGATTCAATGATGAACTGATTAGATGTTGGTGGTCAAAGGTCACGGGGACTGTGACCTAATGGCCTTCACATTCTCGTGAAAGCTTTATCAGAAACACTGAGGGAATTTCTTTAAATATGGCACAAACTTCTTTGTGCACCCAAGGTTGATCTTAATATAATTTGGTGGTCAAAGGTCACTGTGACCCCAAGAACACGCTTTTTAGCTATAACTCAAGAATTCATATACTAATTATGTCAGTTTGACACAAATGTCCAGTAGGATAAAAAGATGAATTGATGACATTTTGGACCGACACGGATGCAACAGTAACATGACTGGTTGGCAAAAAACCTCAAGGCGGTAACTTTAGTTTTCATTTAACTAGTTATTAATTACACACGTGGTCTTCCTACTTTGACATTTCAAAATATTTTCTCTAAAAAAGGCTTCTTGTGACTAATGACCTCAATTCCTATGGTTTCATCACTTGTACCTGTCATACGTGTTGGGCTGCTCGGCAGCAGGCTCTGGAAAGCGGCCCCTCTCTCTGGGAGTGAAGTTTGAAAAGCGGTTCTGCTGTCGGTTGTAGTTCGAGCCTTGGTTCAAACGGACATCAGACTCAGACTGCATCTTCTTGTTGCCATTCCAATAAGAATCGTCTCTACGCCTGAAACATTAAATATAACATACCTCATTCAAAACATTTCTATTTCCTCTACAGAGGGAGAGCAACTTCATTCTCTTCTCAGGTAGACGTTCCACCACATCTTTACATAGCCATTGCTTTGTTAATGCTCTGAACATTGTATAGAGAATTTTCAACCACAACACTGGGTTTGCTTAAAAAGGGTTATGCGTTGATGTAAAGGTCTCCTAGTTAAACCTCATTCACAGCCATTGAGCAGCAAAACAAAGCCAACAGGGTGCAATAAATGGGAAGAAGAACTATGTTTTTTTTTCATAGGAAACAATTTGGGTCATAGTAACAACAATGAAACTGTTGAGGGAAAAACATTTAAATCTTGTATATACCCGTGTTCCACTTCACGACCCCTTTTGAGGTTGTTCCTCTTTTCTTGCTCATAGCGGAGCTGCTCCTGCTGCCTTCGCAGCTCCTCACGTTCACGTGCCATACGCTCTGCCTCTTTACGTCGTTCCTGAAAGAAGTAATATAAAATAACATTGATTAAAATAACAAATATAATATATATATATATATATAAATATGTGTTCTGTTTTTTTTTCTCATCAAGTTACATTTAATCATCATTAAAACATCAGAGTAAATTGTACTTCTAAAAGAGTAGATTTAATGCAGCACACTTTTTAGTCCAACTTAAATAGATTTTTAGAGGAAACTATTTACACCTTTACATCTGGATACATTCATCTCACTATTTCCATTGATTTTTTTTCATGCATTCATGATCCTTCAAGAGGTAAGTAGTTTGCTGGTCCTTTGTCTCCTGACACAATGTTATGCTGCTGCAGCCCCGCCCCCACATTATTCTGTTCCAGGCAGCATGGCTGGCTCTCTGTACCTGCTCAATACGGATCCTTTCTCTCTCAAGCCTCTCCCTCTCCAAGCGCTCCCTCTCCAGTTTTTGTCTTTCCATCTCAAGCCTGTGGCGCTCCCGGAGCAGGTTCTCTCGTTCTTCACGCTCCCGTAACAGACGGATGCGCTCACGCTCCCGGCGTTCTTGTTCGGCAATTTCACGGCGCCTAAAACCCAAAAACATCCCCCTTCTTAGAGCTTAATGACAATAAATGAAAAAAATTATAGTAATTAATTTGAAACTGTGGACTGTTGCAAACTACCTGCGCAACTCTACGGCTCTACGGACGCGTTCCATACGAGCCACCCGTTCACGCATCCTTTGCTCCTTCATCTTTTCAAAAGGCAGGATGTCAATCTCTTCCCCCTTGTTAATAAAAGGTCGTGGTTTGACTCTCATCATCTCTAACTGGAAGGGGAAAATATAAAGTAAATTTAGAAAAATGTTTAAAAAAGGTGAAGTATGTTAAAAGTTGATAGTAAGCTACAAGTCCATCAAGAGCTTTGTACCTCTTCAGGAGGAATCAACCATTTTGGCCTCCTTTGAATATTCATGTTGATGAAGGGCTGAAGAAAAAAGAAAAGTATGAAACAGAGTCTCATTTAACACCCTCCGGTGGCCATTTAAAATATGCTTTAAAATATAATGACATCAAATACAAATAGAGGTCTTACTTTATCAAAATACCTTCCCCTTCTAAAAGGTCTCATTTTGCCAAAATTAGAATCTCCTTTAGGGTGATGTAACATGACCATCTTGCCTGGGCTCTTCATTCCTAGAAAAAAAAAAGAAAGAAATTAATAGTCAAGAAGACGGCCATATACTTACACATACTCTAAATCAGAAATGAAGAGGAATAAAACCTACGTCCATGCTTTCGGTCATCTTTCTTCAGAGATTCTTGTCCAGAGTTGGATGAGACTGACTCAGATTTTCCACTTCTGGCCTCCTGTTTCTTGGACAAATCTTTGTCCTTTTCTGAGAGTTTATCCTCCTTTTTGTAAGATGGCTGTGCTCTAAACATGAGGAGAACCAAATGGTCAATGTCCTTTCAAATCAACATAGAATTAACTTTTCATATTTTTCTGTAACCCACTTGTTGGTCAGTTTCATCCCTGTAGAACTGCGCTTATCACTTGATTTGCTGGAACATGCTTTGTCCTCAGCTTCCTTCTTTGAGCCCTCTTTTTTGAACGGATCATTTTTGGCCTGAAAAATGGGAAGTACAGTGAAATACAAATGAAACAGGGCCACATTTTTTTTACAAAAATAAAAAAGCGTTGCATTAGACCAATCAGGCTCAAAAAACATTTTGATTCTACATATGCTTCCTAACTCACCCTTTCAACATATATCTGCTGTCCATGGAGCTCTGTACAGTCGAGGTGGGAGACGCACCGTGTCACCTCTGTACTGGAGGACATGGTCACCAAGCCATAACACTTTGAACCAGGACTGCGTGCGTTTGTAACCACCTTGGCACTCAAAACCTGTTGGCAACAAATTTCAAAAAATTTCTATGACACTGGACATATAGTTAAAGTGATGGTTTGGATATATATTTAAAAAAAAAAAGCAACTGCTAATTCCCCCAAAAATGCAAACGTTCATTACCTTTCCATATTTGCCAAACAGGTTCTTTAGAACAGCTGCTTTGGTGTTTGAGGACAAGCCGCTCACCCATATGTTACGAGAAGAGCTGCTGTTGCTGCTGCTGCTGCTCACGGCTCCTGATAAAGATGTTTTCCAAAACACATTCTCCAGTCATTGGGTATGAAAAGTATTGCATCAAGTTGAATGAAATTAGTTTGGGTTATTATATTCAAACAACACGCGGATATTATTCTTACCCTTTTCATCTTTTGCACCTTTTCCATCTCTGTCTCTTGAAGAGCTACAAAGCAAATGTTGTAACAACAAACGTGAAATGAGTGAATGTAAATAAAAGCAGACGTTAAGTGATAGGCATACATCTAGTGGAATAAAAACACCATATTTTGTACATTTCAGAAAAAAAAAATCCTGTGGGCAAGGCGTGGATCTGAACCAATGTCTCAAAGGCTTCATTGCTTTTCCAGTGGTGAGATGGGATCGGGTTGACAGCCAATTTATTCCCTGGACCAATGAAATCTTCGGAGGTTTGTTCAACTTCAAAGCGAATCATATGACCAAAAAGGAAAAAAAAATTGCCATCACGGGTACTAATATTCTTTTACAATGCCTTTTGTAGAAACTGGAAATGGCTTTAAAACTGCTGCAAAGGCCAAAGTAACAAAATAAGAGGTGTTTTCTCAGCTCCTGGTTAATATCAAAATTTAACCAACTTCAAAAAAATAAATCAGTAATTGGCAGGATTAGGTGAACAGTGAACATTTCCCTTATGGCAAAAAAATCTTGAGGCTACCCACAATGTTGCGTTCTTAGTGAGCTGGACTTGGTAGTAGTATCAAAGAACTGACATAGAAAGACAAACCTCTTTGCTTGACCTGATGCCCCAGAAGTGGAGGGGCCTTTCTTCCCAGAATCCTTTTCTTTGTCTCCCGTTTCAGCTTTCTTCAGGACCTCTCTGCCGTCTTTCTTCGTGGGATCACTCCTGGACCCATCATCTTTCTTACCATCTTTGTGGCCCTCTGTCTCTTCCTCCGTCATGTAATCATCTGGGGCCGTCTCAGCAGAGGCCTCTGGCTCGTCAGTGCCCTTCTCGGCCTCTGGATCTGGAAGTTTCACATGTTTACCTGTTTCCAGGAGATCATCACCATCAACATCTAGGGTGATGGCATCGTCATTTGGGATTGAGACGGACAGGTGATCGTCCTCGGCTTCTTTAGAGGAATTCATGGCTTCAGCATCCATCTCAGCCAGTTCGGGCTCCAGGTCTGGCTCAGCATCCTCATCTATTTCTGGGTAGGTGTCCTCATCCACCTCTGGGTAGGCATCCTCATCCACATCTGGGTCGGCCTCAGCATCCACATCTGGGTCGGCCTCAGCATCCATCTCTGGGTCGGCCTCAGCATCCACCTCTTGGTCGGCCTCAGCATCCATCTCTGGGTCGGCCTCAGCATCCACCTCACGGTTGGCCTCTGACTCTGCATCCACCTCTGGCTCAGGCTCTGAATCTGCCTCAGCCGCCACAGCTTCTGACTCTGGTTCAGCCTCAGCCAGTGCCTCAGCCTCAGGCTGAGCAAGGCTGTCCTCACAGGGTGCAGGCTTAGAATTTTCACGAGTACCATCATCTGTATCAGTTACATCTGAGGGATTTAACAAGGATAAACATTGCAAAACACAACTTTTAACATTGACATGTTGCATGTTACTTGACCTAAAAAGTAGAATAGAAAGCACATAAAGTGTTAATGGTCATCGAGGGCGTAGACACCACAGGAAGACACGAAACACACATTCTTCACTGAAAACAGTGGAGGATTCAGTGCTCTTCATTTCTTGACACGCGTTAAGTATTTGCGTCATAATTCATACTAAACGTGCAATTCCAGATGCTTCCTGCGGTGTGGCAGTTCTCCAGGTAAGAATCTTGGGACAAAGTTCAAATGGGGTAGAACAATTCATCCTTCAGGTTTTCTTCCATTGTGCAAAACATATCCCCAGCTGATCAGTCCATGGAAAGTCATTTAAGTTTTAGGATATCTTAAATATCTTCCAATAGTTCTTCAATTATCAATATCAGTGATTTTTCAGTTGGTTTTCAGAGCACTCTGAAAGAGTATCTTTCATCATAATAACCCACCGGCTTTTGTAATGTGTCCAGTCAACAGTGCACAACCTTGTACGAATAGTGCGTCCCTTTGGTCACAACACTCTGTCCTTCCATTCCCAGGCCATGGTGTATGTCATATCTCTTCACTGCACACATGCGGGGGGCTGCGATCAGCTGGTAGGAATATGTGCAATTTTGATGGATGTTGCCTGCAATGTATGAAGTCTCTTGATCTTTCAGTTGCCTCCTGAATCCAGCCTTCAGCATCTTTACAAAGTGGATAAGTGTAGTGGTCCTTGAGCTACCCAAATCCCAGCTTCATTCACAGGCCATCTCACTTGACAAAATCTGTAATAAGGTGTCGGATTCCTGAAGTGAGGGTAACAAAGTCTTCCGACCCTCCAAATGTAATTGTCATTCGTCTGTCCACCACTTTTGTCGATCAAAATGTCAACAGGAAAGTGCAACGATACTTGAGTCCTAGGAGTCGTTCCTTCTTCCAATTCATTAGACATAAAAAAATGTCAGCTTGTTTGTGAACCATGCCTCTTTGTTTAACTGGGGAATGTGGGAAGCTGAGTGCCATAGGTTGTGGAAATCCACAGAAGCAAACAGAACATTTTCTTTAAAATGTCTGAGAGTGTCTGAGTCAGGGCCACCCACATCCATTACCTCACATGTACTAATTACAAAAAAACTTTTCAGCATACTGTGACCTGTATAGTGCAGTAGCTAGCAGAGGCATTAAATACCACTAGATGTTGTTTATGCATTCTATCAAGAGGTCGTGTCATCCTAAATGTAAGCTGTAAAGAAGAAACAACCTAATGTTAGAGTTGGGAATTAGCAAGCCAGCATATTATACATACCTTTTTCAGATTCATATTCTTCAGTTTCCTAGAAAAGAAAACACTGAGGTAAGCGAACAAATATTTAGGCACAGCAACAAAAAGGTCGTTATCTACTATTAACTATGTTAACAGACTTTCCAACGGTTCCCAATTCTATCCATCGGTCTACACACACAGACACTAGCTTTAAACTGCTGCCAAATACATTGGCTAAGTTACTTCCCCAATCATTTACAGAAACACATCAAGGAAGTTTCAGCCTGTGTGAATTGAGTTTATGGTTTTGCATTCAGTTAATGTTAAATATATTTAAGCATGTTAAGTCTTAGAAGTATCTTAAATGTTTTGTGTTAAAAAAGTAAATGGAATCGGGAGGAAAAAAAATGCAATTAGTGCATCTCTATAAAACAGCAACAGAGAAACATTCATGCAACATAAATGTATGTAAGTCACCTTTGATAGCCCATCTTCCTCCCCTGTGGTGTCCGCATCGGAATCCACTTTCTTCCCTGAAACGTAAAATATATTAAACAATAAATAAATTAAACACATAGTGTTACTTAACCACCCTATACCATCGATAAAATCAAAAGCAAGATTACCTTTAGCTTTCCCACTTTTCCGATTTGATGTGTCAGTTGAAAGCTCGATTTGAATATTTTCTGTGTCACCATCTTCATCCTCAAGAGCCTATAACACGATTGAAAAAAAAAGGGAAAAAAAGGAATCGTTTCAAATATTTTCCACCCAAGACAATATCTTCGATGTGCATGCCGGTTTTGTACATAACAAATTGTCTAGTCAACTGCAAGGAAGACAGAATAAACTGTGAGCTAGATATGATAAAAGATTAAAAATGAATCCAACTAGTTTTGACCTTGTTCCTTCATTCATCACATCTGTCGCACCACTGAACATTGGATTGTTTCTGCCTTCTTAATTAGGCAACAAAAGCTCATTATAGATCTCAATGAAAACGTGGGACTACTTTGAAGTGTAGGGGGGATTCCAATCAAAAAAGTTAAAATGTGAGGCTCTAGGATAGTGAATATGACATATCAAAGTGTTAGTATGGCTACACTTTCAAGTTTCAGACATACCTGTGACCTAAAATTGATGACATCTAAACCCAAACAACTTAGATTCAACATTAAGGCCGCTTGCAATGTTGTCAGCTTAATCCATACAACGTTTTTGTTTGTTTTTTTACTCTGCTAAGCAGAGAAAGATGTTGTAGACATTGTTTCTGTCATTTTTAACCCCCCGAATGTGTTCAGTCTACATTGTCTATTTCATCAATTAAAAAATGTCCTGGATGAAAGTCATACCCCAGAGTTAACAAAACGTTGATTTACAGTGATCAACCTAACTAATTAAAGCCTAAAAACAATGCTTCTGAAGCTCTGACGTTATTTAAATGCGCATGTGCATGGTGGTGCAGGCAGTCAACAGTCAGGTTTACGACACCTCATTGTAACAGCTGAGGTCTTTCATCTGCAATCTGTTAATGTCAAATGAACACTGACTCTAAGGGGTAAACTTGACATCGTAGCCAGTTTATCACACGTTGTTTGGAGGAGCCCACAGCCTGCCCAGGCCTTCCGTGTCTGTAGCCCCTCAACTCACAGTCACGTTACAGTAGTGTCCTCTCAGTGTACATTCAGGCTCCAGTAACGAGAGCTGACGTCTCCCTTTCGACAGGTGTGTGTGCATGGTGCCGTTTACCCGGGCTGCAGTCACAATGTCTAAACTAAACACAGTGAGTGGTCATGTTAACATGCGAGCTGCTGACCTGACCACTTAACCAAACGTGAGCAGGACATCGGCTACAGCACGTTAGCTAACGTTAGCATTAGCATCCCGGTCAGCCTTCCAGATTATCTTATTTGTATAGTTACCTGTCGTAATCTGGAGAGAAGCACGCTCTTTATACCAGACGTGTCCAAATTCCTTCGTTTGAGCTCAGACTTTAGATCAACAACTCTTAATTCTGATATTTTCTTGCACTCCGTGGAAATGGCACCCGTCGCCATTTTACCTCCCCGACGCTGAACCGTGCGCAAGCGCAGACCGTTTCCCCTGTTGCTTCTTCTTCTTCGTGTCTTTATTTGTGTTTTCATGAAATGCCGCAGCGCCACCTACTGTAGTGGGGGAGCAATCGAATGAGTTGACATATTGAAAACATACTTTAGTTAAGATAAGATAAAATAAGATAATCCTTTATTAGTCCCGCAGCGGGGAAATTTACAGGATTACAGCAGCATAGAGGATAGTGCAAAACAAGGTACATAGTAGAAAAAACAAAGAAGTATTTTAAATAAGTAAGTAAGTAAGTAAGAAAAATAAAAAATCCACAATAACTAAAAAATAAATAAAAATCTTATAAATACAGACAGAATAATTATAGTTATAGTATTGCAATTTCAGGGACAAAATAGTCTGCCATCCATTTAATTCAACCACGCGTTCATTCCCTAATTTAGTGGAAAGTAAACCAGGGGAAACTGTACTCTTGATAGAGTTCCCCCTGGTCAATACTGACTTTAGCGGCTTGTATTAAACACAGTTTCACAAGCATTTTGTTAAAGCCTTTTCAATACACTGCACAGAGGAGTGAGAAACTTGAGAACCATACAAAACAGTTATGCAGGCCTTGTTATTTAAGATGTGGAATGTAAACTTGAGCAAAAAAGGCCTGGAAAATGTACAGTGACCTGCAGAGTTTCCTCCTTCTATCAGGCCATAAGTTAGTGCATGCATGTACCCAGTTGTTGATTTCACATAGACATTATTCAGCTGCCTATGTTGTTGGTCTCAAAACACATTTAGGCTCTCATCTGAATCCTAAACTTGACCAGTCTCAGATAGCCTACTTGTAGGATGTACATCTACTCTAACAAACTAGTGTTCTAAACTATATGCAAGATCTTGCTTTGTGTTGCCTGGCACCTGCACTTTGTCAATTGTGTGCTTTATAAATGTGCTCTCGTCCCTGTAGGCTACCCATATTTAAGCTACTTCAACATTTGTGTGTGTAGGCCTAAATTTACTTGGTTAACTTGACACTCCTAAAGACAGAATTGCTTCCCTCTTCCTCTGTCATTTTATTTCAACATATCATCAGCAGTTTACATCCGTCTCTTCTGTTGAGACAGAATCAGTTTCCTTAAATCGTCTTCAGCTCCCTCTTTTATATGAAATCTGCATCATACGTCTCTGGTCAAGCGTGAGGCAGACACCAGGTCATTAATGTATTCAGTAATGTCTCTAAAAGGATAATAAAATGCCATTACTCTCTGGATAATATAAAACAAGTGGCAACAGCCCTTGTTTTCCCTCATAATAGTGATGATATTTTGACAACACTGAAAGACATGCTGTGAACGCCTGCCAGAGACACAAATCCATTTTAATTCTATAATTTATTAATCTCACATGCACAACCAACACACTTATGTATCACCCTAAATCTTGACCTTTCACCGAAACATGATCTGAAACTGCATGTTAATTACGTGTGATCAGGTTTAATTTTGTCACTGATCATGTGCCAATTCATTTTTATCTTTCTCTATATTTCAATTCCAGCATGTAAAAGTCAGCACCCATGTTTACAAAGTGAAGAAAAAACAAGATAATTACTGTGACAGGAAAAGTATTCAATCATTAACATTCATATTATGTTTTTTTATTGACATTTATCTAATCTTTCCCCTTTTCTCACACAATACTGCACCATTTTAATCTCTTCCTTCATTTTAAAATGATTTTAAAACTCATCTGTTCAGATTGCACCTGGGCCAATAAAACTAATTCTTTGTCTTTTATTATCTCGAAATGTTACACTTGACCGGGCCTACATGCATGATTCTTGCTATTTTTTAATTGTACCCACATGGTTAAATACACTTAGCTTGTGGATAAAAGCGTCAGCTCAATAAATGTAACATTGTGTAGTGACCACTCACTAGCAGGACAATATTGGTTAGAATTCACAGCGAGCTAGCCTTGTTGACGTTATATTTACTTGTTAGGTTTATTCAACTACATTACCCATGACCGTTAGCGGGTTGATGAGTTAATGATGTGGGACGGGGGAGCGCTTGTTGTGTTGTCAGAGCGAATGCAGAGTGTGAAATAAAGCCGACGTTTATTTACTCCGTCCACAAAAAGCCTTTCTCAGCCCTTTTGTTTCCCACACTCCTACAATATAATGTTTAATTTGTCAGTCATATTTAATTAAAGATTGTGTGATTTCTGCCTTTCACTTTTCTTATATTGTTGCCTTTCAATTATTAGTGCATTGGATACACATGTTATTTGTGCAATCCTTTTTGATATCCTTGTATTTTGGTTCTATCACTGTCTCCACAAGTCATACATATCCACTAGTGGGCGTGCCAGTATTTCTAATAGAGTATTTGGGATTAATGCTCAACATGCAAAACAATGATGCATTTATATTATCATCTGCACATGAGCATGCATGTGTATAATAACTCAGAGTTTCGAGCAGAGCGTGTCCTCTCGACATAAACCTTTTTTTTGTATCGCTTCAAAAAGTAAAAGGGATTAAGCCAAGCTGTCGTAAAGTGTCGGAAAGCAGCTGACGGCCGGCCGCAATCTGGCGCCCCGGTGCGGCAGCCAAGGCAACGACTGTCGGATCCGGAGCCAGCGAACAGACGACCTGCTGGGTAAACAAGAGTGGATGCATCGAAAGGCAGGAATGGCAACTCCGTCGAGGGCTAATAGTGAGGCATTTCTATCTTGTCAAATAGAAACACAGTCGAGGGGTCGTGCTACCTGTTAGGACCACACAGGGCTGCGCTGCGGGTCGAAGTGGCTGAGTTTACCCGGGTACTCTCAGTCTGAAGTGGGACTAGCCTCTGGGTTAGCTTAGCTCGTAGCATCAGGGCCCATTGCCTTCGAGCTTGCTTCTCGGCTGAGCTCGGCTCTGTGTTGTCAGTTTCACAATCCCAGCAACTACCGTCCTCGGATCGCGATGTCTATGTAGGCCTGCCTGGCTGCAGTGAGGATTAACTCGTTTTCAACGCTTGTCATTGTTCCCCACAGGATTTAAACTCACATGTTACAGAAAGGACGGTGACACAGTTTGAGGAAAAAAAGGACTTAGACCCAGGTACGTGCTGTCTTTGTTGTCTTCTGTCTGGACCAACTGTGTGTCAGGCTAGCTGGCTAGCTGTCCACTTTTGTTTTCTTCTCCTTTCGTCATCGTGATAATCTAAACACAAGTTACTAACACTGGATATTCATATTTGAGTGCTTGTCCAGTAACACCAGTCTGTCTGGCCCCAGTCACTCCAGCAGCATTGGTGGCCCCAGACAGACAGACAGACAGCAGCCGGGCTTATTGTAATTGTTAAGCGTTGTAGAAACTATGCTTAGCCTCCGTTTCAGGGCTCGATACTGTCCAGCTAAATCAATCTGTGAAGCTCTGTTTTTTTGCTTGCCTAGTCAGAGTGACTGGTGGTCGTTTCACAGACAGAAAGCACAGTGAGTATCGTTAGCAGCAGCTCAGCAGTCCTGTCTCAGTCGTTCATCTTGGATTGGTTTACTGTTGCCATTTCTGGTGCACCATACCTTTTCTGCTACAAGTAGCTGCGATTGGATCACCTGATAGAATCAGCAGTATCTTTTTATTTATTGTTATATGGGCTTCTTTATTAGACATTTGCGTTATTCAGCCTTGGTGCATAGGGGTTTCATTTGTTCCCTTCAGGGCTGTCCTCTGAGGCCCCTGAATCCATGCATGTCATTGCGCAGCTTCCTCTGTGGCATCTGAAGGACTCTCACTTATCTGTGAGTTGTTTATGAAAAGCAGAAAGAGCATTGTTGCTTATTTTAAGAATCATCAACCTCATCAGCTTTATTTCACAGACGTTGCAGCTTCAGGTCCAGAGACATTATTATTATTATTATGAAATGATTTTTGGATGAATGATGAAAATGCATTGTTTGTTTTAGTTTCAGTCTATATAACAGAATATCTACTTCATTGAACCATGCAGGAACATAATGAACACCTGTACAACCTAATGTAGTCCAATATAAAATACCCTGCAGCAAACAGTACCAGGAATGTTGTTGTGGTACATTTTTTACTGAGACTTTGACAGAGATGGGAACACTGTTGTAGTCTTTGTAGCTGTGTCCTCTTAAAACGGCTATATGGGTCTTGACTTTGCTATCAACTGTCCTACAATGGAATACAATGTATTTAATTGGCTTAATGCAGTAGTTGGATGTTTAGATTTTTAGCATGGTTTTCAGGCTTTGTTTATAACAGGCTTGATTTTGATGAAGATACAATTACATAGGAATGTTGACAGACTATTCACATTTTCATGTCTTCAGTAGTGTTGTCTCAGCAAAAATGAGGATGAGACTAGCAAAGCATTGCATTTATTTTATTTAGTTGTGTTGCATCACTTGTACAGATGGCCACATAGATGGGGACAGTACAATATGTTCCTAAATCAGTTGCTGAAATGGTAGCTCTATGAATTTGTTTTCTGATTACATCATATCAAGAAGTGCCCTTGGCTTGTATATCACCACATGCAAATAGTGCATAAGCCTGCAATTTTCTCACACTGTCCCTTACGTTATTAAAACACAGTTGATCAGTGGACATGAATGTAGATTTGCAACATCCTTTGTGATTAATTTGCAAAACTTTGTGTTTGTGTGTTTGCCATTCACATCTGATCTGCTGGATTGGTATTGTGGCAAATCAAAGCATTAATTGATTAGTATACGCTATATAAAGCCTGAACTATTAAAGATCCTTAGTATATTGAATTGGGAACCATGTACACTACAGGTAAAAACAAAACCTCCCAATTGCACTACATTAAAACACTGGAATTGATTGCAAACATGTGGCTTTATCACAATATATTGCTCATGATAACAATGATATTACCATTCAGGGTTATTGGGTATGTGATATATTGCAAGAAAGTCATCATGTGAAACTGACAAAGAGAACATACCCATAAACTACCACAGTTTTCTTAAAAGCAGCAGTCCGTAATATACAAAATGTATTCATCACATTGATAGGAGCCTGCAGGTTTATTGACAGCCATGTGCCATCTGAAAATACACATGGCGTCTTACCAGAGACACAAACTTTTTGTTGTATTTATGAAGTAGCCTACATTTTTAGCAATGCTGGAATTTGGCGTTGCCCTGGGAGACCTTACACCGCTGTGAAAAATCCTCCACTTCCACATGCTTTAAGAGTCTATTTCTCATTGGAGTTATTTGTTGGCGCGCACACACAAATATAGACAGAAATGTCCCAAAGTCATGAGTAAAGACCTAAATGTGAGATGGTGGGTATTTTCTTTTCCCATTTTCAGTATTCTGAATGATGGGCTGTGTGAAAAGAACAATAAGGCAAACATATCAGTATGGACTCAGCCATTACTTTTGACTCAGCTCTGGGTATTTATTTTCTATCTTTAATCAGCAACCTTGGGTCACGCTGTCTTCATTTGTACCAACAAACGAATGACTGTTATCCAAATGTTTTGCCCCGGGATCGAACACCATGAAGTATTGTCATGGGCATATTAATGTTTGTTTTTAGGTCTGTGTGCTGTGGATTGATCAATGAAATGCTAGAAAATAATCGGTAATCAAATTTTTTGTGATTGATCATTTTGATATGCTCTGCTGTAAGTTGTTTTTCTAAAGTGCTGATGTTGAACAATTTAGTGCAGCAGCTTAATTATATGATACAATTATCATATAATCTGGACACAACTTGTTTTTCTGTAATCATCTACTTACTATTCATGCCTCTCTTATGCTCCTAAGGTGTTAAGTCTGTCACTAACATAATAATTTGTCCTTTTGCAATCTTGCAACACAGTGGCTTGTGCACGCATTATCTTTTCCTTTCTTCCTTATTTTTCAGGTTTTGTGAGATGCAGCGGATAGACGCTTAGGAACTGATGCGAGTGCACTTGCTGTTTGCCCTTTGAGGACGGACCTGCCACCATGAAGAGTGAGGTGCAGTCTGAGGCCCCCAGCAGACAGGAGCATCTGAAGGAGCCACTGGTGAACCCAGAGCCTATAGACGCAGCCAAGAGCTTCCCTGACAACATGGAGGTAATTGGAAAGGCGGGCAGCGAATTTGAAACCCTGTGTGAGTCCAGGCATCGGCCCCTGAGGGACACAGAAACACACAGAGACTCAGAACGGACCCTCCCTGGGCGCAGAAAAAGAAAAGGCCAACAGGCAGGGCCATCAGACTGCTCGCTGAAGGAGGGCCACATCAGTGAGAGTTCACTGGCCCCTCAGCGTCCCAGGGTAGAACTTTTACAGCACCCCAGTGAGGACGAACATAATCACGAGTCCTCTTTTAGTGACTGGGCTTCGTCACCTTCCTCTAGCTTGCGATTCGGGGACTCGGACACTCTCAGTTCAGAGGAGGAGGGGGAAGCTGGAGCAACAGGGGGCCAACACAAGGCTCCTACCCTGACGACAGGAGGAGCTGCTGGCGTTGGCCTGCGCCCTGTTCTGGGTCGAACTCGGGGGAATCGCTCTCATAAGTGGGTGCGGTCTGAAGCTGAGCCGGTGCTGCTGAAGAGGCCGTGTCTGAGCAGCCGGCGGCCCCTACATAGGAAGCGCTTTGTGAAAGCAGCTCCTGGAGGGGGTCAGCGGACTCAGAAGCAGAAGGAGCGACTCCTGCTGCAGAGGAAGAAACGTGAAGTGATTGCACGTAGGAAGTATGCTCTACTCCATAGCACCAGTAGTTCTAGCGAGGAACTGAGTAGTGATTCCTCCTCCCCCTCTTCTACTGAAGCAGAAGATGAGCTGTATGTAGATGTCAGCAGCACCAGCAGCCAGCCCAACAGTGCTACTGTAGCCACAGGTAACCATGACTCTCGTACATTTATCACTTTGTGTTGCATTTAATCACTGTATTCTATCCAACATATGTTGTTTTACGGCATGAGGTATGGTTACTTAGGCTGTATGATATGGTTAAAAGAATTAAGGCCTACGTAGCATAATACTGTGTATAAATATGTGTGAGCGCAGCGTGATCACCACAATGATGCGGATTATACTAGGCCAGACTATGCAATTATGTGTTTGTATATACATATATACATTTTATTGATAATTAGTCAATAAAAGAAAATTTAGATGGCTTTTATATTATATGATACTTTTTTAACAGTCTACATTAGATTACATGGGTTTAATAACAACAGGCAGAATGGTTACAGAGTTGTAACAGTATAAATTATGACAGAAAAAAAATCACAATCCAGCATGAATTAACATTTTTATTAAGACGGTGATGCAATGCTAATTATTATGCACTGAAGAGCAGAACAGAAAAACAGAAATGTCTTGTGCCGGAGAAGAGGTCGACATGTGTTGTGCAACTTGAAATTTCAGCTGGACTTTTTAATAACAAAAATGCTTGTTAGTGTGTGAATTTAAATACGGACACTTAATTTATCAAACTTTTAAACCATAGACTTTCAGTTCCCTTCAGTGAACATTAAGAAATTATTTTCCTATAGCATAAGGGTGATAATGGTAAGCAATCTCACTTAATGTGTGTTAACTGAAGCGTAATCAAGAGTACAGATTTTCACTCTGCGCCAGGTAATTTCATTCTGGCTCTCAACCAGAGAAAGGGAAGTAAACAGAAGACTCACCTTGCTTCCTGTTGTGAAAACATGCCCACAAATAGCTCTCGCCTTTCTCATGGCAGCATATTGCTGCTGTAGCATGTCCCAAGTCTGTGTAAAAAAAAAAAAAAAAACATGTAAAATGTAAGAAATCATATCATAGCCTTTGACTTTAGTTTCCCATAAACATGATGTCTGTAGCAACATTCATAAGACTTTAGTCTGTCTGTCTTTGTAATGGCTAAAGCACAGCTGATAAAAGAATAACTACTCCCCTCTGCTTTTCATGGCCCCACACCTGGCAGTCTGTAATGGAAACTGCAGCCCTCGTTACCTGTTTGAGCAACATGTTTATACAGCTCCTAAATCTAAACCATAGTTTTCTGCTCTCATTCTCAGTAAAGTAGCACTGCCCAGTGTGCAGAACAGACAGACAGACAAACATAAATTGGTATATCCTTGGAAAAATCCCCACCTTTACCTTGATTCATTGTTTTCCTCATGTAGCCATTTAGCCTCAGTAGTAAATCTGCTGCTGTGGCCCTAGGGGAGAATGGAAAGTTAGTTGTTGTGCCTCTATGGTGGGAGGCAGGTGGGAGAAAACTCAGGCACTGTTTGGTGACAGCCTTTTGCATAGAGACAGCAGGTCTCGCAGGGAAAACTAGGCATTTGTTTACAGCAGGGGAAAGCATGGAGGCAAGTGATGAAACCTGTCTCCTAGATGTTCAGTGTTGAAGCAGGTGTTTTATGTAGCAGTTTAATCCTACTGCACACATCTGGTCATTATTGGCATCACCAATAGCAGTAACAAAGTATGAATGTTCAATCTCAAGCATATTTCATGTCCTGCTACCAAAACACTGATCAAGTGGCTGGTCGGATTTCAGAAAGTTGTTACAAGGACATTTGATATTGTTGAGTTTTTTTATACAGTCATCTTAGGTCCAGTAATAGTAGGTACTTTTTAACCTAACCAAACACTGCACACATTGCTTATACATCTCTGCAAGTTGTAAGTAAGGTGTTGTTGTTTGTGTAACCTTGTGAAAGCTTCACCAGAGTGCCAGGCAGCTAGTCTTGCAGAGGGTGCTAAGCAGCAGTTCTCGGGAGACAATTGAAATAGAAATCACACGGGGGAATTATGGCAAGGCACTTACTGGTGTGCATGAAAACACAGTATACTCTTCTGCAGCATAGAATCGAGTTACTTTGTTTACCACACACACGTAATGTATATTTAGATGACATCTACTATCGCTCATGAAACATTGGTTAAAGATTTACATTTAAGCTTTAAGAGTCATGGAGGAGTTGGAACTTGAATCATACCCCAGATGAGTCAACAACTCTCACTTGCACTGAGAAAGTGCAAGTGAGTCTATAAGCTCAAATAAACCTATATTGTCTGCTACTATATGCTGTGTATGATCTGGTTGGGACTACAATAATAGATTTATGCCTGGGCTTAAACCCTAAAGTGTAGATAGCCCGTAGATGAAGCTGTGTGTTCAGTTATAAAAAAATAAAACTTTACAACATCTCTTTTGGGAAGGCAATGCCCCTGTTGCCCACAAATGGTCTTGGTAATCTCCATTGCAAAGGCTCAGGAGAATGATGCATTTGATTAGTTTGCCGAGACTTGAACTTGCTTGAGCAGTGCCTTTGATGAACTTGGCTCCTTATGTTCGATGTCGGTGGCATTAATAGACATGCATGAACTCTTGACATAAAATATTGACAGGGATCTAGATTAAGTGCATGTGGTCAATTTGATGGATAAAAATCTAGATAACATTTATCTCATTTTAAATTTGAAGATTGCTTGAAAGAAAAGATAGTAATAATAGCATATCGCTTGGTAAATCATAACATTTAAGTTATTGTTTAAAAAACTCATCGGCAAACAATATAATAAAAGTTATATGAATATACATTTTGATTTAGAGTCTTTGAATGTGCAGCCTTTATTGTGTCTAGATATATACGTTTTCACTGAGAGCTTGCACTGTGAAAATTGTAATAATTTCAAACTAAAACGTTAAAACAAATGTAATTATTGTCTCTGAGAAGATAACTACCTCTACTCTGATCTCTTATTTCAACCATCTACTCTGAGTGAACACACCTGAGGGGGCTCTCATGTATTTCTTTTTGCACAGGCAGATAAAGTGAGATCTAGTGCACAGGGAACCAATCATAGCACAGATTTTTGAGCGGGGAAGAAAAAATGCCAATCCTAGTGCAAATAGAGTGGAGCACCGATGACCTACATTTCTCCTGTTAAACTGTTGATTCTGATGATACTGCTGTTAGCATGATGAAACTGGATAAATGCTATCTGGCCACTTATACCACATTGGTTTTAGACTAAGCCATTGAAAAAAAATAGAGAATTGTATTATTATTATTTTTTTAAGTACATGTCTATGATGTATGAGAGTAGACTACAGCATACACAGACTTAAATGTCTTTATTTGTTGTTTGTTTGTTTGTTTATTTGTTAACAACTTTAATGTGAAAAATTCCAGATTGTAGTTGGCTGCTTTCTCTGCCTTGTCAGATTTTATGTTGTATGTCTCTTATACTAAATTCAACTGGTGTGCTCAGGTGCCCTGGATGAGGACGTTGTGGTGATTGAGGCAACTCCAGCTCCAGCTCCTGTTGTCCCTGCAAGCGAGGAGATCAACGTCACCTCAACAGACAGTGAAGTGGAGATTGTCACAGTCGGAGATGGTTTCAGGTAGGTCCTTAACTTTTTCAGCAGGCATTGAAAACAAATGTGCTTCTATTCATTTTATATCAGCTCAACTGCTCTATATGGCAAGGGCTATGAATCTGGAGAATCAGGTTCGGAATTACCCTTTGACACATGTAGCAAGCACAGGAGATTGCCCGTGCCAGATGCGTTCTCACCTAATCGAAATGCTCCGTTTGGTTCAGGTGCGGGGTGGCCACTGAGTATAGCATGTAGGAGGCCGGACATGATGAAAAACCAGCAGCCGTGTTTTTTTATTTGGTTCTAAACAACCAAGTCTTTTGCCGTTCACTGAATTTGTCTGACGATTTTGGAGTCATCTTTCCAGTTATACATTTTCGTTGGCTTCGTCATTTAAACGACCCCTATTCCTCACCCTTGGAGGTTTCTCACCAATTGCATGGAAACGTCATCAACACTCCCACTTGTTGACCATGAATTCTCCAGGCAATGACCAGCTCTGTTCAAACATAAGCTCAATCAGACATTAAACTGACTTTGAACTAGGGAGCTTGCAGGAGAAAGTCCGTTTTATGTGTGGTCCAGCTGATTTGGACATTTGCGTACTCGCATACAGCTCCACTGGCTAATGTCTAGATAAGTTCAGGGTTGCAGTGCATGTGTGAAAGGAGCTTATGGTTCTCAGGATGAGAGAGCTGAGGGTGGTTGGGTTTCAGTGTCCTCCAGTGCTTTGCTCATGAATTCCATAGCTTACATTGCCCAGAGAGAGTAAGTTGCATGCCTTGTTGTTTATAGCATTGTAAACACATCACGTTCAGTGCCCATGGTATTTAAATATTTCTAGAAACGCCACAAATAAAGCTAACTGCTTCTGTAAATATAGGTTCATAATTAGCTTGTGTCATGGGAGAACAGCTTTAGGGGTAGTAAGCAAACAATGTCACTTTGAGCAGGTTGACGGGTCCTTTAGTCTTACCCAACTTTCATATTTAAACAACATGTAGCCATTATTAGTCTATTACTTGTTCATTAACACTAATAGTGAAAGTGAAAAACAAGTCCTGCAGGAAGTGAAACACATTTGATATTTTATTATTTTATAGTGTCCAATGCTCAAGCACCTTTAACTGGAATAAGGTTTACAAAAAATCTCAACTACGATTATAAGTAGACACACACAGTTGTATGATGTTATTCACCGGTTATGATGGTGATGCATGCATAATTAGTTCTATGATATGAGAAGTTGAAGACGAAAACGTCTGACAAGCTACTTGCACCCTGGGATATCTCTGACCACATGATCAGTACAGAGCCAATGGTCATCAATCACTACCAGTCAGTAACTTCAAACACATTCTATACCAGAACAAACCGTATGACTAAACCCACATCATGGCTACCACATCATCATACAGGCCGCCCTAGCTAGTATGGTCTTTTTTAAAGGACTTGGCTAAATAGGATAGTTAACTTTAAGAAATATTCAGAGGTTAAATAAGTGGACAATGTAAGATTCATAACATAGTGCTCTGTTTCTCAGAGAACTGCTATATATTCACAGTGTGAGAGCAATACATTAGATAGCTCCCACTGCCATTTTCCTCAACCTCAATCTCATTTCCAAATTCTCATAATATGACTTCCTGTCTCAATACTACCCTAATTCCTCATGTAGGTGGTTATGAAGCTCATTTCACAACCCTCTGCCTCTGTGTTAACCTCTCTCTGAATCCTTTTTAATCTTTTCCAACTCAGTATCTTTCCTTCCTCCCTATTTTAAACTAATGTATCAGTAATATTTGAAAATAATTCCCTGGCCAGAGGTGATTGCGTCAAGCTTGGAATGCTATGCCTTGACTAATCTTCCTGTTTTCCCGACTGTCAAAGATGTCTTAGCTCCCCAGAGAATGCAGGGATGAGCTTCCCTGAAGGGGGGATGGGCAGCAGGGAGCAGGAGGGCGGGGAACCAGAGGCCAACAGAATGAGCAATGAAAGCTTTGTTGACACCACCAGTGGTCCGATTTGTGAATGTGTGTTTGTGAGCAGTTTATTTCAATATAGGAACAATACCTGTGCACACATTCACAATCTCTGGCTTTTTTTATTTTATAGTATTTTGCGGATAACTAAATTCATTTTGTTGTTGTTTGTGATTGTTTGATGGATTGGTTTCCCCTGATGCAACCTATTTAATGTAGTCTATGTGGAAATACCAGGTCCAATGTGATAATATGATATTCACTGAACTTCGTGAGAATTATAACATTCAGTTTTTGTTGAAAGTTTTTCAGAGAAGTTCAACTTTATGCTCATACAATACAGTTCAACAACACCATAAACTACATCCTCCAATCATAATGTTGAGCACAGTTTCAACAAAAACTGAACATTTTAACTTTAATGGAGGTAGGAGTTGTTGCAGGACTGTTGTATTAGACTCCATTAGTAACTGACTGTCGTTGTCGTATATAAAACAGTTGCACAGTTGCGCCGGTAGCCTCAAGCGGTCCTACATTGACAAAGAATATTCTCTCATTTCCTTTGCTGTTTTGAATAGTGTCTAGTGGTTATTATCTGTTATGTTTGTGGACAGAGGAGAGTCTGTCTGTAACTTGTTGTGGACAGGATTCTGACAGTCTCCTCTCTTCCTCCCCAGATAGTACAGAATGTTATTCAAATACAGTTTTTAACCCACAGCAGCACGTTACGGACATGGGGAAGAATTATACTGAAATTAGGGCAAAACTAAGCATTTTAACCCAAACCTGCTCCTCTCACGTTGCTCAGTGACATGCTGTCAGTATGGATATGTTTCATTTGAACTGCTAGATGTTAGTTATTTGTTTGTGTCGCTCCACAGTTCGCTCACTTGCAAAGCGGTGCATTATGAGAACAATCAAGTGTTTTAACAGTGCACTGTGGGGCGTGTTTGGCAGTGGTTTTACCCAGAGCACAGCGCGTTACAATAAACAAGGATTATGTAGCTGATATGGATTAAAAAAAAAAACCTTGATCAGCCCCTGCCCTTATCCTGCATATCAGCTCAGGACAGGAAACTTCTTGAATGCCATTAGACTTTCTACAGACTACAACACATACTGCCATCAGGATTCCAGAGTAGATCCATCTATTAAAAAAAAGTGATGTTGAGCCTGTATATTAGATGTCTACAAACAAACTGGTATTAAAGTTACTTGCATTGAATGACTGATCCACAAACTTATCCCGTCAACCTAAAACACTAACTAATTCCCCTCAAGCTGGGGATTAAAAGGATGTTCAATGCACAGCTTTATGTTTTCTTGTCAAAATTCAACACATTTTATTTCTATCTTGATATGTATAGCCTCTGTCTTATTTAAACATACATTATTTAGAATGTATATTTTCAAAATGTTTCTCTTGCATTACAAACAGTTGAGTAATTTATTGTCTATTCCAATGTGCTGCTTAGTAAAAGTACATTTGTGAGACAGTTTTTAAATTATTACTAAAAGTAGCTGTGTTTTTAGCTTTTATTTTTTGTTTTTTTATATGTATATTTTTCTTGTGTTGATAAGGATGGGCTCAAGCTTAATGTAAAGGACTTGCAAGGCAGCTCTTAAATTACAATGATACATTTTCTTAATTTTAGATAAGTGATAAACATCAGTACTCATTATATCATCCAGTTCTCTACTGTGTGCTGAGAGTTTAAAAAAAAAAAGTAACGCTTTTGTATCCTTAATTATGAAGACAAACTTTGTAAGTTAATCACTGCTAAGTTTAATTCCCAAACGTTTACCACTAGTACACAGTGTTATTCCTGCCTTGTATGATCTCATTCCTTTTAACTCCCAAACCAGTAGTTTATTCTGTATTACTGCAGCGCTCAGCCCTCCTCTGATCCCCAGGGCATGTGGCTCACCATGGTTTGGCACAACCTCTGCTTTGCCAAACCACCCATTCCCATAGTGTTCATGTTTAAAATGTATTGTTTTCCTCCTGGCTTCAACCCCCTACCCTCAGGAGATCGTGGTGGCAAACAGATATTTACAAAATAATCCCAGGTCTACTTAATTAGGAACTCCCCCCTAGTGGCTCGTCCTGCTCCCTGGGATCAACCCAGAGCTGAGGAGCCTGGCCAATTAAACACCAACACAACCACCATGTGCCGCTCTCTGCATACCACCCTCATCGCTGTGTGTTTTGTGGGTGTATGTTTGCATGCGTATGGGGACAAGTTTGCTTTAGCGATTTGTGAAATATGAAAGTTAATAAGCTTCCTCCTACTCTATTCCACTTGCATTGTGCAGCATGTCTCTCAGGAAATTGAATTGGAAGCAGACAGTGTAAGCTGATGGGAATCCCCCTTATCACAAACAGCAGTGAGAAAGGCATTTCCTGAGTAAAACACATCAGAGAAATGTGATTAAAGCAACTCTTTCAGCATAAAGCGGATGAGATCAATAATTTAACCAATCCATAACATTACATACTATTTATGCATGATTCACACTTTTTATACAGTGTCAAATTCAAGTCTTTGAACTCACATACTCGCATTTTGTTCACCAGCAAGAACACCAAACAAGTTTGTTCTATAATTCCAGTATTGAAGTTATAGAGGTGCTTTTGAAATAGAAAATCGTAAAAAAAAAAAAACATTTGTCAGTTTTGCTAATAGCTTCATAAAGGCAGGGCCAAAAATTGAAGTCTTGAAACAATAAATTGTCATCATTCAAATCGATTGTTATTTTTTTATTTTTTTACTTTATGGAGTGCATAGTTCCCATCCATTTGGTCCTTGTACCTACTTTTTCCTGTTTACTGTGATATGTAGCCTGTATCCATTGGGGGAAGGCCAGAGAAACACAAAGGCTCAGACAAATGGAGACATATAACACTACGTATATATTGACACCAAGAGCCAGTTAAAAGTTTAAAATTCACCTGTTTTTGGTCCATAGGAGACCCATGAAAACACAGGCAATAACAATTTATTAAATCACTTGATCATTTGTTATGTTTCTATGGTTTAATTAAGAGTCACTGTGCTAGTCTATTGTTTAGATTTACATACCAAAAGCTCCGTAGCTAGGATGAAGACTGTGGTTAACAAGGCAGTGCTTCTGTTACTCAGTATACAGCCTTTTCCCTCTGCTCTGCATTTTTTTTAAAAACGCTCTCAGGGAACAACAGTGAACTCCCCAAGCCACAGAGCTCCATGGTATCCGGCTTTACGGCACTCGCAAACAGTCCCTTGTCCCTCTGGCTCATCCCTCCTCCCTCTGATCACCTGGCTTTACGGCACTGTGGGGGGAAATGCGGCTATTCCCTGGGCTCTCACTTTACTCTCAGAGAGCAAGGAATTGAGTGATAGGAGCCTTTGAGAGAGAGAAAATTAAAAGGACAAAAAAAGGAAAGGCCAAAGGCAGAGCAAGCAAGGTACAGAGTATTACAGAGAGATATAGGAACAAGGAAATAATGGTGATATTTAGATGGAAGTAGTGGGGTGGTTGTAGAGGTGGAGCTTCATGACAGCAGTCCAAAGAGAACAAGCTATGTGTAGTTTCTGACAGAGCTAATCCAAACAGTCATGTCCTGTTTTTAATTGTCAAAATGTACTGATATAAAAAAAAATGGGGGCGACCTTAAAATTGTTTTTGTCCTGTCATGCTACAAATAAAATTTGTATACAAAGGACAAGGGCTGTATATGGAATCCGATATGGATTGATAACCATGTTAGCTCCCCAAATGATATTAACTGCATCAGGTATGATATTGACACTTTGCAGTCAGAGTGCCAGCTCTGCAAAAAATCAAGCAATCTCAATAACCGTTCATTACTGTGGACATTTATAACATGGATGTAAGTAATTCAATGTATGTGTGCCAAGGCTAGGATCCTGGAATTAGACCAACATATTTAATAAGATTAGGGACGTTGATAATGTAAGTGGTTACATCAATGCGTTTCCTGCTGTGTCAAGATGTATGCCATGAAGAGAAGGTGAATACTCAGTTTCTTTAGTGACTATTTTGACTCCTTCACAAAAGGCAAATGACCTAGTCGACTGACACAATCAAATGTCAAAACAGTTTCCAGAGACTGCAGTAAGAATAATGTACTCACTAGGTATTAAGACCAGATCCAAATGCTTTTGTCAAAATTGTCCACTGTTGCTTCTTTGCCTACCTTTGCCACAGCAGGGTTTTGTCAAAGTACCGCTGTCCTGGAAACGAGCTTGCTGGGAAATACTTGACTAAGCTGCTAGAATATTCCTGGTTCCTGTCCTGCAGTTGGTTGTAATATTTTTTTTTTTTATGTTTGAATGTCCACAGGTCACGCTCAGTGGCGGGTCTTGGCAGGATTTGGGCTAATAGTTGCTCCCAGAGTCGTCTCCAGGAGCCACGTGGACGTCACCGACTCTCCACCGTCATCCAACCACTGCGTCAGAATGCTGGGGAGGTGGTGGATCTCACTGTCGATGAAGATGGTAAGAATGAACATAGTGAAAAATCCTTCATCCACATACTTTTTAACTGTGTCAGTTGAAAGGATAACTACGCATAGCCTTTATATTTCTCTGTGTCTTCTGCAAATATGTGAAGGCCTTGGACTCTATTCTTTTGTTACTTCTCAAGTGATCTGTGATATTAGCTGTGAATTCATGACATTGGTGATGAGGTAAAGAAAATAATCTTAACAACTTTAATGCCACAAAGGTTCTTCAGGTGTTTCAGGTTTTCTTTTTGAATTCATCACCACTCTGTCGCAGTTTTGAAACAGTGGACTGAACTCACAAATACAAGTGCAATACATCTGTACATTGTATATAACTCATGATAACATCGATTTTGCAGAGCTTACAGCAATTTGCACATTGGACACATGCACATGTATAATGGGCATACTTTATTAGTTTTTACTCTTATGATAGTGGTTGTGTTTTTGTTTTTTAATTCTTTACACTATTTCCTGTGTGGTTTCATTCGCGTGCTACTGCTGTGAAATGAGCATTTCCCCCGGGGATAAATAATGTATCTATTGATCTCTATCTAAATATGTGCCAGAGATGGAAAAATCATGAAATAACTAAAAAGTGCTAACAATAACAGTTAGCAAAATGTGTGTTTTTGATCATGACAATTTGTTGTTATGCTTTCAATATAAACTCTAATTTTACTTTCATTTCTGTAAAAGGGGGTTGTTTTTTAACTGAAGCCATTTGTGTGACTCTTTTTATCAACCCACGCCCATAACAGATAGTAAATGGTAGAGCAGTGAGTATAAGGAGTATTTGCATTCTTAGGGGAAAGAGGGAAAATTAATTTGTGAATATGAAAAGCAGAGGTAGCTCACACACTGGAATGCTAATGAGGCCTGCTGTTCTCCTGCTCTTCTCTGCAGACAAGTATACACATGCTACACTCCACACTAGGGCTATTTATTCCAGACAGAAGTGTCAAGTTGGTTTAATGTTGTCACATGAATCATGAAAATCATGAATTTTAATCGACAAATAACAATTTGTACATCTACATGGTGTCATGTTGAACTAATTTGGCTTTGTTATATATTATTGTAAATTTATTTGAAAACTTAGGTTAAATAAATAAATTACATTAATAGCAGGAGGTTTTGGGATACACAACACACAAAATCAGATACAGATCCTTCTCCTTGCAGTGAAAAATTATGGCTAACTGTTTTGTCAAGGAGTTGTGTGCTCTCTTATGTCTCTTCCTTTTAAATGCATTGACTCAGGTGAAGTGATACCTGTAGCACAATGCACATTAATCCTCCTTTTCTAAATCATCACCTGCCTTTTTTTTTCTCCACAGATCTCTCAGTTGTGCCAACAACCTCTGGCAGCATTCACCCTCAAACAATCAGGTCATCCTCTTCATCATCTTCCCATCATGCCTCTACCTCTGAGCTCCATGATGCCCCAGGCCCTTCCACTAGCTGCCCAGGCTCAATACCTGAAAGTATGCACACACAGAGGCCAAGCGGCTCTGCTCGCACAGCCGCAGAGGGTAAGACAGGACATGGTATGTTGAAACTAGCTGCTGGAGACCATTTCATTTCAGCTCTTTTGCTCTGTGGCAGCTGGATTCCAAAAACACTTCCTTTCAGCTGTTGATATCACTCAAATGTTTATACATCAAAGTGTGAAATGGTCTATATTGTGTAGGTCACCTTTATTTTTCTTCTAATCTGCTGTTGCATCAAGTACTTTTTTTAATCACATATCTTACTCTCCTCAGATGACAGCAGACAAGGTTTGTCAGGTCCAGCAGGAGAGAACCCAGGCACGGCCATGCCCAGACTCCCATCCTGCTGCCAGCAGCACTCCCCGTGTGGAGGGCCCTCCCCTGGTCACCTGTCCCTGAGCCACTCCCACTCAAGCTGCTTGCAGGTGTCCTCCTCTCAGCAGACCAGTGGCTCTCAGCACGGCCACGGTCACAGCCACGGCAACGCTCACCACTTCATCCACCACGTCCATCACCCAGCTCCACAGCCCGCGGGCACCCTGCCCTTTCAAGAGCCGAGCTGCCCCGTGGAGCGACCCAGTGCTCTGCCCGCATCCTGTGCAGGAGTCAGCAGCAGCAGCAACAGTAGTAGTAGCAGCAACACAGCCCACTACCATGACCAGGTATGCCATTGCTGCATTCAGTAACAACATACTGTAGCTAGAAGACTCTAAACAGCTAACATTGTGTAACTGCGAGCTTGAACAAGGACTTCCTTAGAATATCCCTCAGGGTGTTGCTGAATGTCATGATAAAGGTTTAAAAGGTGTAAACCATATCAACTCTCTCACGCCCCAAAAAACATTAGCTTAAAAATCTGTCTGCAGGTCAGCCTTGTTGTCTCCGCACTCTGGGTTGTTATGACTTTATTTTGCTTTCGAAACAAATATTAAAAAGAAGATCAAGAAGTAGTGTACAAAGCATAACACAAAATGAATGTATGACGAGTAATAATTAAACACATTTCTTGTGTCTCACTAAAAGTATGAACACTGTTTGATTGAGGTGAGAAGGTCATGTTTAAGGTATTGCAGTATTTAAAATGGTCTTGCCACGATTTAAAACTTCGCTAACTTTGTCAAAGCTTCACTATGCTTCATCCTCCCCTCCTCCCTGTCAGTTAGTTAAGGTCATGGTCCGTCACTTAAAAGAGAATTTAGCTAGAGGCTGAGGGCAACAGCACCCATAAAGGTCCCTCCTATACATTTCTTTTCACATAGAGAATAAAAGGCAACACAGAAAAGACTTCTACAGTATATGACTTGAATTGTGTGACTTGTGCGTGACTCATTTTGTATTCCACAGGAGAAGTTCGTCCCTCTTCTTGCTAAAAACATCTCCTACACCTTTCTTGCACAGCAAACACTGCCAGTGGATCTGAGCAACAGCAGTGTTCGGAGCGGTGGAAACAACGGGCCTAGTTTCCATGGCAGCACTTCGGCCTTTGACCCGTGCTGCCCAGGCTCCACCTCACGGCCTCCTGCTTTCGTTTCCCAGACCACCCCTGGAACCAGCCAGCCAGCTGTGGTGGACTCGTTCAGCTCCTCCATGGTGGCTCAGCCCCAGCCACAAACACAACCGCAGCCCTGCAGACATTACATGCACCCCTCCTGTGAGTATATTGCCGTAAGCTCAATGTGACCTCCTCTGCTTATGATGGAGCGCTGATATGTATATATGTAAAATTCTCTGTGCTGTAGAGCACCATTGTTGTCCAAGAAGAAAACATCACGCTCAACCAAAGACAAAAACAGGGAGCTGGAGATCCAAAAATTGTTAAAAACACATCAATGAGCCACATTGTTTGGACTAGCTGACATGTTTCTTGACCACAATGAATATTGTCCATTTTTTTTTTATTTTGAGTCAATGCTATATGCACCTTCCTGCTGCTGTGAATACTCACAAATGCATTTATATAAAATGAAAGTATACGTTTGTGACCAGTTTTTTATTTTGTGTGCCTGAATAATGGACTTGAGGCTGAATGCCACAGACAGGCTTGAAAAGTCGGGAAGTATTTACAGAGAGACTCACACATTGTTGCCCGTAGATGGATTTGGTCTTTCCATGGGATTTGTTTACAATAACAAAAATATATAATATCTTATCCTTCCATGTTTAAAGATGTTTTTTTTTTTTCTTTTCTCTTTCCTTAAACCCAGATGGCTCTTTAGCACGCTCACTGCATCATCAGCCCTCCTCCGCCTGTCCTCATTCCCATGGGAACCCCCAACTTACACCTCAGCCCCCTCCACAAGGGGAATACGTTATTCCCCACACTGTCACCTTTCATCCGCCTCTGCAATCCCACCCTTCAGGCCACGCCGTGCCCCCTGCCCCTCCCCCACCTCTGTCTTCCCACCACCTCTCTAGTTCGGGTGCCCCACTGGCTCAGCACCTGCCTACGGACCACCAGACCCTGCCGCACCATATGCCGGCGCTGGGGGCCTCGGTGCAGAGACTGCATCAACACGAGATACTGCAGAGGATGGAGGTCCAGAGGCGAAGGATGATGCAGCACCCAACGTGAGTAGCGCCATCACCCAGCTGGTTTTTCCTCGTCCTGAGTATTCATATTATTGTGAAAGATAAAACTCCATGTGTGAACCTGTACTTTGCTGTCCCTGCAGACGAGCACATGAGCGTCCACCTCCACACCCCCACAGAATGCACCCCAACTACGGCCACGGACACCACATCCATGTGCCACAAACTATGTCTTCCCACCCTCGCCAGCCCGAGCAGAGAACAGCATGGTCAGTATCATGCAACAAAGTTTGGCAGATGGATGGTTTCAGTTTAATGCAAGCTAATCAAATATTACACATTTTGAATGTGACTCTGTGGTTCCTTGATTTTATGTTTAGATCAACCAGAGAAAGTTTTGATGTAATAATGACTAATGTGTTTGTCAACAGGGAGCTTGGCATCGAGGCTGGAGTGACTGTTGCACCGTACCCTTCAGGGCACCTGCACTCCCACCTTCCCCACTACCACCCTCCCCCCAGACTGCACCACTTCCCCATCCCCTTCATGGTGAGACAAACCCTCAGCACAAATGCATACATTAGCATAAATGAGAAAGAATCACTTTTATATAAAGTCTGGCTTAGATTAATGGTGTTGGCCCCTTATTTATAACATCAGTTATTTCAAGGATGGTTTGGTGAACCACATGAATTATGCAGTAGCAATTAATAGAAGCTCATCAGGCATTTCAAGTGCACACTCAACAAATCCACAAGCCTCGAGACAGATCCTGTGAAAATGTAGGTTTGTAATATAACATCAGGAGACATCGGTTTCCTGATGTTATTGCTTTTTTACTTGGTCACCCTCAGACATACGAACTCTAGTTGTCTTCCACAATCAGTTCTCCTCAGTAGCATCGATGCAAGTCTACATAAGTCAGGTTGCTCTTTTTCAAAATGCTTTGAGCATGTCCGCAGTTCATCACAGCATGCATGCTCAAAATTAGGGCGTAGAGATACCAAAAGCATATATGCAAGTGAATTTTGATGAACTGTCTCGGCAGAGTTCATTAGTTTTAATTTGTAAACATCTATGACCTTCATCATTGCATATTTGCAATGTGAACACTTTCATAGGCCCCTCTTGTTAATACTCCAATTAAATTTTAGAACTGCCATTACCACTGCACATAACAGCTGACACAGGCTAGTTTAACTTAAAGCGGCTATGATCTATATTTCTATTGTAACAATGTATCACATGGCATTGCAAAAGCGGACATTCGTAACGATGAACCTAAAAAGAGTTAGTATTCAAATCTGCAGTGCGCCTCGGCTTTATAGAGCTTGATAGTGAGTTTCAGCTCATTGTTTAGCTGTCCAACCTCAGCTTTATTGGTTTGGTTCACTCTCACATTCTCATGGGGTCAATGTACATTAACTGCTCAGCACCAAACAGCAGACAGACCCGATAGGTGACGAGCCGGTGATCATAGTGGAGCATTTAGCATCTAAAGAGTGATAAATTGAACAGTAAATTCATCAGGTACTCAGAAACACGTCTCCAAATGAATGCTGATGTTGCTCTGTAACTGCTGGATGTTTAAATAAGAAACTCTTTACTAACAAGGTCCCCAGAGCAACTTAAAATATGATGATATATCAATGTGGTGAAGTGGACTTTTTTAATAGCAGGTTTAATGGCATTCTCTGCTTTGCATGTTTTTCTCTTGTCCCTCATAACAGACTGGCATATCTGATGTGACTTACCCGCACATTCGGTACATCTCATCTAGAATGACTGGCTTTGGAAGGACCTATGAGGTGAGGACTGCTTTCATTTATCTATTCTTTTAAATGTGTTTTAATCAGTCCCAACACAACTCAGGCAATCAAAATTAAATTGTATATGCATTTCATTCATCACTTCCATCATTGTCATCAATATTACCTTCATAATTGCTTCACTTATCACCGCATGACTGATCAATATTTTCATACTGTTACAAAGAGAACACATTCTAACAGTAATAAGAGTACACATTTGATTATTTGTATTCAGAATAAACAGCTGTCACAGGGAAAGCAGGATATAATGATATAGTGGAAGTGAATACAAAGCACTTCCCCACTTGTCACAGTCTTCATCACTGGGTAAAGTTAATGTCTTCAGACTCAATTAGCAGAGCAGATACGCCATCGATCCACATGTTGAATGTTTCCCTGAGCAAGGCACTGAACTCTAAACATTTTATAAACTCACAGAGTCACAGGGTTCAACCACTGAATCTGAGGGGATTATTGTATGAAAAGCCAACCTTTAGTCAGAAAAAAGCACCAATGCAGAAACCATTCTGCCCACGTGTGCTGCCGTTTCGTGCAATGTAAGAGGAACTGTATCCAACAGAGCCAAAATGTGAATCTGTCCATCATCCTCATAGCCGTTTGTTTGTATTGCATCCATTCAGGACCTTCTGCATTTAGAGGAAAGATTGGGGACTGTGAACCGAGGAGCCTCTCAGGGAACCATAGAGAGGTGCACGTACCCACACAAGTACAAGAAGGTGAGGACTAATGGGAGTGTTTGTAGCTATGTATATATATATTGTGTATTGGATTTTGCAGATACTGTATATAGTTGTGCTTGTCTGTTACAGTTTATTCTGGGACAGAGTTTGCAGTGGTCTTTTGTGCTCATTGCAAACGTCTGATGTTTAAGCAAAATACTGTAGTGTGTTTTTAGATTGCAGCTGTGAAGACATTGTTGAGGAAAAGTTTCCATAGAAGTTTCCAAATGTATCTAAACAAGCAATCTAACACCCTGCCACCCAATACAGAAGGTGTTGGAGAGAGACATTGACCAAGAGTTAACCCCTGAAGCTTGGGCATCTATTGGGAAAAATATGCACGCAACCCCAGAATCGGTGAGAAATAATGAACAAATCAATTTGGAAACATGTCTCTGCTCACATGTACAGTAGATGTTAGTAGTAGTCTTGGGGGCCAGGGAATTCGGCTCTAGAATAACTTTGATTTGGATAATTTGTATTTGTTTAGCACAGAGACGACAGATAGAAAGTGTTTGTTTTCATGACAAAATGACCATTCTCTCTGTCCCCAAAGGAATTTGTTTTTTGTTGAAATGTTTATTCTAAACAGTTATCTCTTTATAGTCAATATATTTAAATTAAAACGTAATATGTACCAGTGATGTCACCACAGTGTTTAAGTTGAGCAGTGTAATGTGTTAAAAAGAGAGTGGATTAATAGGATAATTATATTATGATTATATGTGATGTGTCTGCTGAGCAAGCTTTACCGATTGATGCTTCATATCAAAAGTTCATGTTTCCAACTGTTTCTCACAAACAGAGAAAGCTGCATATTAAGCAAGACGAAGAAGAGGTGGCAGATGAAGACACGGAAGAAAAATGCACCATCTGTCTGTCAATACTGGAGGAGGGGGAGGACGTCAGGTAAATAGATCCCCTCCTGGGTGTTGGTGCTGATCTTTGCTCAGTTTTTAGTGTGTTCAATTACGCTTCCAGGGGCGTGACATGTGGGATGGCAGGTGTATTTGCTCCATTTTGCCACCGTCTCTGGAGATATTTTTTTCTTCTAAACCCAAAGGTATAGTAATCAACAAAAAACCCCAGAGTGCCTTAATATTACCGGCCTCCTGGAACTGCCTCTTGGCACACATTCAGGTTTTTTTTTACCTTTTTGTTAAAGGTAATTTTCTGCCCTCTGTTGGTAAACAAGGAAGTGATGTCTGTCATGTTTTGGTCTTCTTTTTTTATTTAAATTAATTATTCAGTCATCACTTATGGCATTTCAATGATTGAGTATACATTTCCGAACTATAACACATCATATGACTTTTATTCTTAAATGGTCATTCAGGCAAAACACAAATTTCTAGGGGATTTTATTTATTTTAGAATTGTTGGTTGGTTCATTCTACCAAAAAAAAAAAAGGTTTTAAACATTTCTGATAGAATTAGATGTTCTTCATATCCCCAGTTTGAAGTATAAAAGTTTTACTTATTAAAAGTGCAAAGAAGAAAGATCAGAGGGCAGCAGTCTCTGAAGAGTAAACATGTTTATGTAAGTTTATATGAAGAACCTATTTGAGGATCTCTGGAGACATTTTTAAAAGGATAAGGTTGGCGATATTTTATATTTATATTGACTACAATTCCCATGAAATGACCAAAAGCCAAATCTGTTTCTCTGTAATTTTGGTTTGCATTAAGCCCCAAGCCTAATTGTCCCTAATAAGGAAACAAATAATATATTGATGTTGTTTATTGGTATAAGTTCGTAGCAAATGTTGCTCAAATGAGCAAATAGTGTATTTATTGGGGACTGTTTTCAGCCATTGATGTGGTGCTCTATGAGTATTTACAGCAGCAGGACAGTATATTTGAGATTGATCATAATAAACCACAACGCCCATCATCGTCATGATAATGAAGAAACCTGACAGCCACTCTAATGATGGGACTCACTGATGTTTGTAACTATGGAGCTCTATGGGACAGATAAATAAGCTGTGGCTGCACAGACCGTACTTGTCAGAAGGATCAAGTCATTGTTGGTTTTGCCTCTGTTTCCCCTCCAGACGCCTACCATGTATGCACCTCTTCCATCAGCTGTGTGTGGATCAGTGGCTCCTCACCAATAAGAAGTGCCCCATCTGCAGAGTGGACATTGAGGCGCAGCTGTCTGCTGAGAGTTGATGCTGTTTTTCTAACCGCCCCTTTTGTTGAAAATTTATTTAGAGATCATATTAATTTTCTCTTCAGTACTGCAGTCAACCAAAGATGGCATGAATGACCTGCGCAGCTCTACTACGAGAAAATAAAAAAAACACCTGACAAAAAAGCATTGAGCCTAGAGTGCCAGCTATCACATATTACTACAACAGCTAGAATTCTCCATTAAGGGTTTAAGATTTTATTGTATTTATAAAGCTTTTATGTAGCTTTTGATTGTTTCCTCAAGTGTCATTTTTTTGTTTTGTTTTCTCTGCATGTTTCCTTGCAATGCATTTCTTTGCACATATAACGTTGGCTTAACACAGCCTAACAACTCGCAGGTGAGGATAGCTGCTCTAGTAAAGATGCATTTTTGTAAACCTAATGCCTTGCTTTACTAGAATGTCACCCTCCAGTAAAAAATCCAACATTGCAGGATTCATTTTACCAATCATTGTATTGATTAGTTTATGTTTAGAAGATGTGGATTGTTAGTGAAAGATGTTTTTTAAGTAAAATCAAGACATTCCTAACTAGGGAAATATGTTAACAGATCAGCTGCTGTATTAGTGCACACCCAGTATTTCTAGAGTGGAAATAAACTCCAATGTTCACCTCACTTCCCAGAATATGCACATGCTTTGCTACGATTACACCTCCCTTCAGCACCTACATTTGACAAAAAAAACACCGTTATCGCCATCATCTGTATTTTAGAGAACAAGAAAAAGAATGTCACACCCCTCTCTTGACTGTTCTTTCTAAACTGAGCGATTGTTGGGAACCGGCTGTGAATCTTTTCTTTATTTTGTCGGGGGCTCCTCCCTGCAGACGGGGCTGTGAAGGTTAACTAGGTTTCTGTAAGATGATCTCAGGTCTACATGTGTGTAAGACATTTCACATGAGCCTGCAACCTGGGATCATTTGGTCAATTTGATACCGGCAGTGGCGTTGACTTTGAGTTCCTCTGTGTGTGTGTGCGTGTGTTCAGAGGGAAATACACAGCTCAATTTGGGATAAATATTTACTGTTTGTTCTCACACTTCAAACCATTTTATCCACCCTCCCTTTTGTCTCTCTGTAGTTGAGCAGCAGCGTCCTTTTTCGGCTGCTGCTGAAAGAAAAACACTAATACTGTTGATTAACTCACTCGCATAGACTTGCACAAGAGAGAAAAAGGTAGGAGAATAGTAGTGAATATGACTGAGGCCATGTATTTCCACTCTGATGAATATTAAAAAGGAAAAAAAAAAAAGTTATTTTGAATGGAGTGTTGAAATGCATTACTTAAAGCAGGTATCCATGCATTCATTGACTTAAAGGCACCAGGATCATATTCTGTGGGATTTATATTAGTTTAAAAAAATAATATTAATAAACTTGGATAACTCTTAATTGAGTCTTTTCCTTGGTCTCCTCTTTGAAAATCATGTTTGAGTGAATGTTGAGTTCTTGATGAAACTGCTATTTTATGAAATGTCATGAGAACACTTCGTCTTAAAAGATTATGAATCAGAATTGATTGAAAGAGTTTAAAGTTATAAATCCTTAAACATCTTGAGCTTGTTTAAATAGGTGATGTAAATGATAAGATACAACAGGAGTTTTAAGAGCTACCCAGGGTTGAAAAAATAAATTTGTTTACATAGAAAAACACTTCATTTTGTGGGATATATTCTCTTTTCTGAATATTATTTTTAAGATAATTACATTTTTAGTTCCAATTTTAATTTATTTGTACGTTTTTTAATTAGTTATGAATGCTGATCAATTTGGCAGCAAGATTTAATATGTAAATGCCTTTTGGCACAAATACAATCCAGATGTACAGGATGGTAAAGTCCTCTTGTAGTGCAATTTTTCGCTACAACAAACTGCCAATTAAAAACAAATAACTACTAAGTATTAAGTATAAACATGTATAGTATTTAAGTTAATATGAAAGTTGGTGTGTGTGTGTGTATATATATATATATATATATATAATATATAAATATATATATATATATATAAATATATATATATATATAAATATATATATATATATATATATATATATATATATATATACAGTGGGTACGGAAAGTATTCAGACCCCTTTAAATTTTTCACTCTTTGTTTCATTGCAGCCATTTGCTAAAATCGAAAAAGTTCATTTTTTTCGCATTAATGTACACTCAGCAACCCATCTTGACAGAAAAAAACAGAAATGTAGAAATTTTTGCAAATTTATTAAAAAAGAAAAACTGAAATATCACATGGTCATAAGTATTCAGACCCTTTGCTGTGACACTCATATTTAACTCACATGCTGTCCATTTCTTCTGATCCTCCTTGAGATGGTTCTACTCCTTCATTGGAGTCCAGCTGTGTTTAATTAAACTGATTGGACTTGATTAGGAAAGGCACACACCTGTCTATATAAGACCTTACAGCTCACAGTGCATGTCAGAACAAATGAGAATCATGAGGTCGAAGGAACTGCCCAAGGAGCTCAGAGACAGAATTGTGGCAAGGCACAGATCTGGCCAAGGTTACAAAAGAATTTCTGCAGCACTCAAGGTTCCTAAGAGCACAGTGGCCTCCATAATCCTTAAATGGAAGAAGTATGGGATGACCAGAACTCTTCCTAGACCTGGCCGTCCAGCCAAACTGAGCAATCGTGGGAGAAGAGCCTTGGTGAGAGAGGTAAAGAAGAACCCAAAGATCACTGTGGCTGAGCTCCAGAGATGCAGTAGGGAGATGGGAGAAAGTTCCACAAAGTCAACTATCACTGCAGCCCTCCACCAGTCGGGGCTTTATGGCAGAGTGGCCCGACGGAAGCCTCTCCTCAGTGCAAGACATATGAAAGCCCGCATAGAGTTTGCCAAAAAACACATGGAGGACTCCCAAACTATGAGAAATAAGATTCTCTGGTCTGATGAGACCAAGATTGAACTTTTTGGCGTTAATTCTAAGCGGTATGTGTGGAGAAAACCAGGCACTGCTCATCACCTGCCCAATACAATCCCAACAGTGAAACATGGTGGTGGCAGCATCATGCTATGGGGGTGTTTTTCAGCTGCAGGGACAGGACGACTGGTTGCAATTGAAGGAAAGATGAATGCGGCCAAGTACAGAGATATCCTGGAAGAAAACCTCCTCCAGAGTGCTCAGGACCTCAGACTGGGCCGAAGGTTCACCTTCCAACAAGACAATGACCCGAAGCACACAGCTAAAATAACAAAGGAGTGGCTTCGGAACAAGTCTGTGACCATTCTTGACTGGCCCAGCCAGAGCCCTGACCTAAACCCAATTGAGCATCTCTGGAGAGACCTGAAAATGGCTGTCCACCAACGTTCACCATCCAACCTGACAGAACTGGAGAGGATCTGCAAGGAAGAATGGCAGAGGATCCCCAAATCCAGGTGTGAGAAACTTGTTGCATCATTCCCAAGAAGACTCATGGCTGTACTAGCTCAAAAGGGTGCTTCTACTCAATACTGAGCAAAGGGTCTGAATACTTATGACCATGTGATATTTCAGTTTTTCTTTTTTAATAAATTTGCAAAATTTCTACATTTCTGTTTTTTTCTGTCAAGATGGGTTGCTGAGTGTACATTAATGCGAAAAAAAATGAACTTTTTCGATTTTAGCAAATGGCTGCAATGAAACAAAGGGTGAAAAATTTAAAGGGGTCTGAATACTTTCCGTACCCACTGTATATATATATATATATTTTATATATATATTTTATATAGTGGAACATCTTGGAGTCCCTTGTGGGGGTCACAACCCACAGGTTTGGAACCACCAATGTCACCCTTCTCTCTAAACCCAAATTTATTCAAATCGATGATTCTGTTTTCCCCATAACCAATCAAAATGTGAGTAAAATGACTGTAAGAGAGAGAGAGACAAAGATGAACAGAGGCGACTTAAAGATTTAAGTTTTAAAGATGGGCTATTGAGGTCAGTTTTTCTGAGGTGAAATAAAGGTGATGCGTGCAAAGTCCAGCTCTGATGTTCAAAGCGAATACATGGAAAGAGTTAAGAGTTATCCTGACTGAGGAATTCAAATGAAACTGAGTTAAAATGAAAATACAAGATCAAGTACAGTACCTACTGCAGCCACCAGGTGGACATAAACCAAGAACTTCTAGTGGAGTACAAAAGACAATTTGAGAAGACTAGAGGAGCTGGACCTTAAAAAAGAAAACACAGTAACTACAAATACATACAGCCTGATGTGCTGCACTCAAACATTAACAGCACATTGTGTTTTTTATTAAGTTTCTGGTGACTGATACTAAACATACAGCAATGATTTAGTGATGTTTAGGAGATAGAAACTAATGTATTGATTGAAGCCGAATCAAAGATGTGATGTAAAATACTGCAGGTCGGGTTATAATCTCAGAAATGACTTTTAAGGCTTCTCTACACTATTTAAAGGAGAGTTGCTTCAGATGGACGTTTTTATAGGCAGACGGTTTCCTTGTATCAGGAAAAGCACAGGTGTCAAAAGCATCAGTAACGATGGCTCTGCAAGGCAGGAGGCGCTCATGACAGTTACTTTGATGACTTAAACCTGTTTGTCCTACTGTGGCATGCCAAAATCCCTTCCATGAAAAAGGTATTTTATCTTAGTGAAAGGTGTCACAAAAAGTTAGATAACAAATGTCCTGCAATGATTTTTGGCCCCAGTATTGTTAGATTATTATCATGTCTTCTTTTATACCTGAAATGCAGTATAAATTATACAATTCAAATAGCACTTATTTTTATTCTTTTAATTTGACAATTTTAGTCCCAAACAATGCTTAATCATAAAAATACAATTCAGGTCTTTTATCGAATTCTTCACTTGAACTTTATTCTGGACAGAAAAGGTAGTTTTTTGATCATGTAGGGGAACTCTGAGGCACTGCTTCTAAATAAACATTAACATTCACCAAAAACTATATAAAAATGAATTTATTAAGTGCGGAAAAACAACTAAATGGCAACAAAAAAACCCCCGACTATTTAGTGTGGTCTGGTCTGTTAGAGTAGCCTGAACTAATGATCTACGTATTTGTAAATTGTAGGACTGCAGTCCAAAAGGCATGTAAATATGTTAAAATACATAAACATCTGATTGATCATTGTTCATTGTATACGTTCTCTGATAATAAAACAAAACAAAGCATTTAAAAATACAATATTACATGCTTTATTAAAAGACTCATCCACTGTTTTTTGTATTGCACAAGGATGTTTTCAACCATCCAAGATCAAACCATATTTGATGATGCAGAAGATCCATGACAGAAGTCCCAGGTGTTTTTGTTTTTAATGAGTAGAGCATAATGTGGTTATTTGATAAAAAAAAAATACTAAGGAATGTGTAAGTAATACAACAGCAGTGCAAAAGATGTGCAGAAGCAAAAGGAATTCTTTGTAGTGCCACGGAAAAATATCAACAAATGTCTTTCACCAAAAACAACCTATGCACAAAACAAAAATCCATTCACCCTAATTTGTGCTAAGCATTATTATCAATCTGTAGCTGAACCGGAAACAACGCAGCCTTTTGAGTATCAAAAGCAGAGAAAATTAGAATGCAAAGATCTTTCAAAGAAAATACAAAAAACATTAATTTAAACTCTTACCAACAACAGGCGTACTTCTAAAATATGAACACATATACAGAATCAGATCCAAAATGCCTGTTTTATCATTTCTTGTAAACAAATGATTCTCTTCAGTAACTCAGCTTATTGCTCGCTTTACAACTTGTCCTTCATACACTTGACTTACCGGCTGTGGCATGAACGAGTGAAGATGTCTGTGTCCAAGGTAGTACCTGTACCAATAAAGTGCTAATACACCACAGACAGCATGCTCAGGTTACAGTATACATCGCCTATACTCTGTGTCTAAAATATACTGGTGTGAAACGAAAACAACAAACAAATAAAGATGATAGTTCTCCAGGTGATTCACCACTTGACCACAATGCCTTCTAAATGTTTTTTTCAGAGCTATTAAAATTCTTATCGCTTTGGTATTTAAAATCATTAAAAATCACAGTGTGATGATTTACCGAAACGCCGCTCCCTGTAAGAAGTTACAGTTTTGAGCAAAAATAAATATTCCTGGTAAAGCAGCGGTCGCGTCAGTTTTGCCACTGAGGCGATCACCTTCGATTTAAGCAATCAAACCTTCATCTGAGAATAAAAATCACAAGCCTGGTCCCACAGATTAAGCATACTTCATTCCAACGCTTCAAATATATTTGAGCTCAAATCCTCAGTGAGATATAAATGACAGTAAGGAGAATACAGAAAGCTATAAATACAATAAATAGTTTTGTTCAGTACTGAAAGAGACTGTGGAGGAAAACAGACCCCAGGGTCAAACAGAGTTCTTGTCTTTAAAGCAGAGCCTCATTTCAAGCCTGACGTTCTTTTGGTCTGGTGGTGTAACCGAGAGTTACATTCATTCACTGCAAGGCAGCAGTGCAGGAAGTGTGAGTTTCTCTCCTCAAGGAGTCTGGCGGTGCTTCTCTCTGTGACTTTAAGCTCCATCCCGTCCTCAGAGAGGGTCAGTGGGGATGCAGCAGGCTCTCCTCCTCGAGCTGTAAACCGGCAGCTCCTAGACCTTGGTGACGTAGTTGTTGGGAAAAAGTCCCTGCTTTCCACGAAGTCGTCCTGTCCACCACCCGGATGCATCTACCCAACAAACATGACTAGATTAGAGGCCCCATTTCAAGCTGATATCTGACACAAACATTCAAGTACAATACGATATCACGGAAATTATTTTTAAAAAGCTAGCCATCTTACCCTCTTTGATGATGTCAATAAGGTCGTCAGCGTTGAAGCTGAGCTCGTCCGTGTCCTGAGCGTCGTAGGCGTATAAAGCTTTGCACTGGGGCACCTGTGGTTTGGGTTTGGGAGCAGGTTTGGGTCGTCCTCCTCCTGGCGCAGGCCTGCTGGCTGACGGTCTGTGGGCTCTGAGGCATTAAGAGAAAAAAAGAGGGAAACCACACGACTGTCAACATCTGCAAGAAGGTGCTACAGTAGTAGAAGTTCAGTTCACTGTGCTGCAGGTGTCTGTGAAGTTAAGTCAGAAGAAGCTGTTTTTAGGTGAGGTGTTTTTGTGTTGTTTGAATCACCATCTTGTTATGTTACATTTTTTTGACTCCAATTCAAATTGTTCCACAACATATTGTGATCAAAAAAAACAAAACAGGTGTCACCTGACAGTGACTATTAATGCACGTCGGTATTAATAGTGCCTCTGGCTCGATTTTTAACAAGCTGTTGCTGTTCAAAGATCCGCCACAAGATGGTGATTGAGTCCACACTTTATCTACCACAAATGCACTGAGACTAAAAAACATTTTCATTTCAGGAAGCCTTTCAGAGCAGAGTGTTGATCCAGAGTCAGTGGTACCTTTAAGATTTCTGTTTGTTATTCTGTATACTGGCTGCTTTCATTTACTTGGAAAAAAACCTATGTATACTGTGTATATATATATATATATATATATATATATATATATATATATATATATATTCTCTTTTAAAATTAGTATTTAACACAATGCCGATTGTCAAATTCAAGAATGAGAGTGAACAACTTTACTCAACTATTCAACTAACTGGGGATCAAATAATTCAGAATAAATGAAGTGTCAATAGTTAGATTTTACAAATGAATTATATGCATTTATAAGGTAAAACATGTAGGCCTCCCAGTGAGGTCTGTGTACATGAAAGCAACTTCCATCTTCAATGTTCATCTCTTTAATAGAAATGAGGCATCAGAAGAAGTGCACAGCAGGGATTCTTTCAGTACAAAAACTAATTCAAGGATCTTTCATACACCAATGAAAGATCTATTGTACTAAAAGGAATTGTAAAATAATTCCAATTTGATATCAAAGAAATTGAGCAGCAGCCGAGTATTAAATATTAGTTGCGGACTACATTTGGCTCCTTTAAAGAGTTTGAACTTTGCCTTCTTTGCAGTTAAAAAACCAAAATGTACGTGAGAAGAAGCATTAACATATCCTTCTGCTGAAAGGTCTTCTAGTCTTAAACCACCACCCAAAACACGGCAAACACTCCAACTCACATTCCTCCATTTGAAGCTGGCCGTCTGTCTCCATTGCTACAAAAGAATAAATCATCCAAATTATGCAAAATTACAAAACACAAGTGTGTGCATTAGTTTGTGTGTGGGCATATAAATGATGTGTGTGCATGTGACGTGAGACACTGCACCATACTGCCTTTAAACCTCCTCAAATTCAGCAGTTATAAACATATTGTAGAAATAAAAAAATAAATATATAAATGATCTTTTGTGTGCTAATACGCTTACTAGACAAAGGAATGTTAAGTACCTAATGGGAGAGAGCTTTATATGTGAACTAAATGCTACACAGTGGAGTCATATTAGGCTGAATGATAATTAGCAGCATACGTCAGCTATTAAAGTGTGTTAGTCATACTCGTCAGATTCCCTTTAATGGAAATAGAAAAGGGGGTCTGGCCTTTTGGGAAAATGACAATCAACACTTTTCAGGCCAATCAAAATGCAACAACACAGGCCCGACCAACCCAAGTTTTCTTTAGTAGTGCGACACTGAGATTTTCCATTTCTACGCAGTGAGATGTCAACAAAGACACTAACACATGATCACACAATCTAAGTCTCTCAACTATATAATAAGACAGAAAGAGTTGTCACAGGATGGAAATAACAGGGATTTGGTGAGCTATAAGGTATGAAGGGTTGTCCGATGCTGCATTCAGTTTAATTTGATCCACCTTTGTACAGTAGGAAGTCCTTATTCCTGACATGGCATCTATGTGTATGTGTGTGTTATTTAGTCTACTCCTGTATTTACTGTGTGGCTGGTGTGTTTTAATTCACTGTGTTTTGTGCAAGCGTCTCACCCTGCAGCTCCTTGATCAGGCACTTTCAGACAGTCCAGGTTGGGCTGCGGCCGGCTGCCGCCTCGCTCCTTCAGCTGGTTGCCGTTGCTGGGCAGGAAGGGGCGTGTCCCGTTCCCGGATGAGGGATTCCTCTGGCTGTGATGCTGCGAGTTCCTCTGATTGGCTACGTGGTTGGTGTTTTTAAGGCCACCATTCTGGTGAGCAACTGCAACACAAAAAAGAAGAAGTTTGTCTTAGACAGTCCACATGGATGTAAGAGAAGCCTGTTCAAATCCTGTGTGATGGATGACGTACCTGGAGGTCCCGGCGCCGCCCTCGAGGGGGTGTGCTGGTGAGTTCTGGATGAATTGGAGCGAACCTGAGTGAAGCTCTTCTTGGTGGGGCCTGAGGATGAAAAATACGATGTAATGGAGGTGTATACTTTTGAGTTGGGACAGAGTCATTTTTGTGAAAGTAACAAGTAACATACATAACAAGACATATAAGTTCAAAAAAGTTAATTATAATTTTCAACTCTTATCAAAGGTAAGACCAACAGATTAATAATACTAATTCATGCTTTTTAAAGTTTGTGTTACATGGAATAAAAAAAATATAGTGCAAAAATGTATGAAATATGATGTAGTCTAAATAAATCTAAATAAAGACTAAAAACATAATAACAAAACTTCAGTTAAAACAACAAGACATTATCTATTGTGGCTCTCACAGTCACAGTTTCTACAAACAGTATATGTCCTAATGTACATAAAGTACTTTGCTTCAGGTTAAAGCATATCAAAATAAGTATTGCACATCATACATAGGTGATATGCTTCTATAGGTTTATATTCTTAACACTGAGATGTCTGTGCTCTCCCTGAATATGCTGCTGAGACTAACTGCTTTAAACAGTTTCAAGTCATAAGGCTGGTTCTGAGTGATGAGTAGTTGGAGTTAACATTTTTGGTAAGAATTTCTGACGTTGTCAAATTCATGGGTCAACTTCATCACTTGACATGATTCCACCCGTCAGGTTAAAGTAATCACATCTCGCTGTGAGTACGAGGTCATTGCTGTACTTCAGGTCTGTAAATACTCACGTGTGTTTTTGGGAAGTCCAGGGCCGATGCTGACCTGCAGAGATTTGCTGGAAGGCTTCAGCACAGGCAAGTCTCCCTGACCCCCAACGAACAGCACCTGCCGGGTGCCGCCCCCACTCAAGAAGCCCCAGTTCTCCTTCTTCAACTTCATCTCCAGTCTGAGGGACAAAAAATGAAGCTCTCATTAAATGGTCCCTGTGACTTCTTTTGGTCATTTTTTTGAAGTGTCTAACTCTGCTTAACCAGTGGTTTTGAAATGCTAACTTATTAACAATAAATGTTTAGTACCAGTCTGATTTAAAGTCTAATTAATAAAGTTAAACTCAAGATATGTCCTTTAAAACAATAAGTTAAGTTATCGACTGTGGTTGATCTATTGTCTTAACTTCGGCATGTGTTTACTTACGTGTTACTAAACTTGAGAGGTAGCTTCCTCTGGGTTTTCTCCTCAAACCTGCGGGCCAGTAAGCTGATGAACTCCGTCTTAAAGACACACTCCAGAAGGCTGTCGTACTCCTGCTCGTGTATGATCATGAAATCATCCTGCATCGTACTGCAAAAACATGAACATGACCCTTATTGAGATACAAAACTTAAAATCCTCGAGACATGAAGCGAATCTCCCTGAAGGAAAAAATGCATTCACAAGATTGTTTTTTAATGTTTCAAAGACACTCCACTGCTCCTTCACTGTTCCGTTTGGATGGAAGTTAAGATGGAGATTCAGAATCATCTTTCACATTTGCATAGAAACAGAGGGGGGCTCACAAAGCGGCTCACATCTGAAGAGGGAAGACAGCTTGTGCCCGTAACACACACAAGGATACTTTGTTGCTCTCAGAGAGGTGGAGTTTTTTCTCTGATGAGCTTTTTACAACTCCTGCTTTCGCTCATTGCACCACCTGGTCCATATTAACCCACTGACTCAAAAGCCACATGCTCTGATTTCTACCTCTAAAACAAGAAATACAGCGTTCCCATCAACAACAAAGGCAACAAAGAGTCTCTCAGTTCCTTGTATTATACATTTGTTTTCATTTCTTTGTAGTTAACTAGGCTACATTCTTTCATGAGAATTTTTTGACTGCATAGCATTTCCAAGGACCATCAGTCAGGCCTGCACACAAAGGGACAGACACACAGTCATATATACAAGAGACAGGTTTAACATACTACACATGTTTTCAATGTCCCTTGAGTGACATTTACAGGAACATGGGAACTTATGTGACTTGGAATCCAGTCTGTGTCTTTGAAGTAGATTCATGACTTTCTGCAGTGCACTGTTTACAGATTATATGGTGCGCCCATGCTTCATGTTGAGCCGCCATTGTCTTGTTTTGGAAACGACTAATTAGGTACTGCTATACTTGTACAGATATATTTTATGCTCACAACAACAGTACATGTCAGAATAATCTTGTGCCTTGTGTATGTAGCTATAAACAGTCAATGGTATGTAGTCAAAACACACTTGGTGACGGACTGTGTGGATTTTTCTGTTTGGTCTTTAGCACCCATAATGCCCCTGGAGAGCTCTGGGTCCCAGTGAGGACAGTGTGAATCAAGACATCAGCTTTAAAATAAAAGAACGGGCAAGTTTTGGGAGGGCGTTTGCAAGTGCATTTAACTTTAATCTTTTTTTCCAAAGGAACCCTGTTCGAGAGACATACCAAGAAATGTGTTGTTGTATTTGCAAAAAAGTTTGATGCACATCAGGTAAAATATCAGTATGTTGTTAGAGTATATTGGCATGCACTGCAAATCTTGGTATTTAGGCACTGTTATTATTGTTTTTGTTTTATATTATGTTATATTGTTTTCCCTGCGATGTGCTCTTTTGTTTTTGAGTAGACGAATGTGATGCTCCTCAACTAAGCTGTGTAAGCTTGACAACTTTATGCCTGTCCACGTCCTGGACATTGAAATAAACCTAAATGCAAATGCAGCAGGAATTAAATTGTTTGTGTAGCAGAAGGATGCAGGGCTTAAAGTTGACTTATGTAGATAGAATGAGTTCCAAATTTGTTTATATGGACTAGTTTTGTTTGGAACATGTGGTGGTCATAAATGCATGAACAGCATGGGGAACAGGTGATTAAAAAATCCTTGGTGCTTGCTTTTACTAAAGTAAGACTCCATTAAACCCCCTAAAGGAATAAAATACTTGAGCAAAATCCTGTCCAGAGAATAGTAACTGAAAGCAATAATGAAAAGCTGTAAGAAACTGTGTTTCAACAAGGAGTTTATGTTGATATCTGATAGAAGTGATGTAATTATTTTAGTATTACAACCCAGTTTGTCTCAAATTTGAGGGAAATGTACCTGAGAGACACCGCCAAGATCTTCTCCACCTCGATCTTCCTCTTCACCACCTCTGTCACCTGACCTTTCTCTGGTCCCTGTTTCACCTTTTCTCTTCCAATCAGGTACACAGACTTTGGGGTCAGGATCAAGTCCCTCTTAATTCCCTTAAAATGACAGAAGAACTCCATGAATGTTTTGTTAGTTGTTAAGAGACATGAGCAAGCTTCAGACTGAAGGAGACCAACCTTGAATCGGCGGTCATATTTTGTGACTTTGTCTGCAAAATCAATCTTTTCTCTCTTGGCCAGGAACTGCCGGAGCTCAGGCCTGTCATCCATGCCCAGATAGTCTCCTACGAAGTTTCTGTTGAGGCTGTGTCGCCGCCTCTCCTTCCGGTTCACCAGCAGGTCAGAGGCTAGAACCAAGAGAAAGTGATTGAGAGATGGAGACGAAGGAACTTTGACAGAGGAATTAAGCTGTAAAATGTTGCTCCACTCACCTTCTTCCCTCATCTGGACATACTTCTTGCGGGCCATGTATTTCCTCCAGGCCTTTTGGATGGCCCTGGCATAGCCATCGAACTTGCGCTCCCTCGTCTCTTCCAGCAGAAAGAGCTGTGAACAAAAACAAAAGATATACGACATACAGTAAGAGACAGGCACACCTGCTCAAACCCAAACACAGACACATGTAAACACAGCGACTGGAAGGAATGACTGCACACATAGAGTGAACATGCCTCTGTAGAGTTGCACAAAGAACAAATCTAAACATTTAGATTTTTATGGCTTTTCAGTGTTTAGAGGAGGTTTTACTCCTAACTAGTGTCATCATGCATCTGACTGATTGATTGAAGGGATCAAATCGCTGAGAGATTATTTTACCATCAAACAATATCACCCAGACCTTTTTGGACAGTTTTCTTCAGTGCTTTCAACTAAACTACAATATTATTCTGTGTTTCTGTCATCAAAATGTGTTGGGAAGGCAGTTTTCTATCAGCCAATATGAAGAAGAAATGTTAATGAGTAGTGTTTTAAGGCTTACTTGAAATAATGTGAACGTATCCTTTAATGCAGGATAACTTATTGATCCTTTGTATTAGGTTTAATGGAATAATGCAAAATGTTTGATTCATTTCTTATCATCAGCACAGTTTTTTACTGCTGGGTACGATCAATACAATGCTTACCAATATCCACATTAAGATAATAATTTATTCTTTGGCTGTGAAGTCATTTCCCCACTTCCTGTTCAAGGAGCGGACTCTGTGCCAGCAGACCATCAGTCTATGTAATTTCCTGATCGGCCTCGCAATCAAACTCTCTGCCCTCTCCCTCCCAGTCTAAACATCCTGCTCACTGCTGCAACAGGCCTGGCATCGACACAGCTGTCCGCAGGACGCAATGTGACAAGACAGGAACAAACCACAAACACAAAAAATGCTCTGAGTCATTAATTGAGACAGTAAAACCAAGTAATCATTGAGGCTTCAATGATTTTCACCAGACGAGTGATTAAACTTCCCAGGTAACAAAACTAATAACAAACGGCTGCTGGGGTTTATGTTTTTATAACTCAGTGATGAATTTAACACAAGATGATTATTATTAGGACCGCAACTAACAATTATATTCATTATAAATAAATCATATATTAATGTAATTAACTGATAAATCAGTCAGCAATAATTTACTCTAAGCCCCCTATTTAGCATTTAAAAGCAACATACAAAGATCTAATACATGGCTACAATAAATATGACTGACAGTAAGCCGCTGCTCATCCATCACCACTTTAAAGGAGAAACTCTTCTCCAACATCTGGCGTGGCGTCAAACAAACTTGACTTATTACATCCAACAGAAAAAAAGATGTCTCAGTCACACCACTAATTAGTTGGTGTCAGTGTCTTATCAGACATAGAGGCTTGTTTTGAGAAGCTTGGCAGCTCATTTCAGAGGTCCACCCTGCGTGATATTTGCGTTTCACAAGCACACCTCAGTGACTACGACTCTCAGTCTAGCAGTGTGGGGGATGGGGGACTCTTGGCATGCACGGCTGCAATGAATGAGTAAAGGCATTCAGGATCAGCTGTAAGGTCTGAATTAAAACTAAGATGTCTGTGTTTTAGCTCACAAACACGCATCACTGTGTGTGTGCACTCTCCTTCGTGCACGATGTGTACAAATGTTAATAAGTGAGAAGACGGGCATTACACAAGTGCTGCTTTCATAGAAATCATGAAAAGAAACGTAGTTATGGTGGAAAAAGACAAGCCTTTACGATGTCCCCCCAAACTCTGCAACCACAGTCTGTACTTGTGTTTTAGTTCCAGAGCGGTGTTGACTCAGTGCTGACGTGGTACGAGGGTCGGGTTCAATCTCCTCCCCTACATCAGGGATTTGAGCATGATTTGGGACACTAGTGCCCTTTTATGGTGTTTAGTGTAAAAATGGTGAGTTCAGTTTTTTCCCTGCCAACAAAAAAGGTTTTTTTTGCGTGACTGCACACACTCTGACGTGTGATTTTAGTTTTACATCTGTACATAAATAACAAATGAATAAGTTTCTGCTTGGTAATACATTTCCCTGGATTGCTTTCTTGTAGAGACATGGTGTCATAAAGTGCAAAGACTTGTGCAAAAGAACAGGATATCTGACGGTGGATGTCAAACATACCGACTCAGGGGCTTTAATGAAGATCTTGGTACGTCCAAGCTGGAACTGATCCTGGTCCATGCTGACAGACCGTAAGAGATGAAGGACGCCTTGTTTCTCGTCTCCTCGCCATGTTGGCCAGGACTCTTTGGTTAGGATGGCGTACCTGAGGACCAGGAAGTTCATTTGAGATAAAAGCATTTTACATGAGGATAGTGGCTACGTGGGTTTGGATCAGGATCACTCCTCTAGTATGAGCTCACAGTCTGAGGCATGTTACCTGTTGAGGAACTTCTTGAAGACTCTGCGGTAGGCGTAGCCAGCACGCCTCACCCTGATGTTTTCCTTCAGACCCAGGTACTCCACTTGATGCTTTACTCTTAAGACAGAAGATAATGATCAACATTAGGATAAAATTAACAAACTTATTTTTGATCTTTAATTAATTACGATTAACCAATTATCCAAATGGCTGCTGATTACTTTCATGTTGATCGACTGATTGTTTCAGCTTTAAATTGGAGTAAATATATATTAATATATATTCAATATATATGTTGACCACTGAGCCATCAGAATGTGGTTTTGTATTGAGGGACTTTTACACTTGCTGGGTTTTCCCATCAAGTGGCAACCTGGTCAATTTCTTCTACCAGGTCTACGGTGCATGACGCTCCTGCTCCACCAGCGGAAGGTATAATGATGTCATTGTATGCAAACTAGCTGTGTTTTGCAAAATTTTCCCCTCAAACAAAGATCTTAAGCACTACTTAGTACACTCAGACTTCCTGTGAAAACAGCAGTTCCGGTTTTCATTAATGAGCAACTCTGCACCCGACTCACAACAGGAAGGTCATAGGCTCTGAACAATACAACGGCACTCTGCATCTGAACATGTAGAGCCCAAAGACTGTGAGCAAGGAGGAAAGAGCGGGGAAACTGAAACAAAGGGATAAAGGGGGGGGGGGGGGGGGCAATGTCTGAAAAACGTCTCACATGACTTAGCCTTCAGACGGACAGAAAACATCCAAAAAAGAGCAAGAAAATAAAACAGCTGGAGGCAAAACAGATCAGAACAATAATCTATTGTTTACCTGTTGTGTGAGAAAATTTAGAGAGTTACATTTCCATTACAGACAATTTTCTACAGTTTTCTACAGTTTTCACCACTGTGTGGTGAAACGTGGAGGCAGAACCAGTCATCAATTTCTTATTTTATTGCTACTTGAGATTTTAAGGATTTTACTTTTTTTTTAAATGAGATATATTTTCATAGTATATATGTATTTTTAAAAGACAGAACAATATGGCTGCTTTAGGGTAAATCCTTGTGTCTAATTGTCTGTTCCTGCTACTCACTCAGTAGTGAGTGAGCCACTTGATAAATGTGTCTTTTATCAGCTATTAGTTTTATAGATATAGGCTCTGGATGGTTTGTAGTCATGAGGGACATCAGGGGACACAGCGGGTCAGTCACTTACCGGCTCTCCTCCCAGTCTCTGGGCTTCTTGGTTTCGTTAGGTTTGATGCAGCGGATGTAGTGCGGAGTACATTTCATCAGTGTGCTCACCAAATCGTTGGCTTGTTTCTAAAGGATGCAGTAAGAGCAAAGATCAACAAAGGTAATGATGATACTGATGATCATAATGATGTCTCATGGAAACCCATAATGCTGAGAGTGAATTACTGACTAACTGCTGAAGGACGCACTACTGAACATCAAACACACAGTATCTTTTCAAAGGCCTTTACCACAGCGACCCTGATAAAGAGGAGGGACAGGTACATACTGTACAAACACACATGTACACACACACACACACACACACACTCTTAGCTGAACACACACCTTTATTTTGCTGCCTGCAGTTGTGGGTCGACCCTTCTTTTCAGCGTTGAGGTTTTCTTGAAACAGTGCTCTGATGAAGGCGCTGTTAAAGGACAAAGGTGAGGAGACAGAGTTAGGACTGACACAGGAAGGTAGGTATCATCTTTGTGTCAACGAAAACAGAGTGAACAAAAACAAAGTGTTTGTGAGCTAAAAATAATGTTGAGTTTCCCTGGCAGCCAAAAACAAAAATTGCAGTTAATGATTAAAGAACCAAGGACCTTCGACTAAGGTCACTGGTTTAAATTCCTGAACCACTTGGGAAGGTCTGAGTTGGGGGCGGGTGGGAAATCAAGAGATTGTGTGTGTGTGTGTGTGTGTGTGTGTGTGTGTGTGTGTGTGTGTGTGTGTGTGTGTGTGTGTGTGTGTGTGTGTGTGTGTGTGTGTGTGTGTGTGTGTGTGTGTGTGTGTGTGCTTGGTCACACTGTGCTGTATTTGTATAAACACCTCTCACCAAGGCCACTGCTCCATAGAGGAATGTATGTGATTATTTGATGCTTGGTGAAATAACATGATTGATCACGTCTGATTGATATTTGGGCTTTTGAGATGAAAAATTAAGAACAACGCAAACTTTCTTCTAAAAGGCTGATGGAGAATAACAGTATATGTAATGAGTCTTCTTTTAAGTCTCTTCTAAAACATAGTTTGATTCTTGGTGTTATCAGAGCTGCCTGTTTATACTATTGGCTCTTAATTTCTTGTTTATCATGTTTAATCTTGCCCCTCATGTATTTTATCATTCACTTTGGTATTTTATTTCTTTTTTTTTTCTCTGTGAAGCACTTAGTACGTTGTTCTGGTAAGTGCTCTGTAATAACATTTTATTGTTATTATTATTCTTACACTCCCTCCAGCAAGATTATTAGGTCCCAGTTCACTTGGATGTCAAGGAATAACATTTTGTTCTGATCCTCAACGTTCAGTTCATAGATTGTGGTGTCTCATAACATCAGGACTACACTATGATGTGTTGCTGCTGGTCAGAATGTAGCAGATATTTGTGAAGTTTCCAAATCCTCGGGTTTCTCTCAACTGAAGACAAACACTCAACCAATTTCAAGAATATTTTAAAGTAGCTCAGGTTTGGGCTTTTGATCTCCTTTTAGGAAACTCAGACTAAAGGTTCATTTGTAACTTTTTTTATATAACTTGATATATATAATGCTAAGAGAGGAAGGTGAGGGTTTTAATTGTGACAAAGGTACATTTAAAGCCATCTGCAGGTATGTACTCAGCCATACTGCAGAAATTTATAACCAAGATTTAATATCTCAAGTCTCAAATGCTCGTGTATCAGCAAGGTCCTGCATTATGGAAAAGTGCTACACTCTAGACAGAGTGGAGGCTCTGCTTTGAGATTGAATGATGCCACCGTTTGAGCAGTAAATTGAAGATGATGTCTTTTTTTGTTTATGTTGTAAAATCAACACTTTCAATGACTTATTTAAAGGCTGCACATTCAAAGGGCCTACTTACATTATTTGATGAATGAAAAGAAAGTACTGTGAAACTAAGATCTTCAAGAAAGCTCCTTTTGTGATCAGCACATCTGTCATTCAGGCTCAAAGTATTTAGCTCCTTTTGAACAGTTTTTTTGCTTTGAAAACTCACATAAGAATGTGGTGACTGTTAGGCCTGGTCTAAAGTTGACACACACTGCTACTTAACATTCAGATTATTAAGACTTGCTTATGTTTCAGCCTTTGGTGTTTATCAATTCATTATTTTCTCAGTGCTTTTTCATATTAGTATTTTTTTAAACTGTTTGCTTTTAAACTTCTGGCTCAAAGCTATGGACGCAGAAGAAAGGATCAGCAGGTTGTGTGCACATATAGACCAGAAGTCTGCTAATACTGTCCAGCTGACAATACTGGTCACTCCTTTCTTCTCTATTCAGACCTGCTGCTCGGAGGAATGAAGTCTGCTTCCTTCCTACTCAGGCTTCCTTTATGCGTGACTGTGCCATACTCTTTTGTCTATGTGTGTATGCATGCTTGTATGCCTATATGTGCTGTATACTGCATGTATATATTTTCCAGCATGTGTCTTAATGGGATTTTGATGTCACCTCCTTTCATGCCTCACAAAATGTGCACACAAAAGGCGTGAGCAGTGGCTGAGGCCTGCAGGGGTTACATGGACAATGCAGGCTGTCTGCACAGATGGCTACTTTGACACAAAGAAATCCCAAGAAACCAAAACACAGGGGGGACCAGACTCCTCAATGCAGCCCCACAGAAAGACTGCACTTGTAAGGCCTGACTGGGTAGACCCCAAAAGCCAGATATCTGGAGCAGCAGCCAGACTTGATTCAGGGCAGAGGGCACGACATTACCCCGCCCTGCACACTTCTGCTGTGTCTCACCAGCTCCCAGATGCACTGGAACGTCTGAAACACTCATTCAGATACATTCAATTATAACCATATGCATCAAAATATAAGACTCCCTTTAAGTGTGAACCATAGAAATCCTCACCACATGTCGGTGCAATGTGCAATTACTTACATTTCACTGCTCTGCATCAGCTCAATGAGGTCAGTAAAAAGGACGTCTCGGTTCCTCTCGCAGAAACCCTCTGCATCGTAGGACACCTGGAGGACAGACACACAGAGGCGTTTCTAAAGAGTCATAATTATCAAAGTGGACGAGGTTGAACCGTTTGAAACCTCCAACAAAATGACAGATGACACCTGTGTGAAAATAAAAAACTGTGACTGATATTCTGGCTTAAATCAATGGCTTGAATTTTATGGGAAAAGAAAATGAGGGGTAGCAGAACCGAGCTTTACACCTCCCTAGGATTAGCTTCCTTATAAAACCAGCGGCGGTTTAAAAGTGTATAAATTAAACCGTGTTATTTCTGCTATACTGTAGCCTGAGACTGGAGGAATGTTTTTCTGGCCGGTCATGGGAGCCCCTCAAGTCTTTATGGAACGGCTCATTAAGCCTGCGGCGTGTGTGCCAGGCTGAGTCCATCACACATCTGGAGAATGACACAGGACAACCTCGGCCCAGACCACCAGAATGAAAAATAAATGCCAAAAAGACAGACCGTAATATCTGAATTGCATAAGGCTGATTAACATGTATGACGTTGTTAGACACTGTTACATAAGAGGAGGGACTGTAGCTATAAACTGAGAGGAGAGAGAGGTGGTGTTAGTTTAGAGGAGAAAAACTTAAAAGGGCGAAGATGACGACACTGACTCCAGGATTAAAGTTCCAGCTGCATAACTGGTATTTATGACAGATCATACTACACCATAAAAAATGACATTTTAATAACTTTCTATTTCCAGAAGTTGCTGTCAGCTCCCTGCTGAGAACTTTATGCATAAAACAGTACCGTTTATAACATGGCAAAGGCAAGTGTATAGAGGTTGCTTTAAACATTATACCGAACTCGTAATCTTTCTTTTTTGAGAATTGAGGCATAGGAGTACGTTTTTCTTTGCATGTTAGTAACCAGTATTTATAAATATTTATGTAAGAAACATGAAAAATTAGATATAAAGATATATTCAATCAGATGAGAGTGTCGTTTGTCAAAAACAAGATGATGCAAGTTGTCAGGGTGAGCTTGAGGAAAAAACGGCCCAAACTCCCCCAAAAAATGTGTGCAGCGTTTGAGATGAGCACGCTCAGACTGACCTTGCCAGCGTAGTGGTGGATGATGAAGCCCTGGTTCCAGCTGTTGAAGTGCTCGTGAGTGTTGATCTGGACTCGGAGCTTCTGCAGCATAGTCTGGTCGGCTCCCTCGCCCACCGCATGCATGGTGGCGCACACATCATCCAGGATGCACATGACGCCAGGAGGACTCTGGGATCACACAGAAAACATTGTGTCATTACTGGCTCTAAAACTCTCCATATTATATGTACTAGAAGTGGCACAATTAATCGATAATTGAATAATCTAATAAAGTAATTTATCAAGAAAAAATTCTAAAAACTTTAATGGTTCCAGCTTCTCCACTTGTAATAACTTGCAGGTTTTCTAAGTCTGTTTTGATAGTAAATAAAGTGACTTTGGGGCTCAGAATAAACAAGGATTGGATGACGTTGCCTTGGGCTCTGGGAAATTGTGATGGAAGTAGCTAGTTATAAGCAAGTATCATGAAAAAAAGATACAAAACCTATAAATTGTATAAGCTGTTCATGTAAATCTAACAGTGGAGCAGCTGAAGCACGGCCTCTCTCTCTCTCCCATGAAGTCCTTTTTGGCTCCATTATGTCCTGAGTTGATCAGTAGACCTTCAGTTTGCACAGTGGCAACAGTGTCTCAAAATCAGAGAACACAAGTCTCTGTTAAAAAGGACACATGTTAAGTTGTCACTGGACAAACTAAAGTGAGTCTGTTGCAAAGAGCTGAAGTGTCAGGCACTGATACAGATCATATGCTCCTCTCTTGTTGTAGATTTCATGGATTAGACCTCTCAGTGGTGCAGATAAATCAAATTAAGAGGCATGTTGGCATGTTTGAGGAAATTAAGCTGCAAGTCACGGAGCAGAAACTTGGCCGGAGTTTGCAACTCAGTTGAGGGCCAATAAAACAGATGCTCATTATTACAGATCATATTCAATAGTGAATAATATTGTGTTTTAACAAGCTCTCAATAACATTGTGCTTATTATCTCCACCAAGAAGGTTGTATTTTAGCCATGTTTTCTATTCCGAGAGACATCTGAATTGTGTATTTTGTATTTTGGTTTTCAGGTATTTATTGGTTTTAGGTTGTAAACTACTATAAAATCAAGTCAGATCAAATCAAAATGATTTGAAATAGCAAAATAGTGCATTATATAATATAGCTTTTTTCTGATGATCCATAAAAAGAATATCCAGCATCTTTATCACATGAATAAGAGCTGCAACTAAAGAGTATTTTAATTATTGATTAATCTGTGGGTTAATTTCTTGAAAAGAATTAAATAAAATCACAATTTCTTAAAGCCAATGGGACGTCTTTAAATCACTTGTTTTGTTCAACCAACAATCGAAAACCAGAAGATATCCGGTTTATTATTACATAAGACCCAAAACATTTGCAATTCCTCACAATTAAGAAGCTGGAACTAGAAAATATGTATTATTTTAATTTGACACTAAGTAGTGTAGATCAAGTAATTGATTAATTTGACTTGTTGTTTAAGCTCTATCCATAATTCTCATTTACTGTGTGTTATCCATATGCAGCACTTTATTATTCATGTATTGGTTTATTTACTTTGCTCTCGATGAGGTCACAGACAATCTTGTTGTTGAAGTACTCAATCTGAGTCCACTTGATGCCCTCCTGCACATACTCCTCCTACAAAGAGACACATGAGTCAATATATAAAACATCTAATGAGGCAGCAAATTAAAACAATACAGATCAAATACAGGAGAACACTGTGGAGGAAGTTTACCTGCTCAGCTTTCAGAGTCAGCTCAATGAAAATCTGCTGAAGTTTCTCATTCACAAAGTTGATGCAGAACTGTTCAAATCCATTTTTCTGATGAAGAGACAACACAGTTAATTAAAGCCACACAGACTAAGTGAGCTGAGTATGAGTACAGATATCCACTAAGTACCTGTTCTTGATATAAGGAATCTAAAAGCTCTTGCTAAACAAAATAATACAAAAACATTTAGTCTGTCCGATCTCATCAACAAGACCTCTCATTAAGCAAACTGAACAAACAGGTAATCAGATTAGAAAAGCTTGTTGAGGTCTGCTGTCTCAATCAGGAGATAGAACTTAATCCACATACTTTATAAATTAGTTTTATCCTTTGTGTTTAATCTGTTTAAATGCTCAAATTTAATACCTGTTAATCTAATTTATGCGTTGCTGCAGGGTAATATTCCAGCAGCCATGTGTCGGCCTGAGAAAAAAACAAAAACAAACACTTACTTGGAAAATTTCAAATCCGTAAATGTCCAACACTCCGATATTAAACTCCTGATGATCTTTCACCATGGCTTTGTTGATGGACTGAAATCAAAAGATTGTGTTCCACAAATTAATTTTCATTATAGGTTATCAAAGCTTTATAACTAATGAATACTGAACTCTAATGTACAAACATGTATTCATACCTCGACCAGGAAGTCAAACACTCGTGAATGCAGGGCTTTGGAGAGGGCGTCACGCGTGTAACAAGCCTGCTCGACGTTCAGCGTCACGTCGATGGACTCCACTGCATTTCCCCACTTGCTGTCCATCTTCCGGCTCGTCAGTTTCTCCTTCAGACGGTTCTGGTCAATTCCAAGCAGAAACGCAGGAAAAGCTAGAACTGTCGAAAAACAGAAGAGACAGGAGAGGAAAATACAGAGAGTATTAATAAACATGTAGAAATAATTCAAAATCATTTTCCTAACTGTATCAATATTTGCTTTTTATTTCAGACTGCACTGGTATATATATATATACAGTATATACATATAGCTACTGTAAAATAATGTAATTACAATCAATTAGGCTATTTAAGCATGTCTTAATGTATATTATTTTGTTGCTGTAATGCTTTTCTGTTATGATAAACTCAGAAACAGAGCAGCATGTGAATGGTTTTATGCTCTGAAACAACAAAGAGACATCTCTCTTAAAATCAGTATGCAAATAAACATGCAGGATTGCATACAATTGAAAGCCAGTCTCATGTGAACTTTGCATAGCAGAGAGAACCACTGCAAATTCAGAGCTACAATATACCTTTTGCACTTCATTTACTCTCATCAATCTGTGATAGAGTCTTACAAATCAGAAAAGCTGCTACTGGAAATCACAATGCACAAAATGTGGTGTAAAGCCACAAAATTGACGCAAAACCATTGAAATAAAAGGGCGTTGAGAACACCAGAGATCATGTGTGCCGACCTGGCGTTGATATTCTCCCCTGAGAGCCCCTCCCTGCCTTATTACAGTGACTCACTTCCCTGAAAAGGAAATGGCTCTCAGGCCTGCAGACTCACTTCGTCTGGGAATGCTTCAGACCACTGCAGTAGCTCCCCTTATGGGACATAAGGGTGTGACTGACCATACGCCAGCTTAAATCAGAAGGAAAAGTCCTTCTTTGTGTTCAGCAGGAAAAGTATGGATTGTATACAAAGGCTTTTACACTGGCCGTGTACAGTATGTCATTTCTGGTAACAATGCTCATATAAGTTCCCCTGCAGGACATTTGTTAGTCAAAGAGGCAGTGGATAATGAGAGGAATAGGAGAGAGTCTGTCACAAATATAATTATGTCACTCAATGCTTAATTTCTGCAATGTTGACTCTGCTTATCTGATTTTAGATGTTTGCATGTGGTGCAACATAAAAACCGAACAAACCGTTCACAAATTTGATAAGAGTTCCATCTGCAGTGAGTTATGATCTTATCATTTAATATTTTCTGGTGCCCAATAGGTTTATAAAATAATTGTTTGACATTCTGGGAAAGTATTTGCTTTCTTTGCCAAAAGTTAGATGAGAAGATTGATACCAATCTCATATTTGTTCACTAAATATAAATCTATAGCCTGCAGCAAATTAGCTGCAACAAAGTCCACTTTCCAGCTTAGCTGAAGGTAAGCACAAAACCAAAGGTATCTGTTTTAAAAATTACATCTTTGGAATTTACTCACTATAAAGCCTCAAGGATGCACTGTTAGAGGCCGATTCAGAACGTATATGCAATGTTGTGACGCAAGGGATCAAGTGAAGTCAAAACCTTGCTGACGACACATAATGCCAAAATAATTCCCCTATTAAAAACCTTTCCAGCTTAAAATAGTACTTTTTACAAAACAGTACGTCACTGTCGGGATCAAGTTACTTTTAACTAAATAATACCCCAACCAGCCAAAATAGTGTCAGAATTAGCAGTCTCAACATTTCTTTCAACAACAGATGACGCACCGACTCTTGTTGCTGAGTGTAGGTCGAGTTAACTTGGCTGGTGAAGTTTCATATGTGCAACACACTGCAGTTAAAGCACACAGTAAGTGAGACTGGAGGAAACAGGAAAAGCGGAGATTATGGAGTGCCACTGTTACGTCTGCACAGAACAGACTAAGGCTTTGTACACGGGCAACTGCACTCTCATCTGCATCATACAGACTTAGTGTGAGGAGCAAGGATAAAGGGAAAGAATAAGAAAACAGAGACCAATAAAATGAGGCAAGAGAAGGCAAAAGGGAAGAGGACAGAAGGAGAAGTATTTTTCCAATTCATTTTTAGTCAGACAGTTGGCTGCAGCCCTGCATTAACACAATAAAACTTTAAGGAGTGAAAGTGGTGAGAGAGAAATATCCTCCAAAACCAACCGGGGAAGGGCAGCTCAGGACACTGAGGAGAGGAGAGACACTCCAAAAGGCAAGAATGTAATGAGAAAAAGAAATTCACCACAATTCAGTCTCAACTTGAACATCAGCACCATTGTCTGTAGCCTCAGTCACAACCAAAGAACTGTATCAGTCTTTTTAGCCAAACTAGCTTTGTGACATCTTTGGTCCAGACGGAAACACTCAGCAACTATTTATAGATTACCATGTTATTTTTTCATACATTCATGGTCCCAAGAGGATGAATCCCATTGACTTGGGTTTTTCATTTTTAATTAATATCTATGTAGATAACAAGTTATTAGATTGATTTGCATACATTTTGGTATATCATTTTCCAGAGAGGATGAATTAAAACAATTCTAATAACTTTGGCATTAATAATTTGTTTAATTTAGGTAATTATCAAATACCCACAAAACTAGTGACATTCCCATTGGCCTTATCTGTTAGTACTGATTAGTAAATGTTAAACTCTTAACTAAGATGGCGAACTAGTAAAAAACTACACCTGCATGTTAGCATGCTGACATTAGCATTTAGCTCAAAGCCCTGCTGGGCCCGACTACAGCCTCACAGAGCCACTAGCATGGCGGTAGACTAGGAGACTAGACATAAGCATGTTAGCATTCTCATTATGAGAATGTGTTAGCATCTCAAAGCAAAGCTGTGCAGCTTCAAGTGAAGCTTCAGAGGTAACATTCCCTATCTCAGTTAGCTATTGATTTCCAAAACACACAAGACGTGTCAGAATGAACCTAGAAGCCTCCCAGATAAATGTTTGAAATCAATCAAAAAATATCACAAAGTTAAGTTAAGGCTTTGGTTGTTACCTGTGTTACTGTGAAACACATTAAAAGACGACTTACACTCTTCACTCTCCACAGCAGCATAGTTGCCTGCCTCCTTGAAAGTGATGTTTCCCAGGTGCAGGACTCCGGCCACAATTTGAAGCACCATGGAGCGGTCCTCTGCACAGATGCCGATCACATCCATTGCATGCTGGGAAAAGCAAAGGAAAAGGACATGCTAAATCAGGGCTGCAGTGTGGGTTTACTCACTCCTGTGGTACCTAGCTCATGACCTTTAATTACTCCTGTTGCGGTCTCACTGGTAAACAAAACCAGGAGGAGATCGTTTGAAAAGAAAACAAAAGAGGACTGGTATGGAGAGAGAGAGGAATGTAAAAAGAAGGCTGGAAGCCACATGAACGCTGGTATGAGGTTCATAGACACACACAACACCAATGAGGGTGTTAAGTTATTGCCTGTTAAACAGAAGGAATCTGACCGTACCGTCGTCTCCTGGAAGTCGCTCTTGTCGTTTATGTCGTCCACTTTGTAGGAACCAGACTGATTGAGGTAAGTGTAGTAATCAAGGCTTGTGATTCCCAGGCTGCTCTTCTGCTCTCCACTGGCTCCTTCGATCAACTGCAGAGAATAAATGAACAGTGCAATGTGGATGTAACAGACATGTTCTTGTGTGTAATGTCACTTTTATACATTTTCAGGCTTGTATTTATGCGCTGTGCTCCATTTTGTGTGAAAAAAACTGCATCACGGTGAACTATCTCTTCCCGGGACCTCCAGCCACCCACAATGAAAACAGATTGACCTTCTTTCTGCAGCCAAATGGCACGTCTAACCCAACGTGTCCTGAAATTCCCTCACAGACCCTTTTCACGAGCCAAATGTGTCCAGTTTACTCTTCAACTTGAAAAATAAGCCTCACCTGATAGAATATATGGAAACTCCTCTCTCCAGGATTCCTCATGACAACACGTGACTTCTCCAGAAGGAAGTTGGAGATTTTCCCTCCATCTGGTTCCCCACCGGAGCTGAACTGGATCTCAAAGTATTTCCCCTGATGGATCAAAGCATGTTTTCCTCAGTATTGGAGTTGGCTGCAATAATGTTTAAAGCCAGAGCTATAACATCTGAAATACTGGCACCTGGTTGTTCATCTGCTAGTGGTGTGTGTGTGTGTGTGTGTGTGTGTGTGTGTGTGTGTGTGTGTGTGTGTGTGTGTGTGTGTGTGTGTGTGTGTGTGTGTGTGTGTGTGTGTGTGTGTGTGTTTATATAAAAATCTGATCCTGCTTTTTGCTCTCTTCTCCAGACAAACCTGTAATGTATTATGCCCCAAAAGTGAACAGAGACACTACTTATTCAAACACAGTACCTCAAAAGTAGTGATGTCAGGCCATTAGTGCCGAACCAAAAATAATTTCCCCCAAACTGGATCGAAAAATATCCTGACTTATGAGACAATACTGCTTTGTATGTTAACTTGAATACCAATTTTAAGCCATTGTTGATCCGGTTCCTTTGTAAGCAGTGCAGGATGTGCTTAGTGGTTCTGCATGTATGTCTATCGATGCAACGTGACCTTACGGCACAGCTCTGGTTACCAGAACACACATGAGGACTGCTTCCTCATGCAGTAAAACAAAAAAGCTGTTACTGCAAATCTTTGTGTTCAAAAGTTTCAGCTTGGTTTCAAAGGTGTGCCAAAGAAAAGTTGAGTCCTCAAATTATTCTGGGGTAAGTAGTACCTACTGCATGCATTTATCTCTGAGCAAAACCGTTCAGGATTTGCCATGTGAGTGAGTTACTTTAATTTCGTCTATGCTTCCCAAGAGTCATCCTCACTTACACTGCAAATCAGCTTTGATTCACACAAAAAACAAGGTTAAAAAAGAAATGTGTCCTTGGAAGAAGATTGAACATTTTTACTTTTTAATATACTGCAACGGCTTTTAATTTCGCCTGTAGGTTTACAATCTTTGACATGGCTTTTCATAAGTTTTCTATAGTCAACAAGAACCTGTTATGAATTGCACTGCAATGCTAAGTGCCCTGATTCTCAAAAAAACTCAAAAATCAAAAAAACCTTACAAATCTGCTGGAGTTGTTGTTTCTCACAGTCTTGGCATTGCCGAATGCCTCTAGCAGCGGGTTGGATTGGAGGATGATGTCTTTGACGTGCTGCGAGGAGACAGATGCAATGAGCTGTTAGCTACGTCACAGACAGCAGGTAGCGATACCACACACTTCATACCCTTGCTGACAGGCTGGTGTGTATGTCTCTGGAACTTTCCACCCAAATTCGAGCACAAACACACACACTCACATAAAAGGACATCTTCAGACAGACACACAAGGTCTGGAGGACATTATTTTTCCTGTGAGCCATCTGCATGTCAGAAACACATGAGTTTTAAATCGGTACAGCAGACAGAGCTATTCCCACTTCCACTATTCTACACAGAAGTTGGATAGAAGTTATTTCTTGGAATTTTTTTGCGTATCTAAATTTAGTCCTGTATAAAAGGAAAAAATAAACACTGCACTTCACACTCAAAGCTATTTGTAGAGAACCAAACAGTTCGCTGCTTTATCATATTTTATTCCTCCAAGGCAGAGGAGACTCTTCCTATACTCATTTGACGGGTATTTGACTTTACATATTAATGGAGCTTCTAAACTAAATCCATGAGCTAACAACTTAAAAGTGAGAACACATTTCCAAAATGGTCTCAATGTGTTAAAATAAACCTTTATCCATAATAAATAACCCCAACTCTAGTTATGTATCAATATTCATAGATATGATTAGACTTTGTGACAATAAGAATACTCCGACAGATGAGCAGAGGTGTTGCTATCAGGGACTTTTTTCTATTCAAAACTATTCTCACACACATGTGAACCCAAGACATAAACACATTGCATAAGAATGCATGTGCTTTACTCAGAATACCGCACAATGTGTCCGCACAATGTGTCCGCACAATGTGTCCGCACAATGTGTCCGCACAATGTGTGCAGGGCTGAAGAGAACCATGTGAATGGGAAGCGATGCTGAACAGGAGCTGGAAGAGGTGGAGGCTAAGGGTGCGTGTGTGTGTCTGTGTCTGTGTCTGTCCACTGTAAAGGCCCCATTTGTTTGAACAAACAATACCAAGATAGTTATTTCCATGACTAGCTTTGAAGTGTACATCTATACTGTAAAATTTTACTCTGAACACTACAAACAATAAGAATAATGCTACACAAGTTTAACACATGCATTGTCATCAGACTACCAGCTGTACTGTTAATCTAAAGTCTGGACATGATTTATAACATTGCTTTGTTGGAAGCAGCTCTGAGTGGATTAAATATAAAAATCCCTCTGCCATCATGGTGCAGGCATTTCCTCATCAAACTTTGGATCTTTATCGAGCTTAGGAACTGGACATCTGCTGGTTTGGGGGCTGCCAGATGGCTGAAGGGGGCTGGGGGCGAATAAGAGGCTGCTGATGGGCTGATAATGGGGTATAAGGATGAGGATGATCAGAGGAAGATTTGGGTCTAAGAAGAAGAGTAAGTGCAGGAATGAAGAAGCAACAGGTACTTTGATTTCATACAAGTCTGCAGTGCCTAAAGATTAATATGCATTTTTTTAATGATTAGAGAAGTAGAATATGTTATGAAGGATACCTATTCATTTGAAAATGTCCCATAATAAAATTAATTTCCACCCCAATGAATATATAGTAATACTAATAATAATGATAAAAAATTATATTTTAACTCCAACCTTCTTCAACTTGAAGAACCTTGATCAAAGGTTGCCACTATGAATGATTTTCAGCTCCAACATGTCCCATATTATCATTCCATCTATGCAGCTCAACATCTCAAAAATCTCAAATGTCTCATGCATCTATTACATACCGTCCTCAAAAGAAAAAAAGCAGCTCCTCTCACCTGTACTTTGGGTCCGCCCCCTGACACTCTGGAAATGTAGCCCATGATATATTTGGCTGCCACAGTCTTCCCCGCTCCGCTCTCTCCACTGAAATACATACAGAAAATGAAGCATGCGCTTTCGAATACCTGCAATCTGAGTTTATGAGTAAAATTTTAATCCACCAAATGCAATAACCAACAGCATGTTGTGTGCATACTGCCATTATTTTCAATCTCAAAAAATAATACCGTATAGTTTTTAAGCTGTAGGTGGTTTGTTAACATGATTGTTATGATGACCATGTGGTGAACATGGTCATCATAATGTTTGAGGTAACTTTTGAATTCCAGGTTCCACCAATCAAGATATTACATGCACATATTCTTTATTGAAGTGATAAAAATCCTGATTTATATCAAGGCACAACTACTGATCTTTTAAGACACTGCAGACATTTAAACTGAAGACAGCAAAGAGTAATGCAATTGACATATTTGCGGGTTTCTGTATGTGTTTGTGTCCACCTAAGCAATGATGACTTAGTTGCCATCAGTTATGGCGAACATGCTGAATAAACAGTAGAAATCCCAACTCCTGCTTTCATATTTACAAACTCTGTTTACTATACAAACCAAAATGTGTTTTATGCAAATAGAAGAAAATTTCGACTCAGAAGCTAAATTTGTGTTATGCCACAGCACATCTGGCCAAATGAATGCTGCAACAACGAGGACATGAATTCTGTTTTGTTTCAGATTTTTCCCTCATTTCTCTCCCTGTCATCCTACACTTGTCTATTTTCCCCTTTGCCTTTCGCTTTGCCAGTGTCATATTTATTTTGACACATGTGGTTTGGCTGTGAATGACGTCGGAGTCTGTTTTTTTCTCTCTGTGCCTTAAAGTAAAGAGTCAGGTTGGTAATGCCTCTGTGAGAAACACAGCTGCAGACTGTTAGAGGCTGCCAGAGGAAGTCATGGGAGCCACTTTATTACACAGCAGCCTCTATATGGTTGTGACCCTCCCCCTATTACCTTTCTCGTTGCTTCCAAATCCTTCAGCATTGTCTGGGCTTCCTCACGGCACACTTACTACTCAACTAACAACCAAAAAACTGAGTTGCTGTTTTACTTTAAAATGTCAGAAAAAAAACTCCAAAGCTCCATGTGTAACATTGTTTTTCCTCATGAATGTTATTCTCCAAAGAGCTTCTTTCAACATAAGCTGCAGCGGGACTTTGTTGGGCGAGTCTCATTGTTGTGGCTATGAAATGCTGAAGGCATTGTTAACTTCCGCTCAGATTTATTAAACAAACAAGCACGAGTTAAACAATGCACTGCAGAGGCACAACGGTTTAAGCATTAACTTTCCTAAATCATTACTGATATCAGCTATGAAACGGATGCACACTCAACACTCACTTCTAGTTCTAAATCTAATGAGGCGCACTGCATTCCTAAATAACTAGTTGTATGTACAGTATGTTCAAGTAGACTCTTGGGATTAGGGAGCCTGAGTTAATCTGTTTTAAGGCCTAGTTCAGCAGTTCAAAAGAAGAGGATCGAGTCAAGGAATTGGACATATATTTCAATTTCAAATTATATATTATATATTATTAAAGCATTTTTTTTAATTACAGCAGATTTTTACGAAAGAAAGTTAGCAAATTTGAAGAAGCAGTGTAAAAAATAATAAAAAACGAGACAAGAACAAACACAATGACAGAATGACAGCAGCAGGAAGACGTCGGACTGTCGGTACAATACAATATCTGAACTGTTGAGCGTGCCTCTATAAAGCAGCATAATCAATCCTCAACTTAGCCCAAAATAACTGATGTGCTGCCCTCAGTTCCTTGGAGAGGAATGAGAAAGACTGGTGTGGTGTATGACCTCATGTGCAACAGCTGAGGGGAATACTACATGGGTGAACTGGCAAAGCCTCTGGACAAAAGACTGAATGAACACCATAAGTAGAGGACATGTGCCACATGTGAAGTCTGTCACAGAATCAACTGGGATGAAAGCCATCGACCAAGAGTCAGTTGACAGTACCAAGGGCCAAGGTACCTCCACATCCAAATTGTGAGCGGTCATTAATAAAACAAAAGAAAGGCAGGTAATAAGCCAGTCAACACTGAACAAACCAGCTTTTATTTGAAGGATAATGTTTAAAGACATGCTCTCTGTTGAAACGGTCAACAAACTTAGTGATTGTGTATTTCAGATCTGTGCTGGGAACAGATGTGAGGTGGTTGTTCCTCAGATGACAGCTCTGATTTCATCTAATAGTTTGAAGGGGAGTGCCGAACTGATAACAGCAACCTTCTCCTATTCATCACTGTCATCACGTGCTCTAAAAAGCAGACAGTAGGAATATAAACTCAATAAAAAGTCACAATTCCTCTACAAGAATAGTCAAAACTGCTCCACCAGTTCATTACTTCACACATTTTCTTAGTAAATGTGGAAAAGCGCTAACGCGGGCCGATGCTGACCACACTGCCTGGCCAGCAGTTCACAGCAGCTTTTGTTTGCTGAGACCTGGTTCATCATAAAACCACTTCCATGCTTTTGTTTGCTGATTTAGTCGATCACAAAATCCACCTCAGTGCCTTTATGTGGGAAACTGAACTAGCAACTGCTGGCTGTCCAAACAACAGGCCAAAGTGCTGAAGCAGGGGTCATTCATCATGATGTAAGCACTATAGCAACCGCGCTGCTCAGGTGACTGGGCCAATGGGATAAAGCCCCCATCATGACACCACACTTTTCTCTCCGCAGCTTTACAGCTCCAAAACATTCACCCACAAACTCAAACAGGCTGTAAAAGTACCTAAAATCTCCCTAAATCTAGAGAAAGAGTGACTCTGGGCCAAGGACCATGCAGGTGTTCTTCCTGTTTGGTTTGCTTTCTTTTTTTTCTTCCCAGGAAGTTCTTTAAAAATAGCCACTATAACTGCTGCTTTGTTCCCATATCACGTCCTGAACTCAGGCCACATCCAAGTGTCGACTGTGCATTGTTTTCATATTTCGGTATAAGCACATTTTTTTTCTCTTTATTTGCATTTCAGCTGAATGTGATATGATGGAAAAACAGAAAAGAAACATGTCACTCTCAGTTAATCATCTGTACTAAATTATGTTGTGGAACCTGTTCTGTTCTCCGGTTCCCCTCCCAACCATTATCACCACCTGCAGCGGCTCAGCAGCAGCTAAGCTTTGTTAAACATACCTCACAGATCACATTGTACAGATTACTATCTCAAGTCTTTGTCTCACACCCTCTCCCATCCTGGACATGCAGAGATTTCACTCACTGACACGAGGAATGAGTTAATAAAAATTAACACTCAATCATGATGTGTGATGAAGGCTGAGAATGACACGTAATGTATTTTCAAAGTCTTACCTGATGATGACACATTGGTTCTCTCTGTCAATCATCATGTTTCTGTACATGTTATCTGCCAGAGCGTAGATGTGAGGAGGGTTCTCATACTGAGCCTGAGAGTTGACAAAATAATTGAATTAAAATCAATGATCAAACAGCTTTTGTAACTTTATAGAGGTTGTTAATCCAAAATTAGTGTTATATGAAGCTTTGGCTAAACAGATGTTCTTTTGTGTCATAGACCTCCATTGTCTTCCTAATATACTCCAGTTGGCCACACTGTTGCGCTGGGTGACATCGCCCAGCATTATGCTGAACATGGGAACTGTACTTTATTTTGATGCGCATACAGCATCCTGCTGCTATAAATACTCACAAGAATGTGTATTAAACCACAGCTGAAAACAGTCCTCAAAAAATGCACTATGTACTCCTTTTCGAATATAATTAGCAATTGTTTCAGGAAATTACGATTGAATTTGGTGTTTTTGTAGCGTTTGTTGAGAAATATAAAATAATAAATATATATTAACCCCACTAAGGTCTGCTCTGAATAATGCAAAAAAAGCTAACAAGTGCCAAATCTTTTGCCCTCCAACGTCGGTACCCTGATGGTTGTTTGAAAAAATTCGGAAGAAATCTGAACTTTCTGTAGTTTGAGTTAAATCTGGCATGTGTGTTGCTGAGTGTTTTCACAATCAGTTAGGATATTAGAAGTCTTTCAGTGTGTCCCTGGCTTAAGGAGACAAGCCCACACTCAGCCGGCCGGCCAAGAGAGGAGGCAGACTCGAACAGGCTGTTCTGTGAAGGTACTGCCAAGTCTTCTCAATGGTTGAGTCAAGTTTCTGACAGCAACATCTGCGCCAGTCCACTGGAAATTTTGCACTGCAACTAACCCAGTTCACGTCAAAGCCTTTGTCCTTCACACTGTAGCCATCTTAAACCGCCAGAAATATCAATGCTTTTACAGTATGAAGTGAGTTTTCTGGTCTGAATCTTTCAGACAACAGAAGCCATTTAAAACGTGTTCACAGGCCATTGAGTATCCCACTTACTGCGCCTTGATACATCTCAACTTCTTTCTCCCCAAAGTAGGGCATCTGCTTGAAAGGGTTGACGGAGATGAGCACTGGACCAATATATGTCTGAGGAGGTTATAAATTAAAGATCATACAAGGAATACAAACAAATCAGCAGAAAACAAATAACACCATATTAAAAAACCTCTTATTGGAAGTGTAAAAGTAATGTATAAATGTAAAACATTTGCTCATTAATGGCAAAACATCTGTATTAAAATTTTACAAAGAGACTATAAAACTGTATAGGAAAGAAATTACTTAATCTAAGGCTGCCATGACATCAAGAGTGCAACTGTGCAGCAGTTTTTGGTGATCAGGCCTCAGGCTAAATAAGTATCACGTGCCTACAAATGACAGAGAATAGACTGGCCATGTAACACTATGAGGTTTTATGCCCTGAAGCCAAAACGAAGCACAAGGCAAATAAAGCTGCTATTGTGGGTGGCCTACAGTGACCCACAGACTTGGCAAGGAGACCTCACAGTTACGGCTATTTATTGACCCAAATCAAAGGGCTGACTCAGAGACGTTGAACCCTAAATTGCCAGGATTTACTAAACTTCATAATCCTGAGCACTGCCAGAGCGAGGATGAAGTTTGTGTAATGAGCTGCTCAGCACTGCTTTTCAAAAGGGGTTATTCATTCATTCATTGAATCATTTCACGTCATGAATAGCTTATGTGTGTGTGTGGCCACACAGCTGCACTTCAGAAACCTTAGCCTAGCATTTGTGCAATGTACTGTATGAAAATGAAACCTCCCCATTTTAAATCCGCACCAAAATTAAAAATGATGGCAGCTCAAAAAAGCTTGGATATAAAAAAGATTTTGTCATTATGCATCCAGTATTTCTTACACCATTTTGTTCACTTTTTGCACCACAGTGAGATAAAACCAGACTTTGGTGAAGGAGCAGGATATAGAGGTGTAGGTGGAGGTACGTACAGAGAGGCCCTCTGCCCCCTGCGACCGGCAAAGACTCGGGAGGAAGGCGTTACCTCCCAACACCGACACTATTACTCACTGACCATTCAGCTATTCTGGGAATAGCAGGGATGAGAAAGGGGCTCGGCTATTTCTCGCCGGGGTGTGAGCTGCGATTGTGAGCAAAGGATACAAAGATGTAGTCATCCATGTATCTCTTCTTGAGGTTGTCCACGATGGCGTCCTCATTGATCTTGCTGAGCAGCACCATGTCATCCACTCCGCTGAGTTTGACATTGTGGCTCTGCCAGTGGTACCGGTAGTGCCCCCGGCTCCCCTGCAACAAAACACACACAATGTACAATTGTTAGTTCGCTGAGAAAGACACAAAGAGACAGCATGGACTAATCGAGAGTCTGACGTCAAGGTGACACTGACACACTGCTGCTGGGAACGAATAGCGGCTTTACAGAAAACTCTGAGGCCGAGGTAGTGTGGTTTTATCACAAAAATGAAAGCCAAGGGGAAAATGGTTATTATCACAGCAACCGAAAGTCAACGTGTGCACATTTTCTGATCCCAGCAGCACGATGAGCTGTGTTTACTTTGAAAAAAATGCAAGGTCAGATTCCCAAGAGTGCTTTGTGTTATTTGTCCAAGTGTTAAAGATGCTCTGACCAACTTTTGTCCACATCCTAACCATGTGGTTTGTTTCTACATTCCTGTTTTTGTTTAAGCTGAGTGAGTCTCCGGAGAGAACTGAGGTCATTCATCATGTGCTATGAGTCAGTGTTGTCTGGCTACTGTGGATGGGGTCACAATGTGCTGTGAGGAGTGAGTCTCTTTCTCCTGGACGGAGAACCACTCAAAGCTGCAGAGAGCATCCAGAACATTAAGCCACAGACAAATTAACTCTTGACTTCCTCCCTCTTAAGTGAGGAAGTGAGTGGAGAGGAAGGAGCAGAGAGAACTCATTCATTCTGTAATACTTCAACAGCAAGATACTCCGTTTGATCTAGCAGAAGAGGATGGATAATATATGCTGATGATAACATGCCATTTATCTAGAGTTTTACCCCGCTAGAGGAATGGCTCTTAAGATGTCAATTTGTCGGCCCATTACTTTAGTCCAGAATAAAATAATCAATTAGAGGAAGAATTGTCATGAAATTGTGTGCAGACATTCATGGATGAATCCTAATGACTTTGGTGATCCCCTGACTTTTTCTTCTAGTGCCATCATGAGGTTAATATTTGTGGCGTTTAGTAAAAATTATCCAGAACAGCTCCTTGATTCACCTTTTCTCAACTGCTGTTTACAAGGTCAAGAATGAGCTTACATCCTCAAATGTATTCTGTTTTCTACTTTATGTTTTGTGTGTCAGAAGTTGTAGTTTCTTTTTGATTTCATTATAATACGGCCCTTAAAATACCATACAATGCAAGATAACATATACACAATAGTCTGAATTTACACTGACTAATCTTTAGTTGTGGAAACAATCAGTCTTCAAAACACCAAAACTGTAAGTAAAACAACAAAAGATATGGAATATGTTGCTCTCACAGATATTAAGTTGGTGATAAAAAAAACTGCCAAGAGCAAAATTCTGATCCACAAAGTAACACTACAAAACAATATAACCCAGTGGAAAGTAATTTTACATTTTGTAATTAACTCTAAATTACTTAGCAAAGGGGGAGGGGCAGCGAGCTTCTAATATCCTCCAGGGTGACTTAATTCTTTAGAACAGCTAAATTAAAAGAACTTTACAGACTCGGTCATAGCATGGGAGATGATGAGGAATGTTTACAGCTCTTCACCCTAATTCAGTGGGTATTTTCCTCTCAGGGGGGAAGCAGCAAATTATAGCTTGATTAATTCTCCAGATCACACCCATTAACATGTTTTACTGCTTTTAAGGTGCGGCAGAGGGAGATGCTGACTTCGTTCTTTCCTTAGCAACAGCGACAGGCTGATGTCACTCTCAGTGACAAAAGCACCTCCTGACAAAGAGTAAGGGGAGAGGAGAAACATTTGATAAGAGTTTAAGAAGCAAATTCAGTTCGATGAGAGGGAAGACATGCAAAGAAAGTCAATTTGGCCTTTGGAAAGCCAAATGACAAATTTTGTCTTTGAGGGATCTATAATCTGTCCAAGTTACATCACATATATTAGTAGGCAAAATATTAAGCGCAAAAAAAGAGTTTCAGGCAAAATGTATGTAAAACTATTTTTCGATTGAAGGTTGTGGATGTGGACGTTGAGCCTGTTTTCACTGTTCTTTGTATCACTCATTAACTCTTTTTTTCATTCAGGCCATTACTAGCTGCCACCTACTTGTTAAAAGTAGTACTTTGACAGATGAAACCATTCTCTTTAAAAGAAGACGTTAAGAGAGAGAGAGTTGGCCCAGCCACAGAGTGAAAACAATTGAACATGCTATATTTAACTTCTCTCTGCTATGTCTGGAATGAAAGTGTGCAGACTCAAGAAGGGAGAGGTAATAAGCTGGAGACAAAGGAGGTAAACATCTAATGTTCTGAGGATTGTTTCATCTGTTTTGATTCAGGCCTTGTTTAACGAAGCAAGAGGACTAAGAAAATATTAAAACTTAAAGCAGTTAACTAAGGGAGTAGCTGCACAGCGAAGGAGGGCTGCTAATATACACACAAAGACTTCTGGGAGGTGCCTGAAACAACCACTCCGCTCTGCTGCACCAGAGCTGAAGGAGGTTAAAAGTCGTCATACTCAAGTGATTTGGAGGGCTGGTGGGTCACTTCCCGTATAAAGATTTCTGTTATGTGGCAAGTTTTGAAACAACTATTAATGAATGAAAATGCTTCTTTACATTACTATTAAACATAGTCTGGCAATTGATGAATATTTTCTTAAATGTTTTACTGAATTCTGTAATTTCTTGTAATGTGGCTGAAAATCATAACCCAATGAGGTAGTGGCTGCTCACTTACTCCTATATTTATTTATAAATTTAAACCTACAGAAACACTGATGTAGGTGAAGTATGCAGATGTTGTATACAATACAACTTATTAATGCCCATAGGGGAATTGGACATATTAGTTCAGGCAGCACAACACACATACTGTACATTAACCTTAAAAGTTAAGAACGATAACATTGTTAAATTTTCAGATTGAAAGTCAATTATTTTCACTTCACGTAAACATAACAGCAGCCCATCATTACTTGATGGCAGTAGGGAAGATTCGCTCACATAGTTTCCAAGTAGATAAAGTATGTGTTACTGGCTACAAAATAACTAAAGTTCATCCATTCAAACAAGCTATCCTGAAACAAACAGCAAAACACAACTCAAAACACAATAAGCTGTAATATAAAAGGTGTTATGATAAGAAATCCCATTGTCTCAGATTGAAATCTGAGTGACTAAAGGCCTGTGGTGGAGGCGTCATAAGTGTCATAAGTGTACAAACACACACACACACACACACACACACACACACACACACACACACACACACACACACACACACACACACACACACACACACACACACACACACACACACACACACACACACACACACACACACACACACACACACACACAAGGGACGTCTGGCACAAATGTGGTGGCCATAACAACACCATCACCATGGAACCACAGACTTCTTCCTGAGCACGGCAACACATGGACTCATTTAAGAGCAAACGTCTGACATCACTGAAAAAATGGTGTTCAGAGGCAGTTTGATCAGAATATATGACGTCTTAACAGATCCTTAAACAACAGTTATCAATGGAAGAACAAGACAGTTTTAACCTTGTAAGTTTTTGCTTTGAAAATCAAAGACTTCCAGATCATCCAAAATCAAACAATGGGACCAGACCTTTTCCCAGAAGTCAAATACAAAGGAATTTCAATACCAGTCCTGATCCATAAGCCCAGGGTTTCCCTCCATGCAAATACCATTACCATATATGGAGAGTGCTGAGCAGCTCTGGCTCGGGGAACAGGAAATGGCTGGGTTTGATTCGGTATCATAAGCGGCACTTTTCCCCTCATTTCTCCCTTCTGTGCCGTTCTCCTTTTTCTCACCAGGATCTTACACACAGTCCACTATGTGTTAGGACTTCATTTGTGCTCTGCCCTCTGAGGCAAATCTGGATAAAAGCCATAAGAACAAATTCCTCGGTTCTAAAATAAGAAGCAACTAAAGTTCTTAATCACTGCGTACCAAAAGTCTGGAGAAATAGCACAACTTTGGTAGAAGCAATTGATTGAGGATAAATATGTAAAGTTGACGACATGTGTGTGAAGGTAAATCAAATACTGGTCAAATATTAGTTTCTGCTCAGGACCAGGCCGGTTCTTGTGGTTGTCATCATCAGATTAGAACATTTTAAATGAAGCAGAGTACAAACTGAAGGATGTGTTAGTTGAAGCCTCTGAAGCTAAATCTGGCTTAACTGCAGAAGCTTCTTAGTGCTACATGCCGGACTTACTGCTCATACATTGACTGGAACTTAAGGAAAATGCCCAAAGCATTTCAGAGGATATGACTTTGACTTTGGCCGGGAGCGGACCGCTTTAGGAGAGACCCCGTGTCTGATAAGCCCTTACGTATTAGATTGGCAGTGCCAACATGTGCCAGCATACTTGACCTGGTCAAGTCAATGTTGCTTGAAAATGTCCTGTTCCAAAAACTTTCCTATCATAAAAACTAATTTAAAAAAATCATAACTTTGACAATAAACACACAGTACATGTTTTTGTAGTTGTGTTGAAAAATACTAGTATGTCCTTTCAATAAACTTAATAATCAGACTTTACACACAGAACATCTATTTCTCAAGTGCACTAAATGCAGGACGATATATTACTGCTGTTGTACAGTAATTAATACTATTCTTTAGAATAGTTAAAAAGCAACTGGTGTTAAAATATAAAAAGATGTGGATCTACAGCAAGAAATAACGATGTGACGGCTGTTTCCAAATTATTATAAATACTCATCAGCACTGTGTTTTGAAAGAGCTAAGGACAAAGACCCAAGTCATTTGGTAAATATGTGTCACAAATTAAAACACAAATTAAGGGTAATTCCAGTCATGGAGGAGAGTTTCCAAAAGACTCCCAGTCCTATGAAATTCCTTTTGTTTTTTTGTTTTGTTCTGGTAAACTAAAAGACATATCTAAATGCTCTAATTTATGCCTACATTTTGTCATCTTTGCAATGAGTTTCGCAGAGTGTAAAGTCATTTTTATCTTTAAACAATTCTGTGGTCCAAATGAAGAGAAAAGAGTCGCCTCGCCACCAGAATTACATGTTGATCTTAGCATCTATAATCACAGTAAAAGCACTGATGATCATTTTGACTTAGATCAGATCACACTGTTACGTGACCTCCAACAAATCTGCACAATATTCTGACATAAAATATTTAGTCTTGATGCAGCAAACTGGCAGAACACTTCATGCACTATGCCAGTTTGTCCTCCAAACTTAAAATAACCTTTTTATTACAAGAAAACCACATTGTCCTTATATCATGTTATCATGTAGCCACATTTTATCTATTGTAACACAAAAGGCACCCAAATGTCTGCTTTGATAGAGTTTATTGCTACACCAAAATTAAGCAAGAGCAATCTCAGAAAATATGGTATGCTATTTTTTCATACCTTCCTGACTTTTCACTGGGGTATATGGTATATGACGAGGAGGAGCAGTTTGTCACTAAAATTAGCATAGCTGGTCCACATTAAAAGGTCAGTTCTACTTAAGTTAGCCTGCTAACTTTGGGGCAAACCCCCTTGGCTTTAATCAGCAGGTGGAAAACAAGACACTGGAACTTGGCTTGTGTCTTGATGAGCATTAATTCACTGACAAATAACCTGAAATCATACCAAGCCTATCGCCATTATTTCGGTCTAGTGCTACTACAGGACACAATTTCAGTCCACACCTGAACTGTGCCAAAAGAGGTCAGGGAATAGCTTCAACACATGCACAGCAGTAATGTGTGGGTTGCTTTTTTCCCCTACTCCTCATTGGACTCCAAAACATATCTGTTTTGATCTAAACTAAACAGAGCTTTAGGAGGTATAACTCTCTAAACAGCATTTTGACCTGGTCTCTCTTGCTTACGTTTGCACTTTGTCCAGGAGCACTCACTGTGTGCAATCTGACCAGATGCAGATAAAACTGCTGACTGAGATGGTTGGCCTTTCCAAGGTAGAGGGAGAGGATAAACAATGACGAGGGGCAAAGTGGAAGAAGCAGAGAGTGTGTGTGTGTGTGTGTGTGTGTGTGTGTGTGTGTGTGTGTGTGTGTGTGTGTGTGTGTGTGTGTGTGTGTGTGTGTGTGTGTGTGTGTGTGTGTGTGTGTGTGTGTGTGTGTTTGCATGTGGTGTCAGAGGAGCAGTGACCTCCAGTGCTCCAGTGTGAGGCAGTCTGATCCGGTCTGAACTTCATGGGTATGGGATGCTCATTAAGGTCACACTGAGCCCTGAGCACACACACACAAACACACGCGCTCACACACAGGGTCTTCAAGGATCTTCTTAGGGCTGAAAACTCCAGATGAGGCTGGAACTTGATGAAAGAGTAAATCCACACTGAATTAAATTGCAAAGAGCAGAAAAACTCTCTATAAACTAATTGTTGAAAATTCACTAGGAATAATGTAAAAAATGTTATATAAAATTCAAGTTATGGTGCTAAATTTTGCAAAGATGATGACTAAGTTTTTTTTTTTTAAAGAAGCAAATCCACTTTTTTGTTCCACTTCAAACAACAGGCAGTCACATTTGGCTCAACAACATAGAGAGGAGTAAGACAGAAAGCTCCCTGTTGCTTTACCTGCCAACAGACTGTGGAAAAATGTCTGTAAGGTCTGTTCTGAGTATATGGAGAAACATATAGCCTGCAGCCCAAAATATAAGGCTAAAGATACATGGTCTCTCTTTTCAAACATCTTGTTATTAAGCGTCCTTGACAGTGTCAGTCATTTGTTAGACAGTACAGCCACAATGCCAGTTGCCCTCGCCTGAGGGCTTCGCCTAATAGGTTTCATATTTGGAAAACAATAATCTCTTATTAATGCAAAGGCTTGGGGCCAAAGTCACTGGAAATGGTGTACAGGAAATTTGAAATGTATAATATGAGTGATAATGAGTATAAACTTTTTTTCTCCTGTAAGTGATAAACACTTGTACAGTAGAGGATAGCGGGGAGCCAAAACTATCATTTCACTTCCTAACTTTTACGGTGACAGTGGTCACTTGCATGTAATTGGGACTACAACATTGTAAATGATGCAGACAAACAAGCCTCCTTCTTTGTTTCCATGTCTAGATTTCACATGCTGTTAAAGAGCTGAGCTCCTCGGGGTCACACACAAGGGAGGAATGAAAAGCAATATAGCTTTCTGCTAGGATTTGGTAACATGAGCACCGACTAGTTGTGATGATGTTACAATGCTGTGCCTGCAGGGCAGGGCTGAGCGCCGTCCCTCCCAGAGAAAGAGGACATAATGATCAAGTGTAAACAGATACTGGACGACTTTTAACTCATCTCAGACTGAGCAACACAGAGTTTCAGCTTGGAATGAGTGGCTGCACTTTTCTTTTGCCGAGTAGAGTAAAAATGTGGAATCTTGAGAGTGGCTGACTTTAAACTTTAATCTCAGTGGATGACAAAGGCAACTAGGCTGCTAATAAAACACAATATCAAAGAAAATGTGGTTTGATTCAGCTGAAGTCCTCAGAGATGTGTCAGAAAGTACAGTGCATTTTTATTTTTAAAGCAGCCTCAGTAGTGGTTGAATGTAAACAAACCATCTGCAGTGGAAACTCATTCATAGCCATGCCTTGTACCACAACAGGGCTGCAGTCTCAAGTTTCAATCAACGAAATCTAAACCAGCATCTTCCCTAGTAGCAACCGAATACATGCAAATACACGTCAGACACAAGTTGAAGACCCTTTCAATCTGAATCGAAGGAGGAAGGAGAAACAGAGTGGATCATTGGTTTGGTAAGAGGCCCCCAAACATGCCAGGGCTTTCTGTGTTTCCTGCCACTCATGAATTATCTTAATGCCTCCATCACTTCTTCAGATGTAAGAGAAATGTCATTGGCTCATTAAATTTAAGTTTTGACAAATTAATTGAGCAGAAAAAGACGCAATCTGGCATTAAGAGAAGAAATCTTTTAAAGTGGGATGTTAGCATTTTACTAAAGATGGCTTCGGTAATGTCAGTAACCCAGCTTTTGATGTTTTTGACTACATAATAATGTCTCCAGTATTTCATAATATACCATGGACAGAAAGGCCCTCTAGTATCAGCACTAACAAGCTACAATGGCAGCTCACTTTATTAAACAGCTTCCAGGAGAGAAGCAGTTTACTAAAGTTAAAGTCTTCAAAGGTCTCAAAGAGAGCTTCCTGCTGAATCTGAGCGGTTGTATCCCTGAACAGAAGTGTTCTGTTTTCTCTGTAAATCTAATATCAATAGATTTCATTATAACAAATAAACTTGAAACAGACCTCTGGGACTGGGTTAGAAAACAGAGGTATATCTCTGAAAAACAGGTCAAATTATAGGAATTATAAAAGGTCGCTTTAGGTCAGACAAGGCAATCCCTGTGTTTTAATCTAAGAGCAAGAATGCATTGTCCTTGCATTATGTGTTTTTTGTAAACATCGCTTGTTCTCCAGAGAGTTTTTAGTGGGCTCAAAAACCATACAAAATCTTACTGTAACTGAAATTTAAAAAAAGCTTTGGGCTGCATATCTATAACTGTGACGACAAGTGCATTAGTGTTTTTTTTGTTGTAGGTTCATTGGGTGTGGTGTGGTGCATGCATATGACAACTGGGAGTTTAATGACTTTGACATGTGAACTCCACCAAAGTGAATCCAGTCATAATGTACCTAAAATAATGACTCAGCTTTTAAACGCAGGCACTGACGGCACAGAGAGTCACTGCGCTGCTTCCCAGTATGTGGTGAATGGAGCACCAGCCAGCACTGATTGATGATGCATACTGTGATTCTCCTAATTAAAGAGCAGTGCTTAAGTGTATAAGAAAAAACACAATACTCACACAGATGTGTTCACCCTGAATATCTAAAAAAAGAGGGCAATAATTGCCTGACACTTTGATAAATTATAGGTGGTGACTTAAAACAAGAAGTGCATCAAAGTTTGCCTTCAGCTTGATTTGCTTACTTGGCTTTATGTCAGTAATTTATCTGTCCGTTATGAACAATTTCAAGCTGCAGGAATAGAAAAGCTGATTTCAATCAGAAGACAATTGTACTGTACAGGGTAAGAAAAGCAAAGTGAAAGGAAATCCACCACACAAGAGACCATCAGTCCAAATATCAATTAAAACTGAGTACATAGGCAAACTGTGACGACAGTATAACAAATAGGAACATTGGCTGCGAATATACAGTAAGTGTTATTGGAGATATTATTTCTCATTGTGAGATTTTCTAAAGTAAACTGTTCATTTAAGTAAAATTAAAACACACATAAATCAATATTTCTTAACTGCTATGTTGAACATCATTTTCTGGAGTAAATCTATCCTACTTTTCAACACAGCAGAACTTCCTGTGATTATACCACAATGTATTTGTGATGGACAGTTTTCAGATTTCCATCAGATAATCAGAGGACAAAGCTTGTAATTGTCCTGTTTAGGGCATGTTATATGGTTCATAATGTGGTTAGTTTTGTTAATGTTATTGTGTCCCAGCTGTTACTAACCATAGTATTATATTTGGACATAGAACTGACATAGAATCTCTGAGAATAATATAGTATGAATAGTACACTCTAAAACCATGTTTAAGGATGAAAATAACCTTTAAGTTCAAGAGGATACTATTCCAACACTACAGTCACTGGATGATTCCACGGTGAGAAATGCACTGACTCAACCCCGCCATGTGGCATATGCCAAAAAAGACAACTAATTCAAACCAGCTAATTTTAAATTTGTTTCCAGTCAGTAACTTCATGTCTGAAGCTGACAAGCTGACAAGCCTTTTAAAAGCTTTGACTCAGTTCTTGTTCTGTCTACCATGTTTTTCCCACATGGTCTTTGCCAAAAATATATATGTTCAACTAGATATTTTGTTGATATCACTGTAAGATATTCACTGAGCTAGTAGAGTGTCTCTGTGAGGAAGTAGGGTTAAACAACAGCAATCAGGCCAAACAGACAGCAAGTTAAAACATAAAGACAAATGAGCTGGACATAGTATGAGGCCTAACACTGGCTGGCATGTGACGATGGGAAGTTATCAGAGACGGCCGGAGCACAAGAGTCTGAACTTGTTCCCTGTCTACAATGAGGGAAGTCATACATGCAAATAGGCGGCTATGGCAGGACACTGTTTGGTTCATGATCTGAGAACAAGGAAAACAAACTAAACAAGCATTAAAGGATGTTACATGGAGCAGTACTAACATGATTATGTTGACACAGATAAGATAATGTATGACAAAGTTACTTTATTATCTTCATAAAGTAAAAGAGAAGTGGTCTGTTCAGGCATTAAGAAGGATCTAAAAACAGCTGAGCAGGAAAATTTTGTTTAATGGCCTACAGTTTTTTTATGTTTGAGATGATGAATTTCAGCACGGACGCTTAGGTGCTAAAGATGATTAATAAACTCTGACCAAATAATTCCATCAACTTCCCTCTTACTGATTTGATGTGCATGTTCAACAACGGTGAAAACAAAAACCCAGAACAGCTGCAGATACAGCTGTGCTTAATGTGACACATTATTTTATTGCAAATTCAAACATTTTGGGGAAAAGCTGAAGGATAAAAAGAACTAAACCCCTGCAGTAACAAGTCCAGAGGTTCTGTTAGGCCAGACCTGGGCATTGTACGGCCCGATGATTCTGACCGGCCCGCAAAAGATTACATGATAATTAGAAAATAAAACATATTTTCTAATTATCTTATGGGTGGACTAAAACCGCATTGCTTTTATTTTGAAGCCCATTTATTCTCACAGTGCACGCAATCGTGCACGTCAACTGTGCACGTGAAATGCGTGTGATTGACAACCTGTCTTCCTTCCTTGTCACCCCTGAAAAATGCCGAAAGCAGAACTTTCAAACAAATATGGACTACTATTTTTTTCTTTACTGAAGTCAAGGGTAAACCTGTGTGTTTGGTTTGTGGGGAGCATGTCGCCGTGTTTAAAGAGTACAATTTTCTTTTCTTTCTTTTTTTTGCACAGTTCTGAAAACATTAAATGTTTAATATAGGCATGTAAAGTCAAAAAGGCTACAAAACTGGGACACTTTTCTTTACACAGTTACACAGTTCAGTGACATGTCTTGTTTATTTTGGCTACAAAGATGATGTGATGTCTTTAGAAAGCTAAGAAAATCCTTGTTTCAATAGTATATGAAACTCAAAATGCCCTTTGTTATTAATGTGACTGAAAATGAGTCAAATGTTTCACATTTTGTTTATCATTTTGGAAATTCTATTTGAATAAATGATATTTTTGAAAGCTAACCTCACCTTTTAATTGCCAAATAATAACATACACTCTTACCAGCGGTCAAAACAATGCCATTTACTGCTTTTTATATAGAAATAAAATGTATATTATCCAAAATATTTTCAGTTGCTCATTTGGCCCCCTGGGAAAAATAATTGCCCACCCCTGTGTTAGGCTGTACTTAGGCACAGTGGTGCATTGAGCCGTATGCTAAAGTCAGCATGCAAACATGCTCACAATGACAATGCTTTCATGTGTCCAGTACATTTTATGGCAATCCATCCAATAGTTCTTGAGACATTTAACTAAAAAACACAAATATCAAATTAATGGTGGCGCTAGATGAAAAGTCAGGGGATCAACAACATCATGTTAATTAACCCTCTGGTCATCATTAATAACTGTAACGAATTGTATGGCAAAACATGCAAAAGGTATTGAGGAACTTCAGTTTGAACTATAATGGAGCCACCAACCAACATTGCCATTCATAGAGCCCCTCCAGAAGCATGGCTTAAACGGTAATTACTGTCAAAAAGTAATGATGTGATCAAATAACATTTTCACCCCATGATAACTAAATATTACAGCTGTGCAATTATTGGCCAGTTAATCTCTGAGAAAATGTGTACAGCGCTCTGTTCGGTTGCTGTGTGCATCCTCTTCCCATCATTCACAGTGAAACACGGCGGCTGAGACTCCAGAACCAGAACTACAGCAGTGTAAGTAGACCAGTAGAGTAAAGGTGTCTATGGTTGGTGGTCCGTTTGAAAACAAGGCTGAGGCATACATATATCGCCACAATGGGCAGCTACTCTGAGCTCTTGGCCACAGGAGGGGTAACACACACATGAACACACACACACAGACAGACACACACACACACACATTGCTCAGGGGACCCAGTAAACAAACTGAGTCACAAGAACCGCTGGGTGCTCCTCGCCTCACCAATTCCAGGATTCAATATCATGTTTCACATTTACAGGAACACTACAAGCCTTGATGTCAACACTGGGTGATTCACTGATGAAATGTGAATAGAAATATGTGCTTTTATTGTAAGTGACGACACAGAAATAATCACTTTCAAATAAATATTAGCCATCCTTTATGTTTAACTAATTTTGGGTAAAACTAACCCAAAACCTTATCTTATGTACCTGATGTTTCATTTGGCAGAGCTAACTGTGCAACAATAAACAAATAAAGAATAACTCCAACTATTTGTTTTCAGTAATTGAGCCTCTTGCATCTTGTGCACAGAGGAATTGTACAGGAAGATATTGCACTTTAATATTGAATTTAAGATTTCAATAAATCAAATCAGCTGTAAAATGTCCCACCGTAGAAGGCAGATGCATGGCTCCATGCCTGAGTTTTAAGAAGAAGCAAGATGTGTTGGCCAATTTAGAAGATGAGGTAAGTGATGGAGTACATTATTGTGAGTGTGGCGTTAATATCTGCAGTGTAAGACTATAAAGGTTTTTATTGTTGCGTCAACATTTTTCATGACTGGATGTGCTCATGTGCAACACAATCTAAACACATCTGCTTGCAATATATTCAAAGATTAAATAATAAAAGTAATAGAAATGTTGCATTTCCATTTTAAATATCGAAAACAATAGTTCCAAAAAGAAGTAAAAACCAGAGTTGACTCAAGCACGGACTAATACAAAGTGAAAAGCTCACAAACTTGTTGGTAGTAGACAACATAGATTTGCAATTTACAATTTATATGCTTCTCTTCTGCAGAATGATTTACAACAATTCAACACTCATGATGTCCGTCATCACAAACAACAGAGCATTGAACAAACAGTTTTGTAACAAAGACGTATGGGACTGGTCGAGAGTGTTCTGAACCAAAACGACAAGCCTAACGAGTTCCCCAGGTCCACAGAATGGGTGTTCGTCCTGTTTTTAGAGGGACGGCTTGAATTCCTGAGCAAATCTCTACAGCAGTGATCGGTTTGAAAATGGAGCGCCAGCTTTGAAATGAAGGGAGATGGGGGTTACTCAGTATGCACCTCCCTGTAGGAGAAACTAATGCAAACCATCTGCTGTCATACCGACTTGCTATTCAGCATCTGGCAGAGAAAGAACCAGTGAGCGATGCTGGTGTCTGCTATTCCAGACAGTCAGGATGACAACCCGACTGTTTTCTCTCTCTTCTCTACATTATTTAATGCCCTCTTTAACTGATGATACTCTCTTTGTCTTTAAAACTAGGTGTCTTGACCACATCTTAGAAGCCATTCTTTAAACCGTTCTTTTCATGTCGTTGCTGAAGAGTGTTTTAAGTTACCTCACAAGAAGAAAACAACTGTGCTTACTGCTCATTCAATCTACAAAATCCAAAGTGATTAATCCACAAAAGCAGAATGAAAGCAAGGATGTTGCAGTAATGTATTACATCTGAGCTCTAATGCAAAAGCTCTGTCATGCTTACTGCAGAATGTGCAACCTTTGTCCTTTGTTTTGTCTCTAGGCAACCTGACCTACAGGTTCAATACATCAGCAGATGGCAGAATGCTAACAGGTTTCAGTCTTACCTGCTTCAAATAGACATTGCTTGTGTGTATGTGAGCAAAGCAACGGGTTTGAAGCTGCGATGATGCATGATAAAAAAATGTTTCTTTAGATTCCGAAGGCAAATGTAAGCCCTCAACAAACTCACTTACTTAAAAGTGTTGTCTCCAATTACAAAGAAGCAGCCATATTGTCAAAGACACATTAATATGTGCTAAAAAGTTGCATCACAGCTGTATTGTTATGTTCAAAGTGGGAATTATGCTACAGAAGAATGTAGCTTGAGGAGTTTTTGCCAAATCCAAACAACGAGGACACGGCCTCCTCCATAACTTAGCTCTAGGCGTGTCTGCTGCAGGGATGGCATTCAGTAACCAGGAAAAACCTGTCTCCATGTAATGTGCACACGTGCACACACACACACACACACACACACACACACACACACACACACACACACACACACACACACACACACACACACACACACACATACACGTACACAATAACAATGCTGCACACATGCAATACACACACTCCACCTGACACATGCTCCCCGGCTGCCTCTCCTCCCAAGACTAACCAGTTTTAAAGAAAAGGCTGCACCTTATGAAAAATGTGCTTAAGGGACATGTCATGCTCTCTGGGTGTCACTCACACAAGTTTGACTCTCCAGCTGTGGGTCAGTGCTGTCTAATTACTTTCACTGTAGCCCATAAAAAGTCTATGACAGTCAGAGAGACTGTCAGGATGAAGACAGAGGAGGAACTAGTCAAAGACAGACAGAGGTGACTTTTACTGATTGTGGTTTGATGATCAAAATGGAAATAACACCAAAACAATGTACAATAAATAATTAAACCAACAAATGACACATAGATCATTTTCTCACAACAACAATAAAGCAATATGTCAAGTAAAGTAACAAAAACTGGAGCTGATTATATTTTCGATTTGGTGAATGGGCAGAGTGTGAAAAGATAAACATGACAGAACCGACATTATTTAAAAAACGTTTCATTTGTCTAATTAAATTGACTATATATCGATTACACATGTGTTTCTATATATAATCTGATCCATAAAGGAAGTATCAGTAACTCCGCATAACATTTTAAAATACAAATTAGCAAATTTCCCCGCTGTGGGATTACTAAAGGATTATCTTATTGTATCTTAAAATATGAGCCAGTGTTATTATGAAATTGAACTCACCATCCTCTGGCTTCAACACAACAGTCGCAGTCTTCTCTGTCGTATTCTCAGCGATCCAGTAACGTTAGTTGTACAAACCTCAGTGAAGTTTACACTGTTTAAAAAAAAACCTCTTTAGTTGTTAAACCTAAAGCCAGAGGACACAATCCAAAAGTTAAAAGATAGTTAAAAGATATTCCCGATAAACTCCAGAAAGCATGGATGCATTGATCCTCAGCGGTGTCCTCCGTCCATTGTGCAGACAGATCAGAGTCCTACGCTGACAGCAGCGGCGCAGAGAGATGTTCATTTACGGAGCGAGCAGTGCCCTCAAAACTCGGCTCTGAAAACAAAACACAGGAAACGGAGCCAGAGGGTCCAATCAAACCACGCTGCGAGGAATATGCTTAAATATTCATTAGGTGCTGGGAGAGAAGCAACTGGGCATGCGCAGCTTTAGGACTTCCAAACAACGGGTTTATATACAATCCAACCTGAACTCCCTTAGCTCCAGTACATCATGAAGCACATTAATATAGGTAACAATGTCAAATCTAACAGTCAAAGCAATTTCCTCTAATAGTTTTGCTGTTTCACGGGCCTTTATCTCTTGTTTGTGCAAATTAACCATCCATTAGAATTTAATACCAACATTTATAAAAAAAATATTGCGCATTTGTCTTTCTTGTGTGGTTTAAAATGTAATTTATATGGTACCAATTAGTCATTTTAGCTTCTGTCAGATTAAGCAGTAACCAAAGGAGTCATGTTTAGGTGCAGCTGATAATTCCATGCAAAATCCAGTATTGATGCTAGTTTGTGAAGACATAATATTTCCTTTTTAAAAGCTGCATGTGGAATAATAATTTGAACTTCACACACATACGGCAGGATTCATGTCCTTTTATTGTCCTTTCCTATCTGACTTTAAATTATTTATTAATAAATTGCTTTTCAAAAAAGGTATCCCACAAATTTTGCACAGTAAGTCCGTCCCAGTCCCTCCTGAGACAAATAAAAATGCAACTCAAAAGCCTACTCAAAGGAAGGCTCTTTTCAAGTGCATGGGTGGCACTGGTATCCACTTCTCACAACCAGTCTCCAGCCAGACTGAGGCTTGCCTTGAAATGATGTTGGGCGGTGAGGCTACTCTCTGGGTGTAACCTGTCTAACAGGCTGCCTCTGTAGGCAGTAGACACATTGTGTGTGTGTGCGTGTGTGTGTGTGTGTGTGTGTGTGTGTGTGTGTGTGTGTGTGTGTGTGTGTGTGTGTGTGTGTGTGTGTGTGTTTTGGTGTGTGTGTTTATGTGTGTGTCCTGTAGTCCTATTTAAGTCTTATTCTAAATGTACTTTTAAAATTGTACTTTTGCATCTAAGATACATATACAGTACCAGTCAAAAGTTTGGACACACCTTCTCATTCAATGGTTTTTCTTTATTTTTATTTTTATTTTTTTCTACATTGTAGATTAATATTGAAGACATCCCAACTATGAAGGAACACATATGGAATTATGTGGTAAACAAACAAATGCTCAACAAACCAGAATATGTTTTATATTTTAGATTCTTCAAAGTAGTTGAATGAGAAGGTGTGTCCAAACTTTTGACTGGTACTGTATATATAAAAACAATGGGAATTGCTCACCAGAACATAATTAGGACTCCCTTGTGAAGTCCTTAATGTTACTGCCCAGTATTTGTCATCTGAACATAATTGTAAACAGTGTTTCCAAGCATTGACAGACGGTTAAAAATCTGCCAAGTTACACAAGCAAACCAGGAGAGCTGTTATAATGTAAAAAAGTATTATTCATCGAGCTCTGGGGATGCCATCAGTGCAGAATTTTATTATCACCCAGTGGCCATTAAAGGACAAGGCAGAAAATATGAAAACACTTCAAACCATTTGTCAGAAGATTGTTTACTTGGGCTCCTATAGACCTGTGATAACTGTAGTGTATTTAGCATTTGCCATTAGCATTACAAAATGCTTTATTATGCTGGAAAACAAATAAGGGTACTAATACGTTTTGTTAATGGATTCAGGTCCAAATCTTGACATTTAAGTGCAAAGTATTTGAATTCTACATATTGTGTTATATTTATGCATATAGCTACTGCTCTCTAGTGGTTGAAACCCACCTATTGCAATTGGATTTTGGCATCGGATAACCTGGAGGCAAGTGATATATGTCTTGGCAGCTTCCCTTACCAACAAACACAAGGACACATTTGGAATGTTTATGTTTACAACTGTGAAATTGTTTATATAACAAATGTCTCAGAATCTGCAGACTGTGGAGAGGTAAATAACAGAAGAGTAGCCATTACCCTTTAAAAACAACCTGTTTCTAAATGTTTATATTGTATTTTGTCACCATAACAGTCATTTTACAACACTCTTACCGAACCATAATCACAACAATAGTCAGCATGCTAGTGATCAGCATTAGTGATTAACACTAGTTATAAGCATAAGCTTATTGAAAGGGAAGGGGCTGTCATAAACAGTAATCGAAACATAAAGTATGGCTAAATGAATGTAGACAAATCCCAGTAGTTCATGTGGTGCTTTTCATGTCCAGTAACTGTAGGAAGAAAGCACGGGCAAATTTCAAAACTAGCTAGCTAACTAGCTAATTCACCAAATTGTATAATGTTCTGATGGCTTAATTTCATTAATGTTGATTCTCTCTTCATGTTTTAGATGATTTTTTAATTTATTTATTCAGCCAAACATCTTGGGTTTAGAAATACATTTCAGATTGAGTTGGAATGCATCAGCAATAGATTTGAAATGCAAAAATCGGGCCTGAGTATGGCTGAATGGACACAAGCAGTAAGTGTGTGAGCAGCACTGACAACTGAAACTATCACTCCATTCCCCATCTGTCCACAAAGCACCATCCTCTGCCCATCACCTGTCCCTGCCTGCACACCTGTTCATAATTACCTCATCAAGCCAACCACATTCTCCTCTGCCAGATCATCTCACTGCCTTCAAGTTGCTCACTGTAAGCCTTCCTTTAAACCTGAGTAGACTATAGGTTACTCCTGTCTGCCATGTCTCCTGAGACTTCTTTTGGGTCAAATATCTGAGTATGTTTTCTTAATGTGTTACTAAATGCAACACAAAAGGGAAAAGATGACATGCATGGTAGTTGTGCTCCTGTGATGTATGAATACAGTTTGAGATTAGTTCTACCTTGTGAGTTAAATGTGACATGAGAGGTTTTACTATTATCCTGTCTACTGTTTTCAAACTAGATTATTGAACTGTACGAAAAATGTATTCTTAAAACGATGATGCAAATGTTTGAAATATTTTTTATTGATCATGATGATAACTTATGATGATTATGTATGCAGGTCAATAGCTCTAGTAATTAACCAGTAGCGCCATCTTGTGAATAGAATCTCCTTAAGAAAATGTACTTCTGGTGGACGTTTAACCTAAAACATCCTCAACCTACTAATTAGCTGATGTTTTTTTTTAAATATTTAAACAGATTGATAGACGAACTTTCACAACAAACTTTTCATACATGCTTTTCATACATGTTAACTTTTTATCTCATTATTATTTTTATAAAATAAAATGATTGTGACTTTTTTATCTCATTATTATTTTTATAAAATAAAATTAGTGTGACTTTTTATCTCATTATTATGACTTTTTATCCCATTATTATTTTATAAAATAAAATTATTGTGACTTTTTTATCTCATTATTATTTTTATAAATTGAATTTATTGTGACTTTATCTCATTATTATTTTTATAAAATAAAATTATTGTGACTTTTTATTTTATCTCATTATTGTGCTTTTTTTTATCTCATTATTATGACTTTCTATCTCATTATTATTTCATAAAATAAAATTATTTTGACTTTTTAATCTCATTATTGTGCTTTTTTATCTCATTTTTTAAAATAAAATTATTGTTTTTTTATCTCATTATTATTTTTATAAATTGAATTTATTGTGACTTTATCTCATTATTATTTTTATAAAATAAAATTATTGTGACTTTTTATCTCATTATTGTGCTTTTTTATCTCATTATTATGACTTTCTATCTCATTATTATTTCATAAAATAAAATTATTTTGACTTTTTAATCTCATTATTTTTATCTCTCATTATTATGACTTTATCTCATTATTATTTTTATAAAATAAAATTATTGTGACTTTTTATCTCATTATTTATTTTTATCTCATTATTCTGACTTTTTATCTCATTATTTTAAAATAAAATAATTTTGACTTTTTATCTCATTATTGTTATTTTTTATCTCATTTTTAAAATAAAATTATTGTGACTTTTTTTATCTCATTATTATTTTTATAAATTATTTATTTTTTTTATCTCATTATTATTTTTATAAAATAAAATATTGTGACTTTTTATTATTATTTGACTTTTTATCTCATTATTATGACTTTTTATTCATTATTTTATAAAATAAAAATAATTTGATTTTTTAATTCATTATGACTTTTTATCTCATTATTATTTTTATAAAATAAAAACTTATCTCATTATTATGACTTTTTTATCTCATAATTTTGACTTTTTATCTCATTATTATGACTTTTTTTATCTCATAATTTTCACATTTTATCTCATAATTATCACTTTTTAAACCACAATTTTCACTTTTAATCTCATAATTATCACTTTTTTATCTCATTGAGATAGTCTCATTGAAATAAAGTTGTTGCAAAAACAAAAAAACAAACAAAAAGCCTGCCGGACTCACGCCCGTAAGCTGTCAAAGCCTCATGGGAGTTGTAGTCCATCGGTGGTGTCCACCAACGCGAACATAATAATCGACTTTTTATACATCAAATGACAAGGTTACGCTTATGTACTATAACGGGCCGTAGAAAACAGTACTCTGGTTTACAACATGCACGTTGTTCCCCGGTGTCCCGTCCAGCTTCAGAGAAAGTTTGAAGAGAGAAAGTCTCTGTAGAAGACTACAGCGGAACGAGGACCCCGGAAGTAGGGCTGGACCTCGGCTTCTTATAAACATGGCCGTTTAGCCCTGCACAGCATCAGGAGCTGAGTGTGGCTGAAGTAGTTACGTCCAGGAAGTAACTGAGGGTAACTTATACCGTAACAGGTGGAGAGAGACGTGGACGCGTGACGGAGGCCTCTAAGCCCTTTGTAATCGGTGTTATCTCCGCGTGGGGACGGCTTTCTAAACTTCACATACTTCTTATTGCTGAATAAGGAATCGGCTACTTGGCTGCTAATCGTAATGGAGGAGTGCCGTCGCTGGCCCAGGCTGTCTCGATGAATATTTTACACACGGACGTGTCGGGTTTACTCTGCTAAGGGCTGACCGTGACTTTAGTCAAGACTCCCACCGGGTTGTTGTTGTTGTTGTTTTTCCACCGGCAGTAGTTAACAGCCCGTTTAGGGTCGTCGCTGAGAGAGCGGACATCAACAATGTTTTCTGTCAAACCCACGAAACCAACTTTCAAGTGTTATCTTCCTCCTGTGCAGGTATGTATTTGCTCGTGACTGGTGTCTGTGTGCAGCCAAATGTGTTTCTGCTGTATGTTGGACTCAACCGACAATCAACGAGGTTTTGATACTAAAGAGTTTTGCAAAATGCAGAAGCATTTAACCATAAATGATTTTGCTCTGCGCCTTAAATGTTAATGTTAAATGTAATGTCACTTGTTAGCAGTGGCAAGAGTTTTTTCCCCCTCCCTATTCCTGTTTTCATCTGAAGAATTGAAACACGCATGGAGTAATCTGATACCGTTTTGAAAAGGAGATTAAGTACACAACTAGAATTTGACATTCAATATGTGTGTATGAGCTCGTATTTGCCTACAGGTGTATGTCCTTGTCCAGACAGCCAGTCAAAGCGTTTGCCTGCAGACACTGGTGAAACAACCCAAACAAAACAGTGTTTAAACTGTCAAGGTTAAGACTAGAGTTGGGAAGTGTTTTGGATATAAATAACACTTTTTCTATTGCAATTTTTGCTTAAGATCATATTGTCTTTGTATTGTATAATAATTGCAAATAGAAATTATTCTGATTACGTGTATTTGTGTCCAGGTAAATGCTTCCAATCTAATTAAATGCACTTTGCAGAGATTGTACATTTATGAGAGAATATCAATGATGCTCTGAACACAGATTTGGTTTTAGTGAATGGCTTTTACACTCTGAGGGGATGTAATTTATGTAGGTTGGTAAGTTTTAGCCCTTTAATTATTTCATAAAATATGCCATTTAATTTATCTTTATCATGTTAAATGCAGTAAATGCAGTAATGTTTTGTTTTGGCTGTGTACTCCAGCACGTTGGATTGTAAATAAAGAAATAAATGTGAGATTAAAACTTTTTGCTAACTTTTAGTTTAAGTTTATTTACAATCATACTGCAACAACTATGACCCTTATTATTTATGCAAGTGAAGAAAATGCTATGATTCCTACACTTTCACCCCAAGCACTCTTCGAGTTGAAAGTCAGCAGTTCTTCTAGGCATTCATTCACCAACAATGAAAAGCACATGACTGTCAAAACACATACAGGGTGTTACTGTATCTGCAAGTGTGAGCAGCATTTGGGGTTACACTATTAATAGAATTGGTTGACTGCTGTATATCTTTGGTTTCCATCTAGTTCTGTAAACAGCTTGCCCCAGGGCTTATAATATGCCGTAAGCTTATAATTGCTTACGGCATATTGCACCTGTTTATGCAACATTAATTCAACAAAACAGAGCATGATAGGTGTCAAGATGTTCATCAACCATGTGTCTGAGGTGTGTTGGGAATCACCAGCCCTATTACAAGTCTCTTCTTTTTTTTCTTAAATCAATTATACGGGAGCAATTTATATTTATTTATATTTAATGCTTTGTTTACAACACAAGGGGACACATTCTGAGTGTGAGTGGTTCTTTTCTAGCCCCTTCTCCTTGTAATGGCACATCATTTTCATCATTCATCAACCATCTAACAAACTTTATGTTTTAGTAACACTGAAGTGACTTGTGCTTTTTTCTCTAGACTGATGTGAAGAAAACTATTGAACCACCTATTAAAAAGTTGGAACCCAAATTACTTCAAGGTAAGTTTATTCTCTGCATTATCCTAGGACTAGTTGGCATCACAAAAAAAGTTTTACTGATTGCTTGATACATAAGTAAGATTCTTCGTCAGTGCCATCAGCATCACTTTTAGGGCTACAACTATTTCTGTCCTTTTGCTGCACAGTTCCCTTCTGTCCCTGTGGTGTTTCCACCTCTTGGTTTTGGAAAGTTACATATTTACTGGAAACAACTGTCTTAAAACTCGATCATAAAAGTAGATTTTCAATACGGAGTTCTTCACCAAGTCTAAAATGTAGATAGTTAACAAACTGGAACAGCAGGAAAGTCTTAATTTCCAAGATTTATACTGGTTTGGTCTAAGCAGTTGATTTGGGAGCCTCATGGGAGTGGCTCCACACACCCATAGTGTTACGTTTTGTGTGTTTTGGAGTAATTATACATTGATGTCTTCTATGAAAGTAGGATAACTCTTACATTCGTTATTTGTCAGTTTTACATCTTTTTAAGGTTTCATAAGAGCCACACTTAAGAAAATCTTCATTTGCAAACCTGCTGTACTTTATGAAGTGTATGTTATTTACGTACGACACAAGAATTTTAATTTAGTACTAAATGCCTGGCAAAACCGACTTTCCATTCCCAGGAAGCATTTACCCCCTGTTGGGTTGTCGATCCTTTTCCATCTTGATTTCGGAGCCGGACTTATGAACATGTTTTGTGTTCATTTGTCTACTTGTTTTTAACTTCCTGTGCATTTGCTACATGCTGCTCTGAGGCAGTCTTTTGATGTGACTCTGTCTGTAGGACTCCACCCTGCTGCCCCAGCTCTTTTACAACCATGCAGCTCTTACAAAAAAAACTGTGAAGCTTAGATAAATTACCTCAGTCTCTTTCTTGGTTTTATAGATATTTATGTTTAAAGAAAATTACGTTATACAGTGTCTGCTATGCTTTTGGAAAATAACAAGGTATATCACTGAAATATTGAAATCCTTTGTTTTGCACTGGGCAGTTAGTTTCAAAAGCGATGTGTACTGTACATTTTTCTGTTTTAAGAGTAATAAGATTCATTTTCGAACAATATTTGAGAAGCTGTAAGTTTTACACTCGTCTTCTTTTTTCTCTCATTTGTTTTTCACTAGGGGAGATAGTTGTTAATGAGGTGAACTTTGTGAGGAAATGCATCAGCGCGGAGAGCAGCCAGGATGACCTTTGGGGGAAGTTGATCTGCACCAACTTTAAGGTCTCCTTCATCCCTTCAGATGCCCCTTCTAAACAGGTATTTGTGTTTTCTGACTTTAAAGCAGTCAACTGTGCTATTTTGAATATTTAGTCATTTTGAGAAGTAGTTAAAGATAAAAAGTTGTTGGTTTGATTTCTGTCATTATGATACCATAGAAGTCCAAACCTCATTTTTAAACTTCCTCAAATACAGTGCTTATTAGCTTAAATACTTGCGTGGCCACTGCCATGATTGTATGTACAATGCAGCTGCTGAGGAGGAAGGAAAACTTGTGTACTTTCCTGCACTACAGTATCCGTGATAACGCACAAGAAGTGAGAGAACAGACGTCATTTCCTACTATGCGGCACATTGGTGCCATAATAACAAAATGGAACTTGATCATTACTCAGTCTGAGGGGATCAACTCGACTTAGCCACCACTTGTATTTCAGTTAGTTAGTTTTTTGGTGTAATAATGTCGACAGTACTCATACAATTTTTTTATTTTTTTTGCCTTAACTACAGAAGTCCCATTTGTCCCACCTCCTGCTTGGAGAACATGACATCCCTCTCACCTGTCTGGAGCAAGTAGTTACAGGTACATCTGGTGTAACATGACATTTTCGGCAAACCATAACCTTTTTTTTTTTCTGCAGGTTTGCTATTGTAATGGCAGACATTCAGTCATTCTACTGACTTCCACACATATAATTCTTGTTACCAGAGCCCAAATGTTTCAATATCCAGATAACCCTAAACTATTAGGTTCACTAATCGTATTAAAGAAAAGAAACAAAAGCTAATGTTTGCATTTTAAAAGTTTATTCGGTTGATTTTTTTCTCTTACTCAATTGACTGTTTTAGAATAAACGGTTAGCATCTTAAAGTCCTTTCACAATAGTGAACTAAAATCAATATTCAAGTTAGATAGGCCGCTCATTAAGCTTTGACAGCTTGGTTGCCTGGTTTCGTTTGTTGTCCCTGTCCTGGTCCGAAATCTGATAACAAGTGATGTCACAGCTAGGGCAGTGTTTAGTGGCAGTGCAGCCCGACTGGGATTAGACTTGTTTATACATCTCATAGCTGTCAATTGCTGACACTGCAAGGTCAACTGCCCAGAGCGAGGTTTGCTGTGTGACATTGATGAAGCATGAGGTTTTGTTCTACCCAGCTTGTTTTTCTTCATCATCATGGGATAGGAGTATAGGAGCATAACAATGATAAAAGGCTGTGGTAGGTTGGTGGTGGTGTCTCAATGCCCCAACAGTCAAAATCCCAAATGCTATTTAGCTTCATATTGATACTAATAAATTATTACAATACATAATAATTAATTCCCTAAGTCCCCATTTGCACCTGGAATTAAAACTTGATCGGTAAAGGCATATGTTTAGGTCAAGGTCATTGTTACTGTTCTGCATAAGTGCAGCAATTCTCCTAAACCTTATTGTATAATGCATTTTTGGATAAATAGAAGGTTCAATATTTGATTGAGGCCAAAAGCTATTCATTTGTTTTCAATTTGCCATACAGTTTTTTTTGTTTTGTTTTGTTTTGTTTTTTATAATTGGTTGCCAAGTTCTTGTTGCTGGGGTCTATAAACTGCAGAACTCTCAAACACATTGTGAATTTCTTAAAATATCTAAAGACAATAATTCAGCCTTGGCAGGGATATCTGTTCAGGGTTTTGTAGTAGTTGTTGTTGTTGTGTCCAGAGAAGATTCTCTAAAATTCAATCTTACATCACTATGCTGCATTAATGCATTAGAGGAAGTTGAGTCATATTTCGTGTGTTTTCCTTTCAGTAAATGATACAAAGGGGAAGAAGAAAGTATTGGGGTCAAACCAGAAGCTGAAATTCAATCCCACAGAGCTCATCCTCTATTGCAGAGACTTGCGCATCATAAGGTTCTGCTTTCATGAGGCTGGGCCTGAGAGTGCCAAGAAGGTGAGTGATGCTGACTTTTGTTTCATTTCAAATTCAACAATTTTATTGTGGTCTTTTTAGAAAGGCTTATGTAGATATGAGATTCAAACTTATCAGATGCTCGTTAACCTTAGGTTCAGGTGGAAACGAGCTGACAAAATGAAAAAATGTTAAAAAACATTTAAATTTAAATGTAAAAACTTTTTTTTTTTTTTTTTTAAATCTGACTTTTGTAGCATCAAAATATGCATACTGCCATTCTACATCTCCCATGTATCCGACCCTGAGATGACTTTGGAAGGAGGCCTCAGTGTTATACTTTTTCTGCTACGATTTTTAGAGATGCATTCAAAAACTAGTTTACTTTTGCTGGTTTATCCAATGTTGCTGACCCCAGCTTTAATGCCTCCATTGCTCAGTATTTTCCATACATTCCCCTTTTCTCAGTTTAGGTTGTTCACTTCACTGTTACTTGTTGCTGAGCTAACTTTTCCTTTCGTGACTGTGTGAGCGCACTTCACACTCACATCAGTGCCAGTGCTATGACCACTTCCTCAGCGAAAATGATATTTTTTAATACAAACTTTGATTAGCCATTCTCTCACCCTCCATCTGGACAGAAACAACTCAACAGGCATTTTCATTGTGGCCATTAGCCAAACAATGACTAAGAGACGAAGAGAACAATGCTCATTCAAGGCAAAGAAACTGAGAATGATCCTTATTGTAGGAATGACTTCCAGCGTGACTCTGACTCATCTCCTGCACAGATTACATGGGCAGATGTTTCATTCTTTCAACTAAAGCTCAATATAGAGACCTGTAAGTGAGTGTAATTTTTATAGTAGCCATAGATACAAGATTATATGTTTTCAGCTAACAAGTCAAAAACCTCAATACCAGTAGATATTGAGATACTGTTTTGATAGTTTGGGGTTGGCTAGTAGTGGTGTCTTCAGAAGATAGTTGCACACAACGGAAGTTAAAGGAAATCCTTGTAATGCAGATATAGTTATCAACCATGTAGAGGCTTCTGCTTGAAGTTCAGTTAAAATTATTTAATAAGCACAGAAATTGAACAGAAACTTTAATGTAGCCTTAAATACCAGGGAAACATGCATTTTCTTGGTCATTACAGTAGTCAGTTTTGTAGTGAGGTGAGCTGTTGTGGTAACTAGCATGAATTCAGGTTGGGTTGAATTTGCCAAAACTTTCAAGCCCTTTTTAAGGAAAAATATCAAACTAAGAAAATGGCACCTTAGACAGAACCTAGCAACATGTGATTGCTGGATAGGTATACTGAACCAACTCAAAACACAGCCAACAGTCACAAAATAAACATTTGCCAGACTCAGGCTATGTGAGCACGGATGTTGTGTTCAAAACATTGTGCAGGAAATTAATGTCTATTTGTGAATTATGTGTGCCAAGTTCTTCATTAACTCTTGGCTCCCTGCAGCCTCACTACCTGACTCACAAGAGTTAGGCAGCTGTATATCTCAGGTTAACAGTGCGCCAGTGAAATGGACGTGAATGTACATAGCTACATGTCTGATCTCCTGCCATGTCATCTGGGAGCAATATTTGTGTAGGTTTTGGGGGACTTGGAGCTCCTAGGCACATACCTGCAGCACATTTGCCTAACAACAGAGTTACAGTATAGCACTGCATTGAACAGTCCTATGAGCAGCGTTACAAGTCTATTTCATTCATTTCAAAATGAAGTATTCACCCTAATTTTCTGTACTCTACAGAATCTGGAAGGGTGATTGTGTATAGAGCAGTCAAAATATAAATGAGTCTGCCTTTCCTCACTCCTTGTGAGTTTATTTATGGACACCATGTATGTAATGACAGTGTGAACCTAAAACGGGGCTCTGTTCTATTTTCTTTTTTTTCTTTGTGACATATGGAATTAACCCAACCTATAATAGCTTATTTTGCCATTGGAAATTACAGAGTTGGGAGCAGCCTAGTCTACATTCACCACACACACACACACACACACACACACACACACACACACACACACACACACACACACACACACACACACACACACACACACACACACACACACACACACACACACTTTTTCAGTGTCCTCTCATGTTATTCACAGCTTTACTACTGAATGGGTGGCTTTGTCTGTAGTGGAGCCACAGGAAGATTCAGTCCTGTAACCCTGGAGCAGAAGTCTTCCAGTTAAACATTTGCTTTCCCAGATTTGACTTGTTCCTGTGTTTGTGTGTTTAAAGAATAGTCCTCATGTTGGCACTCTGAGTGTACCCGAGTTTTGAAGCTGAATGGTTTTGATGAAACCTAATCTGCCTTGATAATGTTTAATTGATTTCCTCCATTCAGCTGTATTTCTATTATTTGGTATTCTGTGTTCCATAAGAGCACTTTGCTTTTCATTCTAGGTTTGCCTTGCTATTGCGCACTATTCCCATCCAGCTGATCTTCCACTGCTGTTTGGCTTTGAGTATCAAGGGCGGCGATACCATGAATCTAAAGGTACGCATTTAGCAAGCCATATTTCGGCATACATTTTTTTTTGAAAGTGTTATCATTGGGTTAATCCACATATATTTTTGATGATCCTATTTAATGAATATGACTATTAAATTGATCTTCATTATGCTCTAGAAATAATCTCAAAGTGTATTGGTATTTCCAGGGCAGCGAGCAAATGGATCCACCCCTCGCGGAGGATTACAGACTCCCATTTTTGACCGTCCATCAGACTGGGATCGGGAGATCAAGAGAACAGGGGCATCGGAGTGGAGAGTTTGCTCCATCAATGAGAGTTATGCCATCTCACAAAGGTTTTCAGCTCACTTTGTTTTGTTGTTTGCAGTTTTATGTCTGCAGCAGTTTTATGTCTGCAGCAGTTTTATGTCTGCAGCTCCTTCACCTGGCTTTAGTTGTTACTCATTATTCCCCCTTGACTCATACCTGGTATGTTTTGACAAGACAGTATATTTACACTGTAAGCTCTTTTCCTCGCTTCATGTGTGACTTTAGGAAAAAAACTTTGTGAATGTCTCAGTGTAACATGCAAGTCTATTTTGGACAATATGTGCCATTCATCCGAGTTCAGTGGTGACATCATGGTGGGTCTCAAAGTAAGGATTGTACAGTGTTTTATGTGGAATTTGAGAAAAGACTCAAAATTGCATAATAGTAACTGGCACTGAACTGTGCACACTACATGGGGCTATAACTTTACTTGCGGTACACTCTGATTCAGTTTTATCTCGGTCACAAAAACACCTCACTGCTAAATATTCTCCTGAGTTTAGGTATTTTTTGACAGCAACAGCAAAACAAATCCAGTGCTAACAAGATATTTACTGTACCTCGACTAAGGCTTTTAGTACTAATAGTTCAGCATGAAGCAACACACTTATCTCATTAAAATGAAAAATATTGGCATGTGTCGAATATATAGCCTAAATGTTAAGTTTCTGCCTTAGGATGTGTTTTTCTTTCAGACTTTGAGATTGTTAGTTCGGGATAAAAATTATTTTCCTAAGATATTTTATCCTGGTGTCTCATGATTGATTCCTGCTTAACAGCATCTTTCTCTAACTCTTCTTTTTAGTCTTCCAGAGCACATTGTGGTCCCGGTTTCTCTGGCAGATCAGGATCTGAAGCACTATTCCATATACTTCATGAATCAGCGCATCCCTGTGAGTTTTCTGATATCTCCATTAATAGCGTGCTGGTTTTCAAGCTTTACTTAAGAATACTCCATTTATACATTTATTTATTATTAGGCCTTGAATTTTCTTTATTTAGCACATTCATGGACCACCAGTAATTTGTAATCTTTGATTGATCAGATCATCCTTTTTATTTGCCCGCTGATTTTTCTCCATTCTTCGTTGTAGCTCTGGTGCTGGAATCACCCAAATGGAAGTGCTCTTGTCCGCATGGCCAGCATAAGTGATCCATTGCAGCAGAGGAAGATTGATCAGAAGTATACCAAACTATTCCACTTTACTAAGAATCCTAAATGTGTTTTTCTACTCTCTCTCTATTACACTGGAATTCAATAGAAGCCTACAGGTGGTCAACTGCAGCAGTGGAATAGGAAAATGTTGAGATTTGTCTTAATTTGATATAATTCTAGACATGTATTTTTTTAATACAGTTTTGATAGTAAGGCTAATTATGCCAATGTTCTGAATATAAAATGAGGAATTGCTGAGATGCTGCTACAGCTGTTATAAGACCGCCGTCATCGATTTCTGTCTTGTGTTGTTGTAGGGTTTTCCCCGCCATCACAAAAAGCCACCCGCAGCGCAGTGAAGTCATCAGGTCAGATCTAGACAAGTACCTGCCTAACATCCAGGACATCCAGAGTGCTTTTATTAAAGTCAGGCAGATCTGCGTCATGGGTGAGCCTCATTGCCACTTTTAACAGTTACAGTAGATAACCAAAGCAAGTATCCATATACCTTTTTGTGAAATGTATGTCAATGCACATTTCTTTTGATTGGAAATGGAAAGGGATTGTCAATATGCCTGCAGATAAGTTTGTAGGTTGACTGTTTTGACTGTGTGCAGATCCTTTCGAGGAGTCGGAGGAGAGGTGGCTCTCATTAATTGAAAACACACGATGGCTGGAGTACGTCAGGTATGTAAACAACCTAATGCTGCATGATAGCATTTTATAATGTTTAAAAGAGACTAAAATAAAATGTCCCAACGTCTGTGTTAACCTCAGAGCTCCATCTAGAAAAAAAACGGACCTGCATAAACATATTATTATTGTCATTATTATTAACATATCTTATATAAAGGGAAGTAACATATTCTATGTATAAGTTCATCTTCAATTTGTAGTACATTTATTAATGTTGTATCTGTTGAAGCACATTGTATGTCCATGATAATTCCTATGAGCCAAGTTACAGCATGATTATTCAGCCTTCATTTCAATGGTTGTCATCTGCTTTCTTTGGCAAAAATGACTTGAAAATTATAAAGTTTATATTTTGTCAAGACACTGATGTTTTACTTTTGTACACCATAAAAGTTATTAGTGTTAAGCTGGTTTCTTGGAAAATAGTAATGCATATTTTACTAAATCCGTTAACGCTAATGTTCTGTTTGTGACTCAAGGGCTTTCCTGAAACACTCAGCTGAGATGGTTTACCTTTTGGATGGAAAGAACAGTTCAGTCATTATTCAAGGTAAAATTTCTCCATTTGTAAGTTGTGTATAACAGTCAATTGTTCCCATATTATTATTTCAAACCTCACTGTTTCAAGTCAGGGAGTTGCAGAGCAAAAGCATTTTAAATTCTTTACTTTACTGCATGTTGCATGATGGAAATCTAGAATTTTTTTAATCTTTTTTGTCCATCATTTGGTTCAGACCTGCATTAACATGGGTGATCATTAACATTATCCTGGGTGATCCATACATGTCATACATGGACAGCTCTAAGTAGAGCTCTGATGCACCCAAGACGCATAAAGATCCTATCGCTCAGACCAAATTCTGAGGTGGCCTGGACCGCATGTGGCCACATTCTTTTAGCAGTGTGTACTCTATTGTGTTCTGGGCCACATTGAAGGACCACCTACTAAACTGACATGTGTGTGGGTGTGTTACTCTTTGAAAGAGGTGATCCACAACAGCTTGTAAGATGATGGCATCTTACCCCCATTAGGGAAACCCCATCTCTCTTGAAAGCCATCCACAATCTCCCACAGTCTGTCTCCACGAGGCAAACTAATACATTGCCGCTGAAGTAAGCATATAGCAGCACATGTTAACGCTATGTCTGAACAGAGCCATAGTGACGTTGAAAGAGCTTTCCTTGCATACCGCTTATTTTAAACTTTTGGTTTCACTTTTTTCTCCCTTTGCAGAAGAGGAAGACAGAGACCTGAACTGTGTGGTGTCATCCTTGGTGCAGCTCATGTTGGACCCTCATTATCGCAGCCTCATTGGCTTTCAGAGCTTGGTGCAGAAGGAGTGGGTGATGGCTGGCCATCGCTTCTTGGACAGATGCAACCACTTAAAGAAGAATGACAAAGAGGAGGTATTTGTCTGATAGTAAATAACCCACTACCAGAACTAATAGAAATGCCAAGACTCTTATGCTTCTTGTTTGGTTTTTTTGTTCTCTCGGTCTAGTCACCACTGTTCATGCTGTTCCTGGACTGCGTGTGGCAGATGATGAACCAGTACCCAGCAGCATTCGAGTTCACAGAGGCCTATCTGACAGTACTGAGTGATAGCATGTGGATCCCACTCTTCAGTACTTTCCTTTTCAATTCTCCCAAACAGCGAGCTCAGCACTTGATGGTAAGAGAGGCACGCATATCATTTTGTGTATTTGTTTATTTAGTTGAGTTTAATAAATTTATTCATACATAGAAATGCCAAAGTGAACAATGACAGATGGCAACAGAATCCTCCATAATCCTGAATATGTGTATTGCGTATATACACACACATATGTGTATATACATGTATACATATGTGTGTATATACAGTCCGGTCCATAAATATTTGGACATTGACACAATCTTCATCATTTTGGCTCTGTACACAACCACAATGGATTTGAAATGAAATAATCAAGATGCGCTTTGAGTGCAGACTTTCAGCTTCAATTTGAGGGTATTTACATCCAAATCAGGTGAACGGTGTAGGAATTACAAGACATTTTATACGTGGTCCCTCCGCTTTGAAGGGACCAAAAGTAATTGGACAATTGGCTGATGAGCTGTTCCATGGCCAGGTGTGTGTTATTCCCTCATTATTTCATTAACAACGAGCAGATAAAAGGTCTAGAGTTAATTTAAAGTGTGGGATTTGCATTTGGAATCTGTTGCTGTCAATTCTCAATATGAAGTCCAAAGAGCTGTTGCTATCAGTGAAGCAAGCCATCATTAGGCTGAAGAATCAAAACAAAGCCATCAGAGAGATAGCAAAAACATTAGGTGTGGCCAAATCCACTGTTTGGTCCATTCTTAAAAAGAAAGAAAGCACTGGTGAGCTCAGCAACACCAAAATATCCTGAAGACCAAGGAAAACAACTGTGGTTGATGACCAGGTGAAGAAAAACCCTTCACAACAGTTGGCCAGATCAAGAACACTCTCCAGGAGGTAGGCGTATCTGTGTCAAAGTCAACAATCAAGAGAAGACTTCACCAGAGTAAATACAGAGGGTTCACCACAAGATGTAAACCATTGGTGAGCCTCAAAAACAGGAAGACCAGATTAGAGTTTGCCAAAAAAACATCTAAAAAAGCCTGTACAGTTCTGGAACAACATCCTATGGACAGATGAGGCAAAGATCAACTTGTACCAAAATGATGGAAAGAGAAGAGTATGGAGAAGGGAAGGAACTGCTCATGATCCAAAGCATACCACCTCATCAGTGAAGCATGGTGGTGGTAGTGTTATGGCATGGGCATGTATGGCTGCCAATGGAACTGGTTCCCTCGTATTTATTGATGATGTGACTGCTGACAAAAGCAGCAGGATGAATTCTGAAGTGTTTCGGGCAATATTATCTGCTCATATTCAGCCAAATGCTTCAAAACTCATTGGACGGCGCATCACAGTGCAGATGGACAATGACCCGAAGCATACTGCAAACGCAACCAAAGAGTTTATCAAGGCAAAGAAGTGGAATGTTCTGCAATGGCCAAGTCAATCACCTGACCTGAATCCAATTGAGCATGCATTTCACTTGCTGGAGACAAAGCTGAAGGGAAACTGCCCAAGGAACAAGCAGGAACTGAAGACAGTTGCAGTAGAGGCCTGGCAGAGCATCACCAGGGATGAAACCTAGCGTCTGGTGATGCCTATGGGTTCCAGACTTCAGGCTGTCATTGACTGCAAAGGATTTGCAACCAAATATTAAAAGTGACAATTTGATTTATGATTATGTTACTTTGTCCAATTACTTTTGGTCCCTTCCAAAGGAGGGACCATGTATATAATTTGTTGTAATTGCTAGTGTTTACCTGATTTGGATGTAAATACCCTCAAATTGAAGCTGAAAGTCTGCACTCAAAGCACATCTTGATTGTGTCATTTCAAATCCATTGTGGTTGTGTACAGAGCCAAAATGATGAAAATTGTGTCAATGTCCAAATATGGACCTGATTGTATATGTACATATATATACACATATATAAACAGTGCAATGTCATACACGCAGATAAGAACACATTTAGCTTGTGGTCACTGTACACTAATAACATCAAGAGTATAAATAACCTTGTCTTTATTCAACAGGACTTTGCCAGGAATAAAGCAATCCCTCAAGGAGAAGACCAGGTTGTGTATTTCCCTCCTGTCTGGGACTGGTCACAGCAGTTCTCCACCAAAGACCTGACCCTTTTTAACAACCCCATGTACATCGGCAAGGGAGCGGCCTGCGTTCAGAATGGGGAAGTGAAAACCTTCAGACGCACAAAGGTACATAACGTTTCACAAGTTAATTGGAGTAGAAGTAGCACATTGTTTTACCTGTATGTTCACTTCTTTTACTATTTTGGATTCATAACAAACGCCTGAATTTCAGTGTAGACTTTCAAGCTTAGTTTAATGGTTTTCATCCATGCAAGGACGTCTACACACAAGTATCACACTCTTGTTTTCTCTTTTGGTATTGGGTAATGTATAAACACTTTTGAAATAATTTTGGAATTAGTCACTTTAATCCTCTGCCATCTTACAATGACCTCAGGCTGGTAGCCAATACTATTTTCATATGCATTTTGCAAAATTTCGAAACAATTTCTGATGTAGTAAATGTTTAACATGAATGATCCATCGAGTCAGCAGTTTTGGTAATTGCTGCAGAAATTTTATGGTCAACGTTTTGTTTTCCTGTAATCAGCAAGGAAAAAGCCACACAAGGTGAATCATTACACAGAAAATAAATGATTGTTTTTTCCTAAAGTTGTAATTGTCAGGATCATGAGGGTTTGATGACGCAGGTGGAGATGCACTAAAAGAGAACCTGGAACAAGTGATCTTTGCTCAGGTAATGGTTATTCTCAATAAATATAATAAACTGTGTCTTTCCTCCACCAGAAAACCTACAGTTCCACATTGCGTGGAATGCCAGCATCTCTGCGCAATGGACTGAAGGTTGGAGAAGAAACATTGACCCGACGGGGCTCTCTGATGTCGGAGCTGAGGCCTGATTTCTCAGTGGTGAAAGACGAAAGCCCGTCAGAGCGCTTCTTCAGAGACTGGTTCTCCCGACCTGCCGACCAGCAGGGCCTCCTGATTCCCCTGCTCCTGCCCTCACACCTGGCTCTCTGGAAGCTCTACTTTCTACGCTGGGTTCCCGAAGCCTGCATTCCCAAAGGAGGCCCCATCACCGCCTACCACAAGCTCTCCCAACTGGTCGATGAAATTGAGATTCTACAGGGCCAGCTCAGGCAGTATAAGGGACCCACTCCAGGCAGCACGCCACTCCCCAGCCCAAGTGGGCCCCTCTCCAACCAAAGGAGGATGTATTTTAAAGCCAGCTCCCCACATGACCCCCCTTCACCTCCAGACTTCCTTACTTCCTCCTTTCCTTTCAGCCCAACGGGAAACCTGTGTCGCCGCAGTAGCCATGGGACCCCCATTAGCAAATTTCTGAACGGGGCGAAGATCTGGCTCTCTACAGAGACTCTTGCTAATGACCCTCTCTGAAGACGTGGGGCTTTAAGGCTCACTTTGAGCCAGTACAGGTTTGTGTAACAGCTAATCATCTTATTTTCTATTACCTCTTTCTTAAATACCAAGAAGGAAAATGAGAAATAGAAAAAAATAATTGGACTTCTGATTTTTAATGATTTATAAGCTAGAATTTGCACCGTTGATGCTGCATTGAAATCTGAGGTAATTTCTAAACTGAAGTGTCCTCTTTAGGATTTAATAGCCGTTGTCCGTTACAGTTGAGGAATCCAGATTAACCAAAGCACATCCTTCTTATTGGCCAATGAGTTGTTACTGTGAGGTATCTTCCTACTATGAGAAATCATCTTACTTATTGCTTTTTTATAATAGATGTATTTTCTTGACTCCTTCAGCTTCGGTCTTTCTCAAGATTTAGCTAAGAAACTGCTCTTTTTTTAACGAGTGTACTGTATAACCCACACAAAGAGGGCTTTTGGAGATTTAAATATTGAGTTGAGAGCTTCAATGCACATTTTACAGCAATAATTGATATGTAACTATATAAGTATGTGTGTAGCAATGCCATCAGTTTAGTTGTGCTTTTGTTGAACCCTCATTGGTCAGTAAGACTTCCCCACTGTAATGGAGTTGAAAAAGGTAATCCAAATAGTAATGCCTGAAATTAGAAAATGCCTGTTTTACTGCAGCAGCAATGATGCATTTCACTGAACACCTATTTCCAAGTACTCAAATTTGTTTGTAGCTTCCAGGAAAAGTAAATAACAATGTAATATTTTACATATTTTTTTTTTTTTTTTTAGAAAGAGGAACAGAAAATAACACTGCTAAATGGTATATTACTCTGTGGTAAAAACGAAGATGATCTGGCCTAGTTGAATGTATGGGGCGTTGTTTGATTTACTTTTTTTTTGCACAAACCTAATGCTATTTGCTCCGAGTGCCCATATTTTAAAGGTTGTGTTGAGGTTTCACTGTAAGTAGCAAATAGTGTAATTTCAGGGTCTTACTTTGTAGATTTACTCTATTTTTGAAGCAGAGAAAAGGGCCTATATTTTAGGATCATAAAGCAGGCAATACTTGGAAGGCAAAGTGGAGCTGTGAGGACTTCAATCTGTGGTAGATATTTCCACTTCTCTTTTTGAAGGGGTTTTATTAAACTTTTATAGTGGCCTTCTGGTAAGGCACTGAGGAGAAACTGTTAATTATAACAGTAGCTGAAAAGGTAAATATATGAAAGCAAAGGGACAGACAAGGGCTTTGACTCAAACAAGTGTGTAGTTAGTAGTAGTGAATTTCAGGCACTGAAGTAACTGAGTGAACAAGTGACAAAGTTTCAAGGCAGCACAGGAGAAAATATCAGTAATAAATCATCTGGATAACAAGTGTCATAAATACAACAGTAACAATAATTATGTTGGTCTAATCTTGTTTGTTCCAGAAAAGACAAAGCGGAATAATATACAAGAAACAATCAGTGAAGTAACTATACTTTCAGTCAGGACAGTGATGGTTAGGTTTTTATTTTAACATGTTTTTGTGGTGCAGTCAGAGAGCTAAACTTCCAGTGGGCTGCAGAGGCTTTGTCATTTGTAGACTTTTTTAGAAGAGTGCTTCTGGAAAGTCTGCTACTTCCTAAACTAGAGAGTGGTTTGAGACGCATCAGGGGAAATTGATCGGTAATTTTCTTACTTTTAACAATTGGTGAGCAACTAGCACTGTGTAATAGCCTCACCTCAAATAACAGTACAGCATTTAATATCAAAGCTCTTAGTAATTTAAAATATAAGACCATTGGAAAAACTCAACATCTGATTGACCAGCTTCCATCCAATGATATTCAGATAAACTTGTGATTCTTTGGCAATAACTAGTTCAGGTGTTTTTTGATAGAGATGTATGTAGTGTGAGTGGAGAACCTGCTCTCCCAAATGCTTTTAATTGCACATTTAACTCACTATATAGGATAGTTTGTTTTAAGGTGGTTTTTGAATTTTTTGCAAATATTCTAAATACTGTATATGCTTGAAAATTTCCAATTCATATTTTTAATAATGGTACTAAATAACCTTTATCCTTTAGTCTTTATATGTTCTGGAGATATATTTATATGCTGTGTCTTTCCACTAATTCACAATGTTGCACTCTGCTGTAATTGCATGATGACGTGCTTCCACTGTGGCACAGTTTGATATTGATGAGCAGCAGATGTATTTATTCAGTTATGCAAATGTTCTCTAAGAGGGATGCAAGTGCTACTGTACATCCCCTGTGCCTTTTTGGGAAGATTGACCATTTTTGTAGCTATATTCTAAATCTGTTGACTTTTGTTAGTTTTCAAAACGGTTGCTTTATCTATTATGTAAATCTAGTTAAATTCAGTGGTAATGCACTGAAGCTGTTTTTCCTAACTGAAAGTAAGGATCAAATGTGTATCCCTAACCAATCATTACATTATTTTTCAAATGAATTTGTGTTCTGGCTTTTATTTCACTGGATTCTGAATTCACATATTTTGTGTATCACCTGCTGACATTATAACCGGCCTCTCACACATCACATTATTTATTTCGAAATTGGTCTTCAGTAAAGGCCGGAGCAAAGATCTCCAAAGACTGAATGACACAGGTCATGCATGTGTAAGGTTTGTGGTTGTTCTCTTCAGAATTACTATCCTAATTTACAAACAAATATTTACAGTGTGCTCTTTGTGCTTCAAACCAGAAGAACAACGTGGGAAATTAAAAAAAAATGGATTACAAAATTATAAAACACAATATTCTAACAAAAATAAGAGATCCTAATAAGGGAATTGATACTGTTTGTGTTACAAGAGGTCTATGAGGTGGCTAGTTAAACTTCTGGGAGGTTGCCTTGCATTTTAGGGGTCTTTGTGACTAATGTGAATCCTTTCACAGTTTTTAGAATGCCTGAAATGAGTGGGTGAAACTAACTAGCGCTTTTTTTTTCACAGCCTCATACTTTCATGTATATATAATTCCTATTTAATGTCTGCACCTTTCAACCAACTAAACAACTTTACTGGTTTGAATTTAAGAACCTTCCCAGTGTTAACTGAGCCATCGATGGGACACATTTCCACATCATAACAGTCTCAACGAGCTTGTCTATACATTCTCACTGCAGACCCCATTTTAAGTCATCCATACAGGCTGAGTAGATGAGATATAAATATGACATTATAGAAAACATGCATGAGTATTATATAAATGGGGCAGTGACCCCACTCTGTGTAAATCTGAGAACTCTGTAACACTGATGTTACGGACCTCTTTTTTTGGTAATTGGCATAGAGGAGTAGCTCAACTGCTCTGATTTTGAATTGTTTAGTTTTTTCTTTAAAACTTTGTATGAACAGTATTTTGTTAGTTTGTAATTGATTTGGGGTTTTACATGACTTTGTGAGAGATGAACCATCTACTCTTTTGAATGAACATAATATTGCATGATTATTCCTTACTCATAAAATGTGTTTTTGGCTGCTTTAAGGCTAATAAGTAGTTGGGATGGACTTAACACCACTTGAGTGATTATCACTGATGCAGTTTAGCAATATTGTAAGAGAAGATAATTAATCGCTGCATCCTGTTTAGATTTCACATATCACAAGTCTTTTGCATGCAGCACAGTGTACAGTACGCTGGAAGAAGCTGCACCAGCTCCCCCTACTGTATACATTTTTCACAATGTAGATTTAATGCATTAAAACGAATTGATGCATTAAATTAATTGCATCCATTCTGGAGGGGTAATTTTGCATTTTTTTGTAAGCTGTTCATTATTGTTAGTTGATTTAAAATATATATATATATATCTGAGATAAAAGCACATGACCTGTGAGTCTTTGTTAAAATGGCCTCGAGAGTATTATATGTGTAATGTAGTTGGATGTAGGAGGTAGGAGGCCGCATGTCGCTGACTACTCTTTAGTGTACGTGCTGGACGTCTGCGCATGAAAAAAACAAACAGGAAATTGAATCAACCTAGTGACGTCATCGGTGAGCGCCTCTGCTGGCCTTCGAAATGGGCTCGACTCCCTAGCCTTGATTTCTTCAATTGTCCCTCCGCATATCAACTTTTTTTTTTTAGAGAAAAGCCTGTTCGCGATGACATTTGGAGGTACGTTCACACAACAACACACCGCAGAGACACATTTGATGGTCTCTCTGCGCATTGCCACCTGAGTTGTGCGCAGATGTGAGTGGAGCAGGACTGGATCAGCTAGTTGATGTAACGTTAGCTTGTTGTAGCTGCGTTAGCCGGGCAGCTAACTAGCCGGAACCTTTGGGCTAGTGCCAAGTGATGCATTGTAGTGATGGCTAAATTGCCTTATTTAACGTGATCTATCGTCTGAACTCTCTGTCTACGACTACTGTTAATGTACAAAGTGTCATGCTGTCACTTCCCCGTGTTTCCTGGAAAACCATGACTCAAAGTTGCTAGCTAACTTTAGCTAAGTCAGCCACTGGGCTAGCTGACGGTAAACAGAGTCAAACTACTCTGAAGTGAAGTGCAGCGGTGACTGGATGGAAACGGACTTGTACCTACATGTTATAAAACAGCAGGCTTCTGTCTAGTGCTCGTCAGGAGTTTTTTTTCAGTAAACAGGTTTACTTGGATAATTCAAAAGCCAAAAAGCAGAACAGGTCAGTGCAAGTGTGTTCTTTAAAAGGACCTGCGTACTGACTGAACAGAACGAGTATCCCTGGTGAGAAAACCCCTGATCTTATGTATTAACCTACGAGCAGGTCAGATTCATATTGGGCCAGTCTAATAGTTTATTTTTAAAATAAATTCTGTCAAAGAGATGGCTAACATGATTCTCATCCATTTCTGTCCATTCAGTGACGGATGAATGTGGCAGCACCATCATTTCCAACCTGACACTAGAGATTGTTATTCTTCATCTAATTTGACATGTAGATTAATCAATAATCAGATGTGATGGGCAGTAACAATTTGAACTGTGCTAACAGATGCTTTGACTTTTCCTCTTTTGTTCTAGGTGAATTGGCAGTCGTGGTCAGCCCGGTGATTTCAGAACTGGTTCCTGTGCAGGCCAACTGGCTTGCAAGTTTCAGTTCCTGTGCAGTACAGTAAAGGCACTTGCTTGGTCAGAGGACGGCTATGAAAACAGCTCAGGAGCGCAACCAGGAGTGCCTGCCTCCTAAGAAGAGGGACCACCTAGTTAACAACAGCAGTGGAGCTGCAGGGACTGGAGGAGTTGGGGCTGCAGGAGGAGCTGGTGGCAGTGGAGGTCGCAGTAGTAGTGTTGGTGGTGGTATTGGAGAAGATGAAGTGGTTTCCATCCAGAACTCTGCAGCCAACATTGACACTCAGGGAGGGACCCCATCTGGAGAGTGGCTGCGAGCTCAGCCAGGGCTTCATTATGGAGTGGATAACTCTGATGGCATACCAGCAGTGCCAGTTGACCAGTACGGTATGCTCTACAAAGTGGCTCTCCCATCTGTTACCTACTCGCCTACCAGTCTTCACCCAGTGTTAAGCCACATCTCTCCAGCCTACACTGTACATTCCTCTCTCCTGCAGCATTCAGGCCTTCCCTATCCTCCTCTTGGTTATGCCCAGATCCCTCATTCCTCTCTCCAGTTCGTTAGTTCCCCTTATGCAGCGGTACCTTATGCCCTACCCCCTGGCTTTGTCCCGGGATCATTAATCTCCCCCTCAGGCACTATTCCTCAGCCCCATGCTGTGTCCCACCTTGTTCCCTATCCATCCGTCATACAGGAAGGTGTTGTTTCCCCACCTCCCCAGGCCCAGGTAGCTGCCCATACCTTTGCCAAAGTCTCGGCATCCAGCGGTGTCCCCCTGATGCTGTCTTCAGAGCAAGTTGCCCAGCAACACCTTGGTAATGTAGGAGTCCTCCCCGCAACAGAGCTCAGCTCTCGAGGGTTGCCAGTCTTCTATCACTCTCAGGGCGCCAGGGCTGCCACTGCCACCAGAGACCCCCACAGTGCCCAGCAGGAGAATGAGCCAGAGATGAATGGAGGCGATAAAGAGCAGGGAGCTAGGGAGCTTGTACTAGAGTCAGCCTTCACTGCCAGAAATGCACGTCTGCTGCAGGGAGGATCCAACTCTGTAGCCCAGGAGTACAGCCAAGACAGAGGCCCGCTGAACCGACGGCTGGAAGAGAGGAGCTCACCGGGCCAGCGCAGCACTCCAGACAGCGACCTGGAGGTGAGATACACTAACGTGACTTATGATTCATGTTAATCTCTATGCCCATATTTCCATTTTCTAGCAGTAAACCAGTGACAGAAGCATGCAAATGTACCAAAAGGCAACATATTTAAATATTCCTCATGTTGATCAAGTAAAAAAATATCTTTATGAGATTTATACGGACAGAAATACTCATACATAATGAGATGCTACATAAAATGAACTAATATTTCACACCTTTTCTGAGCATAAAAAGTTCATTTTTTCAGTAATCTACAATTCTTATTATATATCTTTAGTATAACTGTACACCCTCTTACCTTAGTATTTGTAGGACTCAATCGCATGTGTTAATTTCAGACTCTGCTTCCATGCTGTGGGTCTAAAGGTAATTGGGCAATTACTCAGAGCCACAATTTCTGCTTTGTGCCAAAGCTACGCTAGTTGTGGTTGCATGGAGATGCTCATCGAAGCCCTCGGTACCTTGTTTGTTATGGTGTGCAGGGGAAGGAAAAATGTTACTTCCCACAAAAGTAAAATTGATTCTTTGTGCTGGCTGACATAACTAACAGCTTTTTACTTATTTGAATTAACCAAATCAAGAAAATTGCTAACAATACCAAATAAAGGCCATTACAAGTAGCTGCAGACTCTCTTGTGGTCTTAGGAAAATGTTTTTAAAAAAAAAAAGGAATGCAATTTTTCAGTTTTAGCCACAAACCAAGACAATGTGCTATAGATGGCCTCTATATGGTTCACACATGGCACCTAAGTGGGAAGTCCCAAAAAGTTTCTGTTTCCCTTTTCTGAGAAAGTAAATCTTCCTGCCTTTTCGATAAGTTGATGAGAAGAGTGACGTCATGGCATGCATCATTAGAAATTGTGTGTTGGAGTGAAATTTATTTACTGAGCCACAAAGATATTTCATACTCACATGCTGTTATTCTGTCTGCTGCTGTGGAAAAACATTTGAATGTCTTATTGTACGTTTCAAATGATGCTGTCTGGCTAACACTAGATTCCCTTGATCAACTTCTAGGTGCAGCAGGTTGTTGGTCGTTTGGCTTCCTCTAGCCATGGTGGAGTGAGAAAAGAGGTCTCCTTTGCCCCCTTGAACCTCTCTCAGGGTGCCCATAGAGCCAGAGATGTCCATGGAGAGTGCACAAGCGTGATTTCTGGTCGGACTGCGTTCACGGCTCAGGCTGTGAGTTACAACGATCCCAGAGTGACCGGTCTCCAGCAGCAAGGGGGACAGCCAGGCCATGCTGTCATGCTTGCTAATGGGCAACCAGTTCTTATACCCTTGGAGTATCACCTGCAACATCACCCCCAGCCACCACAGCAACACTACCTAGGACAGGCTATTGATGCCTCAGCCAGCCATGCGTCTACCACTATGGCCTCCCCTAACGCAAGCTTTAAAGCCTCTGATTCTTCAGCCAGAGTGTGCCTCCTCGAAAGGGCAGAGCTTACCACAGCTCAGCAGCAGCTGCCCCAGCAGCCTCCTGTCCAGCCTGCAGCAGATGTGACTCAGGCCTTAGCTTCAAGCCTCGCTCCTGCCTCGGCTGCCTCCAACCCATCGCACTTCATGAAGGGAGCCATTATCCAGCTGGCTACTGGGGAACTGAAGCGTGTGGAGGACCTCCAGACTCAGGACTTTGTGCGGAGTGCCGAGGTGAGTGGGGGGCTTAAGATCGATTCCAGCATGGTAGTGGACATCCGTGCCAGCCAGCAGAGAGCAGGTCTTGTGTCGCTTCACTTTACTGTGGGGGAGCAGCAGAGCAAAGTGACCATCGATGTTCCCCCGGAGCACCCTTTTTTTGTGTTCGGGCAAGGATGGTCGTCCTGCAACCCTGAGCGCACGGCCCAGCTCTACGGCTTGGCGTGCCATCATCTGCAAGTAGGAGATGTGTGCGTGTCCATCACCCTGCAGCAGCAGCTTCAGCAACAGCAGCAGAAACAACCACAGCACCATCATTCACAGCAGCAACAAAAACAGCAGAACCTGTCCAGGACTTTGAGCAAAACCAATGCTACAACAAGTCACCAGCTCATGGGGCCTCCTGCCCCCCAGCAGTCACGGCCTCCGTCTCATTTCAGGCCAGACCGCATCCACAGGGAAAGACAGAGGGATGGGGAAAAAGATGCGGTTGATAAGGAGGAAACCACACATTTTGGGGTTGTTGGGCACTCTGAGTCGCCCATCAGACCAAGTAGGAACTCAGCAGAGCATCCAAGAAGCCAGAGCAGCTACCACTTGCACACAGAGGGCTCTGCTTTTGCAGGGGCAGGGATGGGAGCAATGCAGGCTGCGCTAGGTGCTTCTCAGAGGCGCTGGTCCTCACCGGGCCTCCAAAGATACAGTATGAAGGGAGACGAAGGGCCACGCCCTCAGATAAGCACCACCGGCCACACAAGGCCCTCTTTCATCCCCCAGGAGGTCAAACTGTCCATTGAGGGGCGCTCTAATGCAGGGAAGTAGCATCATATTTGGTAGCAACTATAGAGGAGACTGCCACGAACGAGTCTGACAAGGAGAGAAAGAGGAAAAAAAGAGTGCGAATGTAGCCTCAGAATGTTTGAGATTTTGCACACCTAAAATATACAAAAAATACCATGTCTCTGGTGAGAAGTTCTGGTTCTGTTCGGTTGTCACTCAGCCAAAGGATACGCGCCTGTGGTTTTCTAGCCAGCTGAGGTCCAACAGAGACATCTCAAGCTGAGTATAAAGTATGTAGCGGATGAAATGCCTACCATAGTCCTTGCACACATCATTTCTCTTCCTCCCTCCCTCCTTTGTCACCACTTCCTCATACCCATGCTTGGAGGTTACCATTGCATTCGGAACACTCTTGCTTCCTTTTTGACCGAACCGTCTCTTTGGAAGACCGAGGACTACGAAGAATGTGTTTGTAGCACTTGAAGCTACCAACTCTGCAGGTTCTGATGTATTTTAAAGATCCCAGTCAGTGATCTTTTATCGCCTCCATTCCTAAGATCCTGTTTCCTTCAAAAGCATTTACCCAAAAAAAAGAGAGGAGTTGCTGACATCAGCGGCTCCCGCGGTGATGTTGGCACTGTCGACGCTAACTGTCAGTGTATGTTACATTATGCCTCTCCGGCAGGAGTCTAAAACCTCTGCTGTCAGCAGAGATACTCCCTCCCCTCCTTCCTTTTTCCGAAGGCCGCTCTGCAATGAATGGGATCCTCTCTCAAGCCAAGTGTGGCACGTTGCACTTGTCTTAGTGAAATAGTGATAAGTCAATCAGTATGTCTGTTCATCAATCAGTGTCCACTCAAAAAAAAAATCTGCTCATGCCCTCTGGTTAAGGCTGAGGGCCCGAAGTGTGTTCGTTTAAATGCCGCATTTTCCAATAATGCTTTGTTCTCTATTGTAACTAGAGATATCTTGCATTCCAGTATCATCAGTGAGAATATCCATCACTTAGTGTCCCATCCAGACCGACTCCCTCCCTCCTCCTCACTTTACCTCTAAGCTTTCCCGGCCAGACTGGTGACTTTTAATGCAATGTTAAACAGCTTAACTAAGAGAGGAGGCACTGGCTGGTCATCACCAAAGCCACCTGTGGGAATGAGACCATGCCACCCTGTCACATCACTGGCTGCAGGTCTATTAAGCCTAAAACCGCAGGAGAATGGAGGGGCCTTGTAGTTTGTATCCTTGTAGAGAGAAAGTGAGTCAGTGACGAGGTTTTGTCTTTGTCCTAGTTACTCTTTGCTCAGTTACCAAATTAAAGCAATAGTTCTTTTTACAGCACACGGCTGTACTGCTCCCCCGCTGGAGTCTCTCATTGTGGGTTGTTTTATATCTCTGTACATCGGAGGTGTGAGATCTCTTTCAACCCCGACCTTTAAAGGTGATGCACTATTTTGGTGTTAATTTTAATCGAATCTTCAGTATTTCTACACAAGCAATGCATGACAAATTACTCAAGAAATCGTTGTAGATGAAACTGCTTTTCTTTAATTCTCCATCTCACTGATGATATTTCATGTTTTGACTCAAGTGCATCTCCAAGAAAGGCTTGACTCTAATTAAGTTGTGATCATTATCAAGTTTTCTTCTGTTCTGTCTTTTTGTTTTAACGTATACGGTCCTTCGCTTTTGTACTACGATATACTTTATCCAGTGTATCTGATGATTGTCTTGTGTTGCACATAGAAAATATCACTCATTGATTTCACACTGACCTTGTTTAATAGGAATCACAGTTAAGTAGATGTTTTTTTTGTATGAAGGGAATATGTTTGAAGTATTTTTGGTGTTTTTTTGTGAGAAAGAGAAGAAAAAAAAACTGACTTGCATTTTTAACTCTGTTTACAAATCAGCCAAGATGAATGCTGCAGTTTCCTCCTTCTGACAGATTTTTTTTATCTGTCACTGAAAAAAAACAACCAAAAAGGTTCAATTAACAATAAGTGCAATTAGACCACACATAAAATCATTTAGAGTTGTATGATCCGACGGCATTCCTCATGCAGACATTCCCATTTAAAAATGTTCATCACACACGTTTATTTTTTCTGTCACAGATCCTTGGACTTACCTCTGGCAAAACATTTGATCACTTTTGAACATTTCCTGCATTACCTGTTATGTGCTCAGACAGAAGCATCAGTACATGTGTTTTGTGTCTGACTAATGTGCTGGTGATGTCATCACTTGTTTGTTTAGATCTGTTCTCTTCAACTCTCTTCTCTTACCGTCTCTGAGTACAAGGCCTGAACCTCTGTCAGCAGGTATAGAGGCCACGAGAGAATGAATACACTCTATTACACTCATTATGAGCACCTTTAAAGGATAGGTTCATATTATTACATGTCTTAAAGTATTTCTAAAGAGTTATTGGTTGCTGTAATCATTCCTCCTGTCCATAAGATAGAGGGGAAGAATAATTAAACCTATCCTTTAAAGTGCTTTACCACAGTCAGAAACCCATCTTACCTTTTTAGAAGATCACCACATTGAGTTCTTCTCATGCTGTAAGCAATATACATAATACCTGAAAACATTTCATGTAGTTTTGGCATTTTCTATGCAGTAAACTCAGTGTTGTACCCTTCATTGTCTTAAGTAAAGCTCTCTGAAGCAGTAGGGCAGGTTGGGCTGATGCAGTCATTTTACACTGATGTCTGGTTATAGGATTTTTTGCTTTGAATTGTCTTTTTATACGAACCAGTATTTTGCTTTGCTACTTTCTATTTTTAGCTCGTTGTCCCCATCCTCCTCCGTATAGCACAGCGCTGACTCGCAGCTCAGTACATTTCTATCTTCTTCTAACGTTGCCACATGGTCGGAGCCAAATTACACCAGACGAGTGTCACTTAAATGATTGTGCGTTTGTCCAGCATTATTTGAGCAAGACAGTATCTTAGGTCAAGATGCATTTGATGTGATATAAATGCTGCAAGCAGTGCCACCTGTGACTTAACCTCCTGTTGATCTTCACAGCAAGACCACCCTGCGCTGCCATTAGCCTTTTTGTTTTTGCCCCCTGCTTTGAGCAGCGTGTGCCACGTTAAGCAGGAGTGTTCGACTTCTTCTAGCAAGATGTCTAATCACATCACTGATAGTCTGTTGCTGTAAGTAATTGCACTAAATGCCCTCCTTTTTTACAGTGTTTTGAGCTTAAAACTGTTGGTAAATTGAAGAGTTTTAAAATGTAAAGCACACAAAATCACGGAGAAATCGCAGGTTGTGTGTTTCTGTAGATAGCTGTATTTCTTTTGTACAAATGGCTTTGATGATGCTTGTTGATAATGCCTTAACATTCTGCTTTGTACAATGTGTGAAGTTGGAATAATGGAAAAATGCTTATGTTAGACTTGTGTTTCCCTCTCAGGCTGAACAAGAGCCAATCAGAAATGTCACGCTTTGACACTCTTGTCACGCCTATGAGCAGAAATTCATATTCATGTTTCTCAAAGGGTGACGGTGAATTCCCTCTGAGCCCCAAGACGCTTCAACCATCAAATCTGCAACTTTGTGTTTGTGGCGTTTTGTATTTTCTTTTCCTTTTTCATGAACTATTCCGTTTCATTTTTAATACACACTTTACTCTCATACTTACCTTTTTTAATTCCTGTTTTTTCAATGTGTGTAAGTGAAGTAAATGGAATTTCTTTTCTGCACTTTTTACAAGACGAAAAGAGTGTCTGCAAAGGAGGGCAATCCATTAATTACACACACACATTGTTTGTTATTGTTGCACGAGATCAGTAGTTTTTTATCCCTTGAATTAATGGATTGTGTTTGGTGTCTTGTGCTTTGTTCCACAGTCTCTGGACAACAAGAATCAAGGTGAATTAATAGAGACAGACAGGCTGCGTTAATCAGATAGCTTTCCATTGGTGGTAATGTAACGGTTTATTATGTTTTGTGACGTTGGCAGTGGGGATTTCTATTCCCTGTGTGAACTACTTCCTGTTGTTTGATCCTGCATTGAACTGCAAAGGTGAATTTAGATGATTTTGGGTGTTGCTGATGTCCAGTTAAATCAGGAGAACGAGAACGGTTAAAAGTTTTAAAGAAGTCTGTGCATTTTCAGATTCGACATTGTACTTTTTTTTTTTTTTTTTTTGCCACAAGGTGACACTGCTTTTTATGTGACGTGCAACTATTGGAAAAACAAACAAACAAAAAAACAGCATTTCTTTTTTAAATGCCTAAATCTGCAAAATATATGCAATGATGTAAATGTAACATTCAATCCTCAAGTATAATCCAGGTTGTATGAACTTTGTATAGTGAGTTTTAATATCGTATGGCCGTACCAATATGTATTGATCTTTATCAGAAGCCTTAGAGTTGTCGACCGAAAGTGCTCCCTTAGAATACCCCACACCTACCTGACTTTAACAAAGCATTAATATCTATATTTTGTTGCGTTTTTATTTGTACTGGTTTTGAATAAAATAGATTTGTACTGTATATTTGTACCTCTCTGTGAACTACTTAGGGCGGTTTTTGTTTTTTGTTTTGCTGTTTTAATTCTATGTACTTTAAGGACACAAAGATATTGTATTTTTATTGTTACAGCTAACTTGGAGACATTGCATTTATCATGTTTGTTAAGTAAACACAATATAATATATATATACAAATATAAATATAAACTATTATCCAACTTGTGTGCTGTGTTTCTTTAGTCGCATTTATGTATTTATTCTATAATTATTAGATAGGTGGAAAAAATATTAAGATGAACTTTAGCGATCGAAAGTAGCAATACTTCAGAGTAAAGAATGTAGAATGGTTTGTCACTGATGCATTACTATAAAAGTATTACTTTAATGCTGCAGCTGGTCATTAGGGAGCTAATTTAACTACTTTATATACTGCTATGTAGTTTATGTATGTACAAATCAATCATATGTTGGATGTAAAAACTTGATCTTTAGTTACTAGTTAGTAAAGCTGGCAAATATGGTGGTATAAAGCTAAGGAAGCCAATAATATATGTAGACTGTTGTAAGCAAATCAATATGTGAATCCAACCACCGAGTATATAGCAATGAAATATGACATATGAATTTATGTGGTTTGAACTTTTTTGAAATTTTCAGCTCATTTAAAATGAGATGTTTAAGTTTAACAAATTCTGATAGCAAGTGAAACTCTACAATACTCAAAATTAAACATTGAAGTCACTTAAAATCAATTTGTCAAATTCTGATCTAATATTCAAGTCAAGTAAAAACAAATCAAGTAGCTTAAAACTTACAAGATCATGAACGAGACATCAAAATTAGAAAATATTTAGATAGGAATTTGACTAATTGAATTTGAGCAACTTGAACATAATAAATAAAAAAAATTCAATATTGAGGACTTTAATTTGTGAACCCTCAGTTTTTTTTATTGCAATACTTGACATGACCTTCTCAAAACATCAAACACTGAAATTCAAACCACATAAATATGATTGTTTTCAAAGTAAAGTATTTGAATGCTTTAAATTCAGTGGCATTTCATTTTAAACAATACTAAGTGATTAATTAAACAATTAGGGGCTCAGTTGCTTAAAAGTTTCCCATTTCTATGGCTATTATTTGCTAAAAACTTAAATATTTTTGTATTCATTTTGAATTCAGTGGGACAGAGATATAAAGAGAAGACCGCTCAATGTTAAACAAGTGACACTGTGTATTTGTCTGTATAAAACATAGGAGGAAGGAAGTGACTCAGGACAGTACCACTGTAGTAAAGTCAATGTTTATTTGCACATTCTTTACCAGGTTTCATGACGGTCTGTACATCTGTTAATCCGGTAACAGAGGAGGCATCCCCAAAGGGCCATCCAGTCAGAATGCATTGATATCGCAGCAAGCATGAATGTTCTCATTAGCAGTTTAGCTCATTCATTTGGCCTTGATCAGAGAGATTTGTTTTGTAAACATGGACATTGAGAGAAAATCCTGATAGAATTAAAATAGAAAGGCCAACGTTTTTTTAACAACATTTTTTCTTTTGTTTGAACTGTAAAAAACAGGCAGGCATAAACTTAACAGTAGAACACAAGCTCATATTGAACCATTCTAGGACAAGTGCAGTTTCACGACATGCAGTGCTTACCTAACCCATATACTGAAAGTACTGCTCGTAAAAAAAACCTGTTCAGAGTACTTCCTTTGCAATAGTATGTCAGACCACAGACGCGCAGTTTTCTGTCACACTGGCCCACTGGAGGACAAAGGTGATCACAGCAATTTCAAACAGCAGCCTCTGAGAATACCCAGTATTCAAAGTCTGAGAGAAGAGAGAAATAGATGACACCTGAAGCCTCTGTCGAGAACACTGATCTGCCCTTGTTACAGAATGTGAAGAATAGCATGGCAGGGAGAGACCCTGTCGCTCTCATGTGCTGAACTAGGAAGAGAAAACACATTTGAAAACAAAGTGTCTCTGGAAAAGTCACACAACTGCCCAAAACTGTTGCTATCACATCCTTTGATATGATTCTTATGGACCGGGGTGTTGTCTTTAGGCTCTGAGCCCTCTCACTGAGTTAAATTGCCTGAGAAGCGAAACTCTTTGCATTGAAGTCCGTTTAAATTAAAGTCGCATTTATGCATAGTTTCAGTGAAAAGTGAATTAATTTCCCTTGGAATAAATAACACATCTGTTGCATAGCGGTTTGATGCACTCCTAGAAAAGCCTCTAAGGATGAAACAAAAAAAACCTTTTTTTTTTTCTTCCATTTGTTCATTTGCTGCAACAAACAGCCAGGTTGATTGACTCTTGTCTAGGAGTGACTCAAACAGAACCAGTACTTGTCCTTGTCTCTGATATTCGTTGAAGAATATTTCAGAAACTGCTTATTGACACTGTAAATGTTTGCATCTGGAGCAGTGAAGTCAAGAAAAAGCTGGAAGTAAACCTTACAGGCAGAAAATTAAACACAAGATATCCAGACATGGCCTCTAATTTAAACATTAAAACAATTTTATACCACTGGTGGTAGGTAACAAAATAACCCCAAAACATTTTCACAAGAAAAATATATTCACATCATATTGCATAAATATGTGCTGGAATGAGGTTAATGAAAATATAGATGAATAAAATCTCTCTCCCAGTATGGGCTGTATGTGTCATGAGATAAGCCCCAGTGCTCAGTAACGGAAGGGAATTAAAAATACAACTGGTTCCATAGTTTAAAATGAGTCTCTCTGTCATACGAATCAATCTTTCATCAATTCTGCTGACAGATGACATAACTTATCCTCAATTTAAGTGGTGCAGGTCACATATATTGAAGGTACTGTAGCTTTACAAAGCATGTGAATGCTACACAAACTGCATGCAGAGGATGCATGATCTGCGTATGATCCTCAAAATGATAATAATAATAATAATAACACATTTTGATGTTGTAATTCACTCATGAGAAAAACAAAAGTGTCTTTGCCGGCAGAATTCAAGTAAACTATCATATTAACAAACTGTTTCTTTGTGACTATTTCATGTAACATTTTAGCAGAATATTCCTTAATGTGATGAGCCCAACATATTTAAGAGGTAACTAATGTATTGTACAGTACAATAACAGCAGCAAAGACTGACCTTTTTATGAGCCAAATAAAAGCTCTGTAACAAAAAGTTAAAAAAAAAAAATGAAATGACTGGCAAGATATTCGGAGTGTAACACTGTAGGAAAAAGAAAACAGATTCAGATATTGGCAAAGAGAATGTTAAGAGGCGAATGAAGCAAGTTGTAAAACACAGGAGGTAATGAGGAATGTTGCTCAACACTGGGCATGTTCAATAGGACAAAACATTCTTTGAGTTTATCTGTTAAGAACTAAGAAACATTATATTTAGACCTGGGAGTATCATGTGGAACTGGTGTGTTTGTAAATCAGTTGTTCCTGTGAATGTTTGTGTCTTATTAAAGTGCCCGAATGATGAACACAAAATAGTGGGAAACCACCTGCATGCTCTGTAGTAGTGTACAGTACATGAAGAGCTTTGGAAGCTTGGAGTTAGAACAAAGTAAGCCACGAGACAGACGGCGCGACCGAGGCGCCCGCTGAGGTAGTAGAGTTTGACAGAATGAACTTCCCACGGACCCGCGATGGCAGCTTGAAGAGAGAGGTGTAGCTACCAGAGTCACTGGGCTGGCGGAGTGGACCACAAGGAAAGGGGGGGGGGGGGGCTGAGGCTACAAAGTCCCCGCTCACTGAAGGTCCATGTGCAAAAAGATTTCTTTTTTTCTTTTTTTTTCTCAAAGGAAGTATAACGGCTCCTACTAGAATGAACTGTGGTAAATCTGCTGACGAACAGATAAATCTCTTTACAACATGCTTTTATGTCATCATCCATACAATATATGAAACATTCTCAACCCTGTTCACAAGGTTTTTTAGACTGTAATAAATTAGAAATTGAAGGAGTTTTTTTTTGCTGTTTTTAAACAAAGCAGTTTGTGAAGCTGTTCCACACAGAAGGAGGCTGGAGGTAAACCGGGAGTGGTTCACTGTAACCATGGCAGCCTGATGGCAGAGTGCAGATGTCAATGGTGCTGCTAGAGGCCAGTTGTTGCCCCCCCCCCCCTATAGTGGCCTGGTCCCATTAGGGCAGCTTCATGAACAGACCGTTATCAATGGAAGGGACAGGCATCGGGCAGGGGAACTGAAAGAGACTCATGTCTGCGGTGAGAGCAGCCATGGCGGCGGGATCGTGCTCGATCTGTGTCCTCAGAGCGGGGTCGATCTTCTCCAGCCGTCGCTTGATCCTCTTGGCCTCCCTCTCGCGGATCAGCCTGGCCTGCCTCTTCTCTGGCGTCTCGTTGGCCCTCTTCATACGCATGGCCTCCCTGTCTCTCTGCAGCCTGCGTGCCCGCTGCTCCTCCGACTCCTGCATCCTCTGCATGCGCTTGGCCTCGCGGTCCCGCAGCCTCCTCAGCTCCCTCTCATCTTCCGACTCACACGCCCGCTTGGACTTTTTTGCGTTGCGCTCGCGCTCCAGACGCTGCATGCGGGCCTCCAAGGGCTCGTTCTTCCTACGCAGAGCCCATTTTCGCAGCGGCGACTGGGCGTCCACTAACTGCTGATAGGCCACGCAGCTGTTGCACACCAGCAGCACTCCGGCAGGATACACCGGCATCGGGCTCAGGATGTCGGGGATGGGAGGAAAACCTGAGGAAGAGGAGTTAAGAGAATCAGGGATGGATGCCAGTGATGGCCCTTCAGAGAGGAGGCTGTCGGGCAGTGAGGGATAGGAGGATCCCTGGTCAGAGCCCGCACATGATCCAGGGCCGTGACATGGTCTGAGGCCTTGACACTGGCTCTGGATGTGGCCTGGTCCCTGGCAGGTACGGTGGGCTTGACATAGGTTTGGGTTGGGGTCAGTTGCTTGACAGGGGTGAGGGCCCTGACATGAACTGGGGCCTGGTCCGTGGCAGGAGCAAGAGCCGTGTGGCGGGCTGGTCATGGGGCTGCTGGAGAGGGACATGGAACAGCTGTCCCCTCCTTCGGAGATGTCCATCCTGGATGTGTCGAGGACATCTTTAAGCTTCTCCCTGAGAAAAGACACAGTATTAAATAGCCAGTCATACCATGAATGTAATAATACATCCCCTTATTTATATCTGGAGGCTTTCTCAGAAGCTTTAGACCCCTGAAACAACATGTTCTCTTTTCTTCATCTGACCCCATGATTTATACGTACTTATGCTGTTTTACTTTTAGTAACACCAGACTAGCTATAATATTTTCTCTGCTTTTACATTACGGCCTCTCACTTTCTCCTTCTACTTTGTGTCCTGACCTTGCCAGTGCTGTTTAAATCTAAAAAAGAATGGTAGTTGCTAAGCAACATGCGCTTTTATTTCCATTAAATCTGTCAATGCGGTACTAATTTTATTCATCCCTCATATTCTGCATCCTGCCTTATCTCATATTTAGAGACAGCCACTGCTCCGTTGTTTTTGAGTGTTCTGCATTGAAGACAGATCTTCACATCATTTTTAGAATGAACAGTGCACACCTTCTCGTAGATTTGACTACATTGTTGGATGGACGAATAGAAAACCAGTCAACCTTAATGTCTTTTGAGTGTGACCTGCAATTGCTGACGTTTTTTAATTCATTCACTGCACTATTTAAACATTGTTTCTCCTTCTGAATCACTGATTTGTGATCTGCCTTTGTATGCCTATAAAGGGATCTGCAGAGGTAACTGAACCCAAATATCTTGTTTGAAATATTTAAGGATTAATAAAAAACAGCAGTAGCAAAACACTACAAAGTAAATACAGCATTTTAAATTAATTATTCATTATGATTGATTTGTCTTTTATCTACTTGAAAACTGTGGAAGCTGACTTTCTTCTCAAATAAAAAATGTATATATATATATATATATATATATTAAAAGAACTAATTGATTAATTATTGATAATATGTAATTCATTTGAAGTAAAACAGAGACATTTTGGGGCTATAATAAGGCATCTACATCTGTAACATAGCATTTAAAATGAATCTATACTAATTCCTTTTAAAGATGAAAGCAACGTGCATTAAAAGACCTGAGACACGAAACACAGTGGAGATGAGCCGAACCTGTTAAAGTTGTTGGTGTCTGTGAAGCGTGCGCCACAGACAGCACAGTTGGAGAGGCGGTCCTCAGAGTGGATGAGAAGATGCCGGCCAAGCGAGCCAGGCGAACTCAGGGCTCGCCCACACACTGGGCACACATAGCTCTTGCTATTGCTCATCATAGTCGTGTGCTGTTAAAGACAGCAAAACAAGATAAGAACAAAAAACTGAAAAAAGGGGAACAAATGATAAAGTACACCTCCAACATTAAAAGATATATTAATAAAATCACACAACATATCTTAAACTGTAGGTGATCAAATACTTAAAAATGATGGGTTTATTATTAGAATCAAATCTAAATTCATATTTAGATGGTGTGGCCGCAATGCACAGTACTGTTCATGCTATAAGCATGTTAAGTTAGTAATTTATCAAAAATGGAGAAAACTTTTTAGAAAAAGTAGGTAGCATACACAACATGTTTGGTGCTTTGAATGGAATATTAATGCCTTCAGCAAAATGTTTGGGGAATAAAGTCTGTAAGTAAAAATCGACATTCAAATGTGGTCTTGCAATGACTGATATGGTTTGAGCCACTGTACATGGGTTCCACGCTCAAGGCAGACACTATTGCATTTCAGTGACAGAATGCACCATCATCCTTCAGCAACTTGCAAGTGCAAGAACCACAAACTGCCTGACACTTGCAAAAAACACGCACAGCGTTGATGGTTTGAATTCTGCAAATGCTGAAGTAAGGCATAAATCCACCACTGAAAATTAAGTGAGAACTCGCAGCCATTGATGAACACAAATAGAATGAGACTGAAAGGTGAGGATTACTGTAAAATGAAAGAAAGAGTCTGGGTGCAACTGCAGCATTTTTAAGGGAGCATAATAAACCATTTACCAATAGCAAACATATAATAATCATCAAGATATCTGGCACTGAATACACTTTTTAAAATGTAGGAGTCTTATACAGTTACAGGACAATGTAATCACTAGATCATACAAGTCAACACCTTCTCCCTCAACCTGCATTTCACTGAAGTACTGATTCTATAAGCTACTTAAGGGCTTTAGAGGTGACGACCTACCACTAGCATATTAGAAACAGACTGCAATAAAGGATCTGCAGGAGCTGCTTTGTTTTCATGGTTCTGTAGTAGAGACAATGTTGTTCTCACCTGGTAGACATGGGAGATTAGCTTCTCAGGGCTGCTGAAATCCAGCGTGCAGAGAGGACAAACAAAGTTGTTGCCGAGGTCTGCCCCTTCCTCGCTCTCCTGAGGGAAAACCAAGCACCATTAAAACACATATCAGGAGCAAATGCAAGGCAGAACTGATCATAAACATAACATGATGCATGGTTTATTTTTTTTATTTCATGCTGGGCCTTTGTGAAGTCCCTCCTCACTTCACGTTTACAGTTGGAGCGTTTCTGCAAGTGGTGGTGATGTGTTTAATGTGTGAATGAACAAATATTCTCGAAAAGCCCCAGTGACTCACTAACAGTGACATGATGCTGTGGGCTGTCACAGATGTGACTCACACACAAGCTGAAATACAGAACATTTTCAAACAGAAGGTCCTGGCACAAAAACGTATTGGCTGATACCAGGGGGGGGTTCCGATCAAGTCCATGAAATAAAGTGCTTGCCGTTTTTCTAAATTGTATAGGGGTATGTTATGGTTTACAAAAGCATTTTATCTATCATTTTTACTCATCTGACACAAAACTCAAGATAGTTCAATCTGTAAAAATTGTTTTAACAAATACAAATTGAAAACTAGACAACAAAAAGGTAACCATATGAAGGTTGGATCCATGTCAAAAAATCAACTCTGTGGAGTTCTGTTTGTAGGGCGATATGGCTTACAAATAAGATCAATATTTTTTAGGCTATGGAGCGATGTACAATCTATGACACAATATTTTCATATTTTGTCTAAAATAACATAACTATTTTATTTAACCCCTTGATGTGTATGATCATACCAGTGTGATATTTTGTTAACTGTAGTGGACAAATACTGTAAGCCTTCACCGTGTATTGATCTGATGTCCTCTCTGAGTTCCTTATACCAGATATGCAGTCTACATAACTGTCTTTATGACTGGAGATAACAAGAAGTATGTGCCTACGTGTCTCAAGTAACAGGGAGCATCTGTCTTTATGTCTGAAAATAATTGGAAGTATCTACATCTGTGTAGCTTCAGAAAATGTGTAAGTGGATACTGAGAGAGGAGGTAATTGTTCTCTCAGCCTTAAACTTTGTTGAAGGTTGATCGTTCCTGCTCGCAAGTGTGTCATTAAAGACACTCTCTCGTTCAGAAGCTTTTTATTACAGAATTTCTACCACATAAACTAATCTGAATTCAGAGGGAAAGAGCTCCTATATGACATTTTACACACATCAGAATGTCCCAATACTGTTTCTAGGACATTAAAACAAACGGTCATTTTGAAGTCACATTGGTCTTGGAAATGTATTCCTTATTATTAGAAGTTTTACTAATTATTCAAACAATTGAAAATAATATTTTTCTGAAATTCAGTTTGCAGACAGTTCAAAAAAAAAAAGTTCTTTATTTTATTTATTTACATATTTTTAAATATTAATGTAATTATTGACAGACATACTGACTGTTTTATTGAATGAATGTGATATTGGTTATCACGCTCACTGGAAGGTTTCTTTTACTTTAAAGTCAGGGACTAGTATATACGCGTAACACAAAACAACATGGACGCATCTTCTCAATACATGGAAAATATTTGATATATCGCCCACCCCAGTAGCCAAAGCACCAACTTCACAGTACATTGGCCTCTTTTGTAACATACAGACAGTATTTAAACTAATTAAAGATGAGGCAGAATATTGTCAAAGAAACAACCAATACCACGGTGAACAAAAAGTGTCACAATCTCTCACCTCTTTGACTCCCGCTCCTTGTAGGCGGCACTGCGATCTCTTGGTGGTCATGTGGTCGTCAGCAGAAGTGTTGGAGGACGAGTCTTCACCGTGGTTGTCGAGGTCACTATCGCTGTCTTCTATGGAGGCAAAGACAGCCCTATCAATACAGACAGACAACAGAACACAGAGCAGGGCTTACTCTCACTAACACCCCTCAGTCCGAAGACGTCCCACAGAGTCCATCCAGTCCTCCCCTGTCCCGTCCTTCCATCTTGTACCTGAGATGCTATCCTGCTCTTGTACTTCCTGGGAGTTGTTGCTGCAGCATTCATTGTCTTCGGTGAATTCGTCCCTGCCATCCATGTTAATAGTGTGCTGAAGTCCTGTGATGCCTGAAGTGTGGAATGGCCCTGGAGATTAAAAAGACAGTAGCGGTCAGTAAAATGAAAGTGTTTTCCAGTGAGCACAAGGAATGGGATTGAATATGATAATATACCATGATACTAGAGAACTTTGCCTAATATCCAGGTTCTTGGCATATCGTGGTATCTATCCTTTGACATCTCTGGGTGTATTGGACCAATTTTGGCAATGGCAGCCATTCTTTGTTTTTGTTTTTTTTACTTAATTGAGATAAAGTACCTTGATGTGTCAGGTATTTAATTTGCTGGAAAACAGACATTCCCATCTGTTTTTTAGCCATTGACGATCCAATTGCATAGCTATATAGCACACGTTATTTAACACTCAAATCATAACATGATGATATATAAGCAGTTGTATGGTGCAAAACCTTTCTATCATTGTTTAAGAAAAGCATTGGTTGTTGACATGACAATGAATGAATAAATCCATCAATCAATGAGAACCGCAGGTCAAGCTCGCAATTGAACCCGTTGCGACAGGCCAAAGAACTGGATATACACAATGGCTGTTATATTTGCAGCAGCATTAAACAGGTGTGGAGCACATGAATGGAAGACCGAGCACATTGATCGAGTTTCACAATTTCTAAGGCTGTTCTTGTTTGACAATGTACTTCAATTTTCCATACCATGAACCATACACAGAGTTTATGAGTGTGTCTAGAGACAGATGCAGCTATAACTGCACAATATGTTAATTCATAATATTTAAACTTGTATAATAAATTAAATCTGTTGTAATACATGGCCACCTTTTGTTGTATTCAGCATATGAGTGCTTTATCTCCATGGCAACATAGAATCAGCATCTTCCTTCATAGCATACCACAAGGAAGGTATTCATTTTTGTTAACACTATTGTATTAGCTTAGAATTCTGGTTTTGTCCACACACATAAGATGAGTCCAGGCCTCTGCTAAAAGAACATTTAACAATTTAAGCACAGAATGGTAGAGATGTCAATAATACAAAATGGCAACAAAGGTGAAAAAAACAAAAACAGTACCAAATAGTGCATCATTTATACGTCAAGACGTTTGGGCTCCACACCAGACGTGGACCCCCCCCCAAAAAAACCATCCGACTAGGCTGCATATGAACCATCCGACACTGAAACGTAATGAATGCAAAGCCAGCGAGACAAGCACACTGACATACGTGCACACACACATTAACTTCATTTGCATCCCAACCCCCACTTTTTCACACACATACATACACTCACAGATACATGCTAGCTCTGTTCGACAGCCATGCTGCAGTCCCACGGGGGAAGCAGCCTGCACTCTTTCCTCTAGCTAACTGCCTTGCTACTCAGTGTGTTTGTCTCTCTCAGTACCACCCACACACTGAACAGACTGGCTCGCCCTCTGTCCTTCCTGCTCGTATGTAGCTCTGACTACTTCCATATCTATACCATTACCTCTGAGGGGGAGGATGAAGCTTCATACCATGACAGCCCATATGTGGCTCATTGTGATGTCATTATTGGTTTTATAGCTTTGTTGGTTGCAGGATTCTTCAATTCCCTTCACTTTTCTTATTTTTATGACACTTGACCCTGCAAACCACCTTAATTTGACTCTCAATACTGCTTCACAGTTTTGTAGAATGCTATTCTAGCATTCAAACACAAGAACATCCCAACTCAGATCACTATTATAAATGACAGCTTTAAATCCAATGTTCTTCCTCTGTGTGCTCTCTCTCCATTAACACAGATCAGAGATGGGAAAGAGATCCCGACTTCAGTTACCTGAGACTGACAGAAGTAATTACAGCCCTCGTCACAATCCTGAGGTATTGCTTGCACACACACACACACACACACACACACACACACACACACACACACACACACACACACACACACACACACACACACACACACACACACACACACACACACACACACACACACACACACACACACACACACACACACACACACACACCCTCTATGAGTGTCTGAGGAAAACAGAGGTATAATTGTGAGGTTTGTCATTCTGCTATTAAGCTACTGGCGAGGAAGTTAGTATGTGAACACAGTTTGGTCACTTTTCACACACAAAAAAATCAAAGCATTCATTAGCACTAGCAGAGTGGGACGGAGTATTGAACTATGAACTACTACAACAAGCTGGCTTCACGGCACATAGCCAATGATTGATGTGTGAGAGATACCCATCCCCCCACTGCTAGGGCTCTGTCTGTACATCTGTCTCTCCTCGCTCCCTCCCTCCCTCCCTCCCCCATCCTCCCTCCCTCAGTCTTTGCCACTGTGATGTTATCTCTGAGTCTGTGTGTCTGTAGGCAGGAGGTGACGCAGTGTCTGACTGAATCCAGACAAAGAGACAAACTCATCAGCCAACAGACACAGAAAAGGGAGAGAGGAGGGGAGGGGGGGGTGGGGGGGGGCAGGGGGGTTGAGTGGATGAGGGGTAGCACGCAAAACAAAACAGACAAAAGATAGAATGCCAAAACTCTACTCAAACACCAAGCAATGGGGGTCCTGTTGAATTCAAAGCCCCCTCCGTCTCCTTTCAGCCACCGTCGCCTCCGAAAAAACACACACATGCAGACACACAACTCCGTCTGAAACTGCAGGAAGTACTGGGGCCCCTGTCTTACATCCAATCACACACACACACACACACACACACACACACACACACACACACACACACACACACACACACACACACACACACACACACACACACACACACACACACACACACACACGAGAATGAAGATGGTGGGCCAGACATCTGATCAATTCTCACTCTGATTAACTGGTGACCTATTACTGGAAAGAAGAAGGTGAAGTGATTAACTTTTTTTTTTCTCTTTGTGGAAGACTTTCTCAGTTTTGCAAATTAAATTAACCTAATTGCTCCTTCTAGATAATCTCAAAAGTGAAGCAATATTTAGATACTTTCATTGGGCCTTTGATCTGGCCACGATCTGTTACCATGAAAGCACACAGGCATCACAGATAATCAAGAAATATTTTTCCTGGGAGAAAATCTTATTCCAGCTCTTTCAAATCCAAGATCAGAAGCTTGACAGAAAAGACGCATAAAAAAAAACTGTACTTTAAAATGAAGTCCAATTAAGAAAAATTGTAGCTTCTGTACCCACACCTATGTACACTTACTCAAACACTTAAAAAGTTCTCAAACAACCTTCACTGTATTATATTCACTGTATTATATTCGACTCTTCAAGGCAGAGTTTTTCAGTATGTTAATGGAAATATTTGCACTTAAACTGTAAACATACTGAGGTCTATCTACTGTCAACCTGAAGGACACATCCACTTCTCTCCATAAAGCATGCGCCACCTCCAATTCTAATCAACTTTTATATAATGCTGTCGTTGTGCATAAACCTCAAGGAGGAAGACAAAGCTAGAAAGACAGCACTGTTGTATTATTGTCTGGAATCTGCCTGCCAGTCAGACTGTCTCCCTGCCTGTCTGGTCTGTCAGTCTGTCTATCTGGTCTAACCCTCTTGGGGGGGTGGGTGGGGGAGAACAGCTCTGTGCATGCAATTCATCCCTCACAAGAAAATACAGGTAAAACAATCAGGACAAAGCAGAGGAGGGAAGAGTCAATGTACAAAACACGGTGCGAGAACTCAAACTCCAGTGATACGGTGGGAGGTATGGCTTGTCAAGTATACAAAATATTTTGGCATTTTGTCACAAGGTGATGCGCTCCAAACGTACGCCAACATCACATCGTCTCAGGCCCTCCTGAGGGTTTCATGCTCCCGCTCTAGACTCTGGTAGAGGTGCTACGGAGCAGCAAATGAGCTCATTAGCTAGCAAGGATTATCGCAAAAGCAAGTTGCATTTCAACAGCAGTTTAAAGAATACTATGTTTAGAAAGGAGGGCTGCAGCAAACATAACTTCAGCAGATTACACTGGGCCATCCCCTTCTGTGGACTGAGGCGTGTTTAAGAGGTCAGCATACTGCCCACCAAACAGAAGATCCAGGGTCTCCCAAGTATTCCTTAGTTTCAGTTAAGTTAATGTTGTATAATGTATGCAGAGAATGAAAATAGCACCTGCCGCCAGCCAAATACAAGGTAAATGTTGGCTTTTCCTTCTATCAAGAATATATTACTTGATATATTGTATTTTTCTACTGCCAGGCTCCACTGATTTTGTGTTTACAATTCTAAAGCGTTCTACATATATACTTAATTTCAGGCCGTGATTGTATTAAAAATATTTTTTTAGAATATGAAATCAAAATGGGATGCTACAGTTCATCATTTTGCAGCAGCATCAGTGAATTGTAGGAAAGCCCTGCATAAAACAAGGACGCTTGAGGACAATGTGACACTCAATATGAGAAGTGTGTACGAAAAGGCTTATTGTACCAGAAATACTGTAGATATTTTCAACAACTGTCATCCTAAATTACAGGGCAATTTCAAATATTTTGAATAGCTGAGGCTTTACTTTGTTTTTGCTATTTGTGTGCTCTGTTGGGATGCACATATTGATTATGATTATAATCAACTAATCTTCCTAATATTTGCTTAATTAATCAATTTGTCTATAAAGAGAATAATAGCACAGTGAAAAATGGCCCACTTCAGTTTAGCAGATCCCAAGGTGATGTATTCAAATTGCGTATTTTTTCCAAAAAAACATCCCCTCTCATTATTCCACACATTTGAAAAGCTGGAACAAGAGAGTAACAAACACAAATAGATCATTATGAAAATAGCTGCCCGTTCCTTGTCAATCCACAAATTATTATTATTTATTAACTAACGGTTTCAACTCTTCTGCTCTGTATTGCTTTCTTGTCATCTTGTACCGGGACTGAGATGTCAGTGCAAACTGAATTGACACCATGAACTGTGTGTAAAAAAAAACAAAAAAACACAGTCTCCAGCATGACAACTCAAAACAAAACCCTAAAGCTAGAAACATGGTTACCCAAAAGCCCCGACATACAGGCTAACTACAGGAAGATACTTTCACAGGACTCCTTATATACCAGTCTACTCTGAATACACACATATACTGATATAAATCACTAGTCCTTGGACATGATACCGCAAGTTAGCACACATTGTCATTCTACAAGAAAAGATGTTTACATAACTATGTCACAAGACCTTATGCTATATGTTTGGCATAAGATAAGGTTAAAGATGAGTATCATTACAAATACATTTGTATAATTTTAAATAATGACAGCTACTTTTAAGTGAATATAAACAATAGATATCCTCATTTGAATGTTTTTTTATTCAGTTACTACTCATCTTTTCGTATTATATTGTATTTACCCAGAGTTTTATTTAGACAATAAGTGTTTCTGTCCTTTATTTCAGTCGCTTTTCGCTTGTGTATGTGTAACCATGTCAAGATAACTAAGCAAGGAGCCACTGTAGAATAAAAAAAAAAAAAAAAAATAATTGATCTGCCAATTAAGTCAATCTAAGTCTCTATCCATCACCAATCTGACAAGAAAACATAAACGCATTTTTAAGAAAACCACAACAATAACAGATTAATGAATGTCAGCTGCTAACATAATATACTCTGAATATACAATAGAGTATGTGATGGTATGTCATCATAGGGGATCCGGTGTTTGGTTTAAAACATCTAGGATACATGAATCTATCACAAGCTGGAGCAGACATCAAGGAAAGCAGCTGAATCACTACAGAAACAATAATAATTCAACACATTCCTGTCAAACAGCAAAAGTATACACGTATTATGGACGTGACGTGGGTAAATAACGCGTGGAATAGCATCGGACAATACCTGGAATACCTACAGTCAACTTTGAAAGGGTTGGTCTGTTTTCGCCTGGACATATTATTGCCCACTCCCGGTTAAAAACCTGGAATCTCCTCCTAAACCCGCACGGTTACTCTGAAACCGGTCCAGGTGTTTTCCGCACTGAGAGGACAGATGATGAGCGAAATAATAATAATAATAATAATAATTTTAAAAAATGTGATTAAATCGTCGGGATCATTCACGGGGGGAGGGGGTTAAAAAAAAACAAAAAGCCGATACATAAAAGAGTCACATTCTTGCACCGGTCAAATGTCCCAGTCTCCAGGCGATCAGGGGGTTAGATGATGTCCAAGCCCGACTAGAGAGACACCGCGCGGCCCCGAGCTGCTCCGATCCCGAGCCGCTGGCGCCCGTGGACTCACTGCAGCGACTCACTAGCTCAGCTGATCTCTAACGCTAAAGCAGCGGAGCCACACCGCACTGGATTGTGGGATATGCAGGGACGACGGGGAGTTCATCATGCTAAAGATACTATGGTGCGTTCAAGTCATGTGGGAGAAGAAAAACGACGCTCACGATAGTTCCACATTATATATAGTGCATCAATATTTAAAGAGATAAGACAAATCCAAAAAAGTGGGGGGATGTAAATGTAAATGCAAAATGTATCTGAGAATATCTTTCATCATTTAAAATAATCAGAATTAATGCCAATTAAGAGTAGTGTATTTTGAAGTGGAAGTAAAGTAATAATAATATTTTAATTTACATTTTATTTGTAAACGTGTTTTTTCTAGAAGTGCAACGTTTTGTCAAACAACTATTTTCAAGGTCAAAGCACAAACCTAAAACCATCACAGCTAATGAGCTTGCGTGTCCATCGGTTCATTTTCATGACAACAAAACACAAAATACAACAGGATGAAAAAAAATCTCCTTTAATTAAGGAGAAAGGAAGAAATCAACAGTATAAGTTCCTTAGAGAATGATTTTTATGTTATACAAATTATCTTGTATAAATAAGAGCTCGACCAACACATACCAATAATATTTCGGCCAATATCTGTTTCAACATCGCACACATAAAATATTTTTGATAATGGTTGTTTATTAGGCTAATTGCGACAAAGTTATGAGCAGGATATTTTACACTTGTCAGTGCTCTCTGGTGGGCAAGCCATGCAATAGCGATACTGTTTCTAAATGACCACAAACATATCTTTGACATTTATGTATTGCAATTTTTTTTTCACTTATCAGCTGAAACATACAGCTATACATATGTAATAAGCTAATGTCGGCCAATAATGAGGGCTTGAGAGTGAATAAATGAGATTCTCAGTGGAAATTATCTGAAATGAATCTCAAGAACATGTCTGTAGATCCAATGACAACTGTGGAGAGCATAGATTACCCACAGCAACTAGAACATTATCTTTGGAAAGTCTAATTGCTGTTGAGCGTTGATTTTTTTTTTCCAATGCTGAAAGAAACAGAAAAATAAATTCCTATTCTCTCCATTAAATGATTGTTTTAGGATGCAGCAGAAATCTCAGAGGGAGATAACTAAAACCTGACCACATTAAACCAAAACCATCAGCATGGCTGTATAACAGTAGGCATAATTGAGAAAAAAAGATATATCATTTAGTTGAACCAACCCCTTCAAACTTAAGTCAACGTTCCAGATTTTACACAGCAAAGTTATCTGGGTAACTTTGTATTCTTCTGAGGCCATGTCCACATTAACTCGTTTTCACTCGTTTGCAAATGAAAACGGGGTTTTAAGATCTCCGTCCACACGAGCGTTTCAGCATCGTTTTCGAAATGATGTGCGTCCAGACTTGCACCCCTGAAAACGAACATCACGTGACTATTCACGTACACTGGGCATGCGCGTGCCGGTGTAAACAGGAAGTACATTGGTTGCTTGGTTACAGATAATACGATTACACTACTCTTGATACTCGTCGTGCTTGATACTTAAGAACTTCCTCTAAAATCTTCCTCCTTAAACTCAAACAGACACATTTCGTGGAAGTTTTTAGAAGTTTTATTTTTCAAGCTTAGTTACAACACTGCAGGTCTAACTCTATGTCTCCCACACAGACAGCACATGTACTTTAAATGAACAGTCATTAAACGAAGTTTACTAGATTGTGGGTCCATACATCTGGTCAACACAAGTCCGTCAGAAGTCCGTTCTGTAGGGCTGATAAGGCCGCGGGACACGCCGCCAATCGCTCCAATAACAGCTGATGAAGACAAAGACCGCTAACCCCCTCCGGGTTGCCATGGGTCACCTGTGCTCCCCTGGTTTTCAAACTTCTCCGTCCTCTGGGGCGTTTTCAAACTTATCCGTTTTCGGTGCCCTAAAACGCTGTGTAGTGTGGACGCTCGGTGCAAACGCAGAAAAAGATATGCGGATTCATTTGAAAACGGGTTAGTGTGGACGTGGCCTGAGTGACACAGGCCTAATAGAGTGGATTAATACTAATTAAAAGTGTTTTTGTTCACCCAGATGATAAGCCTCTGGGCTGGCAGGACAACATATAAAGAGTGACTTGATGGGAGTGCACTTGTATAAACACTGACGAAGTGGTGATTCATACACTCTAAAGTCTACAGTTAGACTGGCAATAGTGCTGCAGTGTACTGTTCAGCTGAAGTCTTGACAAAATGTACCATTTTCCAAAAGAAAAGGCCATAATAGACAAAGGAATTGTACATGAAAATTAGCATCACATTATCCACTTAGAAAATCATGTAATATGTGTTGTTATAGCATTTCAAAATAACCCTGACTTTTCTGCTAGGCTCAAGAATAAACTGAGAAGCTCCCTCTGCTCAAGAAGTTTGTATCTTTAAAACAAATGAAACCATTTGGAATTTCGTCTGATTATTATGTGCGTCCATGGAAACAACCCTCACCTAGACTTAGGACCAGCCCTGATGCGGTCATGTATCAATGAGAAACACTTCTTGGACAGCACAGTCCAAACACTAGGTGGCGCTCAAACCCACCGAACTGCGAAAGTCATAACATTTCATGTAGTCGTCATCACTGGCTGCCACGAGTAAACGGACCGCAGCACGACATTGACAGGGGTAAAAAAGAAAAAAAAGATATTCTTCCGCGGAGTCAAGAGAAAATATGCCATCTCAACAAAATAACCTCGTCGTGTCATGACATTTACTGCGTCTGTGTAGCTAGAGAGAGATGACATACGTTAATGCTCAGATTAAAACACAGCATTATTCAGAGTCGAGATAAATTAGATAAATTAGATAAATTAGATAGAGCTGGATGAAGACAACAAACCGAGCGGCAGCCCTTTATGATCAACGATGCACGAACCCGTCCTGACCAGATAACGAGGACTAGCATCACCACGCAGACATAACACACACATACACATATATACATTACCCATGGTGTACTGGGAACACTGGCATATCAGGTGGCAGTCTCCGGCAGAGAGAAGAAGTCCTCTACTACGACCACACGTCACCGCACGGGGAAGATAAACTTCAGTGCGCGAAAGGCGGTCCGCGCTTCTTTCCCGAGCCTCTGGGACATGTCAGTGTATCCCTCCGCCTGCGGTAGATGTGCTGAGGCTGGAGTAGCCACCATTTTGCATGTCTAGTGTGTTCCTCCCTCCATTGCTAATAGAGACGATTCCAGTTATTTTCCGGCATCATTACGGCTAGTAAGTATACCCTCAGAAATACTGCATCGTGAGGATTGTGTGACCGTGTGAGGGGCAGCGCTGTGTTTGGGGTCCGCGGTGACAGCGCTCAGCGGGGCGCTGCAGAGGAAGTCGCAGCCTCAGAGCACCGGGGCTGCGCCTGTCAGCAGCTAAGGCAGCTAGCATGGTGGGGGTAGGCGTACGGATGTAGCCTTGCTAGCCACCTGCTGGGCTAGGGGTGTGAAGCTCAATGGCCACTTGGGCGGTGGGGTTGTCCAACAGGGCGTAATACTGGTGACAACTCCTAAAGCCAGCTTCACGTTTTAAATCTGTATCGCCAGCTAGCAGGCTAGCATGCTAACAGGCTAGCAGGCTAGCACACGTTTAGCTCTGAAGCAGAGCTAACGCCACAGAGGACTCGCTAGCTCGATCGTTCAGATGCTTCAAGGAGGCCTAAACTGCATCATGTCCTGATCAATCGGCGGTCGGGTCCAGGTGTGAAGCCGAGCCTGCACTGGCCTGCCCACCGCCCCAGATGTTGACTCATGTCGGCCAAGGTGAAGCTGCTGCCGTGGTGTCAACCTCGTATGTTGCCCTTTCACTGAAAACACCACTGGACCAGTGTTAGCTTGCTGTTAGCCGACTTGTGCTATTTGTTTAGTAACCTTACGCCCTGGACGTTTCCCTGAGAGGTTTGTAATGACATCACACTTTCCTAAATGTGATAAAATTGTCAACATTTGAACAGAAAAGTCAACGTTGCGATGGCATAACCCGGAAAGTTTCTCTAGTTTCACAAGTGGATTGCTTGGTGTTGACAACGTTTTTTAATTAAGTGGGTCACTATAAGACACACGTCGTTTAACAAAGCCTGTACGTCATCTGAGGAAGACCCCTTTACGTAAAAAAAACAACCATTTATAGGTAACTAAGCGTTAAGAAGGGCAGCTGGAAGTTAAGGAAGTTAAGGAGGAAGTGATCGAATGAGTGTGACGTAGACTTTGGGTGACTCCTGTGCATTTGTGTCATATCCCTGTTTGATGGCTTTGGGAGACTGCAGAAGTGCCATTCACCCAGTGTTTTTAAAGGGGAACAGTTGTCTAATGAAATATCCAGGATTCCCAAAAATCCCAAATTCTTCTTTGATATTTAATAGTTCAGTGCAGTATCATGATGACTACAGTATATAACGTTCTCCTTTTAAACAAGACTGCTATGACCTTAATACAAGTTAACCTTCAACTCTGCCAACACAGTGATGTGGTGACTATCTTTGGGGCACAATACTTACTTGAGCAGGTGAATTAAGTGGAGCTTTATTTTACAGTGGGTGAAGGGTTAATCAAACTATTCCCACTAGGCATTGCCACTGTGTCTACAGATCACTCTCCTATACACTCAGATTTTAATTGACTCCTGGTTTTGTCTGACGGTTCCTAAAAAGACTGAAGTATCTCAACAACAGATGAGTTCTTTGCATTATTTGATTTGTTTGCAATTACCTCTTTGACTATGCATTTCAATATTGTCACTTGGCTAGATTACCAAATATACAACTATAATGGGGTTCTCCAATGTCATGATAATGTATTTGACTTGCACAGTATTAGATCGTTAATCTCCTAGATTTTTCATTTACTTGTCTCCTTCAGCGAACACTCACAAAGTCAGTACTGTGGGGGATAGCTTTAGTGTTTTTTCAGCATTAGTGCTTGTTGCTTTGCAAGATTTCCCTGCAGGCGTGTTTGCAACCTAACATCCAAATTATAAACTATTTGCTTAGGTTAAATGAGAACGCCTATATCTTGGAAGCTTCCACTACTGCTTTGGATTAGAGATATTATGCCTCAGGTAAAGGACCTGAACCCTTGTTAGCTTTGTAAACAGCTAGTTCTTTAACTGAACTCTGTGATGCTGCATCTGTTTTTTTAGTTTGAGATCCTTTGAGCGACTGCAGAGCCTCTACTGGTTCACTGCTATTAAATGACATGATTGCCAAATTGTTAGTATTAAGCTAAGTAATGGATCTTGGCTTGGCTGTCTCTCTTAAAGGAGGTAGTGGACCTTGGCAGGAGGTGGAAAGTGGGGTAGCTGCAAAAAGTGTTGTATTCTCAAGCTAACGAACACTTGCACATCAAACAACAGTCTGGCAGATTTACGAACAATCCCTCTGTACTGACAAGAAGACATTATTATAGTTGGGTTCAACTCTATTTGGGTGAGCTACCCAAATAAAAAAGGTTTACTTGTGAAACACTGGTCATCATATTTGGACTATCAAATTCATGTCTTCTCTACAAAGGTACAGGACCCAACATTTGACTCTGCATGTAGGTGTACGTAGCTTATAAATGCAAAACTCAAACAATACTGATTTTGTTTTATTTTTACTCTTGCATGTTAGCTTTTCCTCGTTGTGCATGTATGTGAAATAAACACTTGTGTATTTTCCTGCACAGGCGATTACTTCTAGTTTTTGATGGGAGAAGAATTAGAATGATTAGCTAACAGCTGAGTGCATGGCTGAGCACACAGAGAGAGAGAATAAAGAGACGGTGTAGATTACAACAGCTTGTCAAATTGAGTAGGGAAAATACTTCTCCCCAGTGGTGGCTCTTTTATATTCTTCATCTTGCATCCGTCTAATAATCTCTTTGCAGAGTTTAACTGTGCAATTACCTCCTGAAAAAGTAGGTAGTGGCGGATATTGAATCTATGCTTTCACTTTCACAAGTCCTTTTGTTGTTCAATCGTCTAGTGTAAAACCTTTTAAAACTGCGTTTCATCTCTTAATGCTTCTAGTATGATGTCTCTCAGACTTTCAGGTTGACTGCTCCCAATGGTACAAGGGAGGTGTGGCATGCTTTCTGCTTGTTGGTTGTTGTCAGGCTCTGCCAGCTAATCTGGGCATGCTCTCCAACTCTCGTGAGAGCAAAAGCTTGTTATGAACATTCACAGTACATGCAAAGTACGCCCGTATATTATTAACCCCCCCAGTGTTGGTTGGTTTATTAATGGTTTTAAATAATTTAAAGGTCTACGGGGTAATCACTCTAAGATACCTTGCTTAAAATGAAGTGCCTACAAAGCAATTTTTTTTTGTCAGGGTGTTTATTTTTTCTTTCAAGTTTTTGGCGCAGGGTGTGGACCTGCACCTTTTGTCATTGTCACACTTGGGCCAGATATCCCCAGCTTCACTGAGCTGTTTTGTCCGACAAAAATCTGTATGGGCTCTGGTTACTCGTCTGTGTGATCACCACCTTAATCTTTAATATGGCTGTATAAATATATGAGGTTGAGCAAAGTTGACCTTGGAGAGTTAACCCGAGACTGTGGAATAAGCCCAAGGCTCCCCATCCTGTGGACTTTCTAATCCACCTATGATGTGCTCAATCCCTCTGATTTAAGTTTTGTCTTTTAAACTAAATACACCGTTCCACTTCCCAGAAATAGTACCAGCATGACACTAATGGTAACTATGGATAACAATATGATGTGTCTTCTGATTGTAGAAGAATGTGCATTTGTACAGCAACTGCAAGAATGAGGAACTGTTAATGTAATCAGCTCTCAGCAGAGGCTGGATTTACCTTCTTTTATGTGTAAACATTGATTATAGGCACAGCAAGGGAAAGAGAGTCATGATTTATGGGGCCCAACACTAGGTCCATTCAGCTCAGGTAATTTAAATGGTGTTAAGACAGGCTGTAGGTCTCCAGCTTTATTAAAGTGTGGCCTTGCCTGACCACCCTCCCCAACTTTCTTTGATCACAGTGAATTCATAGATTCTCTACAAACCACCACCTTATGCAACAAAGTATGGCCCCATTCCCTCTTATTTCCCTCAGTCGACCTTGTTCCTTATTTCCGTGAGTCGGCTGGCAAAGTTTCAAATAATTTAATTGAATCTCTGCAGTGATACTTAACGACAAGAAAAGGTACGGTGATTTTCTGCTTTTACCATTTAGATATAAATATTGGAACCCCCCACTGTACACGGGTCTAAAATGAGTCAGGGGAAACCAAGTACTTCAACTAAGATGCATTGAAAGTTGATGTTATGTAATTTAAAGATCATTCTTTACAGTCACCTTAATCTATAACTGCTCGTGCAGTTTTCAGAGTACATGTCGTGTGGGAAGAGGAGCTGGAGTTGATTTTCCATGTAAGGCTCTCTGGCAATGAGCCAGCTCAGGACCCAGTAAGATTTCAATAAGGGTTCTGGCTGGTCTCTAGTCGGAACAATGGCAGCAACATTTCTAAGACAAATGTTTACAGCATGAGTTTATGTATAACAGTTTCTCGGAGCCGCAACACGATGCTGTCTTTGATGTAATTCTTCCGTTAAAATCATAGTAGAGAAATCATCGCGCTGATAGATCTCCCCTTTGAAAGTGTTTCTCTGATGCTTAGCATGTCTCAATGACACAATAAATAATAAAAAATACATTTATTAAAGCAGTCTGTGTCAGAAGAATTCACAACACGTCTTCTGGGCTGTAGTATTTGTATAAGGTAAAATAATAATCTATTTGATTGTGTGACATTTGTTTTGTGATCACTGAAATCCTTTATCTTCGATAAGAAAACCAAGGGGTTTATAAAGGACTGATCAATGCAGTCTCATATTAAAAATAGTTACATTGTTCAAGAGGAACGTTGTGTACCAGAGTAATCCTATTCACTAGTTTATCACATCATCCATTTTTTTCCCGTCCAAATGCTTTTATGTTTCTGTCTACCAAAAGTCAACTTCAGCACTAGTTAGATGGAGGCAGTGGATTTGCTCGACAAGTAATTACCATCATTTCTGTTGCTGTAGCAGCTTAATTATGTACTGCATGCTGCTACCAGATAAAGGCCTCATGAGATCGGAGACTAAATGTACCTCTTTCAAAGTAGAGGGGGTCGCCATTAATAACCTTCCAGTTTGAAATGTTGTGAACCTGCATGTCAACACTTTCATTCAAATGTAAGAAATGGCAGCGCTACAGAGGTTGTACAGCATTCCAGAGAGGACCTAAATAACCTACACTCCCTTTTTATAGAAAAAAAACATCTGGAGGTGCTCCATTAAAGAGTTTTAATTCTTTAATTCTTTGAGAAACCAGTTTCTTAGATATTACTCCAGAATACAATAGAATCATGACAGGTCATGCATATCTTTGCCTTTGTTGCCTGTTTTAAAGAGGAAGTAAGCATAGTGACTCTAGGATCAGTTTTTTGTTAATGGTAATTCTTTTGGGTGTGTTTGTACATATAAACACAAGATAATTAATTCTTGCAACTAAGCATGTACTCATGCATATTTAAACCTCTTCCTGTGGCTTAAAGCATGTGCACTCAGAAGCTTCTCCACTAGGGAATCTAATTTCACCTGTCGCTCTCCTTTCCTGCTGCACTTTTAATACTATTTAAAAAGTGCAGCTCTAAAAGGAATATTCATCTATTTGATTATTCATCATATGTTTTGCCAATCGTGGCTGTGGCGTAGTGGAGAGCAAGGTAGTTCTCCAATCAGAGGGTCGGTGGTTCGATACCCGGCTTCGGCAGTCGATGTGTCCTTGGGCAAGACACTTAACCCCAAGTTGCTCCCGAAGGCTTGCCATCGGTGTGGACTGGATGTTGCATGAATGTTAGTTAGAGTCTGATGGTGGCACCTTGCATGGTAGCCTGTCATCAGTGTGTGAATGGGTGAATGATATGTAATATACTACTGATTGTAAGTCGCTTTGGATAAAAGCGTCTGCTAAATGACTGTAATGTAATGTAATGTGTTTTAGGAGTCGAGAATTTTTATTTAAGCTTCTTGGTTCAACTTTATTAGTTTATGTTGGTACGTTTAAACATAGGAAACCTGGTTATAAGGATACATCTTGTGAAGGCTGGAAACCAGAGAATGTTTTTACATGTACTGCAATGACTTTATAACTTAATAACATTTACATTTAAGTGCAGCTGGTCAGCAATCAAATTTCTTCTATACCCACTTCCATGTCTTTGAGCCAAGGCTTGCATATTTTAGGCGTAGAAGTGAGAAGATGCTGCAGTGCGACACATTTTATTTATACTCAAAATTTCCTCATTAGAAGTTCAGCTTAACTGATTTTTATGTTATAGTCTAGTCGTGTGCCAACCCTGAGGCAATGAGTGCCAATCTGTTTCATTTCTTAATGTTTTCTAGAGAATGCCAGCTCCGATCAGACTGCGGGAGCTGATCCGGACTATCCGGACAGCACGGACCCAGGCAGAGGAGCGTGAGATGATCCAGAAAGAGTGTGCTGCTATACGTTCGTCCTTCAGAGAGGAAGACAATACATACCGTTGCAGAAATGTGGCAAAGCTACTTTATATGCACATGTTGGGCTACCCGGCACACTTTGGGCAGGTATGTTTGGTGATGATAGGAGGACTTCTAGTTAATAGACGAAACTTTTGGGATTTCCAGTGACATTATTGTTACAAAGGTTACACACTTGGTGACTTGTTTCCAGCTGGAGTGCCTGAAGCTGATTGCGTCCCAGAAGTTCACCGACAAACGAATAGGTTATTTGGGGGCTATGCTGCTGTTGGACGAGAGGCAGGACGTCCACCTACTAATGACAAACTGCATTAAGAAGTAAGTGGATGCAAGAACCTCACTGAATGTATTTAATATTTTGCTTTTAAGATGTTTTTTTTGCAAATGCACCGTAATTTGATCTTGATGAAAGATGAAATTCAAGACCTGTGCTTCAAAGAATGAGGTGTAGCTGCTACTGCAACTAACATCCAAAATTTGTCTTTTATCTATATTTTTGTGTTTCCATGACTCATTAAATTCTCTTCTCTCAAAACAGTGACTTGAATCACAGCACACAGTACGTCCAGGGCCTGGCCTTGTGCACTTTGGGTTGCATGGGTTCCTCAGAAATGTGTCGTGACCTTGCTGGTGAGGTAGAGAAGCTGCTCAAAACATCCAACTCCTACTTGAGGAAAAAAGTAAGCCTCATTGTTGTCACGTTTATATTAATTCTTTAAAAAAATCTGTAGTTTACTATACATGAATGAAAATGTTGGTATGTGTGCTGATTAGTCACACTTGGAAGTGAAATATTGTGTTAAATGTTTAAAACCGTTTCCTCATTGTGACATTATTCTTACAATGTTATGTCTAAATATTTGTTGACAGGCAGCATTGTGTGCAGTTCATGTCATCAGGAAGGTTCCAGAACTTATGGAAATGTTCCTTCCAGCCACAAAAAACCTGCTGAGCGAGAAAAACCATGGTAAGTGCAAACAGTTTGTCAGGATGTTGCTGGCTCCTGGGGACGTGTGCCTGTCCTACATCAATGTAGATGTTTTCCTGTTTCCTGCCACTCACAGTGCTTTGCTCAGTGAGAGCCGGCCAGCTCGTGTCCTTTTAGAGGTGTCCTTTGCAGAGGAGAGTAGTATTAATAATTCTGTCATATAAGTCTGGGCCGATGTGTACCCCACTTAGGGGAGATACAGTATGTCACAGGAAAATGTTTTTTGTAATGGTGCTGAAATTACTTGATGTTTTTTGACATAAATCTATTTGAAAATATTTTGTTTGCTATTTTTGTAGATCATTGTTTGTCCTGCCAGGAATAATATAAACATTCAATGGAAGATGGCGTGACATGACCTAAAGACACTCAAATATCCATCAAGCATTGTCAGATATTGCTAATGCAAACTTGCAGAGCAGACTCACTATCAAAAATCTAAAGAAATGTTTAAATTTGTAATCATGCATGTTGCAACTAGACCACGTATGCATATTCACTTTTAAAGAAACAACCAACCTAATCAATGAAATGAATATGTTCTCCGACATGTAAAAAGAACAATTACAGAATTGATTACTTAGAAAGTATCGAAAAGCATCTTACGATTTAAACATTTTTTTATATTTTGACACTTAGATGATTAGTTTTTAACTTTGTAACATTCAGATCAAGTCACAATGAAATTATTAGACTGTTTGATATTCTTAGAGATTTATGTTCCCCGCAGTTAATCATATGTATGCTAGTACATCATATTTTTTGACATCTGACTTGGGGGACAAGAGCAAAGCTTCCATATTGGTACATGTTTATGTGTATAAATCCCATTTCAATAGCAGCATGGCAGATAAACGCTTGTCAGTCATTTAGCACATTCAGTACAAAGATGTTGTGAAAGTTATTTTTGTCATAGTCGCTTTGTGTGGCAATAACGAAGCGTGTTCATTCATTTCAATGAGACCACTGCATTGGCACAGCAGGGATGACAAGTGAGGGCAAAGAAACCTGGTCCAACTTTAATCCAGCGATTTACTGTATTGAACAATCAAATGCATACAAGCTCACACTCCTCCGGTCACGATAAGCATTCAAACTCATGGATCTGTTATTTAAACTGGCCCTCCTGAATTTATTTTTATTGTATCATCTGTATCTAAAATAGTTGCACCCACTTACGAAGTCCTTTTTGTTTTTAGATCTGAAGGCCCAGCAACAAATGAATAATGTAGGGGACAAAACTAGTTAGCCTTTACTTTGTCTATTCCCCCAGGTGTTCTCCATACATCAGTTGTCCTCCTCACTGAGATGTGTGAAAGAAGTCCTGACATGCTGTCCCACTTCAGAAAGGTACAAACACATCCTCTCACTCAAAGGACCTTAAAGTAGTTACTTGCGCATTTGTCTTAAGCTCACGTCACATTTCATTCTCCTTTTTGCGTACACATTTCCTTTTAGGTATAGCTAAGCTTAGACAAACATGTTAAACTTTTGAGGCTGGGATTGCGCTACAGGTTTCCTCTACATTCAAAGTATGTCTCAATCTTTTATCTCCTACCACTGTCTTTTCCTCTTGTATTTCAACTGCTGCTTTACCTCTTCTTCTCTAGGTGTAAAACCGTGCCAGAAGCAGCACCCCTCATGCTCATGATCTAAACATTATTTTAAGCTTTCTGAAAGTGAATGATTTCCAGTTTCCCCTCCCTAACATCTACCTCATATTTTTTCTGTCATTTGTCTTTGTTACAATTCCTGCATTGTGTTAGAATGAGAAGGTAAGAGTACATTCTGATCTCATAGCTGGTGCATGCTGTAAATAGTAATCACTCCTCACACTCACCTCAGACGTAATGTTGAGTAATGTCATGTTGTGTTTTAATTTATAATTTTAATTTGCTTAACTTGTACAGTGATCATTACAATTTAAGTGTTTTGAAAATGATGAAAACAATCTTATGGTCCATTTGTCAGACACATTTCTCACTATTGTTGTGAGTGTCATTTTTGCCTAATGTGCAACTCATTTGATCACGCTTTTATTTAAAAGCAGTTGGTGGGTGTGTTCACATGATTGCCACAGGTGTTGTCACCGGGAGCAGATGATTTCCACTGTTTCTGTGTCGCTGTTAGAGGGTAGCTTATTTGTCATGTCAGTTACTGTCTTGGTACCCCACCTTGGCATTTTGGGTTGCTTGTTTGTCATCATACCCACAGCAGAGGAGAAGATTTATTATTAATTATCCTGTAAAGTGAGCTGGTCTAAAACATGTTCAGTGTGGCACAACAGAAAAACAGGAAGCAGGCTGAAAGTAGACCTTCTAACAACTCCAAACCTGTTTGACAAGCCAGTCTTTTAGTTTTTTCTGCTAAACGCATCCTACACTTATCTCTGATCTGGATGCAAAGAAATTAAATTATGCCTAATCTTCAAATTTAATGCTGGATAAGACAGCATGATGTTTCCCAAAGTGTTGGAATGTTTCTTTCAAGGATACATTTTGATAAAAAAAAAATGATAAACCATTGAAAGATTGAAATTACATTGATGAGAAAGTTGATTATTGTTGCGAGATGTTTCCTATCTTAATATAATTCAATTTTTTCCCCTGGTAGTGAATTAAACTCTACTTTTAAATACACACATGTGTATTTAGTGTCATTTAGAGGTTACAGAAGTGTGTATGGAGATTTTCTTTTTCTCTCAAAGCCAGATGTTCTAACCCAATATTTTTGTACGAGTTAAGGTTTTGATTTTACTTCAAAAAATTGGCTATTCAATCGCCTATCAACCATATTACTCTACCTCAATAAGAGAAAATCCCAACCCCTTTGCTTTTGATATGAGTTTGAATGGCTGCCACTGTCAATGACAAATTACTAACTTTAACAGTTAATGAAGAGCGTTCTATAAATGTGAAAGAGGAAAAGTGGAACATTTGGGAGATCTACTCAAAATACTGTGACACCTCTCCTTTTCTGTTCTGTTGTTGGTCTTTTTGTAGTTGGTCCCTCAGTTGGTGAGAATCCTGAAGAACTTAATCATGTCTGGATACTCTCCTGAGCATGATGTGTCTGGCATAAGCGACCCCTTTCTGCAGGTAAATCTCCTTATTTCTTGATGCAAATACCCTCTACAGGAAGTGCAGATTTCTATTTTGCTTGATGCTTGTGGAATATTTAAAGCTTTGTGCTAAAATGTCCTAATGTACGTGTAAATACATTTTATTAAACAGGGAGTTGACAGTAGAATTACAAATGAGTGAAGTATTGAATGGCACAATTGTGTCAGTGGATAAAGAAGCAAGGTGGGATGAGAGAAATCAGAATTTACCTGTGGGAGTCAATAAAGGTGCATCACACATGTCAAGTGATCTGACAGGCCTGAACTGTTTATCTTTCCTTAGGTGCGGATATTGAGACTACTGCGAATTTTAGGCAAGAGTGATGATGATTCCAGTGAAGCAATGAACGACATTCTTGCACAGGTTAGAAATATAACTTGATTAATGTTTTTTGCCAAAAGCTTCTCAGAATGAGTGTTATTCTGATAAATGCATGGTATTTGTACTTTCAGGTTGCAACGAACACAGAGACAAGTAAAAATGTAGGCAATGCAATTCTCTACGAGACTGTACTGACTATAATGGACATCAAGTCTGAAAGTGGACTGAGGGTGAGTTAATTTGATATAAAGGCAATCTTTGTTTGAGCATTTTTCTTTGTGGCTAAATGTCTTTTATCTTACAGGTTTTGGCCATTAACATACTCGGTCGCTTCCTTCTAAACAATGACAAAAATATAAGGTAACTAATGTGCTTATAGTACTTGTCCTTACACACATTGAGTCATCTAAAATGCTTTAATTCATTCCTTATGACATCTTTTAATTAAACTCACCATTCCAGATACGTGGCTTTGACATCTCTACTAAAGACTGTACAGACAGACCACAATGCAGTGCAGAGGCATCGGAGCACCATTGTGGATTGTTTAAAAGACCTGGATGTGTCCATCAAGAGGTAATTCACAAGTGCATACATTACCTATAGGGATGGTTTGGGAGTTTTGAAATGGGGTTGTATGAGGTAGTTATCCAAAGTCAGTGTATTACCTGCAATAGACCAGCAAAGCATATTTTAGCCACCTCAAAGAAAGATCCACCTAAAATCATCCATATCAGTTTAAGTGAACGCTATTTTAGAATACTTTTTAACAGGGAACTGCATTAAAAGTGAAACATATCTTTACCTTTTTGGCAACAGAGTCTTGTGTCTTTGAAGAGAGTGTAGATAATTTTCACATTTATTTCAGTTCCCCGTCGGAACGTCTGTCTAAAAGCAAGATAAAGCTGTGAAAATATTCTAAATATAGTGTACACTTAAACTGATATTGATTTCTTCTCGGAGCCCCCATCCACAGCAGTACATTACTTTGATTATATGTGGTAACTCCTTGTTTCTTTAAAATGGTGGGGTGCAGCCGTCATCTACTGTAGGTGATACAGTGACTATGGATAACTACCTCATACAACCCCAAATCAAAACACCAGAACTATCCCTCTAAACAAGAAGTTTACGTTTCTTACTAGGTAGCCTCGTTGTTTCTGATCTTTGTCTACTTCTCATTGTTGTGTAGACGTGCAATGGAACTGAGCTTCGCCCTGGTGAACGGCAACAACATTAGAGGCATGATGAAAGAGCTGCTCTACTTCCTGGACTCCTGTGACCCGGAATTCAAAGCAGACTGTGCATCGGGAGTCTTTCTAGCTGCGGAGAAGTATGGCACTGACACACAGACTTCACTACACATAACACCTGTGCTCAGCTGCTCGTAATAATTAAAATCACATCCTGTGTGACTTTATCATGTGGGAGTTTGTAAAAAGTGATTTACAGCTTTTCATTTTCCTTTCTTGGCACTTTAAGGTCCAGGTTGCTAGAACCTGATAGAAGTAATCACCTGCATTCATTAGATACATGTAGACTGAATATCAGTTATGCCTGTGAAGAAGTAATATAATACACCTGTTGTGTTACAGAATACAGTATACAACATGCTTGAATATATATCAAGCTAAAAGTTTGTTTGTGGTACCACAGTAAACAGAGGATGTAACACTGAAATGCTGAATGATGATAAAATGAGTGATCCATCGTCTGACAGACCATGTTGATACCATTTATTTTTCTGACAGCATTTGTCTCTTGACTGTATTGAGTTTTGATAACTTTGCATATTCAGGACTTTTCTTCAATCATTTGCTTGGACTAATCAATGTCTCATGTTCCAGGTATGCCCCTTCGAAAAGATGGCACATAGACACCATTATGAGAGTCCTGACAACCGTATGTATATTTCAAAAACACTACAGTGCCTCTTATTTTTCTGTGTTTGTTGGTTGAAATTGATTCTCAGTGTGCATGGTCAAAATAATAAGTAGTACATTGATAACTTCTAAAGATCTAATAAAAACTGGTAATATTCCAATTTGATTGATTTGAGACTTGTTTGTCTTCGTCATTGACATCTCTGCTCATCCTTACAGGCAGGGAGCTATGTGCGAGACGATTCTGTTCCCAACCTCATCCAGCTCATCACCAACAGTGTGGAGATGCATGCCTATACAGTCCAGAGACTTTACAAAGCACTGCTCGATGACATCTCACAGGTCAGAGCAGTTCAGGTCTAGATTTGGGACACCTCTGTCTTTGAAGCATACAGTCATACTAGCTTAAGAATGCACCAGAGTGAACTTGTGTTTCTCTGTGTTCTGTAGCAACCTCTAGTGCAGGTGGCGTCCTGGTGCATAGGAGAGTACGGGGACCTGCTAGTATCTGGACAGTGTGAAGAGGAGGAGCCCATCCAGGTACACCTGGAAGAATTCCAGTCACACGCCACATGCACAAATTGAAGACCCCAGTATGCACAAACCTCAAACCAGAGAAAAACACCACATCATCTCTTCCTTTTCATTTAAGGTTACTGAGGATGAAGTTCTGGACGTGCTTGAAGGCCTCCTGGTGTCCAACCTGTCTACACCTGTGACCCGGGGTTATTCCCTTACTGCCATCATGAAGCTGTCTACTCGCTTCAGCAGTGTGAAGTGAGTAATGGCCTTTGACATTCATCCTTTACTTTGCGATCATTTGGGTGCTAAGGTGACAAAGTTCATGTTACTTTCCCCCTTTCTAACCTGTTAAATTTATAATTTTGTTTCAGCCGAATCAAGAAGGTGGTGTCGATTTATGGCAGCAGCATCGACGTGGAGCTCCAGCAGAGAGCGGTGGAGTACAATGCGCTGTTCAAGAAATACGACCACATGAGGTGAAACTGCATTACACTCTTCTAGAAATTACTATCAAATAATCACAACCTCATTGTACCCGTTTGTAGATAACAGGGTTGAGTTTGGTGCATCTTTTGTCTCCCTCCTTATTGCTTTCTTGTTCCCCGACTTCAGGCCAGCTCTCCTAGAGCGAATGCCCATTATGGAGAAAACTGCTTCTAATGGCCCCACAGAGATTGCACAGACAAATGGGGAGACAGAGCCCTCTGTTGAATCAAAACATCCACCACCTGTCACCCAGCCAGCCAACCAGGTGAGAGCATTTTGAATTACTTTATTATGTACAAATGACAGGCCATACAATTATTGATTTGAGTCAGTAAATAAACGTTAAACAGAACACCCTGTGCTGTAATCATTTTGTGCAACAAAAAAAAGTTGACTAGTTTTTTTCTTTTTTTACATTATAGATTTTTTTTGTGGTTGAGAATAAATTTGAAAAATAATGAATTCATTTCTAATAATTATAAGGGCTGGCCTCGACTAACACTAAGATCGACGGATATGTTGATTTGTTAATTTAATTGTCATATCTGTGAAGCACCACATGAGATGTGCTCATGTTTCATTGAAATAAGTCATTTAGCATAAAAAAGGACAAATCAAAGACCGAAATGACCGATTGTTGACTTACAGCCCTACATTTTTATTTTTATTTTTTTGGTATAATTGTTATGAAATATTGTGTATCCATAGATATTGCGGGTATTTTATCATGTTCTCATGCTGTCCTTGTTCCCCAGGCTAATGATTTGTTAGACCTGCTTGGTGGTAATGATGTGGTGCCAGTAATCCAGACCACGGTGCCCACCAAGCTTGCCTCAGCCGGAGGAGAGCTGCTTGATCTGCTGGGTGATCTCTCGCTAAGTGGTAGGACGCTCTCTTAAACACTATCTAGGTCCTGGAATAAACATTAGTTTTTTCCACCAGTGTGAATGTAATGCCCGACCTGTGCCTGCTCCTGTTCTGCTGACTCTGTCTGGTTTTAGTATAAAAAAAGTGAACGAGCCCTTGTGTGTTGCTGTCCCCTCTTTCCAGGCGGCCCGGCCCCTGCTCCTGCTCCTTCTGTGCCCTCTTCCCAACCCTCTTTCCTCCTGGATGGCCTCTCCTCACAGCCCCTGTTTAATGACATTGCAACTGCAGGTGAGTCAGTTGCTCCCCTTGACCATCCACCTCCAAATATACAGTCATTTGTCGTATTGTCATTATATATCAAAGCACCTTTTTTTTTCTTGGATTGCCATGACTCCTCAAATTAATTGTTTATCATATCTCTAAATCTTTGATGGTTTGTTCCTCTGAATTCTCTGTATAGCTATTCCTCCTATGACTGCATACAACAAGAATGGACTGAAAATAGACTTCACATTTGAGCGAGCTAATCCCAATCCAAACATCGCCGTCATCACCATCCATGCTTCCAACTCAACAGAGGGAGATATGACAGACTTTGTTTTTCAGGCTGCAGTACCAAAGGTAAGCAGGCCCAATCTGACAAAGATATATTAAGTCACAAAGTCGTGAATTTCAATATTTTGTAATGTATAATGTTGTTCATGACTGATGAGTTTCCCATGTAGTGTTACAATGTTAATGTTTATGATTCTGCATTGCCTATTTTACATTACATTATCGGTTTGGCAAATAAAAAAATGTGCATTTGAGTGATTTGACCTCAAGTTCCACTTATTGTGGTCAGTTTATGATCAATGTAAGCATTTGTAATTTATGCTACAGTATTGACCCGATTTCTCAATGCGTATCATCAAGCGTTCTTATAACGTTGTGTCTCTTATGTGTTTGTCAGACATTCCAGCTGCAGCTCCTCTCCCCTAGCAGTAATGTTGTCCCAGCACTCAACCAGGGAACCGTCACACAGGTCATCAGAGTCCTCAACCCACAGAAGGTGAGTTTGTCCTTCACAAATTGTCCTTAGAAGCACACTTTGCGTACATTTAAGGCCTTTACAGTCTCAAATGATGTGCAAGAATTTCCTCTCTTCTAAACATGATCATCCTCACAAAATTTCAGCAACAGCTACGAATGAGGATCAAGCTGACGTACACCCTCAAAGGCTCGCCTGTGCAAGACCTGTCTGAGGTTAATAACTTCCCTCCTCAGTCCTGGCAGTGATGAGCTGCTTCTGTTGCTCTTAAAAGCCCCCCACCAAGGGAACTATGAAAACGATTTTCCTTTCACCTCCCTCCTTCTTCCTATGGATCCCCCTGTGACGTCACTGCAGCCCGCTGCCCTCGAGTTGCATGGGAAGCAGCAGAGCATCTAACACAGGAGAAAAATACAGATGTTGCGAAGACCCTATTGACTATTGACATCACCAGAATAATTGGGAAAACATATCAATCAATGAACTTTCTTTTTTTTCTTTCTCAATTGGTTTCCATCATGTCTTTTGTGTAGTAGTACTATTTTCCACTTAAACCCTCGCTCTGCACCATTACAACCCACAAAAGCACATATGCACACCATTTAATGTGGCACACGTCACCTCTCAAGTCACTGTCGATGAAGAGTGCTGCCCACTTTGAGCACTGCAGTAACCATAGTTATATTTTAATTTATAATTAAAGCTAAAATGCAGTTGAAACACTTTGCTCCATTGATATTTATGATTGGCTTTGCATTCAGATTTTTTTATATGAACCTTCAGTCCTATGATTGTAGCAGAAAAAGCTTTGAAAGGTCTATTTAATGCAGTCATAAAATCCTTGGTAACCCTTTTTTTTTTTTTTTTTTTTTTTTTACTTTCAAATGTCAGATAGTCTTATTCATTTTGAATTACATTAATTTCCTTAAAGCATGTTCGAGCATTGATAGGATCACAATCGCACCCTGATTCAAGCTCGAGGGAATTTCTGGTTCTGGTTGTAGGCCTCTTAATCCTATGTTTGTATAGGAAGTAGTCTACATTTGTTTTGTCACAATGATACGAGCATTAGAACATCCACGATGTCCAGTTTGATCCCCTGGGGCTGGTTTCAGATAATGTGCCCACTAAGCTCTCCTAAAATCATCTCATGTGTTGCTTTTAGTTTTAGATCTGTATAATGAATTCAACAGTTAATTGATTAGCATAGCTTGAGGAGGTGCGTTAATTAGGATGAATGAAATCCAGGCCTGACATTTATATCAACATAAGCTGATTGCATTTGTGTTGGAGATCTGCATTTAAACCTTTCCTGCATCTGTGTCATCACAGTCTAGCTTGCAATTTAGATACATTTCAGATTTGTTTAACCTGGTTGAACTTAGTCACCATGCACATACATGTAAATGAAGCTTGTTATGAATGTAGTTACGTGCACTGAATGCTTTTTTCCCCCCTTCAAGTCTTCTTTCTCACGGCTGTCTCTTTGATGGGGACCCTCATCTTATTGGCACTATTTTTGTGAAAGTTTGTTTTATTTCTGCAGTAATTTGACTTAATTATTTATGCCTGATATCAAAGTGATGTGCCTTTCTGACTTGGCTGGATAAAAGCCCCTGAACTATTGAGTTCTGTATGAGCTTCGTTTTTAAGTCTTGTGTGCTGATCTTTTTTTTTAAATCTGAGGAAAATGGTCTTGATGGATCTAAAGTAGTAAATCGCTTAATTTAATAACTATCTTGATCCCTTCTATATCTCATAATAAGTTAATAATCAGTCGTCCACTAATACTGGCCTACCTAGATGTCCACCTGTCTTTTTGTCTTTGTTTTGACAAAAGCATAAATTATAGCTACACAGCATTTCTTTCCCTATATTGTGTGGCAGACAAAAGTCCTAAAACAAGCAAATCTCAAAGATAAAGGCAGCTAATAGACTTTTCATAGGCTGGCGACAAGGTTTCAAGTGTTTTTAAACAGTATGAATGTCACACTGAAGTGGAATATCATTAGGACGCCCACCACCCCCGTCAACAAACGTGCGAGTTTGGATCACTTGGTGAGGTACTGGGACGGGTCGTTTTTGTGGACTGTGTGATTTCTTGGCTCTCGTCTTCTCCAAATCAGAATTCTGACCGTGCTGTCCGTGGACAGTAACCTTAATACCTCACAACGTTCTGTCTTTCTGTTCATTTTAAGTTGCAGTAGATTGACAGCTTTGTTTAGTCATGAATTGCAATCAAGGGGAGCATCTGCATGAGAGGAACTAATGGTAGTTTGTACATCTCATTACTTACCAAGCTCAGCAGCCCTGCGATGCTGTGTTGAGATCCTCCGATGTTCAATCAGGCTGTATACTTCTTTTCACAATGCTTCACTGTCTTCTAACTTTTGTGACCAAATCAGAGAGACTATTAGCTTTGGAAATATTTTTGAGCTATGATATGTGTATATGGAGAAAATTATTGCAGTTTAACTTTTTTTCTGTTGACAAATGCTATATTGGCTTTTTTTCTGTACATATCGAGGGCTTTTACAATTTTGTCTCTTGAACTATATTTCATCATTTTTTTTTAGATACCATTTTCTAAAAAATTCCAATTATTCACAATGTATATTGTCTAAATTGATCTAGTCAACATCAGTCTATAAAGACTTCCCTGTTTCATCACTCACTCGTTGTAAAAGATATATGATCTGCTGCCTGTACATTGTATATAGTTGTAAAACAAACAAAAGCTGATCGAATTAAATAAAACCCACATGAAGAATTAAAGGATTAGCTAGGAAGTATAATTGTATGCATATATGTACAAAAAAAAGAACCCTTAAAGGATGCAATAGAGCTGCGTTTGATTTAACATTCTTCCTACTTCATTCATTATTGGATGTGTCGTCTTTATTTTCTAAAGATGGTAGGCTATTGTCGGGGTTCCTTTCGATGTTGAAATGAGGGTTGGATCTACCTTAACAGATGTCGTCTAAATGATGTACTGAACTACTGAGAAACCTAAGCACAGTGCTGCACACAGCAGAGGTGGCACCTTGCTTCGTCTGCGTCCCTCATGTATCCATGCCCTCCTTCGAAGAGGAGCAGGTTTCTTGTCACAACGTTACTCTTCCTTCTGGCCTCGTATGTGGTTTAGTGTTCTGCTCTCTTGACAATTTGATCTATTAAACTCCTTTAAAACCTACAAAATTGATTCTTGAAATGACGCCCCCTGTGGTCTTGGCATGTTGGCGCTCACGGTTGCCTGGTTACCTTTTTGCTGCCATGTAGCACCTTCTTAAAAGCGTCATGTCTCAGGCAAGCAAGTGCCACACTAGGAGGCTTTCAACCTCTAAATGTTTCATTTTCCCAGTATGGTCAGTAGGTTTGAATTGGAATAGAGTTTTGTCTCGAGCTGATGGACATTTTACTAAGTGGTTCCAGATATGTATGTTGGCGCTGCAGTGTCCTTCCCTGGGTCTGAACATTACAAGGTTTTCTTTTGGCCTGCTTTTTTTTTTCTTTTCGTCCCTTTATAGTTCACTTTATTTGCCTCTGCATGGCACAGCTTTCAGTTTCTCGTTGTAGTCACTGATACAAAAGGCGGGGCTGTAACACACCATGTCAAATGAATCCGAGCCCTCACTGTTTTAAATTCAACTTTACATGGCAGTCAATCATGGCAGGATATGAGGAAAGCATTAAATTTTATTTCTGTTAGGATCTTTTTTCACTTTGTGATTATGGATTGCTGCTTTACCAACCCGAAAACAAACCCAGGACATGCCTGTACTACAAGATAATGACCACAAGGGGGAGCTGTGCAAAATGGAAGGCTGACGTGATTGGAAAGGGAGTTCCATACACCTATTCCTGAATATTTTTGTTGGTGTTGTTTGTATCGTCTTACTCAACCAGTATGTACCCTTGTTAATCACATCTGATCAGTTCTTTCAATTATACCGTAAATTCATGAAGTTTTAAATGTTGAAAATCAACCCAACATTAGTGCTTTGGACACTGTAACTTAAAAAGGAAGAAAAGAAACTGAAACAAATACACATCAGCGGTGTGATCAGCGTTTGAGGTGATATTAGTGTGTGAGGTTATACTTGTGTGTGTGTGTGTATGTATGTGTGAGTGTGTGTGTGAGACAGAAAGAAAATAATCGTGCTTGAAAGAGCGTGATGGCGTGCGACATGTCTTTTATCTAGATAGGACATGATTTTTGGCTGCAAATTAATCTTTCAGCTTCTGAGCTGCATGTGAAAACCAGTGTAAATAATGTCATTTCTACTCTCGACCTGAGACTCTTTTTGAAATGCAAGAAAAGTTCAAATAAAATCTGTCACACCACCGTCATGGGTCAGTACTAATATGTACAATAGGAAGTTGTTCAGATAGTGCTCACAATACTGTTAATGTTTTTTAGAGTGATGAAAGTGCACATCCATCATTTGGATTAATTGGATTTGGATAATTGATTATTTTATTATGGTTTTTTTTTTTTTTTTTTTTTTTCATTTGTTAGGGTGAATTCAGTGTGTCAAGGGCTTGGAAGAGCATCTGAATTGCCACCCATGTTCACGTTCCCTGTTGAATCTAAAACAAAAACAAATGCATCAATTGTATTTTGAAAACAAAAATCTGTTTGTAACCCCAAGGCCTGTCCTGACTGTAAAACAATATGGTGTCTTATTTGTTGGGGGAAGGGTGGAGGCATGAGGTTTCACTTTTTCCAGTCAAGTTTGACATGTTGAACTGCATCCCAGTTCCATAGCTTCAAGGTGAGTGTGAATGTCAGACTGAAAGGATGAAATGATGATTAAAGATGAGAAGTTGTAAACTATTAAATGGGATATTTTCAATTTATGCTGTGTATTCTTTGTCTTTGGGTTGGAGAAAATGATCAAGCGAATAAAAAAGTTAAATAAAAATGTAGTTTGTTTTCTTGGTTTGGGGATGTGGTGTAACTAAAGATGTCACACTAGTCATCAGATGTTAAGACAATTAGTGCTTGGCTCATTTGGAATTTTTTGGGGATGATTATTATGAAGAATCAGAGATTTTGCTGTACCATTCATCCAAAGTATCGATCTCTTACCATGTTAAGGTTTAATACATTTTTCCATACATGTCATTGACCTTGATTGATAGGTATTTAATTTGCTGCATCAGCCAGAAATGTTTTTTATTCATGAGCAGGTTCTCAATAGGTACTACAGACAATGTACTATATTTCTTCTCTCTCGATAGATACATACAAATTTACCCGCTGCGGGACTAATAAAGGATTATCTTATCTTATACATGCATACATACATAGATTCAGGTTAGCATGATGGGTCTCTGTGAATCAAACCTTCACCATATTGTGTGTACTGGTTATAGAGGTTGAATGGGGACCTGTGAAGAGCTGAGGTTTGATAAGGTAAAGAGTCTACCTACATCTTTTCATGTAAGACATATTGACATATAGTTAGAAAAGAACAGATGTGAGTGATAAAATAAATAATGGCTGAATTCCATTTTAGCTGCTTCAGTTTCGGGGTCCTGGTATGCAGCAGGCTGGCTCTCTGTCATGGCTCACTGGGACACCTAAACGCTACAGCTGCTGTGAAAGAGGCCTATTCCTTAACTGAGCTTAGAATTTAATTAAAGTTAATTATGAGAAGGAGTGTTGCTGGGAGTTCCTGGCCTTTAATACCACTTGGATGTTGTAGCCCTTCTCCAGTTAGGGACCCTTGAATAACCTGCACCTTTCATCCTATACATGATGCAGCTGTTTCTTAGAAGGTGTCAGTAAAAAGTCAGTATAATGTGTACATTTTACTTAATTTATTCACTCATATTAATATTGAATTTTGAATATTGAAATGTTGTATCCTGACCTGTAGGCTACAAACATTCCTCAGGGGCAAAAATGAGGCGTGTTGCTGAGACCCATATTGTCCTCCTCCCAAGAAAGGTAGTTAGTGATAATTGTGCACTTTGTGGAAAATTGTCTGTGGTTTCACCACATTGCGTTGAAAAGACACTACTATCTACAGATCTGCCCATGCTGCATTGATGTCTTAAGTAATGTGTACTACTAACTATGTACACCCTACAACATGATATTGGCTGTAATGTTTCCCCTCTGAAGCCACGTTTAATAAAGTAAGTAAAAAAAAACATTAAAATACAAGTTTTTAAGTTAAGGAAGATGTTAATGTTAACCGTGTTGTAAAGTTATACTGTTAAATGATGTATTTATTTAATGGTTTAATTTAATGGTTAATTAATAATTTAACATTACGAGCTAGACATTTTTATAGCTCATTTGTGATAAGAATTATGTTTGCCATCGTTACTTTTGGGTTGCCAGTCCCATGGAATAACAATGAGTTATAATTAATCTAAATTACTGCTATGCTAAGATTTTAATAAATGACATTGGTCCACAGCTCTCCCACAGAAGGTACGCTGGGTGGTCAAAGCAATCCATATAGATTTACCTCGTCAAATATAACTGAAAAGACAAATCATGTTTTATTTACTTGATGAGAACGAACACTACCTGAAGGGATTTCAATAATGTTTTATAAATGGTCTATAAAACATGGGGTAAAGCCAAGTTACTGTTTATGAATAAAAAAAGAGAAATAGAAATAGAAAAAGAAAACGGAAATAAATATAGTAACATTAATGATTGCTCGTGAAACCATGAAAGATATAAATCCATCACTTGGTGTAACTCCAAACACGCCCTCCATGGGCATATGACGGGATAGTTTTCCTTATGAATTGCATCAAGTGGTAAAAAGCCTTATGATTAATGTAATACGCCTCTCCCTTGAAAAGTGGGCATGGGCAGATGAATAATAAATCCCCTGAACCCGCCCATTTAATGTTTATTGATCAGCTCTCCAGCAGCAGGCCTATCTGACAGCACTCTGGTCCAGTCTGGATATGGCGTCGCTGCACCGACACCGGATGATTTTTCTCCTCTCTGTGGGAATTTGCCAGTCGCGCACCGGGACGGCACTTCTCGGTTATTGTCGCTGTTAAAAGGGGATCATACATGGCGATGGAGGACGAGGATAATAACACAGCGGTCGTGGCGACGAACACCCAAAAGAACGGAGGGGATGTCGGAGATAACGGGGCTTGCATAGACAGGCAGCCGGACACGGTGCTACACCAAGCGGGGCTGAATCAGACTGCAGGTCGCGGCAGCCGCAGTGGTCCCGGAGCTCATGCTGCGACGGGGATCCGAGTGCTAAAGGCAAGTCATAACGAGGGGGTATACGGTGTCTTGTGATGCAGTGGGTGGTTCAAACAGTGCTCGACACATATCTATGTATTGTGTTACATGTCAAGGTTTTTTTCTTTCATTGCAGTTCGTGATTCAAACAGGGCAAAGTGCACGAGAGTGGAAACGCATCCTTGTAATATTATGTAATGGCTGTGGTATCCAGTGATTGATATCCTCGGGTTGATGATTGATCTGTGGATGAATGTCACTCAGTGAGGAATGTACCAGAGCCAATTAACATCCACAAAGCAAACACATACACACACTGTAGGCTGTTAGAGCCTTTATAGGAAGGCCCACTGCTGAACACTTCTTCTGTGACATTTTAGGTCAAGACACATGATGTGTAATGACATATAATTCCCTGAGGTAGCTGCTCTCAAGGCAACGACAAAACACACACACAGAGAGAATCTCAGCTGTGCTATTCAATGCATGTGTATGCATTGCTCAGTTATTGTATTTGGAGGAAGAGTGCGCATCAAAATCATGAAATAAAATAGGTCACCTTGTTTATAAGTGTATAGTATCATTAGTTAAAATGTTAAATTTGACGATAACAGAGATGTCATCATTGGTTGCAAACCTTACTGCATCTTCCGAGTAGAAGTATTCATGCAGCCAGTTTATGTGTCTTAACTTGTGTTGTGATTATAGTTTGGTGAAATAAGTCAGAGTTTTAAAATATGGTTGAAAAATGAAAACAGTATGCAATAATGTATGATTATATGTTGCATCATTGTGTATGTGGGTGTTTGGGAGTCTGTGTATGTGTCTGTTTTCACAGGTGGTTGATCTATAAATTGAAAGCTCTCGCCCTTTGGCTCAGATCTCCAGTACAGTATAAAGCTGCAGCCACTGTAACTGGTGGTCCTGCAGACTTTTCCTTCACTCACTGAACTATTCTTGTTTTGATATTTTCGAAAGAGGCCCTTTGATTTATTTTAAGGTACTCCTCCTTCACACAGCAGCAAATTGCTAAAATGCTGACTAAATATCCCAACAGAATGAGGCAACGATGGCAACATTTTCAAACAATATCAATGACACCTGTAAGTCACCAAACTGGATGCTCACCAGACCTGTGCTTTCATATGAATCTTCTGAATAGATGTTGAGTCAAGGTGTGTCATGGTCAAACTGTGTAGAGTGTAGTGTGTGTGTGTATATGTGTGTGCGTGTTAGTGGGTCTCTGTGTGTGTGCTGCCTATGTGCGGAGTCAGAATAGTGATTAGATATCTTTACTTCATGGACCAGTGACTTGCTGTTTTCCTTTGTTGTTCCTGTGAATGGTAGACTTTCAAGAGCAGTTGATGTTACTGCCATTTTAGCATATTAGCACAACATTAGTTTGAAAAACATCAGGCTACTGCACATCCGGCTGACATCACCACAAGTGATGAGGGCAGGAGCAGACAACAACATGATATCCTGGTTCCTGTCAGTAATGCAGTCACATAGTCCATCCTCAGCGAGAAAGGTAATAATTGTTTTTAACATCATGGTCAGTGCTGCTGCAACAGACAGATGCTGCTCAGGAGATGTAAAATTCAGTAGAGTTGAGTCTACAAAGGAAAACAACGTACACGATGATACCAGAATATTGATTAAGATAAGATAAGATAAGATAAGATAATCCTTTATTAGTCCCGCAGCGGGGAAATTTGCAGGCAGAACATTGATTCCAATGTGCATAGTTCTCATTTCAGTTGTATACAGATAGAAAGGTGTGCAGCAACGTCACTGTCTCTCTCAGAGCAACCTATTGGATATCAGATGATTTAGTCGCAGTCCAGGCCACTAATCACTGTGAAACAAAAGGAACACATTTTGATGACTTTTCATTAACAGCAAGAAAATAAAAATGGTCCATATAATGAGGATATAATCTGTATTGTCCCTTCGAGGCTATAGTTGAACGGTCTGATGTCACCATAGTTCAAATCCTTCATTTTGTTTTGTAACAACTTCAGCATGTTTCATGTTTGTCCCATTTTTAGTTTGAAAACATTTTATATTCCGGTACCGATCTAGAAAGCTATGAAACCACACATGATTGGAGTCAGTAAATGGTTGAGATTATCTAATTGGTAACCAATTACCAGCACAGTTGAGTAGGACCACAGCACCTCAGGGAGGGTCAGCGGTAAACTTTGAACCATCGTCAAGCTCTTTAGGCAGCCCATGGTTGTTAAAAATGCTGATACGATCTGATTTCGATCTGTGTGTTAAAATGACTCTTTTTGTCAGCAGCGCAACATGAAGCGAAATGGGAGTCGTGGCTGTGTGACGAGAAAGACCAGATTTGGATCAAGAGAGCGGGACTGGCTAAAGGGGGACACCCAGCGGGGCTGCGTGTGTCTGTATGGGGGGACAGTGGACCCCCAGCCACCTGCCTCTGGCCCACAGGCCTCCTCCACCCCTCAGACAGACCTGCAGTTGGTGCTCTGCTCCACCACTACCACAGTGGAGGAACTGTGTGCTCAGAGGGACGGACAGGGACTCTATGTTCAGCTGCATGGAGACCTAGTCAGGTAAAATACACACTAAGTTAATTCATCAAAGTAAAGTTCAACTTAATAGCTTCAGCCATTTGGAAAAGAAATGTCCTAAAAAGTTAGAATAGTTGCCCAAAGACCAACTGTAGTGTGAAGGCTTGTGTCGTCCTTGGTCAAGGGTCATGGCAGGACTATTCCAAATACCCTGTGCCGCTTTCAGAGCATCAGTGTTGTGGTTTAAAACTGCCTCTGTTACTGTTAATGCATCCAACATCTGCTGTACTTCATCAGTGTCTTCATTGGATCCATTTAATACAGTGCTGCTGTGCCCTCATAATCACCTGACAGCTCCCAGCTTAATGCATAATCATGTACTAACGTTGAAAAGGAAAAAAAGTGAAAGAAATAAAAACTGACTCGAAGCATAAAAAGATGCTTTGGTTTGCAGTTACAGGAATATAGTGCAAGTGAAACATGAGATGTTGTACAACTGGTTTAAACAGCTGCTTTAGTTTAAATGTAAGGACATATCTTCCAGCAGATGCACAAAAACAGAACTCAAATGGGTAAAATGACGTCCAGTAACATCTAAAAAAAGCAATTAAGAAGTAATGTCCAGATCTCTTCTTTATTTATATTATATAAAGAAACTACACCAGGCCTAGATTTTTACTTGATGTCCTGACCATGAAAAACAACAGAATGTCACCTTAATTAAGTTTGACTTAAAGCAAAGAAGGTAAACACAGCACTGAGGACCTGCTGCGGTTACTCCAACATCCCATACTCCCACAGCGCCTCGCTCAGGTTACCCTCAGGGAACATGACTGTACGCCTCTCTCAGCTACACAAGCCATACGAAGACAGAAATAGGAAATGACCCCTTGATTATCTGTGAATGGATAAAAAGCTGGTTCACTGATCCGTGACCAGGGAGGAATCTGGGCCATTCCTCCTTTGCCCTCCTGGGAAAGCCTATGTGAAGATATTAGAAAACAGTCTAAAGATTCTAAAATAATAAAAAGCTTAGCTATAGCTTAAATAACAATGGCTGATGGCATATTATATTTGAGCCTTACTGTCTGTTCAGGTATTTTTTAATAATGTGGAATATTGAGACAGAGCACAACCTTCAAATCGTACAAGATATGTGGGGTACCAGCAAAATTCTGAGCAGTTGCATTTTGGTGGACACTTTTTTAATGATTGTGCTTGTAGTATTAATGGCTGGAATATCATGCCATGGACGTGCAGCAGATATTGTGCTGGAAACATGACTGGTGGTTATTAATCACTCTACAGGCTGGTAGCCAATGGTGTGATCAGCTCATAGCATATATACAAACCTCATTATACCTGTGCTGATTAAAGGCTGTGGGCGTTGAACAGTAATGCAGGCTGGAAATAAATCAAAGGCTTTTGGTAAGCATGTTCATAAGCTGTGTTGGTTCAGTGTACATTCCAGCATTACAGAAATTAAATCACAGTCTGCCAATGAGTATTACCAGGTGGATTTAAATTTAATATTAAAGTCTTCATTATCTAAAAACAGGGTATGGTGATTCATGAAAACTTTTCTGTTTATGTTGAGAAAAAATACATTCCTACAGACAAAGTAAAGACAAGTTACATTTCATTTAATGCATTGTGTTTTTAAAAAGTGTGTATATCCATAGAAAATACATTTTGTTTGACTCTCAAGGGGCTTCTAGTCCCGTTTTTTTTTCTCCTTTATGTTAATCATTTTTATAAACTCACTATAGATACATGTTCTATGTGTAATAGTTCTTATAACTGTGATTGATAATAGATGTATAAACACACATCTGAATTATAAAAAGCAGTTGACAGCACTGACATAAGCACTGAAGAAAGGTTTGCTAGTAAGGACATGATGGGAGGGACTGAAGCTTTTTTTAGTGAGTTTCTTTTTATAGCTTGTAGTAATGTACCGCTAACAGGAAGACATGCTCTGGGTTCTTTCCTTCTCAGGCAACATTGTATTTTAAGTGGGACAAACTCCCATTTAAGATAACTTTACCGAGACAATGGAGATGATTGAGGACATTCATCCTCCCACTCATCTATTTTTGAGCCAGTCCTGGTCAGGGTCCCAGTGCCAACAAGGTGAGCAGAGCAGTCCAGTGTTATTTTTCCCAGCAACCGGCTCTTCCTTGGGGATCCTTAAGTGCTCCCATGACAGATGATATATGTAATCCCTCCGACATGTTCTGGGTATGCCCGGGGTTTCCTCCCAGTGTGTCATGCCCAGAACACTTCCAAAGAGAGGCTCCCAGACATCTCAACTGACCCCTCTCAGAGGAGTTAGCGGCTTGAGACCATGGGCCTCCCAAATCACTGAGCTCCTCACTCTGAAATGTAAAGTGAGGCCAGTCGTCATGCAGCAAAATCTCATCTCATCTGCTTGTATCTACAATCTGCATGGAGATGGCCCGGACAAATTGCAATTCAAGAATACCCCTGAGATTGGTCTGAAAGTGGAGAGAGAACCTCACGCAGGATCAAGACACCAGTCCGGTTGTTTGACCCCTGTAGCTTGATCAGGCACAGCCCAAATAAGTGATGCAGGGCCATTATCCTGGGGGCCCACCACTGACAAGGTGAAGGGGAGAGGCTGGGTGAAAGGCCAGTTGGTCAAGAGGAGGAGCTGGAAAAAATTAGGCTTTGTCAACTTGTTTAATAGAAAACAGCTGTTAGAGGATGTTTTTGATAATATTATCATGTATTTGCTTTGAGTTCAAAACTTTAATCTGCAATAACTGCAAGATTTTGGTTGAATACATATTGGACTGCTCTGTGACTATGATTAGTTTTCATATATGAACGTAACATTAAACACAGACTTCGTTTGACTGTAGGAGCCATTTAGAAACCCATATTTACCCACCAAAAATGTGTTTTGGATTGTTAATTGTAAGCTTTGCTCTACTATGGTCTGATTATTGATTTTCACAGGACCTACCTGTCGATACAGTTCAAGGAAAGCAGTTAGTTAATAGGTTAACACTGCTGGTAATGTTCCTTTTCTTCTGATTCTTTTGCAAACAAAACCACCTTCTCTCAGCACTCGGTATCTATGGTAATAAACTGAAACCTTGCTAAATGATCTATGATTGCTGAGGCATCACATCTCATGCCAGCAAATTAGATGTTAAACACACCCTGATGAAATTCACACACCCTGCACAGCCATTTTCAGATATTCTGGCTGATTAGACCTCTACTCAGGTTGATGTTGAGTGGAGTCCTGCTGGGAATGCTAGCACAAACTAATAATGATTGTAAAAGTGTAAAGAAAATGTTAATCCACCACTGTCTGTACACACAAACACATTCCAGGGAGGTCTAATTAGACACATTAAGTAAAACCAGTGTACGGTTAAACCATTGCTTTTGTAAACCCCAGCTCTCTGTTGCATCGGCTACTGGGTATGTCGACAGTAAATCGCGGGACACATTTCTATAGTTTGCTGCATAATTTATCGTCCACCCTGAGGACAGATGAATCCAACGCATTTGACGGAGATTGAACAGCTTCTTGCTGCATTGCCCAAGATTGGAGGATTTGTGAATAAATGAGGCATATCTAAGTGTAAGCGTCAGTGTTAACGGTCAATAGGGACTGTCAGTCATCCTCCTCTAGCTGACCTACTGGAAGCTGCATTAATCCAGGTTTTTAGGTGTTGCTGCCACAGCTGTCTCAAATAAAATAGCATGATTCTGCAAGTCATATAGTGCACATCTTGCTTGCAAGACTTCCATCATGCAGCCAGACAGTAAGCATTTAAATGAAAGGCTGCTTGAATCAGCGTAGGGGTACTGGATTTTAGGGTTGACATTAATCCTGTTAGAATTTAGTAGGGAGATTCCTTAAAGTGATAGTGGACCGAGATGATTTCCTCAGTTAAGTAAAATGCAGGTTAGAGGAAAAAACGACTTAATTCTACATTTCATCAAATGTATTTCGGTTTTATTGAGATAATAAAAGTCAGAATATGTACCAAGTTAATTTTGCTGTTCATTGTGAGAAATACACTTTTTCCATGAGGTGTTCCAATTGTGTGAGAAATCTTTAAACTGCAGATGAAGCAGTACCTATTACATTTTGGGGTACAGCAAGTGCATTTTTCCCACTTTTTGGCAAGTTTGGGGCTTCAAATGACTATAAGGAGCTCTGTCAAACTTTCCAAGGCAATTTCTTTTTTTTTTTACAAAATTCCACCAAACGCCAAAAACAGCCGATAGGGACCATGATTCAGTCCCTGGCAGTGGTGCCTTCAGCTTGGCCAGATCATCTGCAATTAAAGCTATTAACATTTTAAGTGCTGTGATGTACTGTATACTTACACCGTTGGACTATCCACAATCCTGAACCCTCCTGAATTTTTTTCTCTTAGGAGTTGAACTCTCTCTGGACTTTCCTGCTATCTCATTCAAAATTGGTCTGCTGTTTTTTAACTGGGATAAATAATTAGTCCATCTTAACTTTGATGTTAATGCTTCAGTGCGTGTTTCCTCCTATACTGAGTGAAGGAAGCCATTGGTAACTAATTTGTGGCATTACGCCACCTTTCCTTTTCTTTTGTCCTGTAGGCGGCTGGACCCGTGTGAGCGTCCGCTCCAGATGCTGTACGACTACCTGGGCGCTATGGGCTATGCAGAGCCTGTACGAGTGCAGCAAGAAGCAGCCAACTCAGACCTCAGCTGTTTGATCCGTTTCTACAGTGGTGAGTACTGACCCACAGGGGCCTCATCCCCAATCTTCACTATAATCTGCTTCGGCTCAGTGGGATCAAGCAGGAGGAGTCCAACTGACCAGGAGGCCTAAAAACAGGATGCAGCAGGTCAAACATTCAAAAACATTTTTGATCACATCCTCTTTTAATCTTGTCTCTCTCTGTCTGTACATGGATATGTGTGTGTGCTTTCAGCAAGGACAAAGTGAAGCCAGTTGTTGTTTGTGGGCTCTTTGAGAGTGATGCCTTTCTGAAGCTCTCTCTAGTATCCAATATAGCCTTGGATGACACAAACAAACACCAATCATAGCCTCATGATAAGTGCCTGACCATCCTTCATCCTGTGGTGATTCTCCATTCCCATGTGGGCTGTCTTTCACCTGATGCTGTCAGAATGCTCCCATGACCCCAAGGACCAGAGTGACTAAGTATTCCTGTGTCAGTGTGATATATTAATGCAGTAACAGAATGGATGTAACTCTTTGGGTCTTAATACAGCTCCCATAAACCCACAGACATCTCTAGCTCTTCCCATTTGAGTTTGTGCATTGGTCTAATGATACTCTTACAGTAGCAGCAATTACGGGATTTGCCATTAAGGGTGAATGGTGAACGATTTTCTGTGATGTGTTTTCACATGATAAAACCGACTGATGTTCCTGTTGAGTCAGTGGAACTCCTTATGTTTGGGGTTTGAACTGCTCACATGCTGCTGTGCCAGAGAAACAGCGAGCAAACCAAAGAGTCTAAAGGGCTCACATGTAATTCCTCCCTCATAAAGTACACAACCCTCCCTCCACTGAAATTCATTGAAGTGTGAAGACATGGCAAATATTTTAGGGGATAACATGCAAACTCCGCACAGAAAGGCCCAATTATATGTTTGATATAATTCTGATTTCATCTGAGACGTTTTTGATGCCCAGTTGAAAAGTGTAAAATTTGAATCTTGGACTTTCATAAAGTCACCATTCAGTCTTGATAATCATGGGGTTAGAACCAGCATTGTTGTGTTTTTTTTACTTAAACTAGCCTGTAGAATGAATACAACTTTCTCTTTATGTCTGCGTGTAAATACAACTGATGTTTGTTTGTTTAGCTGTCAGATTTTAGGCTCACTGTGGCCTCAGTCTTATTCCTAGTCCCTATTTGTCCAATTGAAGCTTTACTGTTGTTTGCCCCTTGCCAACATGAGAACTGGTCGGATCTTGGCTACTATCAGTAGTCAGGCCACATTGGTCAGAGTCTGGCCAGGCCCCTTGGAGACTTCCTGCCTCCTTTTGTCAACTCATGGGAAAATCGGACCAGAGACCAGGCATGAGTGGTACTTCGGCACTCTTGATGCAGTGCCATAGCTGAGGGCTCAACTTCATTTTGGCCATTTTCTGCTTTTAGAAATGGGGAGGTGGTGAGAAATAACTGTTTTGGAGTCTAACTTGCAGGTTGTCGTGGTGGTGATGAATTATCTCAGTGTGTTCACCCACCCTCCCCGTGCTGGTGTTCAGGAGCTTTCCAGTCATACAGCTTCACTAGTAGATCTCAATTTTTGGCTGGCACAAGGTTTCCCTGGTTTTTCATTCCCACCCACAGTGGTATTGTAGGTGGGCTGTGATGCATTGTCAAAACACACAACAACTGCCTTGTTCTGAGATCCCTCTCCCAGGTGCTTGCTTGTCTCACGGCTGTTGTCAGGGGTAATGATCTGACTAAGCAGATGAGGGAACCTGTGGTCCATCAGTAAAGACTACAGCCGCTACAGAACTACCTGATGTGGAGCACTGCATGTGTCAGCTCTGCATATAATAGGCTTTGAGAGTCTACATCACTGGTTTGCAGCCTGAAAGCAGCTTTGAAGATCAGCCTGTCCTGGCGTCCTGTGCATTTGTCTGTTTTATGGCCTTATATTCTCTTAGGTCACTGAAGTGTTTCAAAGTACAATGCAGCAGGTAATTTATTCACCGTGCTCTTATTTGTTTAGGAAACTAATCTCGAACCTTCTCCAACCTCCTGCTTCCCCTCCCACACACACACCGGCTGTGGCGCACAGATGAGATGAAAACAAACATGGACAGGGGAGTAAACATTTCCAAATGCTGACTTAATAAAAAACGCTCCTAGTGAAAACAACTGCAGAGACCTGAGGGCCAGTGATGTCTGTGTCGGCCCATACAGCTGCAGCACAGACTTAGTCTGCTGTAAGCCCCACTGAGCCCTCTTCTACCTCTGCCTGGGTGATCTCTATCTTACATCTTTAAGCTTAGAGACCTGAAACTGTTGTGCAAAATATACCTCAAGCCCACTGTCTTTGTAAGAGCAGAAGGAAATAAGTAATCTGGGAGCAGTGTAAACTCACATTATCACTTATTAATTTGGCTGGTGCTGCTTTACTAATTAAAACTAAACCCAAATGAAGTCTGTGGATATCCAACTGTGAGGACATGGACAGTGAACCAATGTCTAAAACTCTGAGTCCCAGTGGTTTATCACTGAATCGTAATAATCGTGTCCCGGAGGAACAGAGAAGCTATAATCATAGTGGATATCCAACCAAGGTTGCTTCTTCATTTTATGGTATAAAGGCAGAAAGAATTGGTTTACATGGCCAAAAAGTGGAGAAGCAGTCAGAATGAGATTTAAGAGAAAAATGATCGGATCCGGGTTCCCACAAAATTGCCCCGAGCAACAGAGCTCTGCAAAGAGCCGGCTCTCTGCTGTTTCCTGACAGCTCCTCATAACATGCTGTTTCTGTGATGGAGCTCAGCTTCTCCCGAAGGATTTCCTCTTTATCATTTGAAACTTGCAGACTGTCTCTCATCCAAGACTCATGGTCAGTTTTCAAGTCAAGTGGCTGACTCCAGTTGAAACATATCCACTATTTTAATGGTCTGTTTTTATGTCATCTGCTTTCAGAAGCAGTATTCAGCTGTGCGTCTCCTATCTGTGTTCTTCACAGTGCTGGGTTGTCATATTTGATATCAGAGCTGAATGTATTGCACAAAGTTTAAATAAGAGGTTTTTCTTGAGGTAAAAACAGACCACCAAGAGCGGGCATCTGGGTGGTGGGTTGAATTTGAATTTGCTGCCAAAAAGAGCTTGCTGTTCTGAGTCAAATCAGACTGTGTTTCCGCCTCCACTGACCCCCTACTGAATGCTAACGCAATCTATGCAATCTTGAGCAAGACAAAAAACCTTTGGGAGACAGGGAGTATTGTGTTCAACTGAGTGCTCGACAGTTGCCCTGAAGTCATGTGAATAAAATTGTTTAAAAAACACACCAGAATAAGATCAGGAGTTACAAACTAGAAGAGAACAAAATTGGCACAACAAAATGGAAACAATGGCCACTTTAGGTGTTTTAAGATTAAGTTAAAATTTCCTTATCGCTCCTTCAAAGATAAATCATTTTAAATGAAGCATTTTGCAATGTTCATTTAGCCTTAAGAGGTTTACAAGAGAGCGGATATTTAGTCAGTGTGGTGCCAACTTTTTTTTGATACTTAGTGAGCTGACATACATTATGTATGTTGGCATCCAGTTGATCAACAGCTGTTCTGAATTATACATTGCAACTCTTGTAGATATTTTTTGTGAACATTTTCTAAGATAAACTCCTATTTTAGAGACTGGAAAGGTTAAATATTTGGCATTTTTGCTTGAAAAACTACCCAGACTATTATTTCCTTTTCAAAGCTTAACAATTAATTTATTAATTAATTATATATTTCCCCTTAATAATACATGTAATATTATTAACATAACAGTTCATAGTTATAGCAATAGATACAAAAATATGCAGTTAGTCCAGTTTTATTTTTCTCAGAAGAGCTATTTTGACTAATGGCTTCAGTTTGACATATTCCTTTCTAGCCCTGCACCCAGTTCTAATTCCTCAGTTCACTTCCTCTCTTATTTTTCATCAACCAATTACATCCTATCTTATACCTTTCATATCTCTTTCAGATCCTTTTTTCTCCCTTTCCTCTGTCACCCCTCTCTTCCCTCCTATCCCTCTTCAAATCCATTTTTATTCTTTGATGATAAGTGAGCAGAATCTGACCTGTCGTGACCTTGTTGCTCATCTGACATGCCACGTGAAGTGAGGTGTCACTGAGTTTGCTGGCAAATGAAGGCTGCAGCCACACTTAAAGATGAACAGAGGAGGGATAAGAAGTCGTAAAGTCGACTCTCTGATCTGTCGCTTGTCACACTGTCCCTGTGGTTTTGCAGCCCCTCCAAGGAGGCCGCTTGACACGTTGATGATTAGTTTGTTGGAGGCAGCATGGCCTCTCTGTGGCCCTCCACCTCCAGACTCCTCTAGCTTGGACAAAAACATCCTGCAACAGAAAACAGTGTTATACAACATCTGTGACAATGTCACCAAACCCCTCTTGAGCGACTAGGAATGGTCAACATTATTTGTCATCATTGGGATGGGTTATATTGTGCTGATAGCCAGAGGTTGCTGCAGACAGTATGAAGGTTTTAACAACTGAGATTGGACTTTGATTTTGTGAACAACCTGTTTCCCTAGCAACTAATAGCCCCACAGACCTTGAGGGATAGCATGTGTGTTTGTTTTAAAAGTTGGCTCTTTATGGCCGGGACTTGATATTGCATAAATAAGCCAATGATTTTCAGATGGATGGTTGTATTGATATGGAGGTTCCAAAGCAGTATGTTGTGTATTCATGAATGCCTGTACGCTCATACCTAAATTGAAGTGTGCATTTCTTGTATTCATATTATGTGCGTATTGATCTGCACAGAAGCACTTGATGTTCTGCCTCGTATCAGTCTTTGTTAGATGACCTGTGTCATACAAATCCCTAAAAATGTAGTGGGATTTTAAAGAAAGATGATAGTACAGGAGATTATAGATGGTGGATATTACTTGCGTTAAAATGGAGGGACACTTTGAAGTCATCAACTGAACCTCTTCTCGCTGGGTTGTTTAGGAATTCTTTTTTGCAATATGGGTGGTCAGAGCATTGATAAGATGGACCAGACTGTGTGCTAGCATCCTGCAGGTAGTGCTCTTAAGAGTGTAGCCCCCTGACAGCATAACAAAGCTAAGTGTTGTGTGTGCTTGTCTCTGGTGATATACTGTGAAGCCAGTGAGAGCGTCTTGTCAACCTGTGTCAGCCCATAACGAGTGGGTGCGTGATGATGATTTTTTTGATGTGTGCACTGCAGTGGGCGAGTGTTTTGTTTAATTACTTATTTAAATGAATATGTAAGTTTATTCTAACTTCTCTCTCCTTGGTCAGCTGTATTCTATAAACCTTTGATGTAACAAATACAAATTACAAATACACTAATGAAGTATCTTATTACTTTTTTGTATTTGACACACTGTGAAGGGATTTGTGTGTGGATTCCTGGCATGGATTTAAGCGTCAGTTCATAGAAATTCCTTGTCTCTGTACTTTATAATTTTCCTGTAGCACTGGGTATCGTTTGAAATGTTTTGATACTAGTGCCAGGGCAATATATTCCCTTAGTTTCGATACCAATATATAGATCATACTTTTTTGATATCTTTCTTGTAAGATTATAAACACTTCTTCCAACCAAACATTCCAGCGTCAGTATCTGTCAAAGAGTAAGTAAACAACAGTAAGAATCTGAAAAATTCAATGCTGTCTTCCAACATTCTCTGTTGGAGCATTGTGGTTCAATATCCAGCTCCATGTCCAAGTGTTTTCCCCCTTTCACGTGCGTCCATACTACCAATCACTGACTCTGTGAGGGTTTGTGTCTCTAATTTTCTCTTTGAGTGAGGGGACGCCCAAGGATCAGTCTCCGCTATTGATCTGCCAGACAGACAATTTGTTGTCAGAAGCACTTGACTTGTTCATTATTGGTTTCTGTGGCGAAGAAAAACATGAGCAGCCTTTCATTTCATTTGGATGCCCTCGTGAAGTGAAAGGGAAGGTGGAGAGGAAGAGCGAGTCAGACAGAACGAGGGAGAGAGAGAGCAGGTTGCCAATGAGAGCCTCTGAGTGGGAGGCAGCATAAGTTGGTTTGAAGAAAATTTAACAACAGAGGACAAGAGGCTGAGGCAGTGTCACCTCAGTGCTTATTTGACCTGCATTAACCTGAATGTACTTGAAGCCTGGCAGAGACAACAGCACTGCTGTCTGATGTGTCCTCCAGCATCAGCCAGCTAAAGCTGCCTGCTGTGCAAGTTGGCATGATTTAATTGAAACGAGTGAAATTTAATGTGACAAAACCCTGACTCATTCATCAATATGACGGAAGCTTCTGCTTGGATAGAATGAGAGAGAGAAAGGAGGAAGAGATAGATACATTATTCATGCAACATTTACAGGACACCTTGACTGGCGTGTTGATTTCACAGAAAAGAGAAGAACTTTGATCCTAAATTGCAAGGATCAATTGGGATACTATTGGGTAGATTTCTGCACTGGCCTGAAGAAGACCTGAAGAGACCGGAACCTGGCCTGTATCTGTATCTTTCAGTGAGACGCTATGGCCTAGACTTCTGTTTAGGTCTAAAATGGACACCAGCCAACCATACCAACGTCTTCAAGATCCAACTTGACCAAAACTGATGGGTACTGCCAAACTAGACATGAACTTGATACCGTTCACTGCAGCTGGACTCTTGCGATGTCACGAATTCAAGCGATAATCGCGAGATGAAATAGCACACAAAAGGCCATCTTGTCAGAATTTATGCGTTTTTGTCAAATAAGCCAGAGCACGGACCAATCAGCCTCCTGTGAGGATCTACGGGCATCTATGGGCGTGGCTTAGGTGTGCATGGGACAACACAGAGAGGAAAATTGTTTGTTCTAAACAGTTCTAAACATCAAAGTGAGCAAAGTTTCGGGTCAGGTGAATGAACCTAACCCTTGGCCCAAAGCTTTATTCTTCCTGTCTGTCCCCTTGCTGTTACCCTACTGTACTCTGTCTCTTTCCCACTGGGCATTGCATTGGCACACAGAAGAAATCTTTAGTAAATTGGAATAGTACCAAACCTAACCCGTTTCCCATGGTTCCCAATAAATAATGGGGTTTTGGTGATGGGTCCTGTCACAGCAAAACTCTTCTATGTCTTTAGTGAAATTTAAGGGAGAAACTTTCTTTCCCTTACTCTCACATCAAACGTGTTATCATGCAGTGAGATCTATCCAGATGTACAGTAAATGAGATAATAGGGCAGTGTCCACCTAAAGGCTGATGTAAGATCAGTTCCCGGAATAATTAAGAAAAGGAAATGACTAAGCTATAGGTGATATCATACATTTTGTAAAAAAAATTGTAAATGTCCCCGCTGCGGGACTAATAAAGGATTATTTTATCTTATCTTATCTTATCTTATCTTATCTTATCTTATACTGACTTATGAGAATCTATATGACTTCATTTTCTGGAAGCTTTCATCCTATGTGTAACTTCAGAACCATTGCTATTAATGTGCTGCGTTTGTTTAGCACAGGAGGCTTGGGGGTTCTTGTGCATTAGATCGATGTCTGTGGATCTACACTAACCTCTGTGTGTGGGCTTTTCCCCACAGAGCGTCCAGTGAATGCAGACCAGCAGGAGCGGACCCTGCTGAAAGGCGTATTCAGCGTCAGGAAGGGCAAGTCGCAGCTGCACAAGTGGGCAGAGCGGCAGGTCATCCTCTGCGGCACCTGTCTGATTGTGGCCTCTGTCAAAGACAGCCTGACTGGGAAGATGCACATCCTGCCGCTGGTGGGGGGAAAGGTGAGAGTTCAGTGTTTAGAGATCTAAAACCTGAAGAGGTATAAACGTTTCACTGTGCCTGGGAGGAGCCCACACTCAAGGCTGATTTTAGATACTAGTGATGAACTGTTCAGTCTTCTTTATTATCTGCACCCACCCAATTCGCACCGTCTGACCTACCAAAATATTAATGTTAGTCAGCTACCCGATCCCGACCCAACCCGCGTCCCGTTAACTAGAACTGGACTGAGGTCTGAGACAAGGACAGAGACAAGAGGACAGCGCCGCAGTCTTGAAATGTGTGTGTGTTTGAGAGAGAGAAGGTGGACTAGTGCACACAATGTTTCTGTAAATTATTATTAACTTATTTTTTGACCCACCCCCCAAAACCTGTGATATTTCATAGTAAATTTGTTATTACCATATGCAACCCATCATAAAATGCTTTAAAATCTCTAAAAATCCTCAAAGCAGGACCACCCGATATCTTGGCAGGCCTACTTGTTAAGTAGCTGAAACTTCCCTAATTTGTGTTCATACAGGTGGCAGGACCCCCCCCCCCCCCCCCCCCCCCCCCCGCCCTTTTTCCTTTTCACTTTGTAACACTGTCAAATGAGGGCAAAATGTTTACTTAACAATGACATTGTTATGAAAAAAAGATTGCAGCTTACATTTCTTACATTGCCCTCTCTCTCTCCAGCTCACACAGCTGAATAGAACCGGTCTGAACTTTTAGCAAGTCTAGGTAATACATCCTGGTAGTACAGTAAGATGAACACTGACATATAACTGTGTTAAGAATACTAAAAATGTAGATATTGTTTTAGCAATATCATTGCATTAATAAGTAATGATAATCATCGTTTTCCGTTTGTGTTTTCTCTCCCAGTGTTCCTCCTCATCGTATCTGTGTATTGTCTTTGTATTGAGGTGGAGGAGGTGAAGCGGAGGCAGCACTGTCTGATGTTCAGCTCAGCCGGATCACAGGCCCAGACATACTTTGTCAACTTTGACACACTGGCAGACTACCAGCGATGGCACCGGCAGGCATCAAAAGTAAGCAAGAAAAAAAGTGTCTGTGTTACTGTTTGTGTAGGACACAATATGTGTCTCCCATGATTTGTCTCAGGAGCAGTTTGTTTCCAGTTCGTCCCGCTGGGGTCCTACTTAAATCAGAGATTAGATGTTGTGACTACAGTTGTTTTCTGCCTGTTGAGTCATCCAATCAGAAACCACCTCTCTGAGTGTGTTTGATTGGCTCCACAGAGCCAGACTCCCAGCAGTGTCTGGCATTGATTGAACAGCATACCTCTATTCACATAGTTTATCTTTTTTTTTTTTATTTACTTCCACCAGATGGAACTTCTATTTAGTTTATTTTCTACAAAGGCACTCAGCATCAGATCCTTTTTTTTTTACCAGTCAATGTGGATTAGAGGATGCTAAAGGACCAAAAAACGTTTTTGTATTCATGTTATATACTGTGTCTTTCAGAGAATCTTCACAGCTGTTCTTCTTCAAAAAAGTTGTTTCTGTTCTGCCCAGCTTGCTTTGTCTCTAATATCCTAATTAATGGCTATTGTACTGCAGCTCCTTCCTGGAGCTGAACAGCTTCTGTGAGAGCCTCCACTGAGACAGAGCCAGCATACAATTAGCCATGGAAAGAGAAAGCCAACAGAAAAAAAAGAAAGAAAATCCAATTAGTTGCAGATTCATGCTAAGTCCAGGATCTCTCTCTACCATGGTGGTATGGATTACTGGGTTAGAGTCAGCTGTTTGTGCACTGTATCAAGCCTGAGACTTAAACGAGAGGTTTCTATGGAGACGAGGGATGACGACTGATGAAGGTTTCTGCTGAATTAGGGCCAGTGTTAATGCTACATTGCTCGAGTTGTTAGAGTGTGTGTGTGTGTGTGTGTGTGTGTGTGTGTGTGTGTGTGTGTGTGTGTGTGTGTGTGTGTGTGTGTGTGTGTCTGTGTGTGTGTGTGTGTGTGTGTGTGTGTGTGTGTGTGTGTGTGTGTCTATGTTTGTGTTTGTTAGTAAGTACATTTGACAGAACCACAGTAACTGGTAAAAAATATTGTCACCTGTCTCCTGTCTTCTTCCTTAATCACGTAGCTTCACAATGTTACACAGTCACAATGTTTAATTAGTTTGCAATTCATCTAAAACATCAACACTGTTTCTTTTTTTCTTTCTATCTCTCTTTCATTCTTTGTCAATCTGTGTCCATCCTTCTACTCTTCATCATTTAATTATTCTTTTAAAGAGGAGTTGTTTTTTTAATGTGACCAGCAGATGAGTAGTTTTCTGGAAGCAGTTTTGCCTTTGTCATCTCAAAAAGCGGTGACGTGATATCACGCTCCACTGAGCAGCCGTCCCATTTTCTGGGTTGCTGCACAGTGTGCAGCCTCGTAGTTAATGGAGGAGACTGTCCTCAGACTGGACGAGCACTGCTGGGTATTCTACAATGATGGCTGCTGGGAGAAAATGTGAGACAAAGCTGTGTCATTGCACTGTAACACTAGTGAGTGTAGACAGATATTTGAACTGTGCTTAAATAAGTACAAAATCACACATGTAGATGCAAACACACACTCCTTGACACTAGGTTTGCTACTTGTGAGGACATTGTGTGTCTTTCATTCATTCTCTGGGCAACGACTCTGTCTTAGGGCTGAAAGTGCAAGGAACCCAACAGTTCACCTGTCTAAAACAGTTTCAGCAAAGACTAAAGGAAGGATTATTAAAGGACTGTTGTATAGACTCGTTTTAGAAAGCTGTGCTTAATAATACTGGCAGCTCAGTGTACTGTATTACATGTTTTCTAAGGTCTGATTCTAACTGCCCGATATGAAGGAGTTATTCTATTTCTCTCTTAATTCATGATGACTGTGTTTCTCTGGAAGATAAAGTTCATTGAACTGGAAACTGGGGCATTTTCTGTTTGAAGTCTTTCCAGGCAGCTGGCTGCTTGCATAATCTGAGATGAATGTAGTTGCTTCCACAGTCCATTGTCCCAGCTCATCTAAGGTAAAAACTCTTGTCATGGAGCATGCTGTCTGGAGTATTAGGAGTTCACCACAAGGTGTGAGGTATTAGGGTGGTCGCCTCCTGATTGTGTTGATAAAATGCTTTACTTACTTTTATTGTCTTGATATAATGAGGTTAGGGAAAATACTGGCTTCTTGATTAGATTTGGTTGGTGCTCCAATATCGTAAAGCCATCAATATCACATGAGTATCACAAGTCAAACCAATTTAACATTTATGATAGCCCAAGTGGCAAAGCTTATAGTTTAAGAGAATTCTCCTGACAATTATCGAGTTGCACCACTTCTGATAATAGTGTTATTTCTAAAACTTAAAGTCCCAGATCAATTTTATTTTAAACTCTGCCTGCAGCTCAGTAGATGTTGTCAGGGCATTTGCAGACAAGTGTCAGGTGTGCTTCTCTATGAGCTACTTGTTGTGATATGGAAGATGCAATCTCTGACCCATCGGCTACCGGCATGATGACGGATAAGCCTCTGGGGTCAAGAGGCTACGTATATTTCTGGGGTTCCAGTGTAGCAGATATCAGGGCCAAGAATACCTTCTCTGTGCGCTGCTCATGGTTTAAAGTTCAATCATCAACTTGAGCTACAAGACTGAAGTTGCTCGCCAGACGTACTTTTTACCTGCATTCAACCAAAGCCTGCTCAAACATGATCGATCAATACTACTCGGACTACAAACAGAAATCAGAACGCTTCTGTTACCAAAATCTTGTTCATGCCAAATATGAAATAGTAGTACTCTCTCCAAACACTTAAAATTTCCTTTCTTAACTCTATATATTTGTCTGTGTGTGTTTGTGTGTGTGTGTGTGTGTGTGTGTGTGTGTGTGTGTGTGTGTGTGTGTGTGTGTGTGTGTGTGTGTGTGTGTGTGTGTGTGTGTGTGTGTATAGGTGGTGTCTCAGACAGTCAGCCTGGTGGACCTGTCGTGCTACAGTCTGGAAGTAGTGCCTGAATATCTCTTTTACAGTCAGGATATAACACACCTCAACCTGAGACACAACTTCATGAGCCTTCAGGGGCCTGGAGGCCTGCTCAACCTCCCCAGGTAATCACACATTCTTAACCTGAATAGTTTCATACAAACAGGGACGGAGGAGACCATTTTTAGCTGGGATCATGGCCTTTCAGCAGAATTTGTCTGCCTTTCAGAATATATTTCTGCACAATTGAAAATCTACTGCATTTTTTAATTGCTATTCTGTAGTTGACCCTGTTCTCCGGCATCAGTGCATTCGTTATGTTTAGTAGTTTATTTTCTTTGAGCACAGGGGATATTACTAAGACAAATACGGTGATCTAAATCAGGTGCACAAGATGTACATTTGATTAATATTTATGCATCTTGAGCTGCCGCAGCCTTGTTTGTTTACTTAGAAACAGGATGCATGGATAAAAGGAAATAGTCTCTCCTCTGACCAGTGACTCAGGATAGCCAGCCACCACTACCACTCACAGCACCTTGGGGAACAATAATAAGGTGGAGTTAATATGGAAGATCTGACAAGGCACCACCTTATTCATCACAGCCCAGTCTCTTTGACATGTGTTGCAATGTTAATGCATCAGAATAGATGCTTGGGATGTATTTCTATTTGAAACAGCCAGCTGATATCATAGAAGGTGATGGCGTATGTCATGAATCAACAAACGCACCGATGGGGTGACTTAAATACCTTTTTCAATGTGAACAGTGTCCTTTCTTGCCTAACGAGACACTGTCACTGATGTTTCCAGCTGCTTTCAAGGCAGCAGAACAAATAACAGCTTAACAGCGTAAGTGGAATGAATCTACGGTTTCTAATTTCCATAGTGTTCATCCTGGATGTTGAGCTTCAACTAGTTAGCTAGTACTATATATACCTTCTTTTTATTCACATTTCTTGCCAGATGCATTTTCCTGAGGCACAATTTGTAGCTCTTAAGAAAATACTCAAGCAGAGCAGAGCAGACCAGCTAGCATGCTGGTGCTCATCTGTGTCATTGAATCTTCACTGTATTTCCACCGCTCTTTCTAAACATCACAGTCACCTTCTGTTACTCATATGAAAGCAATAACAAACAAAACAAATTTATTTCCCTCGTAGATTTCTATGTTTTACTATGTTGGTGTTCAGTCACTGTTACGAAACATCTGTTAACGTGATATTTGTGCAAATGAACTGGGCAAATGTCACAATGAATATGGTAAGCAAGGTCCTCCATGCTGTTTTCTCTTTCTTTAGGTTTTCTCAGCTGAAGAGCCTGAACTTGTCTCACAACCGTCTGGGTGTGTTTCCTGAATGTGTGTGTGAGATCCTCACACTGACTGAACTCAACCTCTCCTGTAATAGTCTCCACACAGTCCCTGTGCAGATAGGCAACCTTCAAAGGTGTGACACAGTGACACACATGTACATATACTGCATACATACACTGTAGTACATTAATACAATAGTTAGGATATGCATAAACAAACAGTACACACTATTATATTTGAACCACATTATGTAATTGCAGCAGCACGTAAAAAGTTCACCAAGTTTTTCTATAAGAGGTAAATCCCAAAGACAACCACACAGTGAAGTTCTGCACACATTGTAATTTAGGTCACCTTAAAAGGAGACAGCACCTTTCTATAAAAAAGCATGAAACAACTGATATAGTCACAAACATGCCTCATACTGGGCAGAAAAGGTAACTTTCCTCTGTATTTCACATGCATGGTGGTTGTGAACAATAGTTATGAATGCAAAATTGCATATTTGAAGTGGTTTATAGGTAGATATTTTAGTGAAACAACAGTGGAAACAAATAAACAAAACAGGAAACACAATGTGTTGCCCTCAAGCATAGTGGGGATCCTCAATATTCAATCAGAAATAAAATAAAAACATTTATCATGAGATTATTTATTCTCTGTAATATCATGTGTTTTGTTGTTCATCTGTTTTATGATCTGTCAAAAGTGTGCACATAATGCTGTGAGGTTTTAATGATTTCATTGGAATGCATTGCTACAGTTTTTATCCTTCCTGCCTGCTTGAATGTTAAATGCTGCTAAGTAAACAATTACTATTTAACACATGCAGATATTTCGACTACGCGTTGAAGTAAAACGTTTTCTCCTCTACCTTAAAGCCTGCAGACACTGTCTTTGGATGGAAACCATCTCAGCTCCCTGCCTGAAGATCTGGGTGGCCTCTCCCAGCTCAACAGCCTCGGGCTATCCTTCAACAACTTCTCTCACATCCCTGCTGTGTTGGAGAGGCTGAGTGCAGTGGACAAGCTGGCCATGGCTGGAAACAGAGTGGAGAGTCTGGAGTTGTGTACTTTGGCCAGAATGAGCCACCTCAAAAACATCGACCTCAGGTAAAAGGCCAGCAAGAGAATAAACAGCTCTCAAACTCTGCACTTCCTTAGTCTCTTTCAGCTGTTCTTTAACCCCCCAAACACAGTCAATTCAGTGAATATGAGTTCTACTTTTTGTTTTTGTTCTTTTCTTCATTTAGCATAGACAGTAAGATAAATCAAATAATAAAACACAAACACAAGTCCAAAACCCGGCCACTCCTCCTAGCTTCAACTTTTTTTTTACTAAACCTCTATTTTAAGATACCAGGTTTGCTGAACACCAGTGTTTTTTTTCCCTTAATTACCCTGCTCCACACCTGTGAGCTGCCTACAACTACAGACGTACTTATTTCTTGGCCTTTGCACAAGCTGCACAGGAACAATTGGGGGCTAAGTGTCTTGCTCAAGGGGACCTCTGTGGTGGGTAATAAGGGATGTGAAAGCTCAAAGCATTGATTTTACGACCAGTATGACGATCAAACCAGCAACCACTGCTCCGCCCACAGCTGGCTAATAATTCAAACTGGGGAGTTAAATTGCGGTTTGGCAATGGCAGAATATAATTAAAAGGGCAAGGTGCATCTGTGGTGAGTTAGTGGGCTGGCAGCTCGCATAAAAGAGAAATTGTCGTTTATTAACAGAATCGATGGCGTCAGGATCTCAGCACAGTTCCTTACCTGACAGCCCTGAACTTATAATTTCTTTACTTTTTGGTTGACACTTGCTTTTAAAGGTTGGTTAAATATGGATAGACAAGTCTGACAAAAAAGTTATGAGAAGTTGTACCTCAATGAAAAGGGAGAGACAATGGAGTGGTTCCAGTGTTTCCTCCAACAAACACAATATCTTGGATGCCGATGTTAGATTTTTATTGAATTTATCAGTCATTTTTAAATCACATTGATAAATATGATAAGACTTCAGTAATGACTATGTTTTTGCTCTATTATTCTGGCCAAAGGTAAAACTGCAGTGATGTATTCCAGACTGGAAGATTTTGAGGACACATGTTTACTACTATTATTAATTTCCGTATATTCCTCAATAGTTCTGACATTCGCCCAGTTATATATGCTGATGATCTGTCACTATAAATTTGAATAGCCACTGCGTATCATTTGAAAAAACTTTGCAACAATCCTAAATTACATTCCAGTACTATTTTGATTTAAGAAAGTATGACATTTTAGAGTTTCTCGACTGTATCAAGCATTTCATCTAATACTTTTTCTACTGCTCCAGTAGAAATAACTAGTGATATTACATCTGTTGTGTTCCTTCTTAATGCAGATTGAATAGGCTGCACTGGGTCAAAAGTGAGAGTCTAGAGGCAGTGAGCCAGGTGACCCAGCTGGACTTACGGGACAATTGCTTAAACTCACTAGACCTGAGCTCAGTCTGCAACCTGGAGTCTCTGCACTGCCAGCGCAACCAGCTGGGGACACTCACACTCAGCGGATTCACACTGCGCATGCTTCATGCCAGCAGCAACCGTGAGTCAAACAGAGCGTCAACTAGCTGCTATTATTGCCTCTCTCTGCTGTTTGAATGTTTAGGCCCTTCTTCCTTTTGATACATTCATCTTATAAACACACATATGAACGCGCCAGATGTTAAGCTGCTGATGGCTGCTTTTATCTGCCCACAGGCCTTACAACAGTCAACATCTATCCAGTCCCTAACCAGCTGACACACATGGACCTATCACAGTGAGTTCTGGCTGGGAAGAAGAAATGGCTGTGGTCTCTGTGTTCACAGATCTTTGAACAGAAGCTCTGATGTCTAAAAATAGTATATTTATCTTAGTGCTCATTAATCTAGTTGTGCACAGTGCTAAATGGAGGTAAATTAAGTTAAATTCACAAATGGATAATCGATACCTAACAAAAGCAAATATTCTGTGGAATCTACCCAGTGTGGCCTGTTTTTATGTACAAGGTAAAGATGCTAAACAAATGCAATGAGTCCCGAAATACATCCTTTTTAATGCTGGTTTGACTTTGCAGATAGTTGTCTGCCCTTGTGGCTGCATCAGTCAAAGATTTTAAAATAAATTAAAAAAACATCCTATTTTAAGGTAGTGAACCACACACACCTTTTGCCTAAGCATAACATTTCACTCTACCTTATTTCTGTGATGCAACTATATACCATTCTGGCTTTAGGCCTGAGTATGCACAGTAAACCTTACGGCATGTCAGGGGTTAAATAAGCCATCTTGTGCTTTTGACCCACATGTAAAAAACATTAGCAAAATGTCCTTTTATCTAGTCAACCTCCACTACTAACTGCAGCTACGAACAGTTTTTATTAAAATGCAGATAGAGATCATTAGCATGCTTAAATAACCCTGGAGGATATTACGTTGGCCTCCTGTTTATCACAGTTTCAAAACTGTTTACTCATCTGTGCAAGTAAAATGCCAACGCTGCTCAGTTTGAGTGTTTATGTGTGTCTTTCTATGTGTGTGACTGTGTGTGTGTTGAGACAGGAACCTTTTGGAGTACCTTCCGGACTGGGTGTGTGACTGCAGAAAAATTGAGATGCTGGACGTCACGCACAACCTCCTGTCTGAGCTTCCTTCCAGGTTACTGACCTTATTCTGTCACTAATCCTGAACCCCTTCTGCTGAAACTTTATATTTAATGTTGCAGAATTTGAATGTTTTCAGCCTCTTGTGGTAAATAGATTGCTATCGTGTTCAGATTAAGAAAATCAGGTGTCACTTTACACATGGTCATGCTTTTCTACTGCTCACTCTTTTGCTTTTCATATTGTCAATCTTGAGTATTTGTTATGGTAATAAGACCATGTAAAGGACAAGGCACAAAAGAGAGCTGATATCGGTGTCTTTGTGTAAAACAGTATGTGTGCCTTTTGATTGCAACTGTAAAATATGGCCTTCCTTAAGTGCTTGCCAATTCGTTCGCTACCAACACTCAACACAGATATTTGCATTTGAATGAGAATTCAGAAAAACTTTTGCAAATGAGATAATATTCCTCTATCCACTGTACGCATGCATGATTTATGTGATGTTTCAGGAGAGAATAAAAAGCTGCAGAGCTTGTCTGTTCAGGCAGCCAAGCTGAAAAGGTCATTGGTGGATTAGTGGGCAGCCAGTAGTGAAGTCTGCACAGGGAGACAATGTTCTTTAGTTTGTTGCCTTTTTTGTTGGTCTGTTCTTTTTCTCTTGTTCTAATCTGGCTCTCTAATGTCTCTTCTGGCCTCCAACAGACTGCTCAACAGCTTGAGTTTGAGAAAGCTGCTGGCGGGGAACAACTGTTTGCAGAGAGTGCCTGACCTACTTGACCACATCCCTCTGGAAGCCCTAGACCTCCAGCACAACAAGCTAGCCGAGCTCCCTGAGAGTCTGTTTTACAAGGCCTTAAAGTGAGTCTCTACAACTCTTTCTGTTTTCTCTTTCATTCTGTCCTTAAGAATATTTATGCTATTTGTTGACTCTTTTAGCAGCTGGTTCCTCTGCTTTGAAATGTTTACCTGTAGCATGTTCACTGTTTGGTTGAGGTTGACAGTTATTGTATCACAGCTCATTGTTTTGGGGATGAAGTATAGATAGTATGGAGGGATTGTGGTGAAAATCAATGGAGCATTCCAAAACGTAACCGGAGCTTAATTCCCCCTCCTATTTCCTGTGTGGTAAATCACTCAACACCCATTAGCAGTTCAAATGCCCTAATGTACTTTACTGTCTCTAATACTGAGACGTAATGGCAGTGACTGCTTTGTGATGGATGGGTTCATGAAATGTTGTCGAAGAGCTGCACAGTTTACAATGGAAAGCAGTTACACTCAGGACTGAAATACACTAGTACCAAAATATGGCTATAGAAACTAGGTTGAGGTTACACTTCCACAAGGCCAATGAGGTGTCAACAGTCTTATAATGTTTGTGGGCTGATGAGATATTATTGCACTTTAATAATGTCTGACTCTGATTTAAAACAACAGCGTGACAAGGTTCATTCCCTCATTTGCCTGAAGGACAGGTTTTATTACTGTTCAGTATCTGATACGTTCAGAAAGTGACTTATCAGCATCAATTACATGAGAAAAGTGGATCTTAAATTGCCTCTTCCCCTTGCAGGTTCAACAGTATGTAAATCAATGCTTGGAATGAAGTAATGGTCTGTGTTTAGAAGTATTCTCTTCAGTACAATGAGAATTGTCTCACAAACTTGTTAAATATTAAATACATGACAAGACAGTGGCACCGCACAAAAACAGCTCCTTGCTCACTATAATCCTGAAAATAATAAGACAATGTTGAGCTTGATGTCAGTCGGCTTTGTTGCATTGCCGCAATCTGCAGGACTGTCCCTTGCATCATCAATTCATTTTCATTATCCGCATTGCCATTGCATGCGTGAAAAGGAGCAAGACAGAATTGTTTCTGAATGTAGTACATGTGTGAATAGTGAAAATCAATAGCGATGCCTAAAAGGTTATTCCAGTAATTTAACAGGAACTATGTGTGAAAAAGGCTCTTAAAAATGTACTGATGCTTCCTCTCAGGCATCTCATATTTTTAGCATCAGTTTCTCTAAATCCACTGTAAATGAGACAGGACTGGCTGTATACAGTCCTCAGATGCAAACCTGGCAGGATGATTATCTGCATACACTTTTCTTTAACTAATGTTTATTTGTCTTCTCCAACAGCCTAAAATACTTAAATGTGTCAGCCAATGCCCTGGAAAGTATTCCTCCCAGCAGTCCATCCGAGGAGAGCCTCAGCACACTCCAGGAGCTCTACCTGACGGGCAACAACCTGAACGAGAACTGCGGAGCTCTGTTGGTGGGACACCAGAACCTGCGGGTCCTTCACATTGCCTACAACCAGTTGCTCTCCTTCCCTGCCAGGTGTGTTACCTTGGCTTTCATGTCAATCAGTGTTATTCATTTATGATTTTACTTGTTTAGCTCACTAGATTTTTTCCCCTGTCGTGTTTGTGTGTCTTCAGTAAACTGAGTAAGCTGGAACTGCTGGAGGAGCTAAATCTAAGTGGCAACAAGCTAAAGGCTATCCCCTCCACTGTGTCCAGCTGTAAGAGACTGCATACCCTCATAGCACACTCCAACCACATTACTGTCTTCCCAGAGATCCTCAACCTGCCTGAGATCAAGGTCAGACTTACTCTGGTTTTATTTGCCTGACCAGTGTGTGTACTATTATGGTCTGTTACAGCTCATGTGTGTTTTGTATGTTTGTAGCTTGTTGATCTAAGCTGTAATGAGCTGACGGAGATCCAGCTGCCCGAGTCGCTGCCTTCCACTCTGCAAGAGCTGGACCTGACAGGCAACAGCAGCCTGATGCTGGAACATAAAACGCTCAACCTCTTCAGGTGGGTAATATAACCCAGACCAGTTCATTCTTATATGTGAAGCATAATGACTGCACAAAAGATACAACATAGCTGTGTAAGAAAATGGTGCATATATACCTTCTACAATTTCATCTAGTAAATTTCTTCTTGTTTAGTCATATCACCACCCTGAAATTAGACCAGAAATCCACCACGACAGCAGGAGACACACAGAGTGCCTCCACTCCATGGAACCACGGTTACTCTGAAATGAGCGGCCAAAGGAACAAGTGAGTAGTGCTTTGTGTTTTTCTATGTTTGTTGGCAAAAATAAAGGGCTTAATTGTCGATAACTGCAGACATCATCTCTTTGAAATTTCATATACAAGTAAAGGAGAGGACTACACAAGTACTCATTGTGTCAACAAATCAGTTTTTTTGTGTTTAATATCTGTAACAATGTTATGTGCATCAGTGTTGTGAGCCTGGTATGCCTGACTGCTCCTCCGGGGTCATGGCCAACACAGGGACCCACACAGCAGTGTCTTTTATCAGCTATCACCTCTTGACCTGGAGCTGCAGTGTTGAATGCTGAAGTGTGTATTAGTTTTACCTCTGTATGGGAGGTGCTGAGTCATCTGTGTGTTAATGTGGATCCATTGTTTGTGACAGGTTGTGTGTGTCCGTACTGGCTGTAGACCGGTTTGGAGATGGTGTGGAAGCATGTTATGGCATCTTTGACGGAGACCGCAACGAGGAAGTGCCTCGGCTGCTGCAGTGCACCATGGGAGATGTGCTATGCGAGGAACTGCAGCACTCCAGTATTGACAGTGTGTATATGTGCAACACTTTCATCACCTCACACAGGTAAGACAGATTTGTTTTATTTTTTTTATTTAGTCAGATTTTTTACCAACATACAATTGCACTCTTACTGCAGTTTTGTAGGCTGACACCAGTGAATGTAAGAGTTTGTCAGCAGCGTTGTTTGTTTATGTATTGGACAGGAAACTAGGAATGGCTGGCCAGAAACTGGGTGCTTCTGCCTTGCTGTGTTATATTCACCATGAGCCTTCAGATCCAGGAGGCTACTTTAGCCTCACTGTGGCCAACGTGGGGACCTGCCAGGCAGTTTTGTGTCGGGCTGGCCGACCTGTCCCTCTCTCTAAGGTTTACAGCTTGGAAAACTGCACTGAGGAGATGGAGAGAGTTAAACTCAGTAAAGCCATTATTACCGAGGTAACGCACAGCTTCTAAGTATGTTTGGTTCCTGTTTTTACACTAGAACCATTATGTGGAATTTCTGATCTAGTGTGTGCAGCTTCATATTCAGAGGTGTATATTTTATGAAGCTATGGGCGCATCTACAATTCTAATGGCTCTTCTGTATTACAGGATAACAAAGTGAGTGGGGTGACATGCTGCTCTCGCCTGCTGGGCTGCTCTTATCTGTCTCCCTGGGTGCTTCCAAAGCCCTGGGTGCACACTGAGCCTCTCTGTACCAAGGATGAGTTCTTGATCCTGGGGAATCGAGCGCTGTTTGAACGAGTCTCCTACCAGGAGGCTGTCTGCACTGTGCAGGCCATGCGGAATCCTCGCGCCGCTGCCAAGAAGCTGTGTACACTCGCTCAGAGTTATGGTTGCAAGGACAACATTGAGGCTGCAGTGATATTCCTGCATATTGGTGAGGACAGCTGTACCTGTGAGCCACCTGTCTCCTCCAGTGAACCGCGTGGTCCCCCTCCCGTCGCTGTGCCAGTGACTGTGACCCCTGGCCCCACTGACCCAGCCACCCTGTCATCAAGCAGCGGTATTGTCTCTGAGTTCAACAGTGAGACATCAGCCTCAGAGGTGGGCAGCGAGGCGGGGTCCACCGCTTCAGACGAGCACCCGTCCTCTGGCCCTGCATCCCGCCCAGAGAGACGCTGTAGCCTGCACCCTGCTACTACACTGTGTGGGATCATGGTGCCAGGCTCAGTCGGGGCAGGAACCCACCCAGGCCTCTTCCAGCGGCAGCCCTCCTCCGCTACGTTCTCAAGCAACCACTCCGACAACGGCTTGGACAGTGATGACGAAGCTCCACTTGAGGGGGTTATTTCCAATGGCAGCAAGTTGGAAGTGGAGGTCGACATTCACTGCTGTGCATTCCAACTACGGTCAGGGGCCCCTGAGAGCCCCAAAGACTTGGATCTGGAAAAGCGATGCTCTGACTATCCCAACGGCAAAATTCGAAGACAGAACAGCGTGGTGGTTTCTGCTACTAACGGCTGCCTTCTGGCTGTGTGCGGCAGAGAGATTGCAGACCTCAAAAAGTCTCCTTCCACATGCAGCCTGTTTGGGAAGAAACTGTCCAATGGCTCTGTTGTGGCCCCCGAGGACAGTCATAATCTCATTGAGGTGGCCCTGGAGGCTCCGAAGAAGAAATCTGGCTACTTCACTGCCCCAGCACAACAGGACCCTGAGGACCAGCTCATTGTGCCTCCTAGTCTGGAGCAGGAAGTCAGGGAGCAGCTCAGAGGTCAAAGCCCTCTAGTCTCAGGCCCCCCCTTACCATGCATACCCCCTTCCCTTAAAGACCCTGTGTGGGATCATCCACACCCACCTGCATTTGCCTCCAACCTGGTCCCAGGTCCAGGACCGGTCCCCATCCTACAGCAGGAAGTCTACGATACCGCCCTCTAGAGGGGGGGACACAGCACATCGTCATATGGCTGGAATTCTGTGATTGTGCCATTCCAGGGCAGAAGTTGAGCTTATTCTCATACAGGGGGGATATTCCAATTCAAGTTGCCATGCAGATCTTTACGGAGGTCCAGACAAGCCTGTAGGACCTTGATAGTCACTAAGTGATGCTGCAGCATTATTATGAGGTAAAAAACTTTTTTCTGTGCACGGTCTGAGCATCAAAGAAAATAGGAGCGACCAAAATCCCAGTTCATAACATGACGTTGTGAAAAGGTCGGCTGGCTATCGTAGACCAAAACATGCCTGACTTGAGATGGGATACCACATCTGTTAAAACATGTCAGCAACATTTCCCTTTACTTGGAAAGCGAGCAATCTAGAGGGTGTGAAGGAGAGATTGTGTTCAGTGAGGTCAAACCTCCTCTCTGGGGGCTCAGTGGTCCTGAAGAGAAGCCCTGTGACTGAAACTTGAAAAAGTGCCTACTGCAGACGACTCAGCCTAGAGCTCCCCGTCATCCAGGCTGCAGGGGATGTGAGCTTGTTTGTTGATTTTGGAGGAGGGACAGTGTCTCCAAGAGACCCGCACTGGCACAGCTTCTGCTCTCCTCCTCTTCCCGGGGCTTAAAAAGGAAATCAGACAGTATAAATGCTTGTAAGGCACATAAGACTAGAAGATATGAAGACAAAATAACTGCATATACACAGCCAGAAACCATATGGTCGGGTTTTATTTTTAACTTTCCCACACAATATGTATAGAATTGTCAATATAGGAATAATTAATTCATTACACTATAGTACACACTCACAACTAGCAATCAACTGACGTGTGCTTGAGCTGCTGAAACCAAGATTAAAAACTATCGCTATTTAGAGCAAAGCACTTTGAATAGCTGTCAAAAATGATATCAAAGTCATACGACTGTACAGTGCGGATGTGTTGAAGAGTTCAGAAACTCTCATGACAGTTTTATCTCTGACTGTGCATGATCAAATGGTCTCCTTAAAAAACTGCATAGAGGAATAAAAGTTCAATTTCAAATTAGTTATTTTAATGGTCACAGATTAGTGGACCCCTGGATATCTGGTTATCATTTACTTTTTTTGATTATCAAGAGACGAAGGACGAAGGCAGTATTTGTATGTACAGTAATATATGTCCACTGGTACTACGTTTGTACATTTTAGTGTATCCAAACTTTGAGGGCTGCTACCCTTTTAATGTGTAAACATCCATCCATGTCCTTGCAGGCAGATTCACTTATTGACATTTTCCCATCTTAGATAAACATTTCTTTCTGCTTTGCTTTGTAATGCATTGCCCACACATCCAGATGACTTTCAGGATGTCTTATATTGGCCCATTATGAACAGAACTAAATCTGGTCTGTGTTCACAACATCCCACAAATTTGAACCACAGTTCTACAAGTATAGCCAAAAATTAGGGACATAGGGACATATATATATATATATATATATATATATTAGGGACAATTAGGGACATATACATATTTGTGGCTCTTTTTTATATTGCATATATGCCATTTCCTGATCAGTGGTCAATGCTCCATAAGAGTCCAGATCACACAGTTGATATAGAAAAAATGATTATCAGTGCAGCAACAGTATAAGGTGCTGCAATGGAAATGCACCAGTTCAGTTCCTTCCTATAAGTAAATAATGCATTTCCCCCATTAAGTCACATACAGTGCTTAAGCAGGTAATATCATCAGTTCACAGTTAGCAATCGTTTTCCATTTTTTTTGTTTCCATTTTTGAAACTACATTTTTTTTATTTGAATTAAAAGGTAATTTTTGTTTAGCCCTGGAATCCTCAGTTATCCGTTCCTGAGGCTCCCCACCTTGTGCCAAAAGAGAAAGCAGCTGCCGGGGCTGCTGTTGTTATAAGAAGGCCAAAGTTGGGTAATTGCTCATGTCAGTGATTACTACATTACACTTATGTTTTTGGTTGCCACTCCAAGTTGTTAGTGGTGCACTTCTGGCATTCCACAGCTGTTGCATAGCTGGACCTTTCAGTGTTCCCTTTTAGCCTTAAAGAAAACACTTCTCAATATTTTTGAAAGGAGAAGCCCTTTGTTTCCTCCCACTCATGTTCTTTTTGTTACTGAGGTCTTTAGCTCTGGGGTGTTGTTTCTTAAAGCAGCCCCTCTGTCCTTTCTTTGCTTCACAGGAATGAGTGATAAGTCAGTGATGAAGCCTTAATTGATGTGTGAGTCTGAACCCTTTTCTTATATTTTGCAAGTTTTAGTCTCATGGTTAAAAGCACTTTGCACATATAAAATAGTTATATTCAGAGTTATGTACATTTGTTTAATATATGAGATATTTTTCAACATAGTGTGCTTTGATTATGTGACTTCCCTCAGTCCAACATATCACTTATTGTCTATGAATACACAGCCAACAAAAAATGTGCTTACTTAGAGTGACATAATGACAATTCACATTCACTTTATGGTGTGTATTTAATGTGACACACATTTCTTATTTCATCAAAGTTTAGTTTTTTTGCTTTCAATCACATCCGGATTTTACTTAATGATATTTAAATTCAAACAGCACTACAAACCACCAACTTTACTCTTACTCTCTATAAATATGAATTTGCTCCCCCTCCTGGCAGAAAATGAGGCTGTTATTGTTGTTTTTTATTTATACCAAGTATGGATATTTGGTTGAAACATTGTTCAAATTCATTCCTCGACATCTGGCGTACCTGAAAAATGTTTTTTGAAACCTCTCCAAAATAATAACATGTAATGAGAGCATTTGTCTAAGATAATAATTACCATAATTGACTTCAAGGAGCCAGTATTGTACTTATTAGGCTTATTTAGAATTCAGAAACTGATGCCAAGTTAAGTTTTGAATGTTTCTTTTTCTAAAAATTAAGAATGGGAAACCATAATTTATTATGCGGCTAAGAATTTGCTTCCAGTCACTTTACTGATCAGACTGTGCCGTGTCTGAGATGCCAAACACCCGGGACTGACACATGGTGACAGGCGTCTGGACCGATGGCACTGTAACATGTATGGGCACTACAGGTGTAGCTAGAAAGACAGATTATGATTGTGAATATTATTGGCACACATCTGAAACAAGTTGGAAGACTGAACTGTTAAGCAAGTTTGGAGAGGAGAAGTTGAACTTTCCATAAGGTTTCAAACAAAATGGTGGGAATCGCTTATACAAATATGCAAAGTGTCAACTGTAAATATATTCATGTATATCAAAGCTTCATTTTCATCACCTAAAACTACAAGAATCCTATTCTCAATTTGTCTGAAAATGAATAATGACTGGTGTATGTACAGTATGTATGATGTGCGTAATTTGGGATTGTGTGTACAAGTTGCATTGCTCTTTTTATTTTCTGATGGATCATTTATTAGTTTGGACTGCATTGCACTGCTACATTTAGTGCTATTTAAAATCACCTTGGTCTGTTTTTTTTTTTAAATAGTAGTGCATTCATTCTGTCTGTCTCCTTGTTCACACCATATATTCACCCACTGTCCTGTCCAATATATGTTTCCAACTTGAAGTATATTTGAATATTGATCCATCAGTGTGCATGTACATAAGCCGACTGTGTGCGTAGAGACAGGAGGATGGAGCACAGGGTACAGTGCATTGGCTTCAAATATTCCCTTTAATTCTTTAGTGGAGGGGGTCCAGTAGTGAGATGCTCCTCATCCCCTCTGTGCACCAAAATAGAGAGTCTGTGCGTTTGAGTAGGCAACACTATCAGTGTTTTTTAAACTGCTGATTCATTTCTTAACTGTAAGGGATCATTTTCTCTCAGCACAACTTGACAAGCTCCCTGTACAACTACATTGCTAAGTGTCTGTTTGTGTGTAAAATGAAGCTTAAGTGCACACATCCAGTAAGTGTATGCATGCCTGTGTGAATAATGGATTGACTGTAATTCTGCGTGGGTATGGTGAATGAAGCGGATCCGAGATGCTCCAGTTGTTTAACATGTGACCAAAGTAGCCATTGTTTAATCTCACGGTTCCTTTCTGTACTGTACATTATTTTCTAGAAATGCTTGAATATTTTTTCTTGATGCCAAGAATCTGGTGTTTATTTTTGTACTTCATTATTTCATGCAAATTTATATTCCCTCTCCACTACAGAATTTAAAGTGATTGGGATTCTACAGAAAACTGTCTCTCATTATGGTACTTTTTTTTGAAGGTACTTATTAAAGCTGTATTAAATGTTGAAAGCATGCCCTAAATATAAATCAACATAAAAGCATAGAGTACATACAAAATGCGATTTATTTGTACAAAATGGAGCATATCTAATATTTTGAGGTTTTTATTCTAGCATACAGATTACTGCAGATTACATTAATTTTATGTTTATTATTCAAAAGATGTATTATTTAGGAACAGGTCTAACAATGAGCACTTTTGCTGATCAGACAGAGTTGTACTCCCCTTAAACTTTTAGAGTGGAGGATGGTCGTTATTTTTATTTGAAATGCTGCTATCATTAGTTTTGAGCAAACACGCTGTTTTAAAAATTACTTTAAGCCAAGTAGCAATAAAACTTTTTACTGTGAATTGTTTTGTCCAGTGTCCATTTTGCTTATCATTTTTATGATGATTTCATGCCAATAAATATCAAAATTACTCTTTTTGGTCAGTACAAGATAAATGTCTACAGTTTTACTTTGTCATAATGTAATATGATGTTTACCTTGTTTTCTATTGATGTTTTCTGCTCTAAACAATTCCCATCTGTCCGTTCCAATTTCCATACTAACATACTATTTGCTATGCTAGATACATCGAATGTCAAAGACAGTAAGCATAAAATACCAGGATGTCCTACTGCATCCAGTAACAAGCCTGCAGGCTTTCTGGCTTTTCTGACCCACTATCCTCTGCCCAGTTAATATGTGAGCAAGAGGGTCAAAGTTCAAGATTCAATGTTACGAGGAAGTAGTATGTCTTAATTGAATGCATACTGAATGCAATAGTATGTATTTCTATAAGGGCAGCTGCAGTATGTAAAGGTATCGAAGTAAAAGTATGCGATTTGCAGCTCATGGGTTGAAGTCATGGGTAAATTGGTGATTACAGTAGATCTGCCATCTATTGGTGAAGCTCAGAATGACTCCTGTAACTGTTGTAAAAAACAACATAAAATCTTAAAGTCAGCAGAGAAAGCTTTGCTCCATTCTTCTCCTTTGATGCAGGAAATACATTTTAAATTGTTATCCAGATATTCTCCTTTCAAGAGCTTGAGACATTTGGTTTTGAGAAATGCTGATTCAGTCGATTATAAAAACCTTCTGTATCAAGATCCAACTGCCAGGATTAATTATCAACAGACCGAGTTCCACTCTGACTATGCTGAGATCTAAGGAGCGCGCAATCATTTCAATCTGCAACACAAATTATTTTACCTAAAAAGAGATCTAGGTCTATGAAACCCCAAAGGACCGCACCAGGGTGACATCAGACAATCTTATTCTAAAACTAACTGGCAACGTCCGATATTCTTTGTTACAAGTTCTGTTTGTCTGTACTACACAACTGAGTCCTCTAGAAAAAATATAATACATATTATCTGGGAGTATTTCTGGCAATCGAAGTATTTCTCAATATTCCTTTTTAACCTGAAAAGTTGTTTTTATTATTAATAAATGAACAATTATTAATAAAGAATAATTGATATTGGCGTGGGCTGCACAGTGGTGTAGTGGTTAGCACTGTCGCCTCACAGCAAGAGGGGCCGGGGTTCAATTCCCGGGCTGGACAACCTTCTGTGTGGAGTTTGCATGTTCTCCCCGTGTCAGCGTGGGTTCTCTCCGGGTTCTCCGGCTTCCTCCCACAGTCCAAAGACATGCAGCTTAGGTGCATTGAAGACTCTAAATTGCCCGTGGATGTGAGTGTGAATGGTTGTTTGTCTCTATATGTCAGCCCTGCGACAGACTGGCGACCTGTCCAGGGTGTACCCTGCCTTCGCCCATTGACAGCTGAGATAGGCTCCAGCACCCCTGCGACCCTTAACTGGATAAGCAGGTTACGGAAAATGGATGGATGGATGATATTGGCGTGGTATACTATAGCTTCACATTTATAGAAGATGTAACAGACATAGTAAACAGGTATGTAAACTGTAAAAAGTAGTAGTATAAAAAATATTCTACAAAATCAAGTTGAAAAACTTCTTCAAAGTATAAAAACTGGATACAGAAAACCACATTCATTCAGAGTGAATACATGATAACACCTTATATGACAAAAACTCCTGTGTTGTCTTGTCACAGGGGTCGCTAATCAATCCCACTTTTGATCAAATAGGCTTAGAAGAAAAGTCTTAATAATTGTTGTCCTCATTTGTCCTTTGCTTCTTTAGCTCACGCACTGACCTGAAAGCTCTGACAGCCAACACTGCACCAAAGATGAAAACAAACACCCCCGCCACCCCAAAGAGACCTCCTGCAATATCGGCGCCGTGAAACTGGCACTCAAATCCCTTGTGCCCTTTGCTCTTGTACATCTGCTCTCTCTCCGTACAGATAGGATCATTGTAGGTTCCCTGCAGCTTAATAAAGTAGAAGGCCAGTGCAGGGATGTAGCCCAGGCCGATCAGGAGGTTCAGCAGAGCCTCCCCAAGCAGCACAGGGGGCCAGCGGTAAGTCACCTTGAAAATCCCCAGGGCAAGCATGGCACACGCGTAGATCATTAGAACCCCCCCGCAGGCCATGGTGAAGGCATACGGAGGCTGCTTCAGCTGATGGAACAGTCGGTCCAGCTCCTTCACCCTCTCTGCATCGGCTCCAGTGAAGGCATTGGCTCCACCGAAGTGATAATAGTAGATTCCACCGAGGCTGGCCAGGTCACGGTAGCCCCCGTTGTTGCTGTACGGCACTCCAGCACAGATGACCAGAAGCAGATTCACAAACACCTCCATAAGCTGGCAGAGACCTGGGAGACACAGGAGAAACACAATACTGACATATGAGGATAGCAACGCGGTGAGGATAGAGCTGAAACCATGAGTCAATTTAGTGATCCAAAAAAATATTCTCTTTTTTTAAAGCAAAAAGGCCAAATAGTTGCTTGTCTCAGTCTTTGTCCACTTTTTAATTGGAACTTAATAAAGCATGTTTAATGGGTGATTAAAAAGAGAATGTAATAAATACCCCCCAAAAAACACATTACATTATATTGTATCAAATAAATTTTGGGGCGACACTAACAAATTCAAGAAATGACTGATGAGCATGCACTTTGATTGTTACCAACATCTCACAGAAGAACTCTAACATAGATATACTTGCCTCTGCTGGTTAAGATGTATCTGAGATTGTAAGGAGCTTGTCTGTGTTGTGGCTCATAATTCTCCCCTTCAGAGTGATAGACCGGAGTCTCTCTGGACCTAAAAGGACAATACCACATAATGAATGATATCACTACAAGACATGTCGTTTAACATAAAAATGCAAATAAATAACTGCAACAGATGGCGAAAGTGTGAGTAGAAGACATGACAGTGAGTGAGGGGATGTGTTGGTAGAAAGCCTGTAGTCCCTTACAGTCTTGAGGGTCCTTCATGGTCCTGGTCTCTGTAACCAGGCTCCTCATGAGAGGCAGTTGTCATGTCCCTCTGTCTGTTTTGTTTGGCCCTCCTGTCACCTGGAGAGCCTCTCCTGTCCATTTCTCTTGGCTTCTGGTGGCGATCCCTGCCATCATGTGATCGGTGGTCTCCATTGTGTGAGTGATCTCTGTCCCTGCTCTTGTACTCATCGTACACATCACTCCTCTGGTGGTGGCTCGACCTCTCTGGCATTTTTCCTCTGCCTACAACAGAAGATTATGGACAAGAGTCCTATTACAGACTCTCATAAACAAAGTGGACAGTTGTCTTGTGTTTTCAGTCTCTGCCACTGTGGCGAGTTTAGCAGCATGGATGAGTATTTAATCAAGAGAAATGTCTGAGCGAGGTGTTAGTAGAGTAAATCAGACTTTTACGTGATTGCATTGGCCTATTTCTTTATTTTTGCGAGGGAGCCCAGACTACATTCTTGCGACAGGCCTGCAACTTATAAAAGGGCTCAGGATTTCTTCCCTGTTGCTCATTCATCCGTGTTTCGAGTCCCTGTTTTTACATAAAGTAAATGTTTCTAGGCTCATGAATGAATCAAAGACACAACATTATTATTTCCTACCTTTTTGACTCCGTACACAACGTGTTTGTGTTTTCGTTTATGCCGGAAAAAAACAAAACAGGCCACTCTTTTTCAGCTTCCTGTGTTTGAGATCTCCTCCTCCTGAGACTCACCTGTGCTGTGCCACGCCCACTACTTCAGGGCTGATTTGTGGTAAATAAAAATTGGGAATTTTCTGCTGCATATCTAACGTTGTTAGGGCTCATTCCTCAAGTTGTAGTAGTTTATAGCGTGTTGGATGTATACAATGTATATGTAGTATTGTATTATAAGTACTTCATTCTATTTATTGTTTATTACAGACTAAAACAGATAACTACATTTTATTTCCTGGTCAGATGGATCCAATTATGACAGGACACAGGCATCTTCATTAGTGCCTAATTGAAACCGGAAAGTGCATCACAATGCTTGTGTTTCAGTCGCTCAACTCTCATAAACTAAATTTTTGCGATTCATGCCCCAACCCGGACGTGAACTCACACAGCGCATGCGGTCACGCTTCAGTCGTGAAGCTCGTGGCAATATTCCACGACATTGCTGTAAGCATTTCCGACACATTTCAAAATAAATGTCAATTCAATGTTTGACACGTTTGTGTTTATTCATGCAGTTACCTGATACAAGTAATGACCATAAAAAAGATTATGGATTTTCTATTTCAAGCAAAGAGGTTAATCTTTATACTAGTTGTGATAAGATCAAACTGCAAGAGAAAGAATGTCTCTACACTTCCTCTAAAGTTAACCTTACATTAGGAGCCCAGCAATGAACTTATATTACCAGTGGTCACAATAAACCCCCACTGAATATGGCAGTTGTTGAGGTTTTAGTTAAATTCTATTCAGAATACGACCAATTGAGAACAATTTCGACTAACATGATAGATCAGTCGATAGAGTCAAGTGCTGCTTTATACCTGATCTTGAAGGCATGTCTTTAGGCAAATTACCCGTTGTCAAACTCAAGACATGATCTGAAGATGTGACATTAACGTCTTCACATTTGTCTGCATGCGAACCACTGACACATATCTTTTGGGACTACATCTCTGTATATTTAATGTCCTTTTTATACTTCTTACTGTCTTTGGAGAATCAAAACTATCACTTCTGAAAACACTCTCTTTCTTTTAAATTCATATATATTGTACATATTTTATATTTGTGGTATTTTTTTCATATGTCATGTTATTTTCTTCTCTTCTATATTTATGTTTCTTGATTTTTGCAATTCTTGCTTTTATTTTTAATTCCATTTTCTCTTATGTTTATGTTTTACTCCAATACGGAGTTTCTGATTCAATGCTTATTTCAAATTGTGCTTAGGTAAGATAAGATAAGATGAGATAAGATAATCCTTTATTAGTCCCGCAGTGGGGAAATTTACAGGATTACAGTAGCATAGGTTATAGTGCAAACAAGAGACATAGTAAAAGAAAAACAAGATAAAATAAAATAAAAAACAAGCATTATAAATAAGCAATAAAACCAGTAAATAATCCACAATAACTGAAATATTATATGTACAGACAGAAAAACTATTATAGCAGGTGATAAGTAGTAGTTCGTAGTAGTTTGTAGCACTTACTATATTCGGATTAGTCTGTTGCAATTATTGTTTTCGTAGTAACTTGCCTCTGCACTATACTTTTGCTCTGGCTTATGCTTTAAGATGCTTGTTTAAGAAAGGAGATGTGCACTTATGGTGACTTCTGGTGACTAGTAGTTCTCTTGAATACCTATGTTGAATACACTTCCTGTAAGTCGCTTTGGATAAAAGCGTCTGCTAAATGACTGTAATGTAATGTAATGTAATGATAATAACTGTATGAAAGTTCTGATATGTGTTGCTCCAGATGCACCACAAGTATAAAAAACAAGTATTATAAATAATCCACAATAACTGACATATTATACGTACAGACAGAAACACTAGTATAGCAGGTGATAATAACTGTATGAAAGCTCTGATATGTGTTTTTATCCAGGTGCAGCACAGAGGTCACAGGCTCACAAGATGTCACTGCAGGGGATCATCCGTCCTTTCACTTGAAGACCTTTATTGTGAAGTCCGGGAGCGAGCCCCCACCGGAAGGGCTTGTTGCTGCTCCTCGCGCTCACGCTGCCACTACAAGCGACCGCGCGCTGGGTTGGCTAGCAAGCGAGGAAGAGGCGAGACAGAAATGGCGGTGACGGCAAGGCGAGCAGCATGAAGTGCTGATGCAGTACATGGATCCAGACCTACCACTGCCAGGACACCGTTGTGGAAATGACAATGATGTCGAAGTAGGACGCCTTCTGTAACGGTCGTTCACAAACCTGCACCACCTTCCCGGAGAGAGTTTCGGTCCAGTGAGCGGAGCAGAGACGAGCCTCACCGGGAGCATGGCTTCTTACAGCAACCAGGTAGAGCAGCTAGCAGCAGGCTAGCGTTAGCCTGCATAACAACGTTATTTATAGCCTCGCGACCGCCCCTCCGCCGGACCACCTTCTGCCCTAAAATAGTGCCTTTAACTGTGGCCGCGAGCTGGCCCGGTGCCCGGTGTTATTTGAAATATCCGGCTAGTCGCGCGTGTCATTGAAAACGTAAGCAGTGAAAAGTGCTTGCTAATGCCCCCCCCCTCCTCTAAGCCCCATTGAAACACCAGCATGGCAGCTAACAGGCCGCGGCCCCTCCATTCAAAGCGGAGCGCGTCTTCAAAGGACGTGACAGCCGCGGCTCGGCAGAACGACGCGGACGCGTGCTCGCGCTAATGTCGGTGACCCTCCCGCGTGGTGTCTCCCCGGTGCCATGGTTTATATCGCGGAGCCGGAGCGACGCTTAAAATCTGCTGCGTGTCTGCCTGGCCGCCTGGCCCACCTGCTCACTGCTGCGACGGGGCCTCTCGCGAGCGCACACTCCCCCCCCCCACCCCCTCCTCCTAACGGCTAGTAACTGCACGTTCTGCTTTGGAGCAGTTTGGACGCGATAGAACGTTCTTGTGTTCTTGTGCACCGTTCTTCTTTTCTTTTTTTTCGTTGCTAAGCAGTCGCGGGGCCAGTATAGCAACGTCTCGCTGCTCACGTGAAGCTGTTAGCCATGCTAGCAGACGGTGCGCTCCCACTCTGCAGGCTGCCCGCTAGCTGGTTAGCTCAATGCGACAGTGTGGGGGCCCTCGTTGATAGCGAGGGTTGATTTGATACGGAGGCAATTAAAAGGCAGGAGGAAGCTCTCTAGCTGCCCCAGTGCGCCGTTACCCCGCCAGTATGCGCCTGCCTTAGATGGCAGAGCGCTTGGCACGTTTTGGTGACATTTCTGAAGGCAGGAGACGAGACGTTGGCTGCGACGGGGGGAAGGCCCGCTCTGTGCTGGAGCTAAGCATGCACACATGCCAGGGCTGGAGTTTATTATAATTTACTGAATTAAAGTTTAACTTGTGTGTGTGGGGTGGTGGTGGGGGGATGCACATAATTTAAAAAAAAAAGAAATAAAAACTAAAATTAACTTGGATGGGGACACATGCTTCACCTGCTTCATGTCTGACTGGCAGGAACCGGAATACAACCAGCCACCATAGAAAGGGAAACCTCGCTGAAGATTTGGTTTTCCATGCTTTCACGAGGACCTTCCTGGTCTCAGCGTTGAGGCTTTCTATTGGCTCACTGCTCAGCAAAGTGGAAGCTTCAGGCTTCAGACCTGTTTCTGCTTCATTCAAACACAGCTGTCAGCTCGCCTCATCATAAATGAACCCAGTGATACTGAGTTATCCCACCATGTGGAATGTATTGCCACATGTTGTATAAATGGCATATAATGCTTTTTTGCTTGTTTGTAAATTGATTAAATTAAGTATAGGCAGACGGGACTCTACATTAACAGTTGACCGATATCTCTTAGGCGACCAGATTTGGACCCCTGTCAACTATTCTATTTGTTCTCGTGGCCCCATTTGGCAACCATTTTTTTTCAGTGTTATCTAAAAAAAAAAAAAATTTGATGACTGTGTTAAATACTCTGTGAAAGTGTTGCTGTCACATTGTCTGACAAATGAAAAAACTGACAAAGTTTAAAAAAAAAAATCAAAAATCCACTTCGCTGTAACAGTGAACCAATACCAAGCCAGCCAAATTAAAACAAACGAGAAGTTGACAGACAGGTGGTGCAGTTGTATAATCCCAGGCAGTTCAAGACACACCAGCAGTAAAATGGCATCGCCCTCATGAGTATAAACTTTGCAAAACAGGTCATTTTTAGAAATGGTTAAATAAATAAATCTGGTTCTGCATTTAAAAACAAAGAACAGTGCACAGCAACATTCTGCTAATGTTTAATTTATCCTTTCAAAGATGCTTCCTAAAAGTAGTATGCTAACATCACTGTTATTATATTTTGTGTATAATGTATTATAATTTATATAGCTGATCTGCCTTTTTAGGAAATAGTTTGTTACATAAAATCAGTGAGATTAGTTTCAATAAAGTCTTACAGAGTTGCAGTAATTCACTAAGACACCCTATCTCCTGACATTGAAGAAGGCAATGCAGGATTTTAATACAATAGAAATCAAAGCTTTTCTTATAAAACCGGCGCGTTAATGTCACTTTTACACTTAAGCATGAGTACAATTATTTGTTTGCTTTGGTTATGAGGATTTAAAGTAGTTCTGAAACATTTGTCTTTAATTTGTGGTGAACCACTATAGAGGAAGGCATTTGTTGCCTGTGTAGCCACAACATGTTTTAACTTATGCTTCAAAAATGGGTTATTTTCCAAAAATAGTTTAAAACACATAAAGATACCATACATTGCATTCAGGGGACCTTTCTTTATTACACTGAACATCAGTAGCATGCTAAGATGATAAATGCTAGCATTCCACTGACTTTTGCATATAAAGATCTTGCAATACACAAAATAAGGGCTGCAACTAACGTTAGTTTACCGATTCATTTCTCAAATAATTGATTGGTCTATAAGATGTCTGAAAACAGCTTCAAGTCCCAGAGTCCAAGGTCTTCAAATGTCTTGTTTTGTCTGATGAACTGTCCAAAACACCATAACCAAAAATATACTTAGTGGAAAAAACAGTACACCCAGTTAGTTTAACTTGTATGTTAAAATGCTAATAGATCTCAGGGGTTGGTGGGTTGAAATTGTAATTCCAACACCATCACTCAAGCCTAGCAGGTATCAGAATGTTCAAAATAATCTTTATCGATTCAGATTAAATGGTAATTTTATGGCCTATTGCTAAAATATCAAAAAAAAAAAATTATGGTGTTACCACATTGTTGAATTGCTGAGCAGTTGCCTTTGTCTAATAGCACCTGTCTCCAAGCAATATAAATGACAAGGATTCCTTTCTCCCACTGTTGCACTCCTCTCTATTTAATGCTTTGCATCCTATGTCACCCTATTACTATATCGCACCAATATGCAGCACAGGCATGCTCAGGAGATTCATTGACAAGTAGTCTGACCTTATTTGTAGTGGCGCTGCAGCACTTTCATGCTAAGTCATGTTGTCCATTGAACTCTGCTTACAAATTTAATAGAACCAACACAGTGGAGATAAGAATATTTAGCAACGTTATTTGTTTTATTTCATTTGAGCGGGGGTTTTGTGATCGGGTTTTACTAGAAAAGGAGTGGTTCGTATATTGTGTAGTCCGACCACTTCTAAATCAAAATTTCTAATACTGGTTTATTTTTAAAAACCACCCGGGTGGTTGGGATGTATATCAAAAGTTTGGTGCTTTGTGCATCAAGTGTCATGTAGAATATTGCTGAATTGGGATAAAACATTTATGTTTTTGCATTGTGGTATGTCTTGCAGATACCAGATGTGACCTTCCTTGTGTTCTTTGGGTCAGTTTTAGGTGTTTCTATTTGACTGATGATTTTGACCCGGACTCGTTGCGCTTGAAACTTGTGAGACAAAGTATCACTAAAGGTCCTTAAGCTGTAGAAAAGCTTATTATGAATATCATATTCTCATACTATTCCAGCCTTGCACTTTGTTATGCTTGTATCTGTCTCAAGCCCTGTCAAGTGTGGTGTCGTCGCTAAACTGTTGAAATCATACAGATGGCTAATTTGTTGTAATCCTCAGTCCAAACGATCAGCAAGGGAAGCTTAGTGTGGTACGTGTGGCACGCCTGCAGAAAGGGACATTCTTTCTGTTGTGATTGTATTAGCAATCCTGTGGCCGTTGGATTATGGCTGGCTGTTGGCGCTTGAAGTGCCATTTCAGCAATGTGGGCCCTCGCGTGGGGCCTCGTTTGCAAAGAGTTACATATGCTTGAGCTGCACTTTCTTTTCTGTGTGCCTCCCCTTTCATGTCCCACTGTTGATTGCACTGAGGATTAACGGCATGGCTAGTGAGTTCATTTCACCGTTTTGTGGTTGGCACATGGGGACACTTAGGTGGCACTGTGCGATGTTTCCCGTGAAGGTATGACGCCCAGGAAACATTGATCAAGGAAAGTATGGTGACTGCTAACAGAGCGGCTGCTGTGACTTTACGCTTCCATCATAACCAATTAATTTGGCTGCAGCGGGTAAATGGTGCGTATATGCCACGGATAGCCGCAAATCAAAATAAGAATATATAATATTTTTTACAGACTAAAATCGAATCAAAATAAGAATATATAATATTTTTTGGGAGTGGTGTTCATTTTCCAGTCCCAGCTGACTAGCCCTTACTTAGCCTACTCTAGACTGTACATATTTAACTTAAGCAAATTTGGCTACACTAGTGTTTCTCAACGGGGGAGGTACTGCTTACGTTGGGGCGTGCTGGAAGCTGGACGAATGTGGCTCAGTGGTAGAGCAGGGTCGTCCTTCAATCAGAGGATCGGGAGTTCGATCCCCGGCTCTGCTGGTCCATGTCGATGTGTCCTCGGGCAAGACACTTAACCCCATATTGCAACGAAGGCTGTTCCAGTGGTGTATGAATGATTGGATGGACAGGTGGCACCTTGCACGGTAGCCCCTGCCATCAGTGTATGAATGGGTGAATGATGACATGTAGTTTTAAAGCGCTTTGAGTGGTCGTAGGACTAGAAAAGCGCTATAAAAGGACAGCCCATTTACAATTTGCCAAAAACTAAATTTTACAAGATTACATTTGAACACATCATGATAACTTTATAATTTACCTTTTACCTCAATACAATTTTTTAACAAAAAGAGCTTGAGCACACCTTAGTGCAACCCAATGTAATCTCTGGACCTTAGCTGTTAGCGCTGTTATTTAGTCCTGCTTGGCTCACATGGATTTGTTGTTCACAATGTGGCATTAGCAGGGACATTTTCTATCGTCCCCGGAACGAAGCTAGTCTCAGGCCCTGATCCCCGTTGCCTGTTGTACTGTAGAAAAACGAGTACTGTCGGCTCCACTTGTTACCAAAGTATCTTTTCTTATGACATCACTACGTGCATGCAGGTCACCTATCTCTCTTTGCCAATTAATAGTTTTTTCTTGATACACATACGTACACATTGGTAAAGGTGCTCCTAGAACTTTATGGTTAAGCTTAAGTTAAAATTTCAAAGTCATTTTTAAGATTGTATACTGCCGTGTAACTGGGTTGAAGTTAATTATAGTCAGAAAGCAGGTTATCCCCACATAAATGGAATGTGGTTTACACAATAACAAACAAAATATAGTACTCCTGAAGAAAATAATAGTTTGGTAATGTTTTGTTTGTGGTGTAACTAAAAGGATATCTCAAAGTGTTGAGAAACGCTGCAGTGTTCAGTGTGCAAGCGGTCGGTCACCAATGCTGTTGTCTTAAGTGATTAATTGATCATTTAATTATTGACAGTTTAATGCTCCAGATTTCCAGCTGACATAAGGAGAACTCATTAACAGGGACTCTCTCTGTCTGGATTCATGTAGCCTAGTTTTTAAAATCACAGGCATGTAGGTCAAAAGTCTGTCGTCCAAAAGGCATTTGTAAGTTTTATTCTGTCGTAAACATACAAGAAATCAAATTTTAGCTTTTTGTGTAAATGTTTTATGTATCACACTGCATGACTCAGCACTTCATGTTGTGCCTTACCTTTGCGCAAGCCAGCATTGCAGTCTGGTCTGGGTGATGACTGACTTTTGTAACAGCCTTGTACCTAGATATCAAGAGGCGATGGCCTTTGAATCAGTTCGTTATGACGTGGAAGGCCCTGTCCTTCACTGTGTATGTTATTTGTCTTTTGCCTCAAATTGTTCTTTCCTTTTTATATTGATGAATGAGCTCAAGTTTTGTGACTCATTATATGGTATTTAATACAGTTTCAAGATCACAGCAAAAATATGTTGGACATGTATGTTTACAGCATTTCCCTTCGTTTAAACTAATGGTTATATTGATTCCTTCCCACAGTACATCTTCGGGGAATTCAGCCCTGATGAGATCAATCAGTTTTTTGTGACTCCACGATGTTATGTCGAGGTAAGGAGCTGGATTATATTTGTTTTTACATTGATAAATCAATATTACGTTGGTGTCCATAATGTTTGACCTTTACAAGAATATGTGGTTACCTCTCATGGCCAGTGGGATCTCCTTTGACAGGAAGCAACATGGTTCATGGGGAATATAATTCAAAATTTGAGAAATACTAATCCTAATATACTACGTTGGAACTAAGGTTCTAGGTTCGCCAAAACATGTTATTAAAAAGGTACCACCGTTAAGCGACAATGTTGTTTTGTAATGCTCCATGTCATTTTTAGATTTTAATTTTAATTTTTTTAACTTCTAACTTTTTTTTGCCTCCACACAGCTTCCTCCGTTCAATGACAAAGTCCCTTGCGTCAGTCAGTCTTCTGGTATGTAAATTTTTGTATACACTTGATTGCTAGATAATTTATTTTTCTCTTTGAAGTTTTATTAGCATCAAAAGGCTATTCTAATGCTCTTAGTGACTTCACTGTTTTTCAAAGCAGGTCTTAAAAAAATGTAAGATAGAAGCCCAGGCTGAATGGACCTGACTTGCCTGGCAGGGAGCTGCTTTTTATATATTCATCATCATATACTTTGAATCTATTTATACATAAATCATGTATTTTTTAGAATGGATTACATATCCCATTAGATATTGTATTACTTAAAGAATGAGTCATTTTTATTTATCAAATTTTGAGCCCCCAAATAAAAAATGTAAGAGCAGCCACCTGTCTTTGATACCCGTTTGCACATGACAATTGCCTTACCTTGATTTGTATTGATTATTTAGGAACTTACTGCACTCCTGCTGTACCTTATATTATGGAGTCAATGGGACTGCAGGTTTGCGGTGAGTTGAGGAGTCTGAAACCCTGTGGCTTGACTAGCTGTTGTACGTTTGCTGTAAAACTCAAAATCCAGGTTTCAAAAACTGGTGGCTTTCTAAACTTTGCGCCTGTATTCTTTCTCTTGCCTGTTGGTATAATCTGTAGAGCTTTGCATGCTCAAGATCCTATTAAGTATCTTATCTTCTCTTGCATTTAATGCATTTTCACCACTGCAGGGCTCCAAGATGAATTAAAATCCGATTGAACTTTCATATGATTTAACAATCACAACTTATTTACTAAGGGCATAGTGATGGTTTAATGTGATCGCTAACATGTGTGTATATATTTAGCCTTGTGTTGCTATGGTTTTTATTTCTGAGTGCATTTTACAGACTTGAAGTGTGATTTAAGTAACACTAACAGAAGATCTTCTAATCTCACTAGAGAAAGTAACAGCTGTTTCCATACCTTGTTAACCCCTGCAGAACATCAGGGTTTACGGTTTGGGTGACCAGTCAGCCGTGACATTATGAAAGCCACTTGGATGATTTTTCTGATTTGCACTTACTAATGTTTCCTGTGTGTTCACCCTTTTTTCACTTTGCGCCTCTGCATAATAATTAACTATTTGAGCTGCAATGCAACACCTTTTAACTTAACAATTTACAGTTTTCTGATGATAACATACATTTGTTTGTGTACATTGTTGTCCTACATTTTAAGGAGTTTGAGACACTAAAATGGTAATATAAAAAGTGCTACATTTTAAAGAAATTAAGCATATATTAATGGACATCATTTATGTGATTTCCTTTAAAGTCACGTTCATTATTATTTTCAACTTCATTTCAGTGCATGAAAACAGAACTGACGACATTTATAAATGGATTAAATTTAAATAACTTCAGTTTTCCCAAGTAATACATTTTACTTAATTTGGGGAAAATGTCTTATCATATATGTTGACCAGAAGTATCTATCATAAAACATACACTGTATGGAGTATATGGTTCATTTAAACCATATGTATGGTTCTTTTACGGATGACATTTGAGTGTTATTTGAGATCTTAAATCAGAAAATATGTTATTGTCACCCTGATATCATGTTTAAAAATGCTGTTGAAAATATTTAAACCTGCGAGAACTGGACTGGAAAAGTCTTGGGGATTAATAAATCAGAATTGGTAATAAAAATCACATTTTATGAATATGTGATTCGTCTTACATCAAAAACTTTATTGAAATAGTTCAAACAGAAATGCTAATAACATCAGGGCTAATTATCCAGGACACATACACTGAGTATATTTCTCCCTCTGCTTGAGTGTACATGTATAATCACCCCACTTCTTATGTTAGCAATGTTCCTGGATCAGCAGAAGCCCAGAAGGAATGTGGTGTAGTTGAGAATAGACACAACAATAGTTGTTGGGGCTAAAAATGGGTCCAGTATGATTTGTTTATTTTTATTGGTATGTCTGATCCTCCCACGACCCCTTTTGGGTGATGACTTAGTTGTTTAGAAATAAGGACTTATAACGCACTCCTCAGCAGCGAGTGAATTAAAACAGTGTTTTTATATTAAGGCTGTATTTGATAACAACACATTGTGTTTCTAATTGATTGAAATGTTATCTGCAGCAGAAGACTATCAGCGCATTGAGTTTGGTGTTGACGAGGTGATGGATTCCAAGCCTGTTGGGTTGAACGATCCTTTGTTCAAGGTGTCGAGCACCCTCAACCCCCAGGCTCCAGAGTTCATCCTGGGCTGCCAGTCGGCCCAGAAGGCCCAACAGACAGCTCCTCCAGCAGCTGATGTCCCTGATGGAACCAACTACGACTCGTTGGATGGCCCTGACTCGGAGGCCTCGGCCCTGGACAATCATCAGGCCTGCCAAGACATGGACGGACTCCCCGGCAGCCTGGGACAGCGAGAGAGGAAGAAAAAGAAAAAGCGACCGCCGGGGTATTACAACTACCTGGACCCGTTAACTGGCAACAACAGCAGCAGTGCAGCAGATGGGACGCCTTTGACAGCACTGGTGAACGGACATGCAATCGGTGGCCCACACCACAGTGCTGAAGATGTGGACGTCAAGGCATTGTCGGGGGCTGAACTTTCCACCCCCGGACCTGTCTCCATGGCAACATCAACAGCTGCTGTTGCAGCAGCCGAGTTTGCCCCTACAGCCACTGCCAATCAGAGGACTTGTGATAGCCCTGATGACTCTTCTTTGGACTTAACAAGTGGAGCTGCCTCTTTATCAGATGGCAACAATGCAACTTCCTCCTCTTCATCCTCCTCTCAAAGCAGAGGGATGACAGAGGGACCGAGGACTGCAGATCAGCAGCCAGATCATTTGGCTCCACAGAGCCCCGAACTTTCAGATACTCCATACAGCCCCCGCTCAAAATCCCCTCTTCCTCCTTCAGCTGCTGTGGCCACGCCCTCTGTCGCCACTTCCATTACAACTACTGAACTGGAGGTAAGGGAGTTAGCAGACAGTGGGGTGGCCAATGGCTTAGCAGAGCCTGATACTGCTGTCAGTGCAGATGAACACAAAGAAGACTGTGAGAGTGGGGAGCAGGCTCAGCAGGTCTCCCCAGACTCTGCTGCCCAGTCGGTAGTAACAGAGCAGGTCCACTCGCCTGTGATTCCAGCTGCACCTGCTGCCAACCCCCCCAAATCTTGGGCTAGCCTCTTCCACAACTCCAAGCCTCTGCCTGGGGGCCCTCAGGCCTTTGTGGAGGTAAAGAATGTTGTGGAAGTTGTGTCTCCATCCCTCGCTACGCCAGAGCAGCCTGAGAAAGTTGGGGAAGTCAAAGACGGCCCTGTCCACGTTTCAGAGGATCCTATGGCCCCTAAACTTGCAGGTATTATATGAAGATGTATTGTAGTTCTTTAAAAGAAACAGACCAGCGTACCAATTTAATGTTTGAGCTGTGAGTGCATTGCTGCTTAATTCTCTCCCTCTCCACCTGATGGCAATGTTGAGACCATTGTAGTGTTTGTTTTAAAGATAGTAGACATGGTAAGTGACCAAACTTCTGTTGTTGATTGTCCTACATCTATAATTCAATATTAAGTTTAGCCTGCTTAAATTGCTCCAAAACTCCTTGCCAAAGGGAAATGTATGTGAGATGTTGCACTTGTTTATAGAAGTTCAGGAAATGAACACTAGATGGTGGTGCTACATCCAGAATAGCTTCAAATATTGGGTCATTGTCACATTTTGTGTAACCCACTTTATCTTGTCAACCAGCACTATTACAGGCAAGCCTTGTGAGGCTCAAGCTTTTGAACACTGGAATATTCTCCACATAAAGCATTAGCACATTTGGATTTTCAGATCTTCTAAGAATTCCTTTATTATCTTGTGGAGGCATCTTCCTTTGGACATGAAAAATATGTGTCTCCTTAAGTGTAATATTTAAAGAGGAGAAATGCAGTATGTTTTCAAAGTAGATTTCAAGTTTTGGTTACAAGTGGGTATTGGACCATTATTTCAGGGTTCAGTTTATATACCAATGATGCGAGGGTCACTGGATTCATGAATAGCCAAACTTTTCCGTTGAGATGCAATTTAAATAGAATTTGTCCATTCGGATGTTTAAGTCAAACAGAGCAAACACAACACATAATGGCACACAGAAAAAGTAACATTAATTCAAGTGAAACGGTATAATTTCAGCCAAAAGAGGAGAAAGGGATTTCTTGAAACATCTGATCAGGTCAAGTTAGATAATATACTGAAGCCGAACAATTGTGGTTTCATGTGGAGAAAGATCAGTTGGCGTGAACATACAGACAAGCATAGTTAAGTGTGATTTGAGATCTTTGTTTCATTTATTTAAGTACTTCCAAATTGATACAAGACACCAAGTATTTTGCTATGCCACTTCAATCTGAACTGTTTTTGTTTGTGTGTCCCTTTCAATGGAGCTTTGTGTATCTTAAAAGCACTGCAATATTTGAGATCTTTGTTTAGAAACTTAGAACGTTTTGTGGTTTGTTTTCTCAGAAAGTTATGGTAATTGACCAGAGAACCTCAGTTGTGTCTGTCTACACAATTTCCACTTTGTTCTCATTCTACTTAGAGCTTGATCCTGTTAAGTTAAAAGTGCACATTTTCATCACATTGTCTCTCTTCCAAGGTGGCCAGCCCTTATTGGGTGTCATTTTTTCACTGTAACGGATCCCTTTTGAGATTGACATTTTATCCATACATGCTTATGAACCAGAAACCTTATTGCTCTTTTTTTTTATCTGCCAAACATGATTTTTTTTTTTATTATCTTGACAGCCCTAAAATAAGATAATCCTTTATTAGTCCCGCAGCGGGGAAATTTACAATCCGTCAACTCCAAGTTTTTTAAGACTGCTGGAATTCTATTTATTTAAAAGAAGCACTGGGTGACATTGAGCCTTTTAGACTCTTAATGTTTCTTTCTGGGGGAGAAGGGTTCAACATAGTGACACTATAGACAGTCAAATGGAAGTTTCCCCCACTGTTTTGAATACTGTGCTTTAAAACAGCTTTTATTTGAATGTGTTCATTTATCAGTATTTGATCTGCTCCAGTGTTGTGTGTTAGGCTACATACATTTTCTAAAGAAATGGTGTTAGAGATGCACATGTTTGTACATACTAATGATCATTGTCATAAATGTATATGTCATTAGATGCATTATTTATGTACTTGTGGTAAACTATGTCCACGTTACCATGGGAGCTGTGTAACTGAATGACAGTCTCCCTTCCTAGGCGTGGTAAAGAAAATTCTTGCTCTTATTCAGACAGTCTCTTGTGCTGTTGTCACAAGAGGCATGAATAGAAGAAGAAACATTTGTTATGTGAAAATGTTATCTATATATATATATATATATAATATTTAATTTAGGAATAATCTGCTATAATATTAACCACTATCACTGTATTAATGACACCAATAATTATGTAGATGGGTTATCTTGGTTTGTTGGAGTTGTTCAGGGCTACCTGTTTAAGAACACTGTGTCTGTTTGAATCCCCAGAACTTATTGAGAATGTGAAGTTGATACATAAACCAGTGTCTTTGCAGCCGAGAGGACTGATCAACAAGGGAAACTGGTGCTATATCAACGCTGTATCCTTTCACTCTGCTTTCTGCTGCACTTGCAACTCATTTTTTTTTTCTCAACCCCTCTACTCCGTGGTTATACATGTATACGTTTGGCTGTTGGTAATATAACTAGCTCCTATTTTGGTGTTAAGCCAAATGGCACGGAGGAAAAATGGTGGCACGTCCTTGGCAAGCTGGTATGTGTTTTTAAATGAAGGTGCCATTGTGAAATCGCGCTTATCTTTGGTGACACTGAGATTTGAGAATCAGCTTTGCGTGGAAATGTCCTCTGAAAGCTGAAAATCTAAATTGTACAACTGCACAACACCCGTGGTTTTATCAAATCAGAATTTATTAATCAATTGGTATCAAAATAGAAATATTCCAGCAGCTTCTCATAACTTCTCCTACACGCTGTCCTCCCTGACTCTGACCACTCAGACCCTACAGGCCCTGATTGCGTGCCCCCCCATGTTTCACATGTTGAAGTCCATTCCTCTGCATAATGAAACACAGAGGCCGTGTACATCCACACCAATGATGGACAACTTGTAAGTAGCATTTCTGCAAGCTAATATAAAATTGCTAAAATATGTGTTGCTCAATGACACCACCGTCGTTTCTGTGTGTCTGACAGTGTTAGGCTGGTGAATGAGTTCAACAACATGCCTGTGCCATCAAAAGCCAAACAGCAAGGTACGACGTAATCCATCAATTTCAAAGACATTTGGTATCATTTTCCGTCTGCCTCGCTGGTGTTGATGATTTTGTAATTGTGTCCACAGCTGTTGGTGATAAGTCCATGAAAGACATTAGGCCTGGCGTTCCTTTTGAACCAACCTACATTTACAGACTCCTCACTCTCATCAAGTCAAGTCTTTCTGAGAAGGTAAACTGTGCTGCCTCTGGATCAAATCCATATTTACTGCAAAGTTATGCGTCAAGGTGTTTTTCAATGATCACATTCTTTGAATACGCCTCCTGTGGAACATACAGTCTTTGAAGGGAATGTCCTTGTTTCGTTTGTTTTTGACATATGTACCTGAATAAATGCAGTTCATGTGTTAACATGCTGAGTCAATTCTGATTCAGTTAGAATGAATGAAATGACATAAACACTGAATGAGATGTTTTCCTTCTGATATTTAATGAGGCTTACGCTCATCCGGTCTCACTTGTAAAACAGGCTTCCCTGTCTGTTTGACTAAATGAATGTCCGTCTGTTTGCACATTCATGCATCACCAGTGTTTTATTTGACAGTAAGCATTCTGAGTAGAGTGTTTTAATTGGTGCTGATTTCCTGGTGCTCCACTCGCAGGGTCGACAAGAGGATGCGGAGGAGTATCTTGGCTTCACCCTAAACGGACTGCATGAGGAGATGCTGGCTTTGAAAAAACTAATCTCGCCTCAGGAAGAGAGTAAGCATCTCTTACCACTTCCATATCACAAGCAAAATAAGATTATTACAGATTTTGTTTGATTGAATTTAATTGTTCATGTCAAGTTAAAGATGAATTATAGTACTTTATGATCAAACCACAACAAAGTAGATCGAGCATCTATTAAGTTTGGGAAGTTTTGTGTGCTACCTGTTGGTTTTCAATGAAATAAAAAATAGAAATATTACAACCAGCTTGGTATTATGAACACCAATGTGTTATTTATTGAAACGATAAAGAGGCCACTGCAACTGAACAGGTGTGACATGACAAAGATAACATTAAATATGCACCCCACCACAAAAATCCAAAATTCAGCTTTAATAAAGAGTTTAAATGACCGATTTTTCACCTAGTCATCATTTCAGTTGAAGTTCTATTGAGTTTCGTGCAACTTTTAAACTGACAGGCAATTCAAGGGAGGAGTTAATTTTACTTGCCTGAAGGTGGCCTTGAAGTTGGTAAAATAAAGTAAACTCTGCTTGTTTTGAACTCTAAAGTGTTTTTCCTTTCATGTTTTTTTTACCAGAACCTCCCACACCCAACGGGCCAGAGTCTCAGCCAGGTGTGGAGGAAGATGTTGCAGATAAGGAGGAAGAAGGTAGTGAGGATGAGTGGGAGCAAGTTGGCCCCAGAAATAAGACTTCCATCACTCGCCAAGCTGACTTTGTCCGCACACCCATCACTGACATATTTGGTGGGCACATCAGGTACGTTGACAGATCGCTCTGAAGATGTGTTTCAAAAAGACATTTTTATGTGAAGTGGAAATAATGAGCCCTGTGTTTAGGAAGACACTCTGATGTGTCCGATGAACTAGAGGAATGTTTAAATTTCGCTCTCTTAATTCACAAAGCGCTCCACGGTTCTGTATTCAACTTGTATTTTTGCAGTACAGTTGCTAGTATCGGTATGCAGTACCTTTCGCTTATAAGAGAAGCACTTCAAGGCTTTGTTCTAAAAATCAACTTACATCATGATATGTTCAATAACAGTTTTAGAATTTATGCAACCAGGCTGAAGCAGCGTTTGATATGATGAGAAGATCTGGCCAATTAAGATAAAATAAAAAAACACTTGTATAGCTTTAGTATTGTAACCAGCTCTTCAAACCTGGGTTTTCTAAGAAAAGAATAAAAGCACACTGAGCATCCAGTTTAACATGAGCCAAAACACTTTATTATTTCTCCTTTAACTCTCTCCCTCTTTTTCCTCTGGAGCGTTCCTCCTTACCCTTTTTCTCACTGCAACCTCAAGCAACAATTACCAGGAACTAACATAAAATATGACAACATGATTAACATCAATTGTTTGTTTATAAACTGACTAACAGAGACACTAGTGGCTGACAGACCGCGCATACTTTACTGCTGAGTCGAGAAATGAAGGAGATCCAATTTCTTATAGAAGTGGGAAGATGTGCAAGGAACACATTGTTTGTTTACTAGAAAATTCCTATGTTTTATGGCAAAAGACGATTCAATTTATAACTGCCAGTATGGCAATGATTTTGGTCTGAAGCAGACAAAAGAGACGAGCCAAGAAACATAGACGAGCTAACGTGTAAACAGTCTTTTTATGTTCCACTGGGAGCGGCTGCTGAGTCTAGAGACACCTAGTAGTAAGATTTGATGTACGGTTAATATCAAAACAGTTCAAAAATTGTTCGACGAGCAAAACCCTCCACTTTTTCACCAACAATCCAGCACTGGCGTGATAAATGTGTTATGATTGATAGAACTGCATACATTCCCAAATGAGAAATGGATCGGTTAATATCTTGGGTCGTTGCAGTGTAACCTCGAATCAGAAATCAGCCTGCCAGTAATTTGCTTTAATTCATTATTCTCAAGTAAGTGCTTTGTAAGTTCAGGGGGAAAGAACAAACTAATGCTCTATTTGTATGGTCTTAAGATGTTAGATACGTTATTTATAAATCGGCTGTGTAAAATGATGTCCACGTTACCATGGGAGCTGTGTTAATAAATGACAGTCTCCCTTCCTAGGCGTGGTACAGCAAGTTTTCACTTTTATTCAGACCGCCTCTTGTGCTGTTGTCACAAGAGGCAAGAATAGAAGGAGGAACATTTGTTTTCTGATATGAAAATGTACTTCTCGTGATTCAGGAATGATTTGATTTTTAATCGCTACACACCTTTTCAAATTTGACAATATAAACATTTCAATGGGCTTCTTTGTATTTCCTGTTGCAGTGTTTGTTAATGCAGTAGATGAAAGGATGAATCTATATCACGATGTTAATGACCGAACAGTATCCGCTAACAACGCAATGTAGAAATGGCTTTTCTTTTTCCTTGTCCACAAATGTTTTATCGTCTTTCTGTTTATGGCTTCTGTTCCCGGTTAATACTCAAACCTCGGGACATAATTGTTATCTTCATCTGTGCACCCGGTGCGTGTTACAGACCTTTTGACTAAAGTTTTTTTGACCTGTTAAAGGTGACATCACAAATCGGTCTATCACCAGCCAGCTCCAGCTTTTGTCTCGCTACACCACAGTCCTTCAGAATAACCGCCACTGTGGGCTGATCATGGTCAGAAGTCTGGACAGCGAGACGTAGGGCACACATTCACAAACAAAGGTCTTAACTTTCAGACAAACTGGAAAGAACCTGTGCGTGTGTAGTCTCCCTAAATAATACGTTCTATGAGGTTCTGGTCTGGCATAGTCCTGGTCTACACTGGCGGCGCAGTGCCTTAAAGGATTATTTTCTCAGAAATGGTTTCAACCAGAGAAACATGTAATACAGGAGTGTATGTTTACAGAGTGCGGTGTGTACGCCCACTGAGCTAGGTCATTATAACCCTTGTATTTGGTTTCTGAATCAATGTTACAGTTTAAAAAATGATGTCGTGTTTTAAGCAGGAGCATTCGACCATCAGGAGCAGTCAGGATATTAGATTTCGACTTTTTTCCTTCAGATCTTCAGGGTCAGATGTTGCAATCAGGATATGCTTAGAATTATTGATAAAGGTCCGGTCGTTTGATAAAACCAGTGTTGACCGTTTAATGTCGGGGAGCTACGGATGATAATTTATTAATTTGTCTTGCATAAATATAACAAGTGTTTCTTCAAGGGTCGTTAAATTCAACATTTGTAGCAAAAATGTGTTTACATTGAGCAATGCAAGTTATGGAAATAATTTGGAAATCATTTTGGTATTAAATTAATATTTTTTTTATTCCTATTATATCTAACCTGGTGGTTTGTTTTTTCTTCTTCGTCAGATCTGTGGTGTATCAACAAAACTCTAAAGAGTCGGCCACTCTGCAGCCTTTCTTTACCCTGCAGCTGGACATCCAGTCAGAGAAGATCCGCACAGTCCAGGAGGCTCTAGAGACCTTGGTGGCCCGAGAGTCGGTCCAGGGCTACACCTCCAAAACCAAGCAGGAGGTATGAAGAAATAACACCTTCAGGCTATATTTAAGTTAATTAGTATTGGATGTTATTAAATTATTTTTAAAAAATGGAAGTATTAAAATGCTCCCTATTTTTGTATACTAGTATTTTTTATTTATTATTACCCCCCCCCAGAGTTATTATATTTTAGTATTTGGTGTGCAGAAATGTTAAGTGTTTGACTTCTGATTTTAAATTACCGCCTTAAAAATGTTTCCGTTCTTGGCGTGTGTACTGATGGTTTACCATATAGATGAAGAGTACTGTTGGCTGCACCTGGTAAAAAGTATAAATCTTAATTGAAGCTGTGAATTTTTTTCACAAATGTTAAATTATTTCCCTGGATCAGATTTGACAAGACTTCAGAACTATTGAAGAAAACATTGTTTAGTGAGTGAACATTATTGGTGCAGGGAGCATCTGCTCTACAGCTGTGTGATGGGCATCTTTGTGTATTTGTAGCAGATAAACCTATTGTTCTGTTGTCCGTTTGGAGACAGTTAACTTTGGTGTACAGCCCAGATCTTGTCTATCGTGCTTTTAAAAGCCCCATAACAAAATGATTCATTAGCCACTATTTTGAAGGTCCCAGCAAGCTGTTGTGTTCCCAACAAAATGTCACCACTTGTTTTGTACTTGTTCTGGACTTGTTCTGTTTTGTTCTCTTAAGTCTACACTTAAAAATAAACTCTAGTGAGTTTTTGGAAAATGGTCAAGCCCTTACACCCCCGCCCGACCACTTGGCTCTGCTGCCTCAGGGCAATTGGTTGCCCCGTTGCTCAGAGGTCCCTGCGGCCGATCGACCCGGTCACAGCTTTTTTCTGTCCTGGCCCCACAGTGGTGGAATGAACTCCCCACTGACGTCAGGACAGCAGAGTCGCTGCCCATCTTTCGGCGCAGGCTGAAAACTCACCTCTTCAAGAAGTACTACCCTGAGCCTTCCTCGTAGCACTTATTGTATTCGTATTAGTTTGTTGCACTTATTGTTTTCATAGTAATTTGCTTCTGCACTATACTTTTGCTCTGGTTTATGCTTTTAGATGCTTGTTTAAGAAAGGAGATGCACTTATGACTTCTGGTGACTAGTAGTTCTCTTGAATACCTATGTTGAATACACTTATTGTAAGTCGCTTTGGTAAAAGCGTCTGCTAAATGACTGTAATGTAATGAAAATGTAACTTTTTAAATAACCTTCTCTGACAGCATGTCTTTCTCTTCTTTCTGTCTCGGTTTGTAGATCGAGATCAGTCGGAGAGTGACTCTGGAAGAGCTGCCCCCTGTACTGGTGCTCCATCTCAAGAGATTCATTTTTGAAAAGACAGGAGGCTGCCAGAAACTGACCAAGAACATTGATTACCCCGTTGACCTTGAAATCAGCAAAGGTACGGACCCCTACTCCTCCGAGCGCATTTAACTTGACCCCTGGTGCACACGTTACACTGTTAAACACGAAGGTCATGAACCGTTCTCTGTGTTTATTATACAGAAGTTGATGATCCAATTTACCTGCACTGACCAAAGACCTATAACCTGTTGGATCACTATACTGTGTTGTCATTATCATAGTTTGAAACTAACATTATTTTTTTTTTTGTATATTTATGTTAAGTTGATCATGAGAGCCCTATTGCATTTAACAAAACGTGTATACAGAAATGAATTTCCAGTCATAAGAACTCTAACCTCAATGAGTTGGCCAAATGCAAAACAGATGTCGTTATGATTTGCACTCTGAAAAAGAGGTGTTTTTCATATTCAAAAGGACAGGAATGATCTATCTTGTCGGACTGACTCATGAAAACATTACGCACTCATCAAATCTAGTTGCAAAAAGACTGTCTTGGCTGTATACATTCTTGGAGGGATCATGTTCAGAATGAATCTGTTGTAGTGAAGTTTGGGAACCAAATAAGGTTTTTCACCTCTAAGAACCCAACTGGATTTTAAATGAAATGAAAATCTGCCCTATTATATTATGATGTTGTAAATTGCACTTGGCCAGCAGCAGAACATTGTGCAACAAAATAATAATTTAAGCAAGGCTTTACAACTTCCAGGTCTAATAAGTGGATTTTTCTAACTGTTTTCTTTTTCTTTCTTTTTTTTTTCAGATCTATTGTCATCTGGAGTGCGGAGCAAAGTTGTGAAAGGCCAAAGAACTTACAGGCTCTTTGCAGGTGTGTTTTTGAGTTCTTTTGTTTATGTAATTTCAGTCACATTGTTACATCTGCAGCAAGTGATGTTATTTAGTTTGTATTAACATATTGCCACTGTGGGAATTTTTTTGTTTTGTTTATATATAGAAAGTCTAGGAGCTATGTTAGTAGTATGAGAAAATGCAAGTTTTTTAACTTTTTTAAATCATGTAAACATGTCAAGCCAAAATATCCCAAAAGTATGATCCTCATAATGAGCCGCCTCCTTTAAAGAGTGACTGTCCCTTTATGTCTTTAACCCGAATACATCTGTTTGACAGTCCTTTCATTTGACGTCAGGAAATGCTTTGGGATCATAATCAATTATTAAAAGGTTTTGGGGATAAGTCTTTGTTCTGCCAAGTTTTCCAAGAAATGGTTCATCCAGCTGGAGTAAAAGCCATTTGTTATTAATCATCAGATCAGTCAAAATTTTATGCGAACTTGAGATGGTAAAAGCATTAGAAGTAAATAAGCTAAACCCTAGTAAGCAATTGTTTTCATGTATGAAGAGACCTGTGCTATGACTCTCACTATTTTATTATTTTATTTATTTTGTTTGTTTATTTGTTTATTTGATTGTCACTTGTTATTTCATTTTGTTTCTGATGCACTGCCTTGCTGGCTGGTCTGTCAAAGCACTAAGTTATTATTATTATATTATTACTAGTCATAGAAAACGGGTTTGCTTCAGCATGTTGCTAAATCACTCTGAACTTTGTGTCAATTTGGGAAAGACAATTTTAATTTATACTATCCCTTAAAACACAAGAATGTGTTGTATGAGATAGTATGTATTACTTAAGCTACATCACACATTCAGGGTAAACTTTCAGGATAAACCGCTCATAGTATAGAACTGCAGAAGTAATGGATGAGTAATAATGCTTAAATAAAATGTCCCACATTTCTCTCATGTCTTTTTTCCCCTCCCATCTGTCTCTTAACCAGTTGTCTATCACCATGGGAACAGTGCGACAGGCGGTCATTACACCACGGATGTCTTCCACATTGGTCTTAACGGCTGGCTGCGCATTGACGACCAGACAGTGAAGGTCATCAGCCAGTACCAGGTGATGAAGCAGACCGCAGAGCGCACCGCCTACCTGCTGTACTACCGCCGCGTCGACCTGCTGTAGACACACACTCACACACATCCCAACACACACACATGCAAGAATACCCAAATATATTCACAAACCCACACAAAACATACATGCTCTAAATGCACTCGTTGACAGGACAGTACATGGACACATGACAAAAACACACATATAACTAATGAACAGGAACACTGCCCAACTTGTTCTCTTGCAAGATTTTCCTTCTTCTTCCCTCCTGTCCCCGCTTTCCTGAGAACCAGCTTTTCCAACACCCTTTTCCTTGTCTCTTTTTTTTTTTTTTTTTTTTTTTTTTTTTTTTTTTTTGGAGGAAGAGAAACAAGCTGCATTCACAAAGATTTCCCTGTGACTGCGCTCTCTTCTCTGTGCACCACTGCTAATTTTTTTTGTTTTGTCCATTTTTTGTTTTAACTTTTAAAGCAGCGAGGAAAGGACTGTTGAATTGACAGAGGTGGGGTTGGGGTTACAGGTTAGGACCCGAGACGCACCTCTGACTGAGCCCACAGCTCGGCTCAGATAGCAAACAGTGGACTCACACACAGGAAGAACTATCTACCACAGGCTGCAAGTGGACCGCCGGGGTAATTTCTGTTGTTTGAATTAGCTTTTTTAAGGAAATGACCTAGAAATATCAGTGTTTTGCCTTTTAGTGAAGGAGGACTGTTGGCCTAATGAATTTGCAGCCGTTCAGAAGCCTATTTGAATTTGCCCTCGTGCATTGAAAAGGCCCAGCACCAGCATTATCATGAGTCTCTCCTCCCAAGGCCAGATCGTCTTCTTTGCCACCAACACAAACTCCTCCTCCATCGAATTCCTCACTTTTACGATGCTTTTAAATCTAGGTACAACTTGAGCCATCAACAACAGGAAAAAAAAAGATATGTGGTACATTGAGAACCGAACAGCTTCCTTGTCTGAGAGATCCTTGTTATGTTCTGAGGGTTTAGATTTAGAAAGACTCTAAAAAAAAAAATAAAAAATATTAATGCGCTTTAGAATTTAATAACAAATATGCTTCTGTGCACAGAGTATAAACTGATTGATGACTACAATATGACAGGCAAATGCATATTTTGCAAATATTTAGATTAAAATGTAAAAAAAACTAAAAAATATAAAATCTAACTGACTGAAAACGTGTTTGGGTTCTAAATGACTGAACTTGTTTTTAGACTCGGTTATTGCACTGGAGAGATGGAAACCAATCAAGACAGAGTCCATTGCAAAACCTGCCCTTGTTTACTTTGTACATTTCCTTCTCTATCCATTCTTTTTTTTTTTTTTTTTGTCTTTTCTTGTCTAAAGGTTCCACCTGTGTATAGGTGGCTTATCAGTGTAGTTTTGAGCCACACCACCCCTCTTACCCCCAATCTCAGCAGAAAGCGGGGGCTGCCTTAGGTTCAATGTGTGATGTTTTTCCACTCAGTGTACAAGTCTCCCCCCTCATCAGGCACCAACAGCAAGTCTAATGTCTGTGAAGAGTTAGGGGAATGTACCTGACACCTCTGTATTTACTCTTTTGTGGCTCAGCCTTTCCTCCTAGTCGAGGCAAACTGAGTGTCGAGGGGAAGTGGGACTACATCTGTGCTAAGCTCTGCATTAAAAACCCCAGACATGTGCACAAAAGGAGATAGTGTTTGCTTTTGTTGAAGATATTGATTTTTTTCTTTTTTTTTTTTTTGGGATCATTCATTGATTGTGATGATTTTTTGTTTGAGTTACTAAAAGATGTTAGTTTTGTTTTTTTGTCATTCATCATTTATTGGATGTCCCCATGCTCTCGCTCCTTTCAGAAAAAATATGCTTGCATTTGAATTGGTGTTTGAAAAGAAATTACACAGGCTAAAGCACAACGATGAATAAAATTGAACTAGTTCTTTGCTTGATATTTATTTCCATTTTCTTTTTGTCATTTTCTCTTTTCACAATTGATTAATTTCTCTGTTCAAGACCCATTTCATTCCAACCACCAGTATCAGAATCTCAGTATTAACACTTTTCAAAATATAATCAGCTCAAGTATTTCTAAATGATTTAAGCTTGTGTACTTTAATTTTAAGTCCTCCTTTTTGTCTCACAGGTAGTTAATAAAACAAGGTACACAGTTAAGAAGGTGGATGTCCCACATTGTGCTGCCTCAGATTGAAGAGATGGTGCAAAAGAAAAATCCTCTATTTTGACAGGACAAGTATTTCACTTACAGTACTTTGTTGTAAGAACAAAGACTGATTTCAATATGAAATGAAATATCTGACATTTTCCAAATTGACTTAATTTCACATTAAATTATTTTCTAGACTATCTAATAGTCTGTAACATCATTATGTGGTGCATAGTCTCAATTTACTTTATCTTGTTGGTTTTCAAAGTCAGAAACCTTCCCCAAGTAAACCAAAGGACAACATTAATATAGGCCCTAGCGCTTTTCCTTCAATATGTGTTTTAAACTTATTTTGCCTTCTCCATCTGGGGTCTTGTTGCCATGTCCGTGACTCATTCCACACAGGAAACCGAGTCGTTTCATTCAGACCGTCAGTGCGTCTTCTAATTTTAATGATATTTCAGTTGTGCTGCTGGCTTTGTAGTCATATCTGCACACATTGTGACATTGTTGATTTGCATATTTTCTTTCCCCCTTTTGATGAATGTTTGGGAGTTGGGACTTTAAACGGACACCTTGAGCTTTCTGTTGTACAGTTTTATCTCAGTCTCTCATGGCTGGTCAGGAAATGTGCTGGTGAAATGCTTCAATAATGTCTCTCTTTTCAGTATGTGCTCCTAACACTATTGTCTTCTGGGAATTGTTGGGATAATGACCGGGGAAAAAAAAGAAATCTATACCGTCTTTTAATTTTAAGCCTCCAGCATTCTATTTTGTTAATTGTTCAAATAAAGGATTGTGCAAAAAGCAGTTTGCTAATGAAGTGCAGTCAGAAAACGACTTGGCTTTCTTATAATACAGTAAAAAAAAAAAACTGAAAACAGCTGCAGCTCTACACTCTGGACTGGCCTACAGAACAATGTGCACAATAAACCAAAACAACAAAACGATCTATGAGTCTTGGTCTACCACACGCTGCTAATTGGTCTCTTGTTCCTGCATGTCAAGATATACTATATGTAGTATTTGTACTATGTTGTATCTCCCCCTCCTGTGGTCTAGCTGGCTGCTCTCTTTAGGGCCGTGGCTCAGCTCGACTCTGTTTGCTTTAACGGGAAGCAGAACCCATCATTGAAAAATTTGCTGTGTAAGGTTTTTCTGCTCTTTAGTATTCCTTACTATTTATTCCCTCCTTTCTATAGCTCGGCCGTCCACTGAAATGTGGCTTTGCCCTCAAACTTACAATCAAGTGTAGTACTTTCCTTGTTAAATTCAGAAGGCAACTACAAGGGATGTGTGTGTGTGTGTGTATATATATATATTTATATATTTATTTTTTACAGGCCCGCAGTCTGAAGGGCAAAGTACATGTTTGGACACCCACCGATAGACCACCTATACTCACAAGTGTCCCTTCAGCCAAACTATAGGGATGATGGTGTGTGTGTGTGTGTATGTGTGTTAGCCTTCTCCCCACAGGCCTTTTCAAGACTTTTGAGTGGTTTCTTGAAAATCCATAGTACACATTTTTCAACACAAGCCAATAAATGAAATAACAGTATTGCAGCATCCACCAGGGCATAGAACAAGGAGCAACAGGAATATATTACTTTTCTGTAATAAGAGCATGTTAATGTGCCTTTTAGATAAAGTGCTAGATTATTTCGAAGCATGTGAAGAACAATACATCCTTGTCACACCTCTTGTGCCTTTCTGCTCTATGACAAATGTAGGACTCGTGTATTTTAATAGACAGTAGATGACCGTTAACCCCTGTAATAAACCAAGCAGCAACCACCACAGCTCAATATTGAGACAGTTGAGTGGTGGAGCCTTGAGATCTAGTTTATCTAATGGCTCATGGATGCAGATTTTCATTTTTTAAATGCTCCTAACGAAGGTAAGTAATTTGGAAGCTACCCAAGATACATCTGAAAGGGCAAGAGATTAATACATTGTTTTTTTACTTAACTTGAAATAATGTTATTTCCTATTTTATTCTCACTTTAGCTGATTTTTCTGGTGGTATAGTGAATATCTGAACCAGTTCAGGCTTGTAAAAGTATTCATCATTGTTACATTACATTACAGTCATTTAGCAGACGCTTTTATCCAAAGCGACTTATAAGTAAGACAATAAGTGTATTCAACATAGGTATTCAAGAGAACTACTAGTCACCAGAAGTCATAAGTGCATCTCCTTTCTTAAACAAGCATCTAACAAACATCTAAGAGCATAAACCAGAGCAAAAGTATAGTGCAGAAACAAACTAATACGAATACAATAAGTGCAACAAACTAATATGAATACAGTAAGTGATAAGTGGAAGGCTCAGGGTAGTACTTCTTGAAAAGCAGTACTACACAGTAATTCCTGTTAGCAGGAAAAGGGAACTCCTTTATGGAACTGGTCAAACTAAGGGGTCACGAGAAGATATTGTTTTATTTTTGGAGGTTAAAGCCAAAAAAAGTGAAGGAACCCCGGTGTTAAGGGGATTCAAAGGCTCACAGCGTAGCATTGGACACCTTACTGACCTTCCGCCTGCATACTGTAATAAGCACTTTGGCCATGACTGTTGGCTCGCAAGTTTCTTGGTGAAACGTCCGGCCTTGAAGCTGGAATGCTTGGCATTTACTCATTGGTGCCATTCAACATGTTACCAACCACTAAAGCTACAGTCTACAGTTTTCTTTATCCAGCATTCTCGCTGACATTGAACTAGTCTGACCTCCCAGCACCTCTTTTTCCTCGTAGGAGTCATCTTTGTGCATTTCTCGTTCCATAACGATCCTCCCACTGGTTTGTTTTTGTCATCAGCCTCGTTTACCATATGGTCTCTTCATTCAGTCTCCCCCAGTTTTTCCCCTCTGCATCTTATTTTTGTGTGTCTTGTTTGGAGGTCCACCAGCACTCCACAGTTTCTAAGGAAAGTAAACATGGCAACCAGAGTTTCAAGGACTTCCATGTGCCCCCTGCCCAAATAAACCAGCTCTGGGTTTTGTGTATGGAGAAGAGTTTGTTGGTGGTTCCCTTTTAGCTTCACAAAAAAAAAAAAATAGCATCCCACCCGCTCAAGATTATACAATATCCAAAAGTAAACAAGAACAATGTTTGAGTTGTGCAATCCTTCTGTTGTCTTCAAATGAGACTAATGCAGAGTAATGAGTTTCCATGTGGCCTCGGATGAATTGTGTATCCGTGTTGATGCAGCTGAGAAATGAGTCACACTTCTAAGAAAAACCCTTGTCCCTTGGATATTTGAACACTCAAGTGTGAGTAACACGATTACAAACGTTTGTCACAAGGGGCTGCTCAGGATTGGGAAATGAAAATCAATCCTGAAAAACCACTTAGTCACATTATGAGCCATTGCCAGGAAATAGTATTATTATTTAAAGTACAAGACGGGTAAAGATGTACCTTCTGATTTACAGTGTGTCAAAAATAGACAGCTCAGGAAGACAGGATGTTATACAGGTGAACCATTGACTTGAATGTCATATTTGTATGTTTTCAAAGAATGAGTTTCTAATTTCAGAGCACAAATAATCTGCCTGGTATTTGTGGATGATCCTGCTTGTTGCATCATCACTGCTACAGTTTCTCATGTTTAATGTAAACGTAATTTCCTGAATATTATCAAAACTCAGTGTTGAAGCAGTAAAATTACTGAGGGCAATGGATAAAACACACTTGCCTTACAATGTTCTCATATTGTTGGATGAAAATGCCACTGGACTGCATTAGACACCTGGAGGGAAGGGATCTTAATATCATTTTCTGGATCAAAAATATCACCATTTACAGAATCTCTGGATTGGTACATCACAATCCCTGCATCCCATGAAAAAAAAGGATTTTACTGAAATGAAGAATTGTCCGTAACTACCATGAAAGCGAGCAGATGCACGATGGGCCAGACTTCCTGTTAAACATGTATTTTGACTGAGGGCAGAGCCCAAACCAGCATTCCTTCTGAGTGGCCGTGGTCTTGCAAATATCTGAGATGTTTTAAGACAGAAATCAAGCTCATGATGGAATAAAATGTGAACTATTTGGGTCATATCGCGGCCTTGTGACACGTCATGATCCCTGTTTTCAAAGCAGGAAATCCTTTTTTGCCTCTTTATCCTGTAACGCATATATCCTATAAGTGAAGCATTTTAATACTATATTTATCAACAACACTTTTAAAGAATGAAGCAGTTGATCTTTAGTTGTCGACAGCAGGGCCTCTAGAATTGTTATGCCATGTTCCCTAAGGCAGGTCATTCTTGACTTCAGCTAAGAAGACAAGTTGGTTTTAATGGTTGGTGTAAATTGTTTGATTTATAGGTTTTGCTCCAGCCTAACTACAACAGCTGATTTCACCTACAACCAGTGAATGTCTACATAATTTATGTAAGGTGTTAAATTATTTGTAATATGGTGTTATTTTTCTCTCCCATTTCCTACATCTGGATGGGTTTTTGTTTGGAAGCTGCAGCCAACTCAAAAAACATCAGGATCTGATTGCTTTGTTTTGTAACTGACTTGCTGTATTTTGTTGGTTATGAAAACCTGGATATGATAAACACATGTTGAAATATCACCCGAAAACAAGAAAATCTATTTACATCATGACAGAAGTGGTCTTGTAACTGCTTGATAGATCGATTTAATGTATCATAAGTAGTGACACTTTATATTGTCAAGTAAATAATCAAATGTTTGTACCACTTTCAAATAAGACACCCTGTATAAAGAAGGTTTAACTAATTACTTTTATTATTAATAGTTAATACATCATTTACTAGTGCTTTTCAGACTAGTTATAAGCAATCTATAACTTCTGGGTTACCGGATTCTGGAAACCCCATATGACTTTTTACACCCTTTGACCAAAGAGCTGCAGATGATCTGGAACAGAAAACAGTTATTAACTTCGTAGTAGCACAACTGGCTGATGATTACAACTCTGGGTTATCTGTGAGATATTCAGAACATTAATAAAGCAGCAAAGAACTTTTTACTCTGTAAAGATATTGTGGTGTTATGTCTACCTGAACAGAGAATGAAGTCACTCCCCCTCTGTGTGCGTTGTAATCTTGACTTCTCCTTGTTTGTTGACATGGCCGAGCCGGCCACACGTGCCTTTTAGTGCATGTTAGCTCATTTGAGCTGCACTACTGTGGGGTGCCCATTTGTTTCGGTCTGTGAAGGAGTGCTCTTTTGCGACATCAAGTGGTTAAAATTGTAATATTGCACCTTTAATGCCCTGATAACTTTAACGACAGACCCAACCCTTCCTAAATCCGAACTGGTCAACTAACAATGTTTGGTCAGTAACCTTTGGCATCTGAAATCAATGCATGGAGGCCTTTACTGGCTCTATGCAACGTACCGGTCCTTCAACTAACTCCAATGTAAACCCTCCTAAGGCTTACGTGGACAGTAAGAACATATGATGTAGTATTCATGATAGTCTTCTAATGGTGGGTGGGTCAAACAAACACAGGACTTCATCCAGGAGAGTTGTGTTTGTGTCCCATACAAACTAAAAGTAAATGTTGACATATTGTCACCTGAGTTGTTAGTCACTGGACATGATTTGCTAAAAAGTAAAGTCAACCCCGCTCCTTTTTTTGAAAGTGTTTTTGATGTCAAGATCTAACTTCCTGTGGAATCAGAAGTTTATTTTGAAAGAAGACTGTTCATGTAACGGATGTGTATTGACCCTCTTATATACAGTTTACGGTACTGACATGCCATCCCGACACTAGAGGGATACATAGTGCGTCGATATACGAAGCCAAGGGGCACTTGGTCGGTCTTTGACAAAGTTCTAAGAGGAAAACGCAGACTAGCTACCAGACCAGACAACGATGTGGTCGTGACCTGTCAATCCCAAGGCAGCCACGCTCTAAAGCAAACCCTGCTTTATCGTCTATGTTATTCTTAATGGGGCCATCATTTACTAAATTAACGGCATGCTGTATTGAAGAAGGCTCGCAACTGTTGATTGAGATCATAAACTCTTGTTTACAATGTTAACTGAGAAATCAAATGAGAAGAAGAGTCATTTTCTCATAGACTTCTATACATTCAGACTTCTTCTTAAGTCGCCCCCTGGTGGCTGTTAGAAAGAATTCAAGTTTAAGGCACTTCTGCCAATGGAGTTTGCACGGCCCTAAATAGTTAATGGCTGTTAACTTATCTATAAGCATGACTAAAATAGGCATTATTTACATATCATTTAGCCCTTTACACATGGGGTAAATAAAAAACGAGTGCTCATATGTATTGCTTTTTATTTATTTAGTTTGGGGGACTGCAGTAGTCCCTGCTGCCCTGTTTAGTCTGCTATAATGTTTGAAGCCCGTCTGAAGCTGGTTGTGAAGATACATATCTGAGAAAGAACAGTCAACCAAAACGTGAATCAGAGATGGCGGTCTGACTGCCTGCCGCTGGCTCTTCTGACAGCTTGCTGATTTAACATATTTGTAGTTTTCTTCCTGACATTAGGCTGCTCGTCAGCGCGCGCGCACTGCACTCCCTTTGCCAAGAACAGAGCCCACTTCAGGGAGGCTGGCGAGTGGGGGGAGTGAGGAGAGACACCACCCCCCCCTGGTTCCCGAGGGGTCTCCTTCTCTATATAAGGCGCTGTGAGCTGCTCAGGAGTCACACAGCTCCTGTGTGCTTCAGGAACACCGCCAAAGAGCAGCAGCCCGCTCCTCTCACAAGGGAATAATACAGCTCTCCAGAGCGGACACTGCTCCGACACATCCAACTGGATACTCGAGAAAGATAGAGGTGAGCATTCTGAGACATTTTACATTTACTTGTCATGTTTTGTGTTTTAGATTTCAGCACGCAGGTATAGCAGGGATTTGATTATTCTCAGTTTTACCTAAATCTGTAATGCAAAAAATAATATGATAAAACTGTGTGCAGATATCACTCAATAAAAATGATGACATAATGTTTTGGGAATTAAGCTAGATCCGTATCCCTAAGTCTGTTTTAATTTTCAAACGTATTGATTTATTCAGTAATATAACATGAACCCTGTTGATTTAATGGTGGGTTACAAACCATGCAACTGTAAAAGTGTTGGCAAGAAACTGCCATTCATTGTTAGTCTGCAGCTTCACTGAGCAAATGTCAATGGGAAAGCAGTAGCTCCCTTGATGGAAAATGTAATGCTAGATTTCAGGTCATTAATACAATAAAAACCCCATACTTTACCAGAAAAAAAACTAATTTTAGAGTTCTAGGGCCAGCCATTGTAAAAATGAAAAACTGGTGGAGTGCCAGTCTTTTAAGGGAATGAAAAATTGAGCAAGCGTCTATTAAAATATATAAATCAGACAATTATATTATGACATGGGTTTTTGTTTACATTCAACCTCGTGGTGAGGCTGAGAGGAGGTCAGTCCCTCTTCAGATCTGACACGAGCCAGCCAGTGGCAGAGAGGGCTCAGCTCCCATTGACAAGATGTGGATATGTACGTGTGTCCAATTCATCTACTCTGTCTGTCACTCTGGTATTAAATTCATGAGAGCCATGAGAAGGGCCCAGACTGAGAAGCTGGTAGAGGTTCAGTGTGAAAAGGGGGGAACGGGGAGAGGAGAAGGGTGTGGTGCCTGATCTGCCCGCTGGCTCACAGTGCCCCGAGCTGGCACAGCATGTTGACACAGAGCCGGTGCCAGACCTCAAGCCGCCTTTTCAGCCAGGGGGAAAGAGGTGAAGGGAATCAAGGATGAGAGCAACTAGTGCTAGCTAGAGCTTGGTTTATTTTTTGTTTCCTGCTGGACTGCTCTTCTCTCTTTATAAAACTTTGTGACTTTGTGATATTTGGTTTAGCTCAAATCTTGGACGTCACGCTTTCTGCCCTCCAGATGGAGGTCAGATGCACGGTCAGTTACAAAATATATACCCCTGGATGTGTCAGGAATAAAGTGTTCACAATAAAATGCAGTTCAGCAGGGTGAAAGCTTGTCAACCTGAACCAAGGTCTCCCTCCTCAGTGTCTCGACCCTACTGCTCGGTTTGGTTAGAAAATAGTCTGAGTCAAGAGATAAGGAGAGGTAGTATTTCTCTTAGTATAGTTAAGGTGCATCAAGCCCAAAGTCAGTGTCAGATTTACTGCTGACGCTTAAAATGCTAAAACCATATTATTATTATTAGGTAGAAAGGCTCTTTAAAGGACTTAAACAATGCAAATCAGGCAGAAATTCGTTGAAACAGAGTTTATGTTTTGGATACAGAAGCTAACTGTGGTACGGTTCATGTTATTTAATATAATTAAACCTGCTTAAAATGACTTAGATTCCTATTTAATGTTGCTCAGTATAAACTGTTGGGATCAATCATTAGAGGGTCACTCTCAGAATGATAATACAATATAACAATATGATGTCACAATATATTAACAGTATCATAATGTAGTTAATTCTGGGAAGCAAAATGTATTGCAAGTCAATTATCTATGGTACACCACAGTAACTGGGAGAGACAGAGGGAAACATAGCTCCTAAATTGAGATATTAACTTTTAATAACAATATTATTCTCCAATACAGCATTACTCATACAGCCTCAAAATGACCAGACACATGAACTGTTAACGCCTCAGTGTAAGCAATTCCTGAACATGTAAAGTTTCTCAAGAGAGAGGATAATTGCATGGCTGTTGCATTGGATTGCATCAGATTCTGTTTGTGTTCCTGATAACAGTTTTTTAAGCAACAACCACAAACTGGATAAAGGCTGAACTGACAGAAAGGAGGACATCTGAGAATAAAAAGTCCAGAGTTGAGGGAGGACTGTCAGTTCTCATCATCATCATAAGATACTTTGTGCCAGTATCAGTTACAAGATAACACAATACAAGTGAACATCAATATTTGATCCCAGCCCCAATAAATGTACAACATGGTTATAGAAAAAGACTCCTACATTAGTGCAGTAGTCTGTACTCTGCTCTGTTGACTCACACAGTAGGGAAAGACTCATTAAATATTTCCTCTCTGCAGGTTGTGTCTGGGACATAAAACACAATCTGCCTGTCTACTGCAGCCTGAGAGTTCAACCCAGACAGCTGAAGTGTCAGAATGACCCGCGCTACCATGACCTGGATCCCTGTCCTCTCCCTCCTGCTGTTGTGCGTCAGGGACTCGGCTTCCCTCTTCCTGCCCGACTCCAATGAGCTCAGGCAGCTGCTAAGCCGCTATGAGGAGGCGGCGGACCAGAACAGCCCCGGCAACACAGCTGGCAACCGGACCCGACGTGCCATCCGCTGGTCGGACCGTGAGGAGATCCTCGTGCTGCACAACAAGCTGAGGGGCTCCGTCTACCCCACGTCCTCAAACATGGAGCACATGGTGAGACAAATCCCATTACCCCAATTACCTATTTTGCTATTATTCTTAAAGATGATTCCAATTTATTAACTTTAATCTTAAGCTTAATGTCACAAAGAACTCAATTTTAATGTGTCAGCAAGTTTAAAATGGAATTCTGCATAAAAAGCAGTGTTGCTGTAATAAAAACAACTTTTTCTCTCGGCTGGAAACATGCAGTCATGATGGCAGGCGGTTGCCAGCCTGCTGTGCTGCTCTTTTACAAGGAGGATAATAATCCTGACTCTGTCCAACCTGCAAGCAGCTCAGCGCTGTAGAAGACAGGAGAGCGAGGGGTGGGTGGGGGGATTTGAAAGGGAAAATCCTGGGACAACGTGGCACATCAATGAGTAAAGTAGAAGAGGGATTATTGTTGAGACACACAGGAGGTTATAGAAAACCACGAGGTCCTTCATGTTCAGAGAAGCAGTGGCGGCTTGTGTGTCTCTGGAGTGCGGTTATAGCAGGGAAGGAAAGTGTCTGAAGACTTACCCTGCCCAGTGCTCTCCCAAATTCCAGCGAACAGACAGTGTGTGTGTTTGTGTTAGTGTATGGGTGTTTGGGGTTACAGTGGTGTCTGTGTGTGCATGTTTTAGCGACCACCAAAAGGCTGGAAATTTACTGAGGAGATGTGCTCTGAGGGGCCGTGCTGTATGCAGTCCTCCCTTCCTCCACAGCGCCCCGTCCACTGAGAGAGTCAGGTGTCTTCTCTGCTTTCCCCCCTGCTCTCCACCGCTGTAAAGAAACCCAATGTGGAAATGTTGATAATTCAGAGGTGATGGCTGGAGATTTGTAGTGGACCAGGGCCAGGCGCCAGCTGCTCCACTCAAATGTCACCCTCAAAGGTTAATTTTGTACTTGTATTCGTCTCAGTTTCAGCTCAATGGGAAGTAAGGAAGTGAAGGAGTAGAGGCCTTGAACGAGTTGTGGTTAGGTTTCTTTTGTTGAAATGCTTTATATTGTAGCAGATGCAGCAGGTGAAGTTTCAAACGTCTTCTCATTGGCGTCTAAAAGAAAGGAATTCCGTGTGACTTTTATTTTTTACTTTACATGTGCAGGTTTGGGATGATGAGTTGGAGCGGTCTGCCACTCAGTGGTCAGAGGAGTGTCAGTGGGACCATGGACCGCAGGACCTGCTCAGGTCTATTGGACAGAACCTGGCTGTTCACTGGGGAAGGTGAGAGGCAATAACACACATCGTCAGTCAGCTATAGTATGTGTTTTTTAAGAATACACATTTTTTGTACCACTCTCTGATAAGAAACCAAAATGGTTTACAAATTCTAGCGACAAGCTTTATTATTGGTTAGTTAATCATTTATTTAGTTTATATTACTGCAATAGGAAATGTTGCAAATTCAATATAACATGTGTAATAAGCTGTTAGTCAATAGATTCTTGTCCAGGTCCTCTGCTGCCCTTTTACCTGTTTCGCATCTGCATTTTAGCATTTTTAATCAAAACCATGTTGACGTTAACATTTAGCTCAAAGCACCATGTACAAGCTTACAGAGCCGATGGCTTGACTGTGGACTCTTGAGAACTTTTGGAACATTCTTTAGTTTTCTATTTAGTTAGTTTATAGTTTTTCTGTCACATAATCAACAGGTCATACGAATTTTCTATGTAATTCTTTTTTTAAATTACCGTAAGTATGTCAATTCTGCAAGAGGAGTTCTTTCCTTTAAACTACAGTGAACAAAAATATAGGTCCATTGTTATGTGTGAAGTACAAGCATGGGTGGTGCTACCATGTGCTAGCCTATTAAGGTTGATGTATGTGTGAACGAGTGTGTGTGTGTGTCCAAGTACACACCAGCCACAGTAGACCTCTGTGCATGACAGTGTACGTCTATCACAGCAGGTGCCCTTGCAGGAATCTGCTCCCATTCTCACAGCCCCTCAATTCCCTTCTTTCTTCCTGTGCCAACAAACCCCCGATGTGGAGTCTTTTTTTTTCCACTCCCCTTGTACGCTCTCCATTTAGAAGCTCAGCACTTTTCAATACCGTAAAAAGAGATGTTTATAACAAGAGCTTGAACAGATTTGTTTGGCTGTGGAGCCATGTTTACGTTTGCTCTGATTCTTTTTTTTAAGCTGATTTGATTTCCCTGTTTAAGGAGGGGGGTGCAGACTGCTGTTCTGTATGCCAGGTCAAATTCAGACTCATCATTTGAGGCCTGAAGGGAGGAGTAGGAAGGGCAGTGAGGTTCATGCACTGTTTTTCAAGTCTGGCCAAAGCACCTGGCAGCTCTCTCGGATATTTCCCTTTTGCCCCTGGTACCTGGACAGCTTCTGACTGAGCCTACTGTTTTTCTCTGTGTGTGTGTGTGTGTTTGTGTGCACTTGGGTCCTACAGATACCGCTCTCCTGCCTTCCATGTCCAGTCCTGGTACGATGAAGTGAAAGACTACACCTATCCCTACCCCCAGGAGTGCAATCCTTGGTGTCCAGAACGCTGCTCAGGGCCGATGTGCACTCATTACACCCAGGTGAGGTGAAAAAGAAAAGAAAACAGAGCAGGGCTCCAATCGAACTGTAAGAGATGGTGTTGCATTGTGGGTAATGTAAGTGCCAGGTTTTGAAAAGAAAGAAGAATGTGTCGGAAAAAAAAGACCAAATGTTTGGTTCTTCTGCATCGTAAGCTACACAATCCAGTTTTATATAGTTATAGTTTTATTCCGTTTTATAGAATTGCATTGCTAAATCAATTGAGTACTCCTATAACTAAGCACTTACATTAAAACTAGTATGCAAATGGTAATACATTTTTCAAATTCCTTTTGAAACATACACTTTAATGTCTACTATATTTATGATCAAATCTGTTTGGTATCAGGTCATGTGCCTTCTTTCATCTGTAATATGGAACATATGTCACTTGACAGGTGTTGGTAGGATATAACATGTGGTGTGCACCCTATATGATATTTCTGAATATTTATTGGCCCAGTTGTAGAGGGACTGAGGGATTAAATTACATGGATGAATAAAAACTTGTAGAGAGAAAAGGATGAATAGAAGATCTGATGCAAGTAATGGACTTAGAGAAGAGTTGAAGAGTGGATGAGAATATGTAGAAATCAACCAAAAGGAAACAGAAATGGGGGATCTGGCCACTTCGTCCTCCAGACTTTACTTTGCAGCTGCTGGGATGAGTTACCAGAAACATACAGACTCCTCCCTCTGCCTTCGCCCTGAAACCAGATACTGCCATCTGGTAATACTTTCCAGACACACCAGACACCATTAACTGCTTGACCTGGATTCCTCTGAAGATGCTGCATAAAGGAGACAATGCCAAATCTGAGCATCCTCACCTTGTCTCTTTTTTCTTCATTTGCCGCAAGTGCTGATGTACCTGCAGACCGGGCAGCCATAATCCATACCTACCTCTGTGGAGGAATGCTAGATGCTCTGGAGTTAGAGAGTACAGATTGAGTTTAACTACCAAAACTCAGCACACATCAGTCTGTGCTGACTCACGGCTTCCAGTGGCTTCTGACTGTACCAGGAAAAAAGATGAACATTCCTGAACAGGGAGAGTGCACATGTTTCAGAGTTTGGAAGGAAAGTTTGGAGGAGTTATGGAACATGCTGTGTTGTATTCACCATCGAATGACACATCATTCATCTGGAACACCTCTGCAGCAGCTTTCCGTTTAATTAGGCGTTTTATTTGACCCTGGACATATGTGAGCCTGGGCTGACTTCTGTTTCTTAAGAGTTAAGATATTAAGAACTGCAATTTTTTCCACTTCTATCAGGGTGATGAAAGTGATCATGATCGTGTCAGAGAGAGCAAACTGGGTTCATCCAACCATCGTCTATCTAACTGGGGCAGAATAACAGACCAAGCTGTCCTGGAAGTCCCAGTGGCCCCATTAATCGTAGCTGCCAATCTGGAATGAGTGATTGAAAACTGGGCCACCAGCTCAGTTTACTCTGCTGTGTCTATTAATTGCGGTTGTTCATCCTAACTTTGACCGTTCTTTCATTTCCCTCTTTACAGCTGGTCTGGGCGACCACTAATCGAGTGGGCTGTGCTGTGCACGTGTGTCGAAGTATGAACGTGTGGGGAGAAACATGGGAGAATGCTGTTTACCTTGTGTGCAACTATTCCCCAAAGTAAGCTCAGTTTTCCTCCATGTTCCACTGTTCATCAACACCTCTGCTCTTCTGTCTCCTGTGTTTACATTCTTCCTCCTTACAGTGCTGACAAATGCTACAACGTGTACCTCTAACATAGCTGCACTGCAAATATGTAGCACAAGTTGTCCAATACATTTGTATGACATATTGGATTAAATATGTCATCCTGACTTCAGAATAGAAACATAATGATGTAGCATGGGTAAATGAATATAAGAGCAGAGCAGGCGCTTGTTTTCCAGACGGCCCACAGGATGTTATTGCTTGAGAGACAACGAGTGTTTTTATAAATTTGACAGATTAATGACTATTAGGAGTGTTGACCATAGACAAAGAGCGCTGAAGTAATTACAAGGCCATGAGCCCAGTGACGCTTGACTGATGATTCATTTCCCCCTTAGTCAAGTTATCCACTGTTCACTTCTGCAGGGGCAACTGGATCGGCGAGGCTCCATACCAGCACGGCCGCCCTTGTTCCCAGTGCCCTCCCAGCTATGGAGGAGGATGTAGGAATAACCAGTGCTACAAAGGTGAGAAAACACCACATGTTTTTTATTCACTCACTCAACATGTTACCAACCTGAGCCCTGATCCGTTTGTCCCTCTAAAGACTCTCAGCGCTCAGAGACAGAGGACATGAATGAGGTGGAGAAGCCTCAGGTTCCACTGCCGCCTCGTACCACCGCCAAACCTAAACCGTCTGCTCCCAAGAAACCAGCACCCAGACCCTCCGCTCCTAAGCCCACCACATCAAGGACGCCATCTTCAAAGACTCCCAGCAACACCTTCCTTGGTAGCTGCAGGAATGATTGAAAATAACCATAAACATTCATGTTTGGTACAATTCTTCACTAATTTATGATGGTATTCTTGCAGCTCAACAAATCAAGTGTGAGACTAGACTGCGAGATAAGTGTAGAGGCGCTACCTGCAACAGGTCAGGTTATTTTTTCGGATGTGCACAAAATATGTCTTATTTATTCTAATATGTTACGTTAACTTCCTCCCCAATTTCAACTCACTCTTGTCTCCATCTCATTTTCTGACTCTGCAGATATACATGTCCTGCTAATTGTCTGAATAAGAAAGGGAAAGTTTATGGAACTCTCTTTTATGATGTGGTGAGTATGTCCAACATGAAACAAACATCTTGAATCATGCAACAATTTATTCTGCAAATTAATATTTGTCATTTTTATTAAATTGTTTCAGCAATCCAGTATTTGCCGTGCTGCTATTCATTTTGGTGTCATTGACAACAACGGAGGAGTGGTCGACGTTACGAGGATGGACAAGTTACCATTCTTTGTCAGAGCCACTAAGAATGGCATCGAGTCCTCCAGGTAGATATTGGGCCTGCTTTTCCAAAATATGTTGCATTTGCGTTACTTTTGCTGATTCACATTTATCTGCCTCTATGATTCACATATTGTGCCATAACGGAATTACTTGGGAGCCATTTTCTTTCCTAATTTTTTAACATCCTGATTTGTTTTACAGTAAATATAAACCAAGTAATGCCTTTGTGGTGGCCAAAGTGGAAGGTAAGTGAGGCACAGTTTTTACAAGAGCTTTGAGTCATGATTGCATTTAAATTCACACAGTCAGCAAACAGATGTTGGGTATATTAAGTGTTTTTCTCTTCTCTCTGTGTGACAGAAATGACTGCAGACTGCTACACCACTGTGGCTGAAATCTGCCCTTTCAAAGAGCCGTACTCACACTGTCCAAGGTGCCTCCTCACATCCACCATCGTATCATTCTCCAAAGCATATGATTAGCCAATTAAAAGTTCTGCTTTACAGTTAGTCCTCCTGTTGCCACCCATAAGTGATATCATTATATCTCCTTACAACTTTCTTATACTGTGTTGTAAACAATTAAAAAATATGTAGGGTTTATAAATGCTGAATTGAAAGTAATGTGTTGAAAATAAACCTCATCTGTTAATCCAAATTAGTACTTATATCCAATTTGTTTCTCAGGCTCTTCTGTCCGGCCAACTGCATAACTCAGCCTTCCTATTGGTCGCCTGTAATTGGAAACAACATCTACACAGATGTAAGTTAAACAATGATCTGCATTTTCTAAATTACCTTGATCATGAATCGTGAAAGCATTTTTTATTTATTAAGGTGTTATTTGTTCATACCGAATGAAAAGTATATCTTGGTCTGCTGCATGGTTAATTTAGAGTGACTTTGCAAGCTTTGTAATGCATGGAAAGCCATTAAATCACAGTATGAATGTGGCTCGATAGAGAATGTGAGTAATGGTGAGGAAATCCAGAGACTGCCAGGGATGTATCCCATAGCATCGGGCTAGACCGTGTTATACAAGTGTTATCTCGGGCTATGTGCTTGTGTTTCAGAGATAGGAGGCAGAAATGGTTTCATGAAAACTGGTTTACATCATCCCTCATTAGTCACCTAAATCATGTTAATCATGTAGAGGAGTCATTCTAATATTCCCTTCAGACTAAATTCATCAGATGTACAGTTTGTAGGAATTCACATCATTCTTGTGGATTTTTTCCAGTTTGCATTTTGCCCAGTCACGTGAGGTTGATATAGTGTTAAATGGTGTTTTCTCTTTGAAACTTAGATGACGTCTAGCTGGACACAGATCACAGTAACCCAGAAATCTTAAACTTCTTACAATGGTCACAGAATAAGGCAGCAGTGTGGCTCATAGCAAATATGCCAAGGAAAGGTTACAATCTCAGGCAGAAATGAGACATAAACCATCTGGTGAGAAGTGTTGTAGGGGTGTATGGACAGTGTGATCAGTGTTTAGACTAGAAATAAATGATTCTGCTCCAGACTGTTGATAAGAGCTTACAGTCTGTTGTGCTGACTCAGACTGTGAAACAAATGCGGGTGTCTGTGAATAACTCCAATATATTTTGTGCTGTATTTGATAACTAAGGAATTGAAAAGATATTCATGTTGTGAAAAAGGCTGTAAAAGTATTGGTCCTCTTTGCCACACATTGTCCTCACAGAGCTCCAGTATTTGTAAAGCAGCCATCCATGCTGGGGCGATCAAAGCAGACGGCGGTTTTGTGGATGTTCTGCCACTGGACAAGAGAAAGAGCTATGCTGGAGTCCTGAAAAATGGCATCCAGTCTGAGAGGTACTACTCAATTTTGTTTTGTGTTGAACTATTTTTACTGTAATAATCTTTCCCAGATGAGGATTGTTGCACAATAACAAAAGGTACAAAGAAATGTCAAATAGTTGTAGTTTACCATAGTGACATTAATGATAGTCTGCGTTCCAGAAATCTATATCTTTATCTTTTTTTTTTTATCTGAAAATGTGAATAACCATTCATGTTTAGACAATGCTTCTATAAACAACCATTTGAACGCTGCGAAACAGAAAAGCCTCCTTAGTTGTGATGAAAGCTATCAGTAAAGCCTGTGGAAGTGTGGGAATTTGTTAACGCTTAAAACACATGTACAAACACCTTATAAATCTGCCACTCATGCAGGTTGAGGATTGCAACGTGTAATCTGCTAAAGTTTCATAGGAGTTAGTAGTATGTTTTGTTTTGTGGTTAGGATCCCCGAATAATGGTGTTATATTTTCCCAAACCGCTAGCCAGGTCTCTTAAACAGAACTATGCTTGGATTTACACAAGGTCAGCAAACTGACTGCAATAAATGGCATGATAAAAATATAAAGTGTCCCACCCTCACAGGTGCATCAAAGCTAACAGGAGAGTCAAGTCTGCACACAACCACAGAGTTAAAAGAAGAGGTCTAATTAGGCAAGATTGAAAACACCTGTGTGGTGGGCAGACAGTGTGTAGGGGCTTTGAACACGAACACTTTGCAGCTGACTTAACATTTTTCACGTTGATCAAAGAAACATTAGTTATTTCTGTATGTCGACTTACAACTGTTCCCTGAATGTAACTGGGTAGTTAGTTAGCTAGTGCCCATTGCTGATTATTTCCCTAACTACTGGGTTAAACAGCCTTCAATGGGCACAGCACCAAACCTATTTAAATTGCTAAAGAAATTTAAGATGTGGCAAAATCAGAAAGGTCCGCATCCATATCTCCAGGTTTTACTATGTTCACAATAATCATGCATGTGGGGTAAGTGCTTGGAGTGTGGTGAAGAAAACCTTGAGATACAATTGAAATGAAAACACAGAGCTTGTAGTAAAGTTAGACAAGTAAATTTGACAAGAGTATCTATAATATGCATGAGAAAGGTGCTTTTATTCAACATACGGTACCTTGACTTATGTCTCCTGTAATACTGCATGTAGGGGGTTCCCTGAATGCACACCATGTTCCTCACATCACTCTCATGGCTGTGGCCAGCTCCACAAACTACGCTTAGGCAAGGAAGCCCATGTGGGCAGTCCTGCTGGCATGTGGGGTTGTAAGAGTAATGGTGTGGTTTGGTGTGTGGATGGGCCACACATGGGATCTTTGCTTACTTTACTCAGGCATTTCAATTGAGTGTGCAAAGTGCTGAGTGGCCAAAATAATCCGAGACTGACTACTATGAAATCTAATGCATAACTGCGAAAGCCCCACTCAGGGCACTGGGATAGGAGGTCAATAAACGGCCGAGAGAGAGTCCGTGCCATGTGCCAACATCATGGCAGGGTGGCCAGTTTGGACCGGACTCTGTTGCTGGAGAAGTAATCACAGCCTATCTGATTACTCGAGGATGGAAATGCTGTCAACCACTTAGTCAGGGATTTCCTATACGGACAATTATCTGTGATCTGATACCAATCGCACAGGCCCATCATGATTATTGATCATGGCAGAGCTTCAAGGTCTCCCTACCAGTGAATTAATTATAAAGTCATCAAGTTTAACACATCTGGTAGCTTGAAAAGGTCTGACTCAGATATACGGCAACAATGAGTCATACTGTCATTATGCCATTTACAAAGATGCTGTGAACACCATGATTGTGTACTTTTTTAATGGATTTAGCTAAAAAGCAGACTTCCAAGTGCAACAAAAGAAAATGCAAAAACATGTATTTATTTGTCTCCCAGGGCCATTTTTTGTCATAGGGACTACTACTCTGCCTGTGAACAGTTATATATGTCGTCTGTAGCTTTAGAGGGAGATTTCCAAAGTTTGGGGGTCTAATGTACAAAAGGATTACGTAGCTTTTGCGGCTGCTAAACCTGCACAAATAAGACAGAAAGTGAAATGCACCCCTAACTGCGCTTCCAAATAAATAGTCTCGATGCTCACGTGCTATTTAAATTAGGTTATATGCATACATTTAGCACAACATTTGCCGTTTTCTATGCAAATAAGATTTATTGCAAAAACAGTCAAATTCACATAGATTAGTCCTTTTAGCACACACAGCTACAGTGAAATAATCAGCGTCTTCAGAGTGTCTGCACCTCATCAGTCAGGACCTTATATTTCAAGGTCTGAACATTTCGATTTTTCTTTTTCTCTGTGCCATTGTTCTGCCTACTGTGTTCTTTGGCAACATTTTTACTTTGCCAAAAGGATAATTGCAATCTGATGCAAAAAGACCAGATTGCACTCAACTGCAAACTCTATAGTTACGTTAGCACTGTAATATGATTAGAGTAATATCTCTTGTGAATCAGACCTTGAGATGTGGAAAAGACAGTGGTTGCAAGTGATGTGCACCTCATGGTGCCATCAGCCGCCACAGTCCCTTCCTTGGGAATTCCCCTGTAAGACTTCAGATAACCCTGATGTGGTCATTAGGGTCTAAGAATTATGCATTAAGGATACAGTGTAAAACTTGGGATTCAATTCAGAATAACTCGGCCTCTGTTTCTTAAATGTTTGGTCATTCCCCTTCAATCTATTTCTCACAATTTCCCTGACTTTAGGGAAGTTACATACTAAATTGCTGGACTGCCCTGTGTTGCGTCTGTATTTGTTGTTACCAAATGAAACATGTTTTCTGTATTGCCTGTTTGCAGCAAAAGCAACACAGAGGGAGGCTCTTTCCGAGTCTTTGCTGTGAGGGAGTGAGACTTCTGATCAGAAGTCCAGAGACCAACAGAGTCGCCTCAGCTGCTCTTGAAGAGCAGGAAGTGCCCACAGGTTGGATACCATGATGTTCATCTGTCTCTATGCCTTCAGTGGAAACAGATATTCCCAGCAGATTCCCTCTTTGTTCATAAACAATAGCCATCCAGTAAAAGTTGTTGTCCAATATTTTGATGGAACTTTTTTTTTAACTACAGCTATAGATATTTCTACATAGTTACTTAATCTGTGAATACAGAATGTTTTTACATATTATGATGCTTTGAACAGCTGGTGCTGGAAGTTTGTATTTAGACATTTTTTACTGACAGTATTATGTTTACATTGATGTTCCTATTACAAATTCAAATTGGTTTTCTTACAAAGGAATGTATACTGATCACACTGTATTTAATCATTGTGTACAGAATATATGATATTTTGTTTGTTTTAAAAATGGAGTACCATATATTAACATTTTTATGTCTATTAATGTCTATTTCATTTTATTTTTTGCCCACCTGAATAGTCTTTGCTTTTTGCTCTTGAGGATTTGGCCTGTGAAACCAAATCTATGTCTAAATTATATTTATAAGTTAAGTGTTGGGCTCATTGGGAGTGAGGATGTTTTGTTGGCTGGGTAGACCAGAACTTGTCAAGCAGATACAAAAGGAGAGGAAATATGGAGGTCATTGGAAGTGTATACAGGCAGCATCAGGCTGTACATAGATTATGTTTCCTTAAGAAGACATGTGGAGGTGATTTAGTGAAGTTGTTACATCGCTAGGTTCAATCTGTAGTATATGGGAGCTGCAGATGACTCCTCAGAATGGAGGCAATACTGTACATGTATTAAATAACAATCGCAGTGTGTAAACATGTTAAAGGTAGTATGCAGTCATTTTTCATGTCATATTTATTATTACTTAGTGCTTCCTACTATTCCTATACCATCTGTCTTGTTTCTGTAAGATTTATGAAAATGCTAAATTTCTCCCCTCCCCACCTAAGACGGATGAATGTGTCACATGTTTCAGGTCAGAGAGAGATTTATGTGGCAAGGCTTGCCCATATCTAAAGAATGTGGGAATATGTTAAGGAATCTCATCGTCAAACTGCAGTTTGTTCACTTTGGAACAATTTACACGATGCAGTGTAGGTGTGATAGAGACACCTGTAATGTCTATCAATATACTGGATTGAGGCACCGTTGCCATTCCTAAACCCTGATTTGATTTTCTTGTTATATAAAACAAAAAACTTTTCACACTTCTCTTCACATAGGTCTCTACAGTGTTTCTGCTGTTTCTCTTAAATGCACAGAAATAAATACATTTAGCATAGCAAGCATCTGCCATTTAAACTAATATGTACAGATATACAGACCGATTTGTACTTCAGGACTGTGGTGTCCAGTTGTACCATTAAGAATTGTCATTCTATCAGTTTGTTTCCTTGGGGTTGCAAAACATGCAAACAGAGTGTTTTCAAATAACAAAACAAGGCTGTAAATATAAAGCTAAAACCTGGCCAAGAAAAAAAAAGAATCTTTAGCTCTTTATTCTACCTCAGTCCTATTGCTACGCGAGGCATTTAAGCCTTTTCTATATGGGAATTTTTATGGGAAGTTTTGTAAAGTTATGGAAACTGTAATTACTATGTTTTTTTCTCTGTTTTTGTATAATCCTGAATATGGTAAGATATAATTAAAATGTGAGAATTTGTTTTAATTCTATATTTTTTGCACAATTTGAAAATAAATACGACATACAAATGCTACAACACCTGTGTCTGTTTCAGTAAAAGATGTGTCCATGGAGTACAACATAATTATTTTGTGTGTTTTGCACTTACTTTGGACTACAGTGGCATTTTGAGATGAGGAAAAATCAACTGAGGGTTGGTAACAGTGTTTGATGGTTCTATTATACTTCAGTTATGTTCTGCCGATTAATAGTAGGTGGAAAGGGGTCTGCCTTGTTATGTTTAGTGCCGCACAACTTTATTAAATCTACTTTGACCAGCGCATAAAGCTAAATATTTGCTTCATGCTTTATGAATGAAATCTAGACCTAGGCCACCCAAGATTTGTCCATTATCTTTGGAAGAATATCTCTAACCATGTTCATAACCTGGCTTTGCTTCATGCCAAGTGAATTAGACCACGTTCTTAATCTGCCAATATGGCTTTAGTTTATGGTGGAATGATATCAGAAGAAAGAAAGAAACTCTGTGGACTTGACTAAATTTTCACAACCATTTCAAACTCTCATTTGTCACTTTATGTTTGTGACAAGCTCACTGAGATGATGACATCACTGTACACATGCCATTAATAAATGCCTCATTTACTCAAAACCTGAGAAAGGGGCAGAGACATTGGAAGAGGAAAGGAGAGAGATGACCAGAGAAAACTTGTAAGTCCTAATAATTCTTCATACCTCCAGGGCTTTTATTTCAGGCAGATGTTCAGTTTCAGTTAAGCCCTGGTTGGACAAGGCCCTGGTTACTTTACTGATTCAACAGCTGCAACTGGCTTGTGTGATGACTATTTTACTCCCATTGTCCATGGAGATAAAGATTTGTACTCAAACAACAAATCCCTGGACTCCTCAGAGAAAAAACTCAGCTTTCAACAACTTTCTTGTCCTTAAGTGTGCTTTGCACAACATATTGTATTGGTTGTACGACAACTGCATCTCATAGGACTCAAAGGGAAGCAGTAAAGTTGTATTTGTTTTTTGCGATTGTCTTGAAAGTCTATTAAGTGTCAAAACTCTTTCGGCTGCACTGGTGAACTTGATCCATCACTTTAAACATTTCCTTATAAGTCCATTATTATTGCTGGTCTATCACAAGAAATTAACTGAATATGAATAGATTACCACATATTTCCAACTATCTACAAAACTTAAAGGACATGGAAATAAATCTTTCTAGTGTTCTGGGCTCTGGGGCTCCAAGGCCTCTCATGACTTTGAGAGATGAAAATGCCACTTCAGCATTTCTTTGTACCATGAATAGTGCAACACTATAGATTTATTATTACTATAGGTCTTTCGACTCTGCTTCAGCCTAATGATTTTGAACTTTCGCCTAACCGGACAGTTCACCTGTGCACCGAACCTTGATTGAATATAGTGTTTTCTGCTGAACTGCCTCCGGAGTTTGCTTTTGAGTCCTTTGCCTGTTGGTTCAGTACTGATACCCTTGCATGACTTTTTGACACTGGCTGAGCTTCAGGGAACCACAGTCACTAAGTAATGCATAATATCTTTGCATGAGAGCTATTGGATGAAACCAGAAGTAAGGAAATGGATTGCCATTGCAGTTTGCTCTGACATTCAATAGTTTTTTCTATAGAAGATGAATCCTACCGACCATGGTGGATATTTTTTTCTGCAGCCTTTGTGGTTGAGGTCACTGATAATCAAACCTTTAAATGTATCATGAATTAACAAATGAAATGTGACCTAGCAGTGAGTTCTCTACTTAAGTGATGATACTGTATACGCCAGCATATTTTCAATCTTGCTTCATTTTTACTTCATCTTTCCAGGTCGGTTCACCACTTCGGCATCATGAGATTGATATCTGTGTTTTTTGGTGAATTGTCTCGACAACTATGGGATTGATTTCCATGACATGCGGTACAGCTGTTCATAGTTCCCAGAAGATAAATTGAATGACAGTGTCAGGTTGACATTCAGGCTTTTGGGAAAGCTTTCATTCACTATGGCATAATTTGCTGACTCTAGCTGATCAGCATGGTGATATCAATTTTATTTAGAGATTTTATTTTTTTATATCAGATACTACATTCTGTTGAGGATTTGCACATATTAAACAAAATCATAGTTATTACAATATAAATAATTGTATTAATGGAGTTTTGGAATATTGCACAAGAATTTATTGCGATATAAATCATATACTCCAATCCAGACTTCCAGGCAGGATCTTGATTACTGTACAGAAAAACTTGTGTAGTCCAAAATTTTATTATCGTGAAATGTATCTGGTCAGAGAGGCCTTATAGTACAGCACATAGTTTATAGAAAGCAAAGTTGGCAAGACATTTTAGGTTTAGTGATACTGGAATTAGAAGCAGCATCTACCAAAACAAGCGAAGCAGGGATGTGGCTGATGTTGTTATGACAGGAGTTTGTCTGGCCGGCTTGTTCATCATAAGAATGTGGTAAGATTTATAGATACAAAAGGAGGATAGAGGCTTTACCAAAGTCATCAATCTAAAGGGAGCATTTGAAATGTATTTGGAATTTATTAAAATGTCTTCCAGCTAAATTTTACTCAAATTTCTTTGGTGATCTAAAAGTTGTGGTTCAGCCATGTGTTAGCTTCCTGACTGCTCATTTTTCACCTGTACATAGTTTTTTCAAATCATGGGGGCATTTCAGGCAATGGTTTGTGTGGACTCTCTTTCTGTCATATTATGATGAGCAAACTGAATACTGGGATTACAGAGTGTGAGTTACCTGCTGTAAATGGTTTACCTATAAATTGTATGTGAGAAGGTAAACAAAAGTATACACAAAATGACAAAGAATAATATGCCACAACCACTAGAACCTGATTTATCTAAAAATACTTTCCAAGCTTAATTTCATAACCATTACACTTGTTCATTTAATATAAGGAATGCACAAAGTGGTTGAGGTGAATCAGCTCATACAGAACCATACATACTGTATATGATAATAAAAAATCCATCTTCCCTCAGATAATAGTCTACTGAATATTTTACTTTTTTTTATTACTTTTTTATTACTTTGCAAAGCCAAACACAGAATTAGAAGTGATAACATCCTGCACTAATGCCGCCAAACCAGTGAAATTCATGCGATGACGCTTTTCTCCGTAATGTATCCTCGTCGCTGTTTTATTTGGTTTGGTCTTCAGTGTTTTGTCTTGGCATGAGAGCCATCGCAGTGAATCCCTGGCTACGTTCCCTCGGGAATTCTGGCCCACAGGGAGGCAACCCCAAGAGTGAGAACAAAGACAGTTTTTCAGAGAGATGATGAGGAATCTGTGGTGATGGTGTGTAATCAACCAATGTGGACTGGAGAACTTAAACAAAGCCTCGCTGCCTGGTAGATCTATAGGCTCCACGCATTAGTCTGAAAATGTTAAGACCTCAGTGGTAGCTTTTCTTTCTCCCTCATGACGCACAGCCATTCTGGGAAAAGTGTGCTGAAGATTCACCACTCAATGATCAACCACAAGAGTGTCAGTCAGCGTTTTGTGGTGTAAACCATAATCCATGATGTTTTGAAGACATACTTTTGTCTCTATTCCAGTCTGAATATATTTATATGGATGACGAGTGGGGCGTTTGCCCCAACCGTGACTCCCTTCAAACAGAAGGGCCTCATCAAAGAATATTTGGGCACACATTATGCTTACTGCAAGTTAATGTAGATAACTGATGCTGGGCCCAACATTGATCTGACTGATTGTTCAGTTTTACTTTTGCATTTGACATTGTGTGTGAAAAAACAATGACCTGCTGGTTTTGCAAGATCAACAATCCAGAGATCCCAAAAGTTGTTATTATTCACCATCTGATCCCCATGAATGTATGTACCGAATTTGAGGGTAATCCATCCAATAGCTTTGACACAAGTCACTACAAACTAGAAATGTCAACCGTGTGGTGGCGCCAAAGGAAAAGACAGTGGCTCAAAAATCTGACAGTGTTTTCAGATTCATCCGCTGAGGGTGATCAAGGACAATGAATTTCATGGCAATTAATAGTTGTTGAGATATTGTAGTCTAGCCCAAAGGATCTATAGTGAAAAAAAACATACTTAAATGCCTAAAACTGCCTGTGAAGTCCATATTTAGCCATGCCTATTATGTTTCTACCACATAAACACAAAACTGAAGCCTTTAGAAATCTCTGAATATTAATTGGGGACAGAAAATGCCCTGGAAGCGAATGTTTTTCCATCGTTGCTTTTCTCAATGACTAAATCATGAGGTCTCATTTTCTCCTCCACATGACTTTCCTCAAGATTCCCGTTAGTCCAATATTTGGCTAATGATCAGTGCATGAAAAACTGTTTCATAAACATGCTGTCAGTAAAGCAGTCTAAAGATAGAGACCCTCGTTATGAACAACATAACAAAGAGCATACTCATGGCCCAGTTCTGTTTTACAGCATCACACACTGGCGCCGACAGATAATCACATGCTGATAATGGTTGGCTGCTTCTTTTGTACCTCCTCTGCTGGTTATTGCCATGCTTGGTGAACATGTGAATCCAATGCGTAGCAGAGGTGTTTGTCACCATTTTGTTAGCACTGGGACAAGTGGAAAGTTAAGCTGAAGTAAACAAGACTTGAGGGCCAGTGTTATTGTCTGTTTAAATAGCTCAGAGGGTTTTTGGTAGTACACAACCAGTAAACCGCAGAAGAAGAAGGAATAAGACACTTCTGCAAAGTTTGTTGAAGTTTTCTTTCTGTGAGAGGCTCTGAGAGTTTGGATGAAACTGACCCCGGCCTTCTATGGGCTCTTAGTTTGTTCATACACTCTGATGTCCTGAATGCAATGATCAAAACAATGCATAAACATTTACCCTCAGCAAGTCTAGAACTGGCAGGTTGCAACAACAGTGGTGCAAAATCTGAATGTGACTTGGAAGCAATTATTCCTTTTGAGAAAAGATATGTAAGAAGAATTGTTGATGCCCTGGACATGGGATTTAAAAGGACATGTTTTTTGAGAGTAGTGTATAATGCAGAATATTTGCTTTTAACATGGTGACATATTTAGCACATTTAAAACTTAATTATTTACAGGTGTTGTTACAGTGTGTTGTCAGCGTAGTTTTGTTTTCCTTCACAATATATTACAATATATAAACCCCATACTGATTGTGTCACACACTGCAGAGTGCAATGTGTGTTGAAGAGGTCATAAATTACCCCTGGAGCCACCCCTTGTCTCTGTCAGGCTCTTTTCAAGAATGAAAGACAATCTACATTAGCTTCATCTTCACCAGATATGGAAAACTAACTCCAGATTCGGAGAAAAATGGATTCCTTATCTGTAAATGCTAACCTCGACTTAATGCTGCAGCCATTAATTATTGGGTAGAGCACACGGCACAGATGTGATGCATTCATCACACTTGCAGAAGAAGACTCTAAATTATGAAGTTTAGACAGGTTGTATAATAGACAGTGCCTACAGTACAATGATCTAATCACACAGATCAGTTCAGTTGGCCCATAGAGATCCATGTTATTTCATGAAATCTGGTCATAAATTCAGATCAAGAGAGGCTTACACTGGGGTGGGGTGGATGAACTGGTCAGAATACTGTAATCTGTGGGTCTGTTGTCTGCAGAGTTTAATCAGAAAATAATGCTTGCTATACTGGTGATGTCATCTTTTCTTTCTATTTACATTCATTATATTGTGATACCTGACACCCACGTATAGAAGCGCTTGCCATACCCATATCAACACGCTTTTTTAAGGATTTTGAAATATTTAAGATTTAAGATATCATACAGATATTAAGAAAATGTTGCTAATGTTGCCAGAAACATTATTTCTTTAAACTTTCTTTCTTTCTTTCTTTCTTTCTTTCTTTCTTTCTTTCTTTCTTTCTTTCTTTCTTTCTTTCTTTCTTTCTTTCTTTCTTTCTTTCTTAAAGAACAGTACATAAAAAGTCAGTCAGCACTTGCTTTTTGTTGAAGGATGTGTTATTACATATTCTATGTAGTAGCTGCAGCATTTGATCATGGAATCAGTCAGTTATGACAGCGATTAAAGGGCTCCTATATTACACAAATCCTCTGCAGCTGCAACTCTGTAAGTAAGGTTCATTGCCAGTCCCATGCCAGTAATGTGGGTTCTCATAGACCCAAATGGAATCAGCAACTCAATGAGTGCCCTGAGGCCACTTTTTCCATGTTACTGATGTCAGTGGGTTATCTGCACTTACGTTGGCACTGCCTGCATATGCCAAGACAAATGTCAGCCTGGGCCTCCATGCCCAAGTCCCAGCTTGAGGTCGTGAGTTTATTATACTAGACTTTGAAAATCCCTTTCTGTTGCCTTTTGCGCATGCTGCACCGTAGGGGCTCTGGGAAAGGTTTGGTTCCCAGACAGAAAAGGCAACGTTCAGTGGTTTTCTAGACTTGTTGGTGGCCTTTTCCCTAGAGGTTTGAACAGCTGAGCGGTTGCCGCTGCAAAGGAACTGCTCTAAATTTATTTAACAATTCCCACATTTGATCTCATTTTCCACAAACTGCGAAAGTCTCAAGAGCTTATGAATATGTGGGCCATTGTTGAATAAATCAGTATTCCTATTTAAGGCTGAGAGCGACTTGCGTTTAGGTTTACACATAAGGTCCAGACAGCTGTGATGAATGTATGTTAAATCTGCGTATGTCTGTGTAATTATGCATGATTTTGTACGAACAGCTTTCACTCTAAAGGAATGTTTCTCTAGCTGTATCTGGACTTCATTTGGCAAACACTGTTTCTCGTTAAGATAGTCATCCAGCATGTTATCATGGTATAAAACATAAACCAGAAGTGTTTCTTTTTTTCCATTCTGTAATTTATAGCCACTTATTAGGAAAGTTGTAGATGGCTGTATTTACAAGTGCAGCTATGTTTAAAATATGGTCCAGACAACCACTCTGAGGGGGAGAATAAAGAAAAAAAATGTTTCTGTCGCTACAAGAACCATAAATTATGTTTTTGGGAGTGGTGGTTGGACTTTGACGTCTGAGCAAACCAACTTACTCACTCGTGGTGGCATTGTCTCTTTGCGGTGAGTAGTAAGCAGTGACAGGAGATCAGACTGCTGACACAAGCGTGAAGCCATCCCGACAGGCCTGCTGACGCACATCAACTTCAAGGGCACAAATGGATGCTTCAGCCAAGATGTTTTGCTGAAACTCATTAGTTGTGTCTGACTGACAAACAGGCTTCAAAATACATAGAGAGAATTGTATTCCTCAGCAAATGTCCCACCATGTCTGTTTTTGTGACAGATTGATTCAGTCAAGAAGAAACAAGTTAGCTTAGACACATAACGAACAGCAGCAACAGTTTCTGATACGGGAATCATTTTCAAGGATGAAAAAGTTGAGGGGTTGAGATGAGCTGTGACAGAGCTGTGACAGAGGAACTGTTGATAGAAATTAGAGAAGCCCATAATCCACCTGAGGCCCATCTTTACAGTGTGTTACAGGTGCCCTGACATATAGTACATGTATCTGTCATACCTGTCAAACATGCTTTTCCCAGGACTTGGAAAAGACTAACAATCCTGACAAACAAACTTGAACTGGTTGAGTATGTCCCTCAAGACTTTGACCTCAACATACAGGAGAGAGTAGTAAGATAGAACAGCTTTTAGGCCATGGCAAATAAAGGAAGAAAAACTAAATATGTGCCTAACTGTTTTATTTACTAAACATACATTTAACTGCCAAAAGAGATTAACGGTATCAGTAGTGGAGGTTGGTTGAGATCAAGGAGGTCTATACATGGCCAAAAACTTATGTCCCTCATATTAACAAACACTGAACAATTAACATTTCAGATTCAAGCTGGAGAAGCAGTGGAATAAACAAAACATGGTTCAAAAGCCCCACCATATATATTAATCTCTGACTCACTGCTATAGAACACACAAAAAAACTAACTAATAATAACACATAGAGGAAATGAATCAGGTTTATGGCACTGACACAGGACATATGCAGCGATTGAGTCGTGGGCCGGCTCTTTAAGAAGACCAAGCTGAAGTCTCTCTAGAAGATCAAGAAAACACAGGACCGTATGATCCTGTCAACACCTTAAATTAACAGGGTTTGATAACAAAGCTTCCTTTTCTCTTTGGGTACATTTCAAGACTTCTGAAGTGTCACTTTGTTGAAGTAATGACACCAAGGTCTCTTTTTCGGTTTTTGTCGTGACCAGATAAGACATTCCAATATAAATCTTTTTGATCGCCGACGCTTGTTGGAGTCCCATTCAGTAAGGACAGTGTTAAATACAGGCCTACACACAGCATCCAAAAACACTAAAACGTATGTGTTTTAACATACAGAGGACCTGTGTTAAAGTTCATATTGGATGCCATGGGGTAGCCTACTCTACAATATCTGAGCCAGTCAGCTATCTGCCTGGGGTTGGATAAGCTTCTAGGGGCAAGAGGCAAGACTGTTTACAGTCAGATTTGCAACTTGAGACAAAAGAATGGAGTTGAGAGAAGACGTTTACTACCGAATTGTTTCACCAATTTACAAGCTAATTCTAAAGCAATAAAAAGCTAAATCTTCAGAAGATAGCCAGTGGGTTCTGAGAGTGCATTGTGTCCCATGCGCGCCGCCTCTCCACACTGACTGTTCATCTGAATTCAAGTGTGCTTGAATGTGGATGGTGAATACTATTTGGACTATAAATGGAAACAGAAACGCTTCTGATGCCTAAATCTTCTCCCATTGCCTAGAGATTCTCAATGTGAAGGCAGAATCGGTTTCTACGTTAGCCCAATTCTCTAACTATTCCATCAATCATTGGGCACATTAGTTGGGATATGAAAATGCACCATGCGTTCTAACCTTTTTGGTTTAAATTGTAACTATGCCTCCAACACTTAATGTTGTGGGTAGAAATCTTTAGCTGTAAAATACAGTTTTTTAAAAAGCCACCATTTAGTTGCTACGTACTTTGATGCACATATGATGAACGCATTTTTCTGCTCATGTCAACCCACTATTTCTCAGTTTTTCAACATCTGTCATCGTCTTCCTGCATTTGTCTTCCCACTGCTCCATGGCTGAAAGTCCTTCCAAGGAAAAAGAAAAACTTTTATTTTCTGGCAACTCCAGTAGTTTTATGGATTATGCTGTCCAGCATATGCCCAGTCACTGTACCGCATGTCATCACCTTCTGCTTCAGAACTAAATGAGTGACTGTGAAGTGATTATGTAACACAGGAACACACTGAAGTCATTAAACAATTTAGTGCGACTTTGTGCCGTCCAGATAACATTTCTTAATTTCCTCAAAGGTGATTCTGCATGTTTTTGTGTTCTCCTCTGTACTGTTCAAATGACCACTACCAGCCGTTTTTAATCATTACTATTATAGATACTTCTGCTGGTGCCACTGCAACCTCAGACCTTTATTACCAGTTTAAACAATAAAAATGTGACAGCAGATAATAAACATAGTTACAAGGCTGACATGAATTCAAAATAAATTATAAAGGAACATTATCCAGTACAAATACAGAAGTCATAAAACAAACACCGTTCCACCACATAAACATGACTATAAAATATGTTTGCAGATGAGACAGGGAAGATGACTCACTCCGACAGCCTAAGCTCCTGGATGGTCCCATGCCTTGAGGCCCACATGGAAAATATCTGATTGACAATTAATATTGGGCTTTTTGGAAAATTTTGTTCCACACAAGACAAGTTCAAGTCGAGTTCTGTGTTAGACAACTCGAAAACAAAAGCAGATGTACAGAAAGCAATTTTCTCAATATTTACCAATTTTTTAAATATTACTAACTTACTTGTTTCACTGAAGTAGTCTGATCATCCTTATACTAGCACAAAAATATGTCCCTTTAATATAGAATGACACTTGTGCTGTTTTTGTTATTTATAAAACTAACACCCTTGCAAAAGGTCAGACGCATGTTTACAGATTTGGGCCAAATGTAAGTTTACAAAGAAAGTGCCAGATAAGATGGTGAAGTGTACTGTAGCTGATTAAAATCTTGCTTTTCTTCTATTTTTCTTTTTGAGTGTCCAAGAATCATGGGTAGCGCCTGGCATTGCTGGGTGTTGAAAGGAGGCGGGTAGTCAATTCAGGTTGTACACTGTGCATGTTTGCTTAAGGACAGAGTTATCAGAGGTGAGCCAGATCCAAGGGTACTGTAGGCCATGTGATTCGCTGATGCTGAGAAAAGTTTACAGAAACTTTGACATAGCCAAATCGGAAATCATTTCATGTTCATTTAATTGCTACCCAACTGTTTAACATTGATTATAAACTTCTATGTGTTATCACTCCACACTAGGATTTCTAAGGAACAAACCTAAGGAACCAACTTAAATATTACGTGAGAGGACGACTAGTAGAAAGTCATTTTTATCTTTATCTCTCCCTACTTTGTAATGCTCATCAGTGTAACAAAAACGCCAACAACTCCACAGTCTGTATGACGCCACGTCTGTTCTCCAGCTGTATCTCCAATGAGCCCAGACCACAATGTTTTAATACTCGCTCTGTCATATCTGACATTCAAGGCATCCATTGCCAGTGACCAGATTGGAAGCTCTCTGAAACCATGATATACATTTACATGACGTGTTCATTTGGGGAAAACTAATGCACACATTGAAAGACTTATATACTCCAAAGGGCACATGCAAATCTTGTGAAGAAAAGATGATCTGTACCTTCCTTAAACGCTCCATTTATTGTGCAAAACCAGTGCGTTTCACAGTCGGCTTCTCTGCAGTGGAAAAACACAAACTGTGAGGGGTTGTGTTGAGGTTTGGTCCCACTGGAGTGCTCCTGAGTAAGCAGGTGCTCTCAGGGCTCTCCTCCAAAACCTCCTTAAAGTCTCCACTTGTTAAACTGTGCCACACTACTCTGGTGCTTTCTCTCCGTGCGTGTTTAACTCATTCATAAGTGGGGCAACAAGTCTGGCTAAGATTCAGCATTGTTCTTGGAGGGTATACAAGTAAGAAACTTAACATGTCTCTGCTCTAGAAAACACAGCTGTTCTTGCGTCCCCATGTCACCCCTCTCGGGTGAATTCCCGCGGCCAAACAAATCATGCAGGTCAACACAGCAGCAGTGGCCAGTTTATGCTCAACTGTGCTGAACAATTATTAGTTCAGAGCTCAGAGGCTACTCTGGTGAGCTCTGTGCCTTGTATGCTTTGTCAGGGATATCAGCATTGTATAATAAAATTCACTGCCTATAAACACCATTATAGGAGGATGCAATAGTAGTGACGCATAATCACAACACAATTGTATCAGTTTTATCATTGTTCACCTGCTGCGTATACATTTTACAATGCAATGATGTCAGGCGTAATAATTTCCTCCCGCTTTGACTGTAATTGTTGACACATGTGGTTGTTTATGGCTGTATTTATTGGTTCTTGTTTTTGTTGGTTTAACATGTGCTTTAGTTGCTCTGATTAATGCAGTTTTATTGCATTATGATAGACGATTTTCTTAAAAGTGCAGTGTGTAGCATTTGGCGTCATCTAGTGGTGAAGTTTCAGATGCAACCAACTGAGACCTCTCCTGTGTGCCAAGTGTGTTGGAGAAGTATGGTGGCGGATATGAAAATGTAAAATGCATATGTCTTTATGGCAGCTGTTTCTTTTAATTGCAGTTTCATGCTTTGGTAATACGTAATCCATAACCTAATCACGATCCATTCCAGGTTGTATTTAGATATAACAGCAAAGGGAGCTGAAAATGATGTAAAAAAGTACAAATGGTTGTGTACGGTCACCATTCTTAGTGGGGACATTTGACACTTAAACAACAGCCATTGTTTCATTTCAGATTCAATTTATGTAAACTGACAAATACCATCTGTTTGAAAGGAAATACTTAATGTTCATTGGACAGAGAATTCTGCCTTTGCTTCTTATTTTCTACATACAGTACAAGGAAAGCTGTCTGAAGGCAATGGGAAAATCCTGAAAATTGTATCAAAATGGAAACATTTACAGAATGTCCTTGTCTTTCTTTCCAGTCCAACCTGATGGTCTTTTGTTTCTCTAACCTTTACAAAGTACTTAATCCTTAACCTAACCAAACCTTAACCAGACGTTTATTTTTCAACAGTGATTTTTAACTTTCGACCTAGCGATAGGGACATCAGATGCTTCTATTTATGACATAATTTACTAGAGAAATGTAGCTTTCACCAGTGTAACTATTTAAGTTTTAACTTCATATACAACCTAGAAGGTCTGTGGTCAGGAAGGTCAGAGGTCACACCAGTATTTTTGTCTTCAAAGGTTATCTAAAATGATCTCTATTACCCTGTTGGGTCAACACAGCAACATGGATCATAGCAGTACACTACCACTAAAACTTGTCCTTCTCTTGTATTGTGGTGTCATTGGAACATAAAGACCGTTTGTTGTATACTATGGCCTGGAATGTCTTCTACATTTTTAAGAGCCTTGTGAAACTTTATATGCCTAAAGCAGAGACCTGGACATCTCATAAAAGGGTGCTTAAAAGTTTGCTTGTATGTTCAACATAAGTGGGCTTTGAAGCCATTTTATAAATTGGATTTGGACCACAGGGTTTGTGTAGCTTTAGTAAGGATCACTTTAGAAGTGAACTTTACAGTTCACTGATCTAAGAGTGGAATACTTTGAAGTAGTTGCACTGTAATCCCAGTTTTTGTGTGTGGCTCCGTTGCTTAAGTGGTACAAAATTTATTGGACAGTATTGCACACCTATTTTTCTGAGAGTTCTTGAAGCAGACATTCCTTTTGTTCTTGTCCCAGGTAAGTCTACAAGTCTGCAAGCAATAAGGAGTCATTCCAGGGTTTAATGCACCTCCTCTTTTGATTGGATTTACTTTCAAAATTGAAGGGTAAAGATTTGACCTTTTTTTTTTTCAAGAGGGTGATTTGTGGGATGTTGACAACAGAGCTTATCTTCCCCAATTTTCCCTGCCACAGCAGAAACTTGTTTCAAAAAGCAACTTCTTCTTCAAAGAGTTGTTTTTTTCTTTCTAGAATAATTAAACTAATTTGCCCACAGTTGAACATCCAGGCTCAAACTTGAAGTGCTACCTCTCCTCGCAGGCTCCCTGATTGAAATTCAGACCACGATGAAAGCTGCTCTCTACACAGCTATATTTAGGCGGAGCGGTTTCCAGTCATAAATCCATAACACAAAGAAGACCGTCTGTCTCGGCTACCTGAAAGGGCAGTGAAAACATCTGGATGGTGAACTTCACTGACCTGACTAGGCAGAAAGACACATACTGTCTTTTTTTACTGGCTAACAGACGTGTTCATTATGAACTTGTATGTCCTTTAGAAACTAGCTGTCTTGATAGGAGTTCGGAAAGCCAGAAAGGGGAAATAAATCCCTGATTGATCTGAACTGAACCTCTGTGTCCGTGCTTCATCAGATCTCATGTAAGCCATTTTTCCTTCTTTTATGGGTGACTGAAAAGAACATTGAAAGCAGTGGACTCATCTCAGTCACTCCTGAGGGTTTCAGTCTTGGCAGCTAAGCTCCGCTTTTTCGCTCTTACAGCTTTGATTTTTTTTTTTTTTTTTTTTTTAAATATTCACTTCTTGGTCTACGTGTCCCTCGTTTTAAGGCTGTAGCATGATAATTATTGATCCATTTCTTAAATATGTGTCACTTTAAGTGGCTCTGACATATTTTGATAACTAAAATATATTATTTTAGTAAGTTTTAGTTCATTAGACTGCATTTACATTAGACCAATTGGTTGATAGAAACGAAGCTTTTCTGCAAAGTCACTAAGTCAGTTCAGTCTAAGAAATAAAACCAAATTAAGCGCATATGCGGGATGCTTTGAATACTTTCCTTAGCCTGCTGCTCTCGTGACCTGGCCATTGGTTAAATGGATGAAAAGATGGATGGTAGGCAAAAGCAAATAATGTTCCACTTGAACAAATATTGAAGTCCTCCCTTCACTGTATATTTCATACAAGTAATATCTTACTCAGTAAGTACTATATTCTCAAATAGGGAAATGAGCCATGAAATAAAGTAAGTTTTATAGCCCCATTGTGTAAAGTTTAGAATCTCAGCAAAATAGCAACAAGGTGTACGCAGCTGCTGTCTGTGAAAAATGTTCCGTTGTTATTGTGAGCTGTGGGAGTGAGTCTGAACAAAGCTGCTTATTCTATTCTTAGTTTATTTAGAAAGTTGGTTTTCAAATAATCTATTCTGTTTACAATTCGTTTCTTCCATATGGTGCACATCATTGAGGTTCAGAAGTTCTTTCAGCTTATTTGTAAGATTACAAAACTTCGCCAGAGGCAAATTAGATTTTAACAACCCTCTGATTTGATGATGTCAGTGTTTCCCCCGCTCTCTCCACACAGTAAAATCCAATTAAAATGTGGTATAGCTAAGCCCTTCATGCCCTTTGGTAGAGAGGATCAAGCAGGTCTGTGGCCAGCATTCGGAGATGTGTAATAAATGTTCTCAATGCAGGTATCTGAGGAGCTCCTAGCTGTTTGGCAGTGTCCGGGTTTCAATCATTAATAACAGACAGCTAATATGAGGAGTTTGTGTGGTGTTGGGTAAAAGAACACCATCAGTACAGACAAGACCCCTGCCTCTGGACTCGTTAGACACCCAGGATGTGGAGGAAGACGACAGAGCGAGTGTTCATCTTGTAACACCGATCGCTGTGCTTTCTGCTGTGCTTGACAGATCAATAAGACTGGCAGCACAGCAGGCCTCTGTGAAGGAAACTGACATCCCAGTAGAATCACTGTTGAACCTCTTAATGGCGACAAACAGTGGAACCTGAGTATGATGAGGTTCCATTTGCAAGTTTCTCATGTTCCTGTTTGAGTGGTGGGTGAAAGCTCTGCTCTGTCATCTGGGGAGCTTTATTAAGCAAGAAAGCAACGACATGTTTGATACTAAAACTTAATTTACAGTAACCTTTGATCCAAAACAAACTTTTAGCCAATAATGAACAGTCCAAGACCAATTGAGTCCTACGATAGCGATTAACAGCCTCAGTCTGAGATGCTGACGGTTTGTCCTTAGTAAATATCTAGTTTGTTTTCATATTTGTTATTATAAATCTTTTTTCAATAGAACCCTGACTTGGCTTTAAATGTCATATCATGCTGTTTTTTTTGCAAAGTGAAAGAGAGGTATTTCCTGACTCATACATGTGTGTACAGAAGGAATGCTCATCATACACATGCTTCCAGTAGAGTTTTTGTTTCCAAATTTTACACAGGATGAAGTAGTAAAGAGATTTTACCTCTTCATCGTCCCTCTCTCCTGCTAACGGAGGTCAACACAGGTCTCTTAACCAAAATCTCAGAGTTGTGATGTAATAGCACATGGATCGGGAAGGTTAAGGACAACAAGTGGAGGAAGTTACAGCTCTGCTGCCTTTTGACTGTGAAATACAACTTTCCCTCTGTCGGGGTTGATATGAGTAAACAATGCATATCAACCATGATGGGATATATATGTCCTTTGGAAACACCTCAGGTACAGCACAGATGTTCGTCGAATCTTAGGTGTCATGACAGCCTGGAGCCTATATCAGCATGCAAGCACCTATGGTAAGACAAGTAAAACTCAATAACAAAGCTAATGAAAAAGGATGGCCATTCTCACATATGGATGTATTTTAAGAATATGGCCCCATGTCACGCACAGTCTTTTCAGCAACATGTTGAAGTTAACCATAAGTGGAAGAAGTTAAAAACTACGAAGTTCAATATTTTGTTGATGCTATAGATAAAAGGAGGTTGTCTTAACTCCTTTCCAAAGTTTCCTGCCACAGTATATTCACACTGCCACTACTCTCCATTTCACAAATACTGTAATGTACGACACAAAATATAAGTGCAGCGGTGCGGGTTATATTGTACTACATTGTAGCTTTACAGCTCATCTCGTTCTGATCTGTCCATGCTGTCTTCCACAGTGTCCCTTTACCACAGCAGTATGTCTTTCTTCCAATGAATGGAAACTGCCTGCTCTATATGAGCTAATGTTTTGTATGCGGCTGACAAGAGTGCAAGCCAAGCACATACTGTATATGCCAGTCAGTGAAATGTAAACTTCATACTTCACTCACATTACATCGAACCACTTAGCTTTATGGGATTATATAATGTAATATAACTTCTTTCTACATCAGAGATCCCTCGCTAATTAGGCTAAAAGTCACTGATCCGATACCGTCTCATGTGGAAATAGAACACGTCACTACTTGGCAAAAATATCTGTGATGCATGAGTATTTTTAAGAAAGCGTGAATGCTCAATCTTCAGAAAAGGGGATTAACCACCAATATGTTGTTTAGATTATACCCGGTGTTGTGGATATGGTTGCCATTGGCTTCAGGGGAGAATAGGGGATGAAGTTCTTTCTGTTTTTATTTTAGGGATTCAGCAATTAAGATTTGAAAACAAACAGGGTAGACAGAAGGAAATGGTTTCATTATGCAGAACCCACTTTTGTCATCAGGTAACATTGAGTCATCGCAGCCTCTCTGAGCTGATGTGCGTTTGTGCACCCTCACCCCTCGTCACATCGCTGTGACTTCTTGCTTGACAACTTTCTGGTCTTCAAGTTGGAACCTCAATCCACATCCAGTTTCTTTCTATCAAGGTTTCACTATTAAGATGGCTTCAGTGAGGTCCAAAGAGAATATCTAATGTTGTCTTTTTATTGATGCCACTTAGTGTTCTTTAAATCAAATTCGTCTTCACTATAGTGAATTGACTCTTACAATGATCAGCCAAACTTGGCCATGTTACTTGAAGTTTAACCATTTCTACATTCTGAGACGATAAAACCTTTGACCACATGATTGAAGGTCTTTATTTGCGAAGTAAAGTTTCCCCACAGCTGCCAAGAAATGTTTCTGAGCAGGCTTTGTGCACCCTCTGCTGACAATGTATGGACTGTTCACTTAAGACAATTCAAACACACTATAGATGGAATAGGAGTAAAAGATTTATGCTTAGTTGTAACTTCAGTTGTAGCTTTAACTTTTTATTTATAATTGTGCCTTTAGTGATAAATGTTATTAATTATGAGTTTCACATGTTCCAGTGGAAAATGAAACAAAGAAAATGTTCTTGTACCATTTTAGTTGAGGGAACAGTATTAGAAACAAATATGTATTAATAAATGAAGAATGATTATAGCATCAGTCTAGTAGGTCCAAGTTAACGAAACACAGCAGTAGTGGGTAACGTGTAACGTGTGTGTGGCTGTGTGTTTTATATGTTACTCTGTGTTTTGTCTCAAGCTCATAACACTCCTTCACTCCTTGGTTAAGTTGTTGCTCCTCTTGAGGTATTTCTTGGTGTGGACAGGTGCCTCTGGTATGCTGGGGGCACATTGGCAGCATCACCATGTCTGTACACCTCAGTGCCAGTCTGTGGTGGCAGCTGGAAAGCCACTTGAAAGAGCTGTGAAAGACCGTCCGAAATCAGCAATGGAATTTAGTACAAGAGGGTTCAGTGTCTATCAATACATTTCAATTTCATGGAAGCAGGTGAGACCCACTATTTACTACACTGAATAGATTTTTTATTTTGATGGTAGAACACAATTGGACTTGATCAGACTACTGTATGGAATAAAAACATCAACATTTTTAGTCACTGAAAAGTAGATGCTTCTTAAATATTCACTGTTCCAATGCATGCTCAAAACCAGTGTGATGTTTTTTTTTTTTGATTGCTCACATGTTGACATGTAATATATTGCGGAGGTGAAGTTTGGAGGTGAAGTTCTCGGCTCATTTTGCTGGTTTCGAGTTCAGGTCATCGCCTGAACGAGGAGAAGAAGCTGCAGCAAACCATAATGAGAGTGAGAGCTGATGAACAAACTGAACTTTATGTAAATGTTAGAGCTCAGTGCAGTTCAAAAGTTTAACAGTCTTATTTTAATAATATATGAAGTCCTTTACTTGCTAGTACATACTGCAGCAGTGTCTCCTACCTGTACACAGTCACTGTTCTGTATTCCTCCCTCTCCCAGGAGCTTTCCTCGCAGCAGGTTGTCCATTCCGGCTTCGCACAGCAGTTGTGTGTAGATAGTGGAGAGTCTCCAACATCTGCCAGGCCACACTCTGTAGGGGAGGCAGGAGCTCCCCCGCTGCTCACAGGTTGCTTCTTCTGGCAGAAGATGGACCTGAAAACACAGATGTCGAGGCATCTGAGGACTCTTCAAACCCAGACAGTCTGCAAGACAAAGGTAAGAGGACACACTGATGAAGAGAGCACACACTGCAAAGAAAAGGCTGTGAATGCACTTATGAAAAGTTTTATCATGGAATTGTTGACATTAACAGTGAGATACATAGAGGTGAATGAAATTAAAGAGTTGAGGTTTACATGTACTCTACCATAATTTTATATGACAACAAACATAGGTAGCCTCTAACATTTTGCAGGTGAAGAAGTTTGTGCATTTGACAATGTGTAGTTGTAAGGCACCTTTTTGTCCATAGAAGATGACAGCTGACAGGACAGCGTCCCAACTCATTACTACATTATCCCCCATCCAGCAACCCGTCTTTCTGTAGGCATGATTTCCCGAAGACTGTAAATTGTTATTTTTAAATCAAAAAAATTATTTTCAAGGCAAACCAATCATTTTTATTGATGAGGGAAAAAATTAAGGCAGCAGAATTCAGGCTCTCTTCTGATAGACTTTATGAAAACAGACATGCGTACCTTTAGCTTTAGTTTATAAAATGGGACTTAGCTCTTTAGTCACTGGAGATAATAATTAGTCTTGAGAGTCATCTTTGTTTGGTTCCGAGATCCGTTAGAGATCTGGTGAAATCAAGTATTTATTTAACCAGTCAAAAGTGTTTTTTTGGTGACCCTGATATCATATAAATAAAATTACATTGAATGCAAAACTAAGATCGGACATCAGTGAATTTTCTGAGTTTAGTCCCGTTTGTGCACTTTTATATAATAGAAAAGCTGTACCAGTTATGGTAACATTGAATGGACAAGTGTCCCCGTCTCCTTGTATAGCTGCCGTGAAATTTTTCACAGTAAAGGATAAAAGTAAAAACTTTTTGAGTGTGATGATTGAAAATATGTTTGAATAAAATATCTGCGATAATCCCAAACCTAAATTATGTTGGCTATCTTTGCTGAGCTGGGGGGCAGAGTTGAATCAGTTCGGTCCTCCAGCCTGCCTCTTCTGCTACTGCCTCAGGTAAACGGGCCATTAAGATCAGCTGACTGCCAAAGACCTCATCACATCCTGTTATTATTACAGAATTCTCTCTGAAGTCTGACCACTCAGACTAAACTACAGACGCGAAAGCCCAAGAAAATAAACTAATACAGGAGAGAACATCAAAAGAAAGTAATTCTTTGTCTGGTGCAACGGATGAAGTCAAGTGGCAGAACAGAAATTACAATCCACAGTCACCGTCTCCTAGACTGACTGGAGTGATGGGAACAAGAAGACAATGGTTCTGGGGCAAGCAAACTCTTTTCTGTGGTTACCAGCTCCTACTGTACCTGAAAGCCACTCTGGACACCTCTACCTCTGCAACTTGCAGAGGGATCACAAAGTCATGACCTGCTCAATATCCATAATTATATTGCAAGATATGTAAGCATGAAGATAGATACATGCAATACTTAAAACAAATAGTTCCCCTAGGTATATAGTGAAATTGGGAACTAATAAGGACACAACCTATTATCTGTCCTCTCAAGAAGCAGGGTGAGATTGTAAAAAGGTATAAAGAGTGTTTTGCTTCCCTGGATCACACAGACATACACAGGCTTCATGTCACATACAGCTGTAACATCACATGGCAAGTCAACCAAAGCATCAACATGAACTGATAAATGTAAATACTCGCTGAAACACTGTGTCATTTGCTATAATATTATTCTGCATTTACAGTATAAAGATTTCTTCAGGTATTCAGTCCCCAACGTACACTGTGAAATATCTGGAAGCCGAATACTCTGGGATGTGTTTTGTCCATTCAACCAGCAGGAGGAGTTGCTGCTTCATGGACTCAAACACGTCCCACACAAAGTCTTCTTAGTGTAGATGTCATGACTCCTAGGTGAGACCAGAGCTGGGAACTGAGAGCAGCAAAGCATTATGGGAGTTCACAGTGCATACTGCAAGGTGGGAATGAACCTCTGAGAAGGTGTGTGAGTTTGTATGTACGGAGGGAGATTAAAGCAGGGATGAGGAAGGGGATCATGCTGCTAGGTGTGTGAGTGCTTTGACACTCAGAGAGCTGTGAAGGTTGAAGCAAGACAAGGCAGAGGAGGTTTTTATCCATGGATTGTAGTAAACAATGCTGGATGATGATCACATGATGACCAGATGGAAAAAAGAAAACACCCCAGGAGCATATACTGTAGTGGCTCATTTGCCAATCATCCAATTTATTTCAGTGCGTTCCTTTTACATGGAAAAGCACATATCTGGTTGCTATTATGCATTTGAAGGTAATTGAACATTGGCACACGATCCCAGACCAAGGGATGCAATTAAATGGGCTATGATTAGATGGGGTCCCTTGGCAATTTTGTCATTTCTAAGAAGTAACTGAAACCAGCCTACAGCTAGAACCTTCACAGAATTGAATGGCTGCCTGACTGAAATATACCGTACATCTCCGTCTCTGGCCCTCATCGACATGATTTGAAAAAAAAGGAAAGGGATCCTTTGGCTGATATGTGTGAGAAATATGTCTATAAAGTGTCAATTTTCTATAACAGAACCATGTATCTGAGATGAAAAACAGCGGGGTGTTACCTGTTGCACACTATCCACAGCAGTTCACTGATGGACAGAGTGCCCACTGTCTGTCCCTTGGCTCTGTGACTGTTGATGCAGTCTCTCTCATTCTGAACAGCTGGAGAATAAAGAGAGGGAACAACCATCAGAGAATTTTCTTCTCCAGACTTCACCTCTGCTATCCACTTTTCAAGTCACCTTGGCTGCAAACATCTCCTGGAAGGAAAGGCCTACTTTTTGCCTCCACGAGATCCCTCGATTTTCGGTGACTTAGAAGTTGCAGTTAAAGCCAAATTATTGTTATTATTATTTAAAATGTTGCCTATACTTCGTGAATATGGCAGAAATTTGTGAGAAATGGCCAATTTTTTTTTTAGGTTTCAGGTTGGAGATTCGAGTGAAGAATGGTACTAGTATGGTGTCATTAAATATCACTTCTCTTTAATGTGAAATGACTGGGGAGCTCATGCGATGAGATATGAATGTTAAAGTCTTCTTCATTGTAATGAAATGTTAAAAAACTACATTTTAATTTACCTAATTTTCTGTATGTTTGGCATATACAAATACTGTGACTAGAGAGTAAAACATAGTGACCAGAAATGTTATTTATAATACTAATGGAAAGAATCTGGAACATTATTTCTCCCTTTCCTCTCCTCTGCTCTTCATTCATCACCTCCTTTCTATTACTTATCTACCCAAAGTTTTGCCCTGATTAGAAGAAAGTGTGAAGACAAAAATAGAGAAAACATTTTCTGGTCCACCCTTTTAAGTTGAAGTACATGAAAAAAAAGTTGTAGAAAGTGATGTTTTAATCCTGTTGTGTAGACCTATCTTAAATTGATTCATCTTGATTTGATATTCTGATGTAGACAGCAGTTTCTTACATTTGCTGCTGACAATAAAAAAAGTGGGCGTGGATGCTTGAATGCTTGATGGTATGGGTTATGTTTAGTGAAGGAGATGTCATCACATGTTGATGACCCCTCTGTGAGAGTCATTACAAACAGAGCAATCAGAATGACCTCAGACTGATTCCAATATGGTTCTACAAAGTCAGACAACAGGACTGAGTGTCAGAGTAATCAGTCATCAGAGCTGTCCTCTCAGCAACCAATCAGGACCGTATTAATCAAACTAGAGGAGGAGAAGGAGCAGGAGGCTCCATCTGTGCTTCAGTGACATGGTCCTGCATGACAATGTCACAAATGAATCTTCTTTGGGACATCAGGAGTAAACATTTACAGGGAGCGTGCTCATAGGAAAGGTACCGGAGGAGTCTTGTTTAATGCTTTACTTAAGTGTTTCTGCCACAGCTGTACTCCTGCCTTAATTTGAAAGTGATATAACAGCATGTGATGCAAACCAGGCAAATTAGTGAAGTAAACATTTAAATTAGTATCCCTGGCCTCCACTCCAGGGGGTTGTGCGCAACATCTTTTCATAAAACTGCAGGGCAAATATTTGCGTATGCTCAGCCATGTTAATTATTCATGTTTAGAGACTTTTCATGGTGCGTCTGATCACATCTCTTTTTCCCTGCTTATCCGTGGTAGTCAATGGTACTAGATAAGGCCCACGGTGTACACACTGCACATAAACACACACTTAGTAATGAATGCTGCAACACTCATTGTTGCTCAAGAAAGACCACTCTTAAACCACTCTTGAGCCTTTTGTTTGTTTAAATACAACTGGTGTAATTAAGACAATTGATGCAGGTTCTTGTGGTTTAATTACATTTTGAAAAAATGTAACACTGAAGGTTTGCTTTGTTGAATAAGAAAATAAATCTGCTTAAGAATTTACTTTGACCTTCCTTTCTCATTCCAGCATTGAAACCATTACATTGTCTGCAGTAACAGCACTTGCTGCTATTCCTTTTACCCACAGTACATTGTACATTGAACCTGAAATAAATGTGCAGAATTGCATACATAAGCTTTGAGATTATATCAAAAGAAGAAGAAAATTACACATGTTGTATAATTTGAGCTTTAGGAATAGATCATATTGACAACTCACTATACAGGCTCTAACAACCTTTTTAATGCAAGCTTAGACAAGACAGGATCTGCTGTCTGCAAAGCACGGCTCAATCAACTGTTCACATGGGAAAGAAGGGTGCTGACACTGGTCAGCCAGTCAATTAAAATAAACTAGACACAAAAAAAGACGGTGAAAAGGCCTGTGGAAAAAGTTTGCGTTGGAGACAAGTGATAGACATTAGCATCGTAAGGGAGTGAGATTCTCTATGACCTTTAAGACATGGATGCCTTTTATTTGGTTGCTAATAAATAAGTGAATACCTCTGAGTCTAATCTAGTAAACCCCAAAAGCAACTGAGACAGATCGCATAGGTGAGAGAACATCAGCTTTGTTAGGAGCAGACGGGCACCTTGACAGAGACGATCATTCATGATCCCTCTCATCAACGAAGGCACACAATGAATATTATTCCACCTCTGCGGACAGAAGTAACCTTGTACATGTACAGAACTTTGCAGCAAGGTGTTGATTTGAATTTACGGCCCCTTAGGAATCAGCTGGGCACTGTTTCATAGGTCTGGTAGGAGCAGTGGTAATGATAATAAAAGCAGGGTTATAGGTAGAGATATCACTGCTCTATGTGGCTGCCAGTGCCATGGGCCACTGAGGAGCACTGCTACTTATTACTCAAGAGGAAGAGGAAACTCCCCATTTAATTAAAGCAGTTAGAGGTCAGCGGCAAGCCAAAGTCCACTACTCTCCTCTGGCTAATTTTTCATTGGGCACTCTGTTTGAATTCATTCTCCTTCCATGTTGCTCTAAGTTGCAACCTGCCAGTGTTTGATTGCTGCAGGATTGTCTCTCTTAAAAGCACTGACCCTCAAATACACATTCAGGGCGCAGTGTTCCTGCACTGATGCTCGTACTGTACAGACCCCAGGCTATAATGTATGTAAATTGCATATTTAGTTTGGGGAGATGAAGCAGCTAGGGATTACAATTTAACAAGGAAAATGCTTTCTGTGGTCAAAGATCAGTTAGATTGAATTAAGAGATTAGAATACATTTGCCTTGCAGTTATCTGGATTTGAAGAGCGGCCTGTTGGTAAAGCTTCTCCATTTAAAGTGGCAAGGGAAAGCGCCTGATTCAACTCAACTGAGCCCTCATTATAATCATGACAGAGGATAAGATTATGAGGGAAATTAGATCAGAATACAATATAGCCTACTGTAACGATTAGTTGATGGACAAAAAAAATAATCTTCAACTATTTTGATCATTGATTTATTTTTAGAATTATTTCTTAAGCAAGAAGTTCAGAGAAAGGAAAAGAAAACTCACTGTGAAGACCAAAAACAACTGAGAAAGACGTGACAAAATATTCACGACTAGATAGATTTATTAGGGAGATAAATGTCATCGTCAAATTTAAAGACAAGTCCAAAGGTTGCATGCTGGGATGTCTTATTGAATTTGAGCTGCAAATTCTTACCCTGGACAGTCAATATGGCACAGAAGATCGATAGAGCCCAAACAAACAGTAGGGACTTTTGATAATAGTACGGACAATAACCTTACCTTTAATTTGAAGGAAAATGATATTGTACAATGCCATCGCAGGGAGTGCAAGTGACATTTGCTTACAGTGTACAGCAGTTTTTTTATGGCCTCCGTTGTGATGATAAAGAGTATTTTACTTTCATGACCGAGAGGAGATTTCACTCTATTTTCACCTTTGCCCATAAGTAGCATACCATCATATCTTAAGTTGATCAGCACTGCAGTCCTAAGAAAGTTTGGCGGTCTGTTCAATCTCTACATTAACTCTGGGAGAGTCATTATGACTTATCAAAACTATGTGCTATGCATTCTTTGATATGTCATGTTACATTTGAGAAATGCCATACAAAAAAATAATATATAAATCACCAACGTGCATTCATTATTATAATTTTTTATTGAAAACTTGAATAATTTGTTTGTATTCATTCTCTTCGTGGTGAAGAGAGCACATTGTGGTCAGGTTTAAAAAAAAATTGTGATGGTTAATTTCATGATGCAAATTTACATGTTTATTACTCTCTGTGTAATAATATAGTGTTTTACAATCAATTTTCATCAATACATTTTTTATATCAATTTTATTAACATGTTGTTTATTCAAATGAACAATTCACTATCTCAGAGGGCATCATGACTTCAAATAGAAAGAGTACATTGTGTTCTAGGTCTTAGGAATATGACATATTCAGACAGAGTTTTGAAAAAGTGAAAGACAGGGATAAAGGTGAACGTGGTCATACATTTTTTCTTTTTTTTTTTTTACAAATTATAACAAATTATATGTCAGACCACATATGAGCTTTCCCAGCACTGATATCCATCATACTTTGGTGTAATAGGATTTCCTGGGTGAGTAGCACTCCTTCCTTGAATGTCACGCTAGGCCGCAGGTCAGACCTCCCCTGGCAGTGGCTCCAACACTCAAGCTTTGTTTAGGTGATTGATGGATCATCAAAACCTCAAAGAGGCATGATGGCTGCAGAATGGGCTCTGTTGCTCTGTGAGATTATATCAGAAAAGGGTTAAAAATGACCCATGAATATTGATCGTCTGGCTTGTGAATCTAAAATCATCAACTTCAAAATAAAGATATATTTTATGTTATGCCATGAACTATACACTATAACTATAAACTACAAATGTTTTTCAACTCTTAAACAATTAATTCATCCTCTTAATATCTATGTTTTAAATTAACATAATACGAATAGATAACAACAAAAAATGTTGCTGTTAATTCTGTTCTTCTTTTTTAATCGATTCTCTGTGAATGAGGAAACCAGACATACAGATGAACGTCATTCAAGACAAATGACAAGACAAGATTTTTTCTGTCCACTAGGGGGAGAGAGAGTACAACATATCTGGCCAAACCTGCCTCACTTTGAATCTGTGCAGGAGGCAAAGCTGAATAAAGCATTGCATCACCAAGGTATTTATAAAACACTTTCATAGGTATAATCTACTTGATATGTATTTTTTAAAACCAAACGTGTCAGCATCCATACACCGTTTTGTTTTCAATAAACATGAACATTGTAATATTTATTGATGTGTTTTTGATTTAATCAAATCAAAAATATGTTGCCATAATCATGATTCTTTTGCCTAAATGAAACATTGTTCGTTAATTGCATTCTATAACCGACCTTGCATTTGGGTAAAAGTTCTTCAGAAACCCTTCTTTTGATTTGTTTGACTCAAGTTACATAATGTAGACTAGTGATTGACTTTCATACATGTATACAGAATGAATAAGAGGCCTCTTCTATGAATCATACATTTACACAGCTACAACTACAAGCTAAATTACATTTTCATTTTGTTTTACATATTGAAAAATAAAACATTAAAGCCTGCATTGTGATTAAACAGCAAAGTTAGCTGCCTTGCATTTATCACAGAATGCAGTTTTAAAAGATAGAAGTAGGTACACATAATGACTAGGACATTTATAAACTGGGCAAAATCCATTGTCTAGTAATCTATCACACCTCAGGAGAAAAAAATTCAGTATCTTCTCAGGCCGATTCCCCTGCCCTGACATGTTGTCTGCCTGGCAATCTCTGGGCTCTGACCGGCTCCAAGTGTGACCCTCACTCACATAAATTATTTATGCTTTTCCAGAATTACAATAGAAATGAAAGACAGTAGTGCTGCATGACAGATGCAGGTGAGAAAACAGTAAATGAATGGAAATATCTGCTCTTTAGATAAGAGCATTTTCTGCGGGGCATCTCTCCAGTCCAAACAAGGTCTGACACATTTGTCTCAGTGAATTTGATTAATAAAGCTAGATGTCAAATCTCCACCTGAATACTAATGCAATGATAAACCCTCCAAGATTGATACGATGTACAGTACAAAAAAATGAAGCCTTTGGAGTTTCATTCAAAAATGGGGGGATAGTAAAACAAAGCAGCAAAAATTGGTCATAAAAGCATGGTAAGCGCATGATTTAGTGGGACGATAAAGAGTGGAAAGGTGGCCATTCATCATGGAGGCTAGCTCACCAGGAGAGGGCCTGTCACGGACACCACCAGGTCTGGGAGGCATTTTGAGAGAGGGAGAGAGAGAGAGAGTGAGAGAGAAAGAGAAAGAGAAAGAGAGAGAGAGAGAGAGATCCAACAACCTGTTTATTCCAATGTCTTTTCCAGATGGACACATACAGCACAGACCTCAGATGTGTGACGAGTGCTTTGTCTTTGCCGCTCTGCAACTCCATTGTCACAACACTGTTGAGGGATTGATGTTGTTAACTGCAAAGTAGAGGACTTAAGAAGGCTTAGAGCTGCAGAACCAGATGATGGGAACGAAAGAAGCTTTATTATGGGTAACTTCAGATTACACTGTAACAAGTGGAATATAATGACAACATTGACCCTCATCAATGAATTGCAAATGTCTCTTGAAAAGGACCAAAATTGCAATCCATAGGGCGACAACTACGAAACAACAGAGAACAATACAAATATGACGAAACAAAATGATTTATTGAAAGTAAACCCATCTACATGTTTATTATTGAAACAGATTAATCACATAACAGTGTTTTACACAAGGTTGGGAGCATTTCTATTGCCTCTCAAAGGGCTTTCAACATGGCGTCGACTGGGCCAGCCGTTTTCAGCTAACGGTGCTAACCGCGCTCACATGGCAAAGTACAGCAAAGTGCTGAAAGAGCTAACAGGGTTTACCTCAAGATGCTGTCAACAACTATAACTGCCTTATGAGGGCAGTGCAGAGAGGCGGCCTTAAGCTAGCCAGTGGGGCACACTCACATGCACCAAAGATCAACCAAAAGCACGCAAAACCTACACGGCAGGGAGAGGCTTGGATTACAACACGCATAGGGGAAGAGTGACTTTATTTCTATCCTCAAGTAGACATTACTCCACTATATCTTTATGTTTTTTGCTCCTTAATTAATGCTCTGAATCCTGTCTATTGCACATTTAAAGATCCATGAAGTATTAATACCTCCTGTCAACACCTGTGTTGCCTTACTTAGTCTATTTGCACCGGGGTAACTAATAGGAACAACAAAATTGAAATTGTGGTTCACCATACATAAACATTTGTTATCTGTCTTTTCACTCACATACACATCAAGTCAGTTTGACAAATAGACAAGGGTGTCTGGGTAAATTCCAGATAAAGTTATTTTCTTTTATGTTGGCTTTGTTATTTTTTATTTTATTACTATCATTCTCAATACATTATTTTATCAGATTATTTAAGATATTACCAATAATTGTCATTATTATTTTTCATGGACATTTACAACAACGTCCATCTTTTTTTCTTGTTTCACGTTCAACAAGCAAAGCGAAACGTCACTTCCGGCTGTCATCTTTGGCTTTTATTGAAACTGCCACAACTTTGCAAAGTAGTTGAACATCTTTTTTTATCGAGTAGCAGACCTAACACTTTTTTGTTAACTCTGGAAAGCAAAGCGTTAGAGGCACCTGAACATGTCGTCAACACAGCGGTAAGCTCAGCTTCTGAGGTTACTTTGAGGCAACAGATGCTGGACGTTGACTGGCTGACGTCAGCGCTCATTGCATGCCTGTCGGTAATGCAAATTATCCGAAGTAAAAATAAACACAATTTTTCATGAAACTAAAGGTCCCTAATTGGGGCTAAACTACAACTGCAGCCCAGCAGGTGAAGCCCAGCAGGTGAGCTGACATACAGCAAGCAGACAGGTAAGAAGAAGAACTACAGATTTGTCTGAAGAGGTAGAAAACTACAACAGTAGTTAGCCTGAGATAACACTTAATGTTGTATCTTAATTAAGTAGGGATTTTTGATCTAAAACTCAGTACTCAGTAGGCCCATCTTCATTCATTGTGCTGTGGAGAAAGTGTCCATGTTTTCTGTTATTCACCTGTTTAGGACAACAAAAGATCTGTTCGGACAAGAATAATGTATTAGCCTATAGATGAGGTGGGTAAACAAATGATGCCGTGCTCCTCAATATCTAAACATCTTATCCATTGTATTCATCGCACAACATAACTGCATGTCAATGTAAAGCATGTCCTAACATATTTTTAACATATACATATATTCATTGACTTCGGTGTTAAGTGTGTTAATATTGTTTGACATGCAAATGACCAAATAAAGGCTTTCTGGAGTGTGATGAAAAGCAGATGAATATATAAGCGCTGTCTTTATAACTGGTAGTAGGGTTTGGTGCCTTGACAATATATGCAATGAGGTAATGAAAGATTGTGTACTACTTAAGTCTTGTCATCACTGTGAGGTTGCCAGGCAAACCAGTAGTGACCACACAAGTTACACTTCAGTTTCAGTATAAATTAAACCAAATTAACAAGATAGGATTTCGATAATCTTGTCATTATAAATAGAAAGCACAAGTGCAGTTTATGTTATGATGATGAAACAAGCTGGTGACATCAAAGCCCAGCGGTTTAGTCTTGTGGCTCCTAAAGTCAGAGCTGTTATAGTGATTATGCCCTTGCATATTATCCTTTAAAGTCTCTAGGTCATGGTGTCACTATGACCTTGAGTGCTGTATATTAAGTAAGTTGAGAAGTGTGGGTTGAAGAAAGCACTGTTCACAAAAGTTACAGAATGGCTCAAGTGGAGAACCTGACAAGGAAAGTTTCCTTGTCAGAATTAATAAAGCAAATCTTTGCGTGGCCTTCTCAAGATGCTTTCATATGCCACCCATCTGTTTTAAGGACCTTTTTGGGTTATGTAAACAGGATACCCAGCATCCTAAAAAGCATTGGGGCTTTGTGTGTCAGGGTTGATAATAGTTTGAAGCTGTATCTTTGCATATTTGCTGTTTCTAAATTGTCGGCGGAGAAAATGTGATTTGATTACTGAACTTTGGATGAATCTTTCATTTTCTTCCTGCTTGTAAATTTATTCATATTTTTCAGTTTGAGGTCTGAGTGTGTCCACAACAACAAATAAAGAAAACATTAACGGCACTGTGAAGAAAAACTCCTTTTCCCAAGCTACTCTGTGAGCATTTTAATTAAAACCACTTGTTCCCAAACATGTGCTTAATGTTTCCCATTACTCATGTTTGAGGGATTACAGACAGCACCAATGAAAGTCAAAGATTAAATGGAAAATGCAGATGTGCGAACAATGCGTCTCGTTTTTATAGCCATCACAGCTTTTTTACTGATATTGAGAAATGAACAAGCCTTGACAAGTTTTCTTAACTCCACTGACAATTAAACATGACATTCTTCTGCAAAAGAAAAATCTGGAATAGGTTTCTTGGTTGTGGGTCAGCAGGGAAGCTCTTCAAGGAAGTTTTAAGATTTCAAAGAAAGCATCTGATCCTTTCAATCACATTATGAGCACTGCCCAATAAAACCTGAAACAGGCTATTACTTATCCATGTGTTTCATATATGATTTTGTATTTATTTTTTTATAATGGGAGTTGACATGATTTTTTTGTTGTTACCATTTTTTAAAAACATTTTAAGTTGAAACAAAATGTACACTAAATGAATATTTGAGTCAGCATGATCATACAGGCATGTGGGTGCTACACAGCATCTTCATATCCTCTGGTCAGTGAATAACTTTCATTTGGGATGCAACCACACTTATAATGGCCCTGTCATCAGGTTTATTATGCTGTAGCTTGTGTGTATGCATTGTGGATTGTTGGTGCACCCCTGACACCCGAGTCTCGAAGCTTCTTTCTCAAAAAAAAGGCAGACTGAATAGCCTCTGCCCCTTATTCATCTATCTCCTTGTGCCCTCTGCTCAAATATCAAAATCCACGCTTGCAGAGGGTTGTTGTTCTTGAAAAGTACGCCTTAAAAAGGTGGTGCATGTTACATAGGTATATGTCTTTAAATATGTGCTCCACATTTGATCTTTCATTGATGTTTTTTTTTTTTTAAACCTACCACCTACAGTGTGATTCAGCATTTAAAACGAAGTGAAGAGTATTATTCAACTAAAGCCGAAGATAAAAAAGGCTTTTCTTGCTTGTGCTTTGATGAGGGACTTTGGAAGAAGTTAGAGATAGAAGAGCAGTTCATTTTTATACTGCATCCAGCTCCAGAAGAAGGGAAGGCAATGATCAGTAATGAGTTTGGCCGTTGGCCCAGTATGATTATTAAGAATTGCCACTGATAACAACACACACTGTATGAATTATATCATGGCATTTGTAATCACATCTTTGCTTTTCGTGATTTCTTTCTGTTCGTGAATTAGCACCCTGTCAGCTCTCCTGCAGACCTTCAGAGAGGGAAGGGAAGAAAGAGGGAAAAAAAGAAGAGAAATGACTGCGCAAGGGTTTCAAAACCAGGTATGAAAGTAATTCTTTTTTCGCTTTTCAAGATTCTGGCATATTTATGGGGCATTACTGCTGGAGTGGGCCATGTAATAGTATTTGCAGAAAGCACACATTGTTCACATCAAGCTTACAAAAGCTGAGGGCACAGCCATGTGATCATGACCCTGCAGCTGAAGGGCCAAGCTGCGTGAGGCAAATGGGATCCAGCATTTGTGTGAGAGCTCCACACAATTATTAATAGATCCACGTTATGAAAATAAAAAAGCAAATGTAGGAACATTACTTGTCCTAAAGCTTTGTGTTGAGCAGCCTAAGGCACCCACACAAAGCTGTACTGGAGAGGCATGATATGATGCATTTGCTCAGTCTCCCAAAACACTTGCTCAGTAAGAGCAGAGGGAGAATCGACCTTAATAACTTGTGTCTAAGAATGATCTAAAATGTAACTGTGATCCCTGCTGGGCTCCCCAAAGATGTTTTACACAAGGCTATGAATGTGGAATACTGCCTGCATCATCACATTATCTTGAATCTCATTATTCCCAGTACTCAGTCAATAGTGTTGCAGTGTTTTTCTTCCTGCAGGATTAAAGTACATTAATAGTGAGGATCAAATATTTGATCACGGAAAAAACACATCTTTTAAATATCTAAACTCAAATATTATTTAAAAAACAAGTGTCACATTGGAATTCCAACCTTTTAAATGATGCCATGTTATACAATATGTGTGTGAATGCTAAGATGGAAGGCTAGGGGCCTGTATTGTCCCGACTATAAAAGTGTAACCACTGACTCTTGGGGCTTAGTCTGACGAATATGTGGTGTGCTTTTACTCTGCTCGGCCAAATGTGAAATAAATAAAAAGAAAGGAAAATGGCTGCTCTCTTGGCTGTACCCTTGGTCCCTTGCTCTTTGTTAAAACCATATCTCTGCTGCTCCATTGCCCCCAGCTACATTAAATCCCATTAAATTCACCTTCATTAAAGCAGTCCTCTCTACTCCTTGCAGCAGCCCTGGTGCGGGGCCTCTCAAGGACAGAGCAGTAATGAGGGTGGACTGGATTTAACCTTGAAGAGTACAGGTTTTCATTTCCAAATCAATAACTTATGCTTCAAAACTGCCACTAGATCCAGGCTATAATTTTCAAGCATTAATTGTGTGGATTATGTTTCTCCAGCAGTGAGAAGGTATTTAACTTTAAGCTGCAGTGTAGATATCGCATTTATCATTAATTCTTTTCCCCATTTTTATAATAGGAATTGACAGCTTGCACATTTTCTATATTAGTGACTTTGTGTGCCTGTAAACACTTTGCTGCACAGATGGGATAACTTAGGGAGATTGTTTTTCAAAGACTTTGTCTTATAGAGTATAAGTAATAAGGCTGTACATTGAAGCCAAGCAGAGGGCAGTAGGCTTGAATTTCTACTTCTCCTGAATCCAGTTTTGTAGAACATTGGCATCATTCTTGTCGAATTATAAAAATAACATGTAGATGATGGGCAGACAGCAGTGAGAGGGAAAGGGAAAACATGTCCTACCTTCTGCACGTGCTAGTGGGACATTGTCTGTGGTGGGGTTTTCTGTCATTGTCATATGATTGTATGGAAAGCATTAACTTGTCCTGCGGTGATAATTTCTGCCCGACATGTTCGTAATATGAAATATTGGATCTTTTCATAAAATGGGGTGGGCTGAGGCTGTGGTGATCACTGGAGCTTAATTTTTTAATCAACTTCTCTCTTAAATGAAGCTTTATTAAATTACAAAGCTCACACAGTGGGAGTAGGACACAGGCAGAGATGGCCCAGTGTAAAAAAAGAGTGGGATAATTAAATAAAATTAATAAAAAATCCTTCGCCAGCACAGTCTGAGGAGAATGGGAAGGAGAAGAAACCCGGTAGCCATTTTCATGCTCTGCTTTTCTTTCATTCTTTCCTATTATGGTCTCAGGAAATTTACCATGTGGAATTATGAAAAGAAGAAAGGGATACAATGTCTACAAGATATTGATGGATAGTAAATGGTGACACAATTACATTCAGGTTTTTTTCACATTCAAATTCACAGAAATGAAATGTGCTTATTGTTGCTGCCAATAGAAATGTGGTCTTGCTTTGGCAGGTTTGTTTGAGTTTAAAGGTCTGAGAATGCAAACTAGATTATCATCCTTCAAAGCTGACTCAAACCAACAGCAGAGAGTTTTTATAATCGTATGGTAAAAGTACAGTTGAGAGCAGTGTGCAGAAATGTCTTAACTACTCCTTTATCCTGTTAAAGACTTAAGGTTGTGACTTTGGTCGTCATGGCTGTGAGGCTTTGGAACAACCTCTCTGAGACCACCCTTAAAGCTCCATTAAATGGTATTTATGTTCTGCGATTTCTTCTCAAAGTAATTTATTGTTAAAAGCTTCTTTCATAATTCCGTCTAAAAAGATGAAACATGCTTTCTTATCATATTTCAGTTGAAATACATATCTCAAAGAAATTCTCATATTAACGGTACTAGCAAGGCTTTCATCCCTTTTGAAAGTCATTTTATTTAACTTCTTTAGTCAACATACTACAGTTAAGAGACAGAACCTCAGTTAGCTTAAGTTAACAGTCCTCCCATTGCTTTGTTATTTAACAGAACTCTGCGTTCAGACCAACTTAAGGCTCTCATTTTTTTTGAATAGAGCCAGTCTGTTGATGCAGCCTGGATGCCATCACAGGGTTGTCTGGTTCAACTTCTGCTGCAACGCAACGTCAACCAGCAAAGTGCTGCGCTGGCCAATCCAAAGAAAAATCCAAACGTACATTCCCTGTAGATTACTTTGTAATGTAAACAGCGTTTTTTTCTGTTTATTGCATTCGGTATCTCAAACAACAAGCCCCAACAAATGGAATGGTATCCTTCCTTTTGGTGTCCTGCAACTGGGATTATTTTGCTCGAGCATTTTACTTGAATAGCAGGTGACCAGGGTAAAGGCTTCAGGAAATATGGACTCCAAATATTCTTCCTGCAAATTGTTAAGACCCAAATGGGCAAGAGACCTTGAGCGAGCAAAAATGGCCAAGATTAAAACTTAAAAAACCCAACCTCAGCACTAAAGTTGTTTCTTATTTTTCAACCTGCATATCTATCAGCATTGCTTTGGCAATGTATCATAAAGAATCAGTTTTACATCTGGCCCAAGGAATTATTATACCATCAAATTAGACTGCTGCACTGGTACTAGTCTTCAAGGAGGTTTCTTTTGAAATAAATATCTTGCTGATGTCTCAAGGTATCTTTTGGGAAGAGATGCCAGTGGGTTGTCTTGGCCTCAACCTGACTCCCTGAGCCTGAGAAAGTGTTCAGTCCACCAGAAATCCTAGAACCTGCAGTATTGTGTGATACATTTGGTGTCAAAACGTTGACTAGACATGGTAATATACTAGTTGCATTCTTGCCTTGGAGAGAAATGTATTTAGATTGAAATACCTCATTCAATTACAGTATCCCTTTACTTTAGGAAACTTTATTTTTGATGCTTCCTCTTTACGGTCATGCCTCACATTTCAAAAAAGTGGCCATAACTCTCAGTCTCTAACCATCACAATCCTTAGGTTCAAGGGAATAGTGTGCAGATCAGTAAATATAGGTCAAAGGTGATTATCTTGCAAGGTTAACATCGAAATTGAACAGCCTCTTTCCGCCTGTTTGCAGCTAATGGCAGCAGTGATGTATTGTCGTTGTTTGGACAATCTCAGGGCCCTTCAGTCTCCGACAATAAAATATGAGATGAGTGTTTCCTCTTCATGTTGACAGCTTTTGTTCATGCTTCCTGTCAAATAAAATTTACTATATTCTGCCTTTTTTATTTATTTTTTATTGCCTTTAACATTCAACATAGCTGTCCTTGACATTTTGGAGAGCCATCTACGTATATATAGTTTCTTAAGAAGCCCCACATTGGGCCGTGAGCTATGCAATAATATGTAGTCTTTGTTGAGATTGAGCGAAAAATACATTTAGTCCCTTAAATTAGTGCCTTTTTTAAGATGCATATATACCTTACAACTGTCCTTAAAGTGGTTTGTATTGTGATAAAATTCCTTAAAGCTACTTCTTTTGAATGCTCTTCTTTGGGCTGCATCTGCCTCTGTGGTACTTTGTATAGCGAGTTTTGATAATGTAACAGCATGAGAAGATGAGTTGAAAATTTAGGCAGCTTTAACGATAGCTAAGCTTATTGGTTCCCGTTTTTAGAACCGAGTATAGGACCCATCTCAGCGATACACATCCAGTGAATCAGCCAGGGTTGACTGTCAGTGTTTTACTAGAAGTACTTACAGTTGTCTTAATCAGAATTGACTATAGTTGGAAAAAAGTCCTATCCTGCATATGAAATTGTGGCTGATACCCCAACTCTAACATATGAGTTCCTACTGTGTGGAGTCTGGCCATGATTCTAAGTTTAAATATGTGATCTTATTTTCTTCAACACTCTACCATCATCTTCAGAGCTGGAAACTCACTAGAAGAAATTGTCCAAATGTGTCATGCTACAATACATGCTCGGCTAGACGCTGGCCTCTGCGACCCAGTGTATAGAAATATGGAGGCAAAAACACTAAAATAATTTATATTGGCAAGAATGCATCCAAAATGGATGTAAAGTGTTTGAATAACGGTTTTTAGTATCTCCAGCAGATTTCCAAAGGACACTCAACTTGACCCTGCATGTTTTTATAGTTTTTTCCTTCAGTATAAAGTTGTCATGTTGTGCATTTCTCTATCGGTTTTCAACTGTGCCTCTACTCTAAAATGTCAAAACTGGAAGGTGGCCAGGAAACCCTATACTTAGCAATGCTTTTAAAGAAAACACAAAAACACGTTTGGAGCACATAGTGCACCCAGCTCACTCATCCTTCCATAACATGATATCTGATGTCAGTTACAAAATCTTCTGCTGGACTTCAAAGCTGAAAATACGGTAAACTCCTATTCCAGCACCTAATGTTGTGCTTATACTCACCACAGAGCGTGTAGCTGGCCTAATTCAGTTAGCCCAAACCTCTTCCAGCCAAGGCTCTGAAGTCTTACACTTGTACCCGGCATGTTGTGAAATTGCAAACACTTTTATGTCTGTCTGTCTATCAAACTTTATAATGCTCTGATTTCTACCCCACTGGCAGTGTCTTTTAATTAGATTATACTGGAGGAATAACCAGAGTTCAGAATGCCAATTTGTGTCCCAGACGGTGTAAAATTTGCTGTAACACTGCCGCCAAACAGAGCAGGTGAGAGCAGACAAGGTCCTCAGGCAAAGAGCAGCTGACTGCTCCTTAAGAGTCTCTCTCTCTCCCTCCCTTTTACCTCTCTCTTCGCTCTTTCCAGTCTGAAATAAGAGGCATGAAAGGATAAATAAACATTTTATTCAACCATCTGACAGTCAAAGTAAAATACCAAAGTTTTTGTACAAATGATGTCTCCTGGGTAGGACTTTCTGTACTGTAGAGAACAGTGATGTTGGCAAGCAATGAAAGCGTGTATAGTGTAAGTGCTGTATATTGAAACTGACAGTGTGTGTTCACTCAGTCATTATACTGATTTATGACTGAGCAAGAGGTCAACCAAGTGTCTACAGCTGGGTGAAAAAACAAATGATAAGAACATTAATTTCACCCAACATTTTGCCATTGGTGAATGACTGTGATAACTGTCAAAACATAATTTTCCAATACTATATGCTTCTAATAATCAAGCTTTTCTATTCAGTGTGTTTGCAATATATCATTTAGATTAAAAATACTTACCCTGTGTTGAAAGACCATAGCCAATGAAAACAGCAAAGTGAACAGCTGCAGGTAATTAGAGCTGGCCCAGGAATGGCCAGGGAGTCAAAGTAAACATGGATGGTTTCCACAATCAACAACATTTACAAATGCTGAAGAAGGAAGCTACTGAATTTGTGAAGAATGTGCAGTGGGAATGGAAAGCAAAGAAGCATGAAGCCAGCAGATGTTGAAAATTAAATACATGCGCCATGTGGCTAACAGGACTGTGGGCTTATTCTTCTGATGGTGGACCCAGGAGTTCTCGCGGGCTAGAGGACAGCTGTTCCGGGTTAATACTTACAGGTTTACATCCAGCCAGCCATAGCTAAGATTTTTTTTTTAAATGGATTTCCTTCAGGGGAAACTGACTTTAGTTTTGTTGCATATCTATGGGCTGTTACTGTTGTTTGCAACAGTACACATATCAAATCTGTTTCCTTTAAATTGGCCAGGACTTTGCAATAGAGTACAACTGGCTGATTGACTTTAAATGGTTGGATGAAACCAAACGCTTAAAGATTTTCGGCCCCAGAGAGCTTCAGGCAAAGCCCTGAAACATTTTAGTATAAGTGCCAACTGGTTCTACTTTAAATGGCTGAAACGACTTCTAGATGATTGGCAGAAGGAACTCATTCACAAACGAACTTTTCATTGATACACAATGGCAGCACTATGTTGATTTATCTCTGTTCAGTGGACTTATGTAACAGTCCTTAAGAGGTCTGCCTTGAGAGAAGTGCTGCTCCATAATAAGTAACTTTGCAATATTTCACAGTACAACTTGGTCCTTTTTATGGCCTACAGACACGGTGGATTTGTATTTGTAACAATTAAAGAACTTGAAATTGAAGAATTTTGTTCTTTGGTGACTGAGCTTCTTTGGTAAAATCTGAAAGTAGTTTTCTAGCTTTACTTTGCCATAGTACAAGAAATTCAGACTTTTCCTCTTTTCAATTACAGCCTCTTAAAATTGGACATATTCTTATGTATTTATATTTTGGGCCTTTGGACGTAGTACAGCAATGGTGTCCCTAAGAGTTGGAGTTACCAAATGAAATGCATTCTGTTAAGTGTGCCTCTGTGTGGCATCCATTAACTCAATATTAGCACACTGGCAGGGCGAGCCTTAGTGTGGTTTCTTCCTTCACCAGCTTCCTTTAAAACAACCGTAGTCTGTTTATTTGAAATAGCTGCCTGACATTTTACTGTCAGCCTCTCCTGGCTCTTTGGCTGTTGCAACAGAAACATGTCAGTAGTGTTTGAACTGTAGTGTCATAAATTATTTGCACTAACCTGTGCAGATATTTGTTCTGACTCATGAAGCGATGGGTGATTTTAGGCTGGAGAGTAAAGGTTTTATTTTTCAAAGCCAGTCACAACTTCACAGGAATGAAGTTTAACATTTGCTTTTTGTTTAGCCCCACAGCTTGTAGAAAGAAAATATGGCTTTCACAGGGAGAGAAAGCATTTCATTAGAAAAAAAAACACTCAGCAAAACATATGGTGCCTATTCATTTCACTCTCAATCTTTCAAATTGTCACTAATGTGCAAAGGTTATTCATTGCTGCAACACTTCTGTTTTTCTGTCTAAGTACTATGTGACATGTTCTTGGAACCCATCAAAGAAAAAATTGTCTTTACGTGTCTGGGGGTAGAAAATGTGAGAATAAATGTAACTTTAAACCATTTACTTATGCACAACATGTTTTGTTCGTACTATTTAATTACATTTTTGAAATGATTGGTCTCTGTATTTCTGATTTTATTGTTGCATGTCAGATTAAAACCCTGATGGTTTACCATAAATTCCAATAAGTGAAAGTGATTAAGTACTTACACTAATGTTTAAGTCTTCTGTCCTTCACCCATTATTTTAAATATCTAACCGTGCGTGTAGAACTCATGGCAGCGTGTCAACTTTACCCTCCCGGCTTCTAACCCCTTTAACTTCTATCACACCTTCACCCGTCTGCCCAGGTGTGTCTGTTCAGTCACCCCACTAATGACTGCAGGTTGGGTAGTTTATTATCACTTAATCGCTCCCGTCGGCTCCCATCAGGGTTTAAAATGAATGTTGCCAGCTGTTTCCCTGCCTTCAATTTTTCTCTCTTATTCTGAATGTCTTTTTTTCTCTCTTTCCTTGTCAGATTTGCACATGCAGTGGCCTCATGGTGGTGGTCAAGCTCCTTCAGTGGTGAGTACTTTACTGTAGACCCAAACTGTGCACTCAGCCAACAAGTTCTTAAAATGCGGTGAAAAAGTCCAGCCCACTACAGCACAGATGAAAGGGAGGAATTTATGTAGTGTCTCCTTTTTTTTGTAGGTTTATATCATAGATTTGACTTTTTTTACAACGAGAGGGGTAGATGTGTCAGATAAGATGGTGCATAATCACCGCAACTGCTCCCCTGTGGATTCAGTCACGGGGAAATATACATGTTGAATCCCGTTTAAATGCAGTAGGGTTGGGGGAATGGTCAAAATCTCAATTTAAGGAAGTGATGTTTTTCTGTGGCCGGGGGGGATGTTGGACAAAGTTGAAGCCCTCCTTCTCCCCGGAGGTGGGCTACAATCATTAGTTTTAGTTTTTGAAGTGTTTGGCCTTTTGATGTTCCTATGTTCTCTTTAGGCAGCCCGGCCTGAAGGATATTTAATATCACCCTTCCAAATTTCTAGTTAGGAATAATTTGAACTGAGCATCTGTCAAAGAAACAGCCATTACATACATTGGTCATGGTTAAAGAGGCATAAAATGAGGCTAGATTAGACTGAGCACCTTTTTCTGAAGGCTGGGCCTGGTCTAGTCGGGGCCAACCTGGGGCACAGGGACCCAGCAAAACTGCTCCTGCTTCCAATTCATTAGGTATAACTTATCTAACGCGGCTGGGATTCAAACTCTCCCCTGGCTGCCCTCCTCATGGCCAGCCATGCTTGATTCTGCCACTGTGGCATGGCGGGGATTGTCTTAGGGTCTCGGTTACTTGATATTTTATTTATGAATGTTCAGGGGAGATGGGACTAGATTATATTTCTCTCCGTCTCTGATGCTCTGTGAAACAGGGGACTGCTGTATCCCCAGTGTCCTCACTTCAAACATTCCTCTTCTGTTTTCACTTGGGTGTGCAGGAGAACCTTTATCAGTGTATGCAATCTTAGATTATGTCTTCTAACCAAGAGAATCTTGAAAGAGCATGCATTACGTCCTCTGAAAGAAGCTGTCTGTGCCTAAAGCAACTGACTGGGCCTGTCTCAAAAATGTTCAGCTTTTCTTCTATCCATCAACTAAAACAAAGGCACACTCTCAGAACTGCAGAAAGATGCATTATGAGACCGAACAACTGAAGATGATTAAATTAGTGTAAATGATTAGTTTTTTTGTGACCAGGTGTCTGAAACATCCTTTTCATAGCCTTTCCCATCCCTCCTGGGTTAGGGTGTCTACAAATAAAGACGACTTGCGTGAGCAGAACACATCAGACGCTATCTTTTGGGGGGGAAATAAACAACGCATTAGTTCCACATTGGCTTTGAACAGAAACAGAGGGACATAGAGGAGAGGTTAGAGGAAGTGCACGGCAGGAGGGAAGCTCATGCTCTCTCTCTTTCTGCCATCCAAAGTCTGGCTCTGTCTGGCCATATGATATGGATTAACTGCACCTCTTTTTCTTACCATTTCATATTCATTTAAACTCTGTGTTCATTTTTGTTAACTAAAAAGACTGGCTAATATGTTTCAATGTGAGACAAGCACTTCAGCTCTTGTGTGATGTTGCAGAACAACAAGTCAACATGACCTCTGTTAATGATACAGGCCTTAAGCCTTAGACTACCAATGTGATCCATCAAGTTGTTTCCTAAAACTTGGAAATGATGTAGTAGTTATGGCCCTACATCATATCTTGTGAAGAAAATCTACTTTTTATATCATCAACTTTTTTGACATTAAGAAACAGATTTCTTTTCAAACAGTGATTTGTATAATGACATCATCCTGCCATTTGGGGCGTCAGAACAGAAAATGATTGCAGATGTCGTTGTAACTGGGAATGAACAAACCGCGTATCTTGTCATTTAATTTGGAGCATTTATGGGATAATCTATAATCCATAATCCCATTCCACTATCACAACCTACTAAAGGATTGAACAACTTTAGATTCACTTCAGACTTTTGAGTCTTTTTCCTCCTCGTTGACATGGTTGCCCTTATTCTATCACACGATAGCACCCATGCAATTAACCCTAAGAATGTAAGCCTTAAGTGTTAATTGTCTAAAAATAGTTATCTCCCCGGTACTGTAAATAGATCACCTAAGGTCTGTAATCACTAATGAATAGTGTGTTGAAGTTCCAATCTAGTACCAAAAGACTGTCTATGACGGGGATCCTTTACATTTCACAAGATGAATTTCTTCAATCTTCTGATCCTTATTTTAATACCTATACTCTGTCTATAGTACAGATATGGTTTCTGTATACTTCACTATACCAAGCTGACAGAGGTAGAGATTTAAAAATGTTTTTAACAATTTTATAACTTTATAAGTTTTATACAATTTAATAAGATCGGATACGACAAAAATACAATCCACTAGATCAGATCAGTGCATTTTTCTAGTACTAGTACTACTACTGATGTACTATTGTTGTTTTATTATCGCTGTTTCTGGTGTTAAATTAATCTGCTGTTTGTTGTGTTTTACCACTGATTTTATATGACGTAAGGTAACCATGAGTGCCATGAAACGCGCCACCAAATAAAATGCATTATATTATTATTATTATTATTATTATTATTACTCCTAACAGTCAAAAGGGAAAATACTAATCAGCATTTGGTTCAAGTTTACCCTTTTGTACACTGTTCTGTAAGAAAAAACATCAGAGTGTGTAGGTGTTTAAGGAAAGTAAGTTTGCAAAATTAACTGTTGGGTTTAATGTTTGATTCAACCAAGATGTATTGTACTTAATGTTAAGTAAAGGTTGTCATTTGGGTCGAGCAAAATGTATTTAATTGTGCCAAATGGGGAAATTGTCAGTGTGTTTGATGTAAGAGAGACCATGTTGCCACTTCACACTATCAAGTTGGATTGGGTGTTAAATAACTAGATAACGGGGAGTAGTTAATCGGTGTGAAGTTGTAACTTTGTCCTCTCTACCTTGGCTTGTCCTGGCGGTGGGAGGAGACGGTGTCGGAGGTGAATGTGCTGTAAGTGTGGAACTGCTGTGGAATAGGCTGTCAGGGTTCATTAGCCCAAGCCATCTCTATCTCAGGAGGAATGTGGCCAGTGGTTTAAAACCAATTTCCATTACCTGCCTTCATTTTATTAACTTCCGTACCATTACCAGGGAGCTTCCCTTTGACAGTTGTTCCTCCTCACTGTCTTGTACTTCTAAGAGATCCCTGCGGGAGCAAGGTTGTGAAACCTCACTTATCCTGTACTCTGTGTTCCCTTTAATCGCCAAGCGCTGTGCCTTGTGCCAAAAGTGTGTCATTCTCAGATTTCAGATGTGAAGGCCCTGCATGAACCTCCATGACATACACACTTACAGTGGGATATGAGCTTACACAACTATCCAGGCAAAACTATAGTTTAACCTTTGTGGATCTCCGATCAGCTGTACACGGGAAGTCTGTGGTTACATGAGTAAGGTCCTCTTAAAGGTTCAAAAGAGGTCTCTCAGCCTAGTTTGAATTGTCACTAGCTGCTGACTTTTAAGTCAGACATATTGTGTTGGAATAATCCTGTGTGAGCCAGGGATGTGTGGTAAATAGTAACTGTGTTATCTGTCTATGCCATGACCGCAGTCTACCAACGGTGATTAGATCTGTTGGGAGCGTTTGCCCATGAATAAGATGGGCTTTTTCTTGCAGCCTGAGTGAAGCAAAAGTGTACGAAGCTTGCGAGACGCCCCTCTTCCTGACTGCCACTTGGGAGCACAGGGAAATGGAGGAGGAGGTGAAAGGCCAGGTATCTGCCACAGGATTTAATTAGAAAGACTGGATGCTTTGTCCTCTGTAAAGTTGCTTCAGGCTTTCTTTAATTGCCCCATTCCCAATTTCTTCCAGCAGTCCCTTCTTTTAAGTTCGTTAGTATTCATTGTGCATGAGCATTTGAATGTTGATTTCAGGGATATTTTACTTTATTGTACCTCAAACTTTTTTTTTTTTTAACTATTAGACAAAACCTATTTCTGTTCAAATGTAGACGGGATACATTTCTAATGGCTCCCTTGAAAAATGTGTCCTCCTATTGAAATGGTGCAGCTAAAGCCAATTTAGTGTACCTGATGAGATCAGTAATTGACTGGGCTGATTAACTAGCGATATGGAGAGTTAAAGGATTAATAGGGACTCAAGAGACAGAGAGACCTAGACCCCATACACATGATGATAAGGTTGTGCACACTAAGAAATCTTTTTAGGGATCCTCTCTCCCTTTGGTATTGTAGAAAAAAAGAGAGAAGGATGCACATGCATCAAGCACAAGCTCAGGCCCTAGTTCTATACTGGTTAACAGTTTTGAGCAGGTGACTTAATAAGAAGAATTTGGAGATCAATCATGGATAATTTAACATTTTATAAAATCCATCAGGGGAAATCGAGCTGAAGTTTTGATAAATCAGAGTATGTTTTAGGCAATTAACTGTTACATTTTCATGACTTATATCATGGTGTTGGCAAATATGTTAATAATGTAAGAATACTTTTTAAAAGAAAGCAAATTGCTTTTTTGAGGTCTTTTCTCACCCCGAGCCTTGAGCTTTATCAGCGGTGTTTAGCCCAGTTACCAGCATTTAAGAAGAGAAAACTGAGATTAACCCCAGCAATAACACTGACCGTCATTCATTAAAACTGTAATCATGCGTAAAATGAGATTGATAGAAAATTTTCTAAAAGGTTGAGAAAATGGAATAGAAAAGGAATTATATATCCTGATACAGGATTTAATAGACATAAAGTTAATTCAGCTACTTTTAAAATATGGTAAGGCGAAAAAATCCTCCTGGGCAAATTATAGACCTCTCCACCGCCATCACAGCATTTCTAACGGGAGACAGGGGTTATGCCCCCTCTAGCACATATACACACACCTTACCTGCTCTGCAAACTGCCTACACACATACACCAACACATATTCAGCTCTGGAATATAATATCTGGTTTATCTAGTTGCTGGGAATAGTTAAATCCTTCATGGGGGAAGCACTCTGTTGGTAGGATTACCGTAGTTGCCAGCCATTTTTCTCCTTATTATCACATTTCCTTCTCAACAGGCGAGTTTAAGGCCAGTGTTTTAATGTTCAGCTCCATTCAATCCCTGGCTTTTACACTGGATAAGATATTTATTTTAGTTAATCACTTAAGTATCACGCTGAGCTCCATATCTTCAGTAGTTGGAAACAGGATTTTGTGTATGATGGGTGAAAGTCAGGGCATAAACAACATTTTATATATACAGCATTAAAAGAAGTTTCCAAAGTATTTTTTTTTTACTTTAAAACACTCTTGGCTGACAGCTGTTTCACCAGCTCTGTCTGGCATACATTTGGAATAAATCTTTTGCACTTGGACCCTAAAATAAAATGGAAATATTCTTGCCTTTTTTTTATCCCTTTAAAGAAAAAAATTACCTTACTGAATATGGATAGTGTGTCAAAAAAGACATAAAGATTAATGTCATGTAACATTGTTGCTGTGCCTGTTTTTCCTGTGCTTGTATTCCTTTATTCACTTTTTCCACAGCTTGGGTCCCCCCTGCATAGATCACTAAAGAGTGAACTCTGTACCTGCTGTTTTAAAGGTTCATTTTGAACTTACAACCAAGGCTGACACCTGTGGAACCCTGCCTTTGATTGATTGTTGAGACCATTGATCTAATTTTGCAGCCTTTGAATTTCCCTTCTGCATCCTTCCTTTTCTTGTATGGCGTGGAGTAAACCTAATTTCCGTGTGCCTCACGCAGGGCTTCGCTCTGCAAGGTGGGAAAACCTAGTGAATAAATAAATAAAGTAACCAAAGAAACAGGTCTTTCACAGCGGCACAGAGATTTTTATAGACTGGATCAATTAGATTTGTGTTATTTGGAACGATGGGGCTCTGTAACTCAATAAGAGGTAATGTGGTTGAATAGGCCTCTCACTGTGCGGCCATTAGGTGAGAGAATGTTACCATGGGAGTATTAACATGCAGGGATTACAGAGGCATACGACTGGTCTGAGCCAATTAGAATCAAGAGCTGCCTAGAAAGCGAGGATGTGGGTGGGCATCCTGTGCGTCCAAGTCTTGCTGCAAGAGACAGAGAGGACATCACAGCCAGGGCTTGATGGAAACCAGTAGTGCTTCAGAGAGGAGCAGAGAGACACACTGGCTTTCAGTTTTAGCATGGCAGAGCACCAACCCGTGAGAAAGAGCCCCCATTGTACTCATTTCAATACCACGTCGGGCTATCAATTGTTTTCTCTTATTGCATTAATACTTAAAAAATTATGTTTACTTTGGGCATAGATACATTTTGACTAAAAATAATAATAACTTAATTTATATAGGACCTTTAAAAACAGAGTTTACTAGGGGATATAACTGACACGCAAAGCTGAAGCTAGGCAATAAAACGACAAAAAGCCCAACAGAAGCAAGACAAAAAGACGACATGATATAAAAGTTTTAAGAATAATTGAAAAGAGATCACAGTTTCTTCAAGCCTTATCTCCTCACGCAGTTCGTTCCAAAGCCAATGGGTCCTGATGGCAAAAGCTGGGCCACTTTTGCACTTGAGCCTTGACTTTGAAACACCCACAAGGGCCCCACATGAAGACCTAAGGCTGCGAGCTGGCTCAAACGTGGTCAACATTTCTGTTATATAGCTTGGGGCCAGACATGCTCTAAAATCAATAAAATCTTTAAACCAATTCTTAAACGAACAGTGAGCCAATGGAGAGAGGCCAGGATTGGGGTGATGTGATGTCGTCTGTTAAAACAAGTGATAGCCTAGCTGCTGCATTCTAGATGAAGGCTAGAGAGTGACATCTGGTTGATGCTAGCAAGGAGGGAGTTACAGAAATCAAGTCTTGAGAAGATAAAAGCATGAATGACTTTTTCAAAGTCAGCATTTTAGAGGATTGGTTTGTTTTTGGGATTGTTTTTTATTCGAAGGAAGCAGGACTGGACAACTCTTTTCTGATTTGTGGTTTGAAGCCAAAAATCAAGTCAAATAATACGAAATTTCTGGCAGTGGAATTTATGTTGGAAAATAAGGGCAAAGGGCACTTCCAATGGGACTGATCGGGTTCGGTGGACTGAATAATAATAACTTTATTTATATAGCACCTTTTAAAAACAAGGTTTACAAAGTGCTTTGACAGACCAGCCAATAAGATCATTTCTGATTTTGAGTTACTGAGTCGAAGAACATTCTGTGCCAACCAACAGTTGATATCACTAAGAAAAAGTTCCTATTACCAATGAGCTTTTCATAATTGGTATAAGACTGGGCCCAACTTTATCAAAAACCTCTTTAAGGAATTTAGTGGGAATAAAATCAAGGCTGCACGTGGAGTTTGCATGTTCTCCCCGTGGCAGCGTGGTTTTTCTCCACGTTCTCTGACTTCCACAGTCCAAAGACATGCATCTGAGGTTAATTGATGACTCTAAATTACCCGTAGTTGTGAATGTGAGCATGAATGTGAGCATCTTATGTGCCCAACGATAGCTTGTAGTTGCTTCCTTTTTTTATTAATAAATATCTGTTATATATAAGTTTCTGCATAAACTAAAAACAAATTGGCTTATCTCCTGCCTGTCGGCTGAATTTCCTCCTCTAAATGTTCTCTTCTCCAAACAGCCAAACAGTCCATCGTTTGGCGTGTTTGTGACATAGAGAGAGGGGAACTTCCTTATCTGAACTCAGATGTGTCACTTGCTATAGCGGAGAAGGGTTGAAACCCAGAGTGCCTCAGGACATTGTAACAAAGTCCCTTGTGCCACCAGCCCCCCTGACACAATTACCCACTCATGTCTAATTGGCATTTGCGGCTTCTCTGCTTGATCGACCATGGACACATCAGCATGAAGTGGCAGGGCAGCGTTTGCCAAGCTGTGACTTAACTGGTATCACGCTTTGTTACTCTTCTAGCTGCTTACATAATTTACCGATGTAAATTTACTCTGCCTAATTAACATCGTCAGCCTCTCATTTAATCTGAACAGACACGGGATGCATCCGGTCCCTGGTGCTACTGTCCGTTTTGCTGACTTCTGAGCGGCAGTGTGTAGGCCTGTCTGTTGACTGCGGTGCTGGAGTCTATGCGACTTGGTTGAATAAATCCATTACTCAGTACATACACAGCTCAGCCTTGGCGCGTTGAGTCGACAGGAGGGGTTGGGCCTGAAACTAACTTTCCAGAACTGTCCTGAATTAGAAAATTAAGTTCATCTCAGTTGTTGGTTGATTGAAACTGAGCACTTAACTTGAGAATGGATTAGACAATGATGCATGGACACAGATCTGACTGACGGGCCTCGCTGTGGAGAAGAGCTGCGTGATATTTGAGGTGACAGCACTACAGACAAATAATCATATCACACTCCCAATTAGAGTCCCTTTCTATACTTATAGTCTTTGCAGTGCTTAATGGCCTGTTCCCACAGAACCTTCTCTGGATGCCAAGACAGTCATTATTATTAGACCACATCTCCTGTGTTAATAAATGACAAGCGTCTGGAATATTGATTTGTTAACCTTCAAAGTGGCGCCACAGAATGCAGACGGCAGAATTATTTGAATTAACAAATGTAGGAGAAAATGCTCTGGGAGCGGAGTGTGTGTGTGTATTTTGTTGTGTTTTCCACATGTAAGGATCGATCCGGAGTTGTGAGTTGCGATTCTAAACTGCTTTTACCGTTATTTCAAAGCTTGTCAGGGCAGAGACATCAACCTCTACCAACTAGCAGTTATTGTGGTTCTGTGGTGGCCGCCCAGTGATTGGGTTGTACAAACAGTGGTTGATGCTAAAGCAAAGGCTGCAGCTGGAGAGAGCTGGCCTGACATGTACCAAGCCCCCCACTCATTCAGCCAGTCAGGATATTAGATCAGACTGGTGGTTTGTGATGGTGGCAGGGTCAGTGAGCATCTCATTCGCATACCCCCCACCCCGCTCCCTCCCATTGCTGCTCACCCATTTACTTCTCTGCCGCACTGCAGGGTAATCAGGACAGTGACACTTTATGAGAGAGGGGACGACAAAAGGATTTACACACAAAGCCAGGCAGAGGTATATATCTCATTTGCCTCCAGAGTTTGAACCTGAGTGCATAAGCACTAAAGTTTAGTTTAGCCTAATTGTTTTTGTTCATTTGCATCATATAATTCAGAAGCTGACTCACTTATAATACATTTTTATTATTTTTTTTCATTTGCTGTAGTAGGCATTGCAGAGAAATGTCATAGCTTTTAATGTTATCTTTTCAAATAATGCCCACTTTCTTGACAAGTACAATTGGCCTATTGCGCTAACTCGCGCTAATTCATTGCAACAATTTTGCTGGAAATACCAGTACTGTATTACCCCACTAAGCCACAAAGAGGGGAATTCTGCATTGCATTTCTAAATATGATAATTGTAGTTATTTTGTGTGTGCAATCTGCTTAGTGCTGGAATAGAAAAGGTTAAGAGTATGTATTGGGACATTGGTGGCAATCTGGGAGTGAGTCTGAAATTAGAGGTGAAAATATTAAATATTGATAAGTCCTCTCTGTGTCCATTGCTAGCCCATTTATAATTCATTCTACCTTGAAGGTAGAATGCAAGATGACCTCTTTTCATTAAGGCCTCTGCTTGCCAACTCCTGCTCTCATAAGTTGTGATTCCATGTGGCTCCACTTACATTTGGCTCAAGTTTTTGAGTAGTAGTTTCTTTGTGTTTTCCTGTCTATTTGAAATAAGCTTTCATGCTGTATACTCATACTGTGTGTATTTGTCTCTTCACTACTGTTCAAATATATGTAGATTATCAAGGCCTGCCCAATGTTTGTGTCTGATTTAGCATCAGAGAGTTCAATATATTGTCTTATTTATGTGTCAGTTAGTATGTGTATGAGAAAAGGGTTTTATTCAATATTTTTTTTTTTGAATAAGCCTGTATAAGTGTCATTTGTTAAACTGTAATTTGAATTGGCTGAGCTGTCTTTTAAAATGATAATCCATAGCAGTAGATCAAGGATACATGTGACTTAGCCATACGCACAGAAATATTTCTGATTTCCAGCAACTCTCCCAAACGATTCATATTTCATTTGGGCCATATTTGCCAGTGCCTCTTTGAAGATTTGTGCGGAGCTTCTGCTCAGACTTTGGTCAGTAATAAATAGGAATTCCCCCGAGGGTAAGGCTCAAAGGTGCTGTTTATGTTGACCAATGGAACCACGGGCTGCAAACCGGAGGAGTAGCGCTGTTGGGATTGAAGCAGGTGGGTTCTCTGGGCTTCAAAGACCAAAAGATAATCTGCCAAAAAAAATCTAAAGCCTGGCTCTGAAATGTGCTGAACATCTACGAGCTTCTGCTCACAAAGACACGAGGCTCATCATGTGGTTCGAGCCAGCCCAGGAATGCTTTGATGCTGCTGATACCCTAACTTTTGTTAGTTTATTTGACTGAGTTTTTATGTATAATATGTATTCCAAATGCTAGCTGCTCCTTAAAGAACTTAAAGGAAATCCTGAAGAAATAACCTTGGAGTTGGGGGCTTGTGGTAAATCATCAGCTGATTCAAAGGCTCAACTGCAAAGTCTTCCATAACACAGAGGGAAAAGTGCCAGGTCCATCGCTGGATAAATTGTAGCAAAAAAAAGGTACCACATAAGCACAGGAGATTTTTTTTCAGGCTTATATCTTTTTAATTTGTTGAATAGAATGATAATGTAGAAATATGGATCGGCTTATTTTGTTACCTTTTTAGAGTTTATTTGATATCATGCAGTTTTTAGTGAAGTTTTTACTTTTTTCGATGAAATGTCATTTTTGACAAGAATTTAAAATGTGTGGATACATATTAAAGATGGATAATAAATAACAAGTGCAATCAAGGTGTAATAAGTGATATTAGTTTAGATACAGTGCAGTTAAATAAAGCTTGTTGTATGATCTTTTTTTTTCTAACTTAAGGACTCTGTTTTCTTTCAAAAAGCAGCTAATAATTAGACATTTATATACAGTATTAAGTATTTAACACAGTATTCTACTCTGTAAATGGTAAAGGAGAGAACCATGTTATTTGTTGTACCATTGATGTCTCTTGAAGTTGAAATTAACCAATACATTTACTTCTCATTTGGACTGAAAATGATTTCAACATGCTTTTAGTGTCGAGGTAAAAAGCAGCAGAGGTCCTCATCTAACTGAAATTTATCCTGAGACACAAAAAAAGCAGAGACTTATTAAGTCAACCATCCAGATCCGCTCTTCTTCACCCACCAATTCCTTACCTTCTCCCTTTTTACAGAAAGCAGATGAACATGTGCTGCATTTCTCAAGCTTATTTGAATTGGTGCCGCAGATATCCAATTTTTGTCACCTACGAGGTGAAGATTCAGAGAGAGGCTGAAAATATGGAAGTACATTCACGCTCAGTTCCAGTAGATTCACATCTATCTGGAGTGCTAGCAATCATAAAAAGCACAGCAAAGTTAGTCTTCTGACTGACATTATGAATTGGTTAATGTGTGCCATTAAATTATATACATTTTTTAATTTGCATGCTGGGTTGAAAACTGCAAATAAATCTTTTCTAGGACAATACAAGAAGGAGATAGCACTGGGTGTATAGATGATTTCAACTGGAAATTGCTCTGCTCCAGTCATTATAAGGGCAGAATGGATAGAACTAAGTCTAAATCAGGGAATGAAGGAAATAAGGTGATTTTATTTCCCCCCTTGCCTCTTATGTAACCGCTGTGGGCTGAGGTTTGCTGCATGTGTAGTACACTTATTCTGGTGTCCAGTCATCTACTCCTCTTGATAATAGAAATTATTGTTCAGAGAACATCTTTCTTTAAATGGATTATTTTAGGTGGTCTTCAAATGGGAACAGAAAAACATGAAAAAGATGGAAAGTAATGAAGGAAATGGCCTCCAAGGCTCCATCTTAGTTTATAAAACAGGTTTTTTTGGAGAGTGATTGTTTTCTCTTTGCCTGCAGAGGGGGATGTTGCCCTGGACATGAGCTCATGTCCTGTGTTTAAGCAAACGGTACACTCACTACCTGCACTGACTTTTCCCCTCACATCTGCTTAATGTTTTTGTTTTCAGGTTTAAAGCATTTAATTATACTGTAAAAAACAGCGTATTTTGATGCTGTTTTTCCTCTAAGCTGCTCTCTTTCAGCATTCTAACATACTGTGGATCTCTTGGTTCTATCTCTTTGTTCACTTAATTGTATTGTCGTTGATAGATTATGTACAAGATCTGCACATTTTGCAAAGTTGAATGTAATTCTGTAATTTACCAGAACATTAAACAGAGCTTTTAAAAGAATAAGACTAATTTAGCAGATTGCATGTGGTCTGTAAATGTGCAGGTAAAAAGCCACTTAACAGAGTGTTGTATGAAACCAGTCCATAAATATGAGAAATAGTTGAGGTTGAAGAATAGGCTACGGAGGTGGGAGATGAGATAGCGGTGGTTTAGATGGCCCCCCTCCTAGTGCCGGCCGTCAGAGGGAACGAAGTAGCCATTTTGTGGCGAGTGCGGTGGTGCGGTAGAGATGAGATGGTTAACACCCTTCTGCAGTACAGCCACCCTCCTCTCTCTCCCTCTAATTTTCTCTCTCCTACTTTCCTTCCCTCGCTCGTTCGCTCGGTCGACTATGAAGACACTTCATCTTTCCTGACAGTATGACCACTGCTGCATGTTCTGATGCGTTCAGCATACCTTCATTGCATCATAAATAAATCAGAGAAATTACTTTTTCTTTCTCTTTCTCTCACATGTTCCTTTATCTCTCCCTCTTCTGCGCCTGTTAACTCGCGGAGTCGCTGGAAAACCGGGAAACGGTGTGCCGGTGGATTTCCTGTGTGCTCCCCCTCTTCCGCTGTTCTTACGGCATGTGCGTGATCATCACCCTCCAATTCCCTTTTACATTATCTCAGAGGAAAGAAATTATTTTTGCTCCATAATGATATTCAGCTCTTGTTATGACATTATCTGCTTTAATTTTAATTTAAATGTCACGGATGTGAGGGATTTTCTTAATGAATGTGCACAGGGGAATGCAGAATACAAACTTGTTTAATAGAAACAAAGTAGTGTCATTTTTCCAATTTTAAAAAGGGGGTTTGGGGGTTGCATTGTGACATAGAGGCTACACAAATAGACTTGACATGCATTGTTATTCGTGCTGGAACCGAAAAAACACACACCAACTCAAAAGCACACATGCACATTTGTGGGGCTGTAGATTACATGAGCAGGCGGGGTAGGGATGGGCGGATGGAGGAGAAGGGGGATGTGGAGAAAGATTGTCAAGAACCACCCCCCCACCCCCCTCCTGACTCCCAGTTACCCAGTCCCTCCACCCCTTCATGTAATCTCCACTCCTCCACGGGTAGTCTCAAACCTTGTGTTCGTCCACCACCAACCAATTACCTGGCAACCCTGCCCTTATCCCCAGCACAGGCGTGATGCTGCTGCATGATGGGGTTTTTGTATATTGAATTCCATCTCCTGGTGAGATAAAGGGTGTAGGAACAGGGCTCTGCCGCTGTGCTAGATAAGTGTTTCTCACAAACCGTTCCTCGCCGCTTCTTCTGACACTGATTGTGGAGAAAAGAGACATTGGGGATGGCAGGAGGGGAGACGGCGTGGGGGTGGAGGGGTTGTTTCAGCAAGATGGAACCCAATTTCAGTATTATTTCCCCCTTGTTTTTAATTTGTGATGAAGCGGCTCACAGAGAGAAGTTGGATTCTGCTCCCAAACGCTTTCTTGTTTCATGTTTGTTAAGTCTTCCTGTCGCAATTGAGATCAATATTCAAATAACAAGAGAATATTTTCCCTGGCATCACTTCTCCTCATTGTATACTTACCAAACACTAGATATTACTCTGTGGATCGATAGTTTATCTTCATTTAGGGTGGCTGTTCAATCTGCAGAGGTGACAGTTATGGGTTGAGCAGCTCTGTGGAGTATCAGCTTTTATTCAGCTTCATCCCTTCCCTCTCAGTCCTATTTGTAAGCTATCCTGAGAAGTGTCCCCTGGTACCTGTGGTCTGAGCCGGGCCCATCTATCTGTCTTTGTCTGGCCCACTGCAGGGAACCACACACTCATTGGTTGTCCTGGGGAACAATGTAAGTGATGGACCACCGTTCATACATCAAACCTGCAAGGCATTTGACAGTGCAGGACAGAAACATTGAAAATAATGACCACAGCAATATGTATCGGAGGTTAAAAATAGAGTGCCGCAGAGAAGTGCTGGCAAAGTTGAGGCTGAGAGCTCTCCTGGGTGACCCACCCAACCCCGGCCCTCCCACTGTTTTGGAGGTTAATGGAAGCTGCCTTGAACGCAGAAGAAAAAGATGTTTCCAGTTAGCCAGAATGAGTGATATTCAACTACTTGGACACTAATATGCTCCAATTGAATTTCTCCCTTTTGTCAGAGTTGATCCGTCCTGCTGTGGACCCTCCCTCACAGCTGTGCCCTTGCCTCTCGCCGCTCAACCAGCACTGAGCCAAGCCCCAAAGGTCAAGTGTGAGGGGTCAAGTTTAACCTGAAACCAGATAGAGCGAGGGGGAGCGGGGGGAGGGGCTGGGGTTACTTCTGTGCAGCATATTGCAGAGCACCAGTGTGCACGTTTTGTGTTTATCAGTTTTTGGCTTCATCGGTTCTGTAAGTTTGTGGCTGACTGTGTCCGGTTGTCCATTGAGCACATGCTGACCACATTATGAGTGGGTCAGAAATGTGCACAAGAACAATTGTTTGTAATGCATCGTGAATTCATGCATTTGCATTGACAGACCACAAAGTCAACTCTTTACTGTGTGACACATTTACAGTTGACCTGCCTATGCCAAAAAAGTCTGACAGTACTTTACATTTTGTGCTTGAGTTGATGAACCCACTTCAGTCCTCTTGTTGCAATGTTTATTATTTTTTCGCACATTAAATAAAATGGGAGGCGTGCAGGAAACAAAATCTGATCAGAAATGGTCAACAAAGACACATCCTAACACTTTTTGTGAACTATAACCAGTCTAAACTGTATGTAGACACACACACACACACACACACACACACACACACACACACACACACACACACACACACACACACACACACACACACACACACACACACACACACACACACACACAGTCTATAGTCTATATATATATATAATCCTTCCTATTGCTTTCACATGTTAGGAACTTTACAGTACATTGTTTGTATTGCTCTCCTGTTTAACTTTGGTAAATTGCTTGTGGATCTTGAATATGTTCTTGTACATAAACATCTGTGTGTCTCTCTTACTCACTTTCTCTCAGACACACACACACTCACAGCGTGAGTCAGCCAACACCTGGAACAGATAAAGGGTCTTTCATGTTTGCAGGGCTATCCTGAGGTCAGTGAGTGCTGGTGTTGAGAGCTAGTTTTACTAGGACTGAGTGGAGCTGGAGAAGAAATGAAAAGAAACCATATATATCCAGGTGTTGCAGAGTTAAGGAACTTTTATTAGTCCACAATTTCTTCCTTGATTTTCTTCCCCCACCAGTGAGTGAGAGATACCCTTTTGGCATCATACCTTGCCCATCTATTGCACAGTGTTCTTTCGAGCAAGAAGATGGATAATATTCTGTTTGCTGCCTTTTGAATTATCAACAGTACGGCACAAAGATAAAAGTCTCTGCTTTTGTCAAGCTGCCGTTTCCATCTTGTTTCAGGCATTTATGGGAGAATGTGTGCTTTTTGTTGAATCCTCCACCGAGTATTAACTTCTCATATATTAACCTCTATCCTCAAGGCCTTTGCCTGCCAGTACCTTTGATATGATACAGACCATCATAAATGATGTTTCTGAGCTAAGAACTCTCTTACATCCATAAAAACATACACAGAAAAACAATGAACAAAATATGCACAACAAACATTTATAGAAAGCAGCACCCACAGCTTAAACATCACTTACTTGAACTCATGCCTATCATAAACTTATTGATAAAGAGGATTTCTGTGAGCTCCACATATGTTTAAATGTGAACATCAATGTCTAATCTCAGCCCATTTTCATTACATTTCTTTTGAAATTCTCTTGGGCCGTCCCTGACCCTGTGCTTTAAAATATTTACTTACAATGAAGTTTCTAACTTTTAATAGAAGTTTAAAATGAAACTATTCTGGAGGAGCAGCAGTCTACCGCACTGTTTCTGAAAGGTCCTTGTTTCAAATCCAGATAGAGACAGATGTCACATGTCAACCCCGTCTTACTTTTACAGTTACAGTGTTTCCTTTCACTCCACCGCCAACAGTCCAATAAAGGTGAAAAGCCATATAAATGATCTTTGGAAAGTCTCTTATAAAGCCGTTTTCCCTTGATTTTCACAGCGGTAGGTATATACATTTTCTTTTGTTCTTGGGCAAACCTCTATATATGTGGTTATGTGAGTACATGCTATCATGTGTGTGATTGAAAGGACTGAATAGAGCTCCCGATGGCCAGTTTCTAGCAGTGGCGAGTGCGAGAGTGGTTGGTGACACCGCATCCCTGTAAAGTTTCCGGTGCAGGTGTAATTCCCTATAAAATGCCCTATAATTTACTTCCCTTTGGGAGCACACTGTCTCAGGGTGTGAAAATCAATAGGACGGTTGAGAAGGATTGGTCACCGTGTCTATGCTCCGTCGTACTATGGCAGCAGTTAGGGTAATTCTGTAATGGCAGGGGTTGAGGTCCAACCTATCTAACGCTCTATCTGAAGCAGATAAATGTTTTACAACACCATCGTTTAACCCTTCCTACCCAATCCGCCCCCAACGTCTCTGAATGCTCTACCCAGGTGGTAGTGTGTCGGTGTTTGTATTTATGTGTATGTGGGGTTTACCCCCTCACCTCCCCGGGTGAGCGTTCCTACTCTTAATGCTCTATAACCTTGTAAAGATAGCCCAAGGCATTTTAGCACATAGCCAATCTTCAAAACCCCCCAGTTGTTTCAGAGGTAAGCCATGCGGAAAACATGCATTGAATCTAATAAGAGGCTGCATGTATAATGTAGCATAGGGCATATCATATAGGCCACTGGATATTATAACCCTAATTCAGAGCACCTCTAAGCATGCAGAGTGGGTCATTTAGAGTTTTTAAACCAATGAGATTGATAAGGATGATCATAGAGGACGTGGGATAACGAGTAAGCAGTGGGATGATGTAGGATAGCTCCCAGAATCAATCAGAATATATACTGCGCCATGTCTTGACATTGTTTCTAATAAAAGGAAGACTGAAGCCTTTGTGTGAATGAGAGCTGGCGTGAGTGTGATGATGAGGAAATGGCTGAAGAGGGAGATCCCACGCAGACTTGCAGCCCGGTCTGCATGACGTGTCTCAGCTTCAGCAGGGACACGCAATTCATTGTGTCAGTACGGAGCAGAGAGATCTCATTGTGCCTGTCTGGATTGGCACCAACAGCAATCACTTGTTTCTGATTCATTAGATAGCCAAGGAAATTAATTTTGTTCCAAAATGCATGGTCGGAAATTAGATGGTGAAATTGTGTGAAAGAATCAGTGATTGTTTTCCCCCCCGCTATCCCTCCGGAGGTACTGATAACTGCTGATCTCTGTGACACCATTAATGAAAAACTTATTCAGATTGAGGGGAAAAAAATAGGTCTTCAGCGATGTTGTAATTAACTTGGCTATCTCTGCAGCCCTTAACATGATTTGAACCACCCATTAACTTTCCCCCCCAAAAAAGCTGTCCACTAGCACTCAGGTCATGGATGGTTATGGACCTTAGGAAGTTCTGCCCTCCACTTTACTTCCTGTTCACACGTCTGGAGATCCGGTTTACTATAAAGGCGAAAGTGATTTGCACAGATGGATTAGCTCCTCTTGAGTGTTTTCATCATTCATGCTATCACATTCAATGTAACCTGAAAATACAAGAAAATATATATTAAATCAGTTAACTTTCCTTTGCACATTGTGGTTGATGTTATCATTATTCAGCAGTATCTGAAACTGTTTGCATGATGCTACTGTAAGTAATACAGGGGTACATGGGATAACCGGTTTGATTGTAACTCCACATTTGTTTGTAATAGTTTCACATTATTTGCAGTTGTGGTCACACTTAATAATTACCATGTCCATGGATGGTCACATTTATTATCTGCCACAGTGTGTGTCAATAGCTAATAGCTGTTGCAATCTCAATGTGAAAGGATTGACTGGAGACTTCCTCTCTCATATTTTCACACTGTCATCGTTTTTTTGACCATGAATAGATATCTTTGCAAAGTGAGCCATATTTACACTAAAGTTAGAAGTGAAAGAAACAGGCAGTTAATGGTGTTCTGTTAGCCTTTTTAGAGGTATCTGTTCCTTCTGCATTAGTATGTTTTCACTATGATAGATTTCAGGTTGCATATTTAAAGCCGTGGCCCTCTCAGCACTTTAAATGCTTTCCTGTAATCATTTTACACACAGTATGAGTATTCATTCTATCTGTCCTCTATTTTTTCATCAGCATAACATTTGTGATAATGTGTTTTTGTTGTCCTGCCCTATGGGTAAAAGGTTGTCTGAAGTATATTCTCCATTCTCATTATCTTAAAGGCAGTGAAAGCGGGAAACAAACTGCTATCTATCCACCTTACCTCTGAGCTGGCTGAGCACGGCAGTATATTTACATTGTTGCCTGTCTACTTTAGTACTTAGAAAGGTTTAGTATCTGAATATAAAGAAAGAAAGCATAAACGTCTAGCCAAGCTTTTTTATTTTGACCACTTATCCATGCAAACACTGACAGACTTCCATAGACGTAACATATGCCACCATACAAAACTTACAACCCCATAGTCCTATAAATTCACATTAATCCCAGCTGGATATTTGGTAATTCGCTTTTATCCCCCTGTGCTTCTTCCTGATACTCTACCCCCAGTATTTTTCTCCTCCACCAAGGCTGTTCCACCATTTTCTCAGGATTGAATGCAAATTGGTTAAAACACTGATCAGAACTTATTACAAAATGGAGCCTTGCTTAGAGAAAGAAATGGTGCATCACTATGAGAGCGAGGATGGAAGGGGCTGGGGGAGCCTGAATGTGGGCTGGGAGCGGTGGTGGGTGGGGCTACTGGGGGTGTGTGTGCGTGTGTGTGTCTGTGTGTGTGTCTGTGTGTGTGTGAGTGGGGAGGGAGGCTTTCTGTGGCAGGGATGGGAAAATTAGATTTATTTTTTTCATGGGGTGAAGAGTGGGAGGATGGAGGGGGGGGTTGCGGGGTTCAGTAATGGCACCTCACCGAATTTTATATATGTACAGATTGAAGAAAATGAAAATGTTTTCTGAATTTCTCCATTCATTTTCTTTCTGTTCTCATGTGTGTGTGTGTGTGTGTGTGTGTGTGTGTGTGTGTTTGTGTGTGTGTGTGTGTGTTTCTGTCTGCACCTCTCTGTCTGTCTGCATTTAACCCACCCAGATCCACCCCTCCTCCTGCTCCCCTTTTTTTTCGCTGGCAGATCCCCAAGGTTATGGCATGTCTGGACATCTAATCAGGCCAAGTCTTGATGCTGAATACGCTCTGCCCCTCATCCACACACTATCCTGTTTATCCTACACCTGCCATTATATATTCAAGCCTTTGTCCAGTCTCTACTGCACACCCCACTGTGATAAATGAACATGACCTTGGAAAATAGAAAGGTTGAAGAACAATGATTCCACTTTTTTATTAATTCATTTTCTCCTATGTAGCCTGTGTGTTCAGCAAGTATAGGTACCGCGTAACTCTCTCTGGCCCGTGGATAACAAAGGTATGCATTTGAGCATTTGAAATTTATTGACTGAAAACGGTGGCACATGCAGGCAGCATATGTGAGCCATTATGGGTAATTTAGGCAGTTATGTCTCTTGTCCCTTTGACCTAAAGGGATCATTTTTGCGCCTTGTCAGTAATAATAAAAAAGGAACAGCTCCCTTTTGAATGTTGCCTCTTCGTGGTTTTTTTTCTGAATGGTTTGATTTTCAGTCATTTTGAATGCCGACATCCGTATGTCCCTTTGTGTCTTCTCTGGCAAACTGCATTGGGAGAGCAAAATAATAGATTTTTTGGTAAATCCTGCGAAATACATGACGAGTGAAGTCATTTGAATCTGTCAAAGGTTCAGTATTGTAATATTTCTGAAGATGTGGACAGTTGCTTACTGAAAGCAGTTTTAACAGCAGACAGAGAATACGTTGTTGACCTTTTAGTGAGGGGAGTGCTCTCTCTCTCAAACCCCGTCCCTCACAGCAGACCGTAGTACCCATGCTGAGCCAGTAGATGGGGTGCCTCGTTCAGCTTTTCAAGGTTTCCACTCAGCAAGCCTTACTTGCTCACCCGTGACTTGTGAAAGCGCTCTTGGGTAGGCCTCCCCAACCTATCATCCCACACCCCCCTCAACACCCCTCTGAGCACCCCTTCCATCTCTGCCATCTCCCCCATTGCCCCCCCTCCTCCCTCTCCATCCAGGGGGCAGAGTCACCGAGGTGGCAGTTCTAACAAGCTGCCGGGGACCGTACTGCTCAAATGAGCCAAATCAAAGAGAAAAGGGGGAGTTGGATAGGTAGCGCCATGAACCCCCTGCAGAGAACAACCATTCTGATGAATATGAAATGAATTTGGATTGCTTGACATGATAAGCCCAAGGATAACCCTGTGCTCAGTCGACATCTTTGCCCTGACATCCTTCAGACATTAAAAGATTCACAAGAAAACAGCAACAAAGAATTACCAAAGCAACAACTGGCCAACTAGCCGTGAATTGTTTGGGGCTGATTAGAGAGTCAGTGAATTGCAAATTAACAGGATTTAGTTGTCTGTTTTGTTGTGGACAAGGTGAAGTGTTCATCTAGCCTTCCAATTGGTGTTCATGTCCTTCTCTCTGAAAAAAGACATGGGACAGGTGGATGACTTCCAGACTAGCGTTTTTTTTAGATTCACTGACTGCTGGACTGGCATTAATAAGAGAGCACTCCTGTACCATCCTGTCTTCCCCCCTAGTCTTCATTCTTCATTCTCTCTGCACCTCTCTGATTTCTCATTTCATTTTGTGGTGCAGTTGGTCTCCCTCTACATCTTGCATCTCTCTTGGGCTGTCTTCCTGGGGTCTGTGATGAAATGGCGTCAGGTCATTCACCAAAAAAAAAAAAAAATACAAGATCATGGAAAAGAAACACCATATTGTGTCCACCCCCTTCATGCAGCTTTGTTCTGTCACTTCCTCAGCACACATTCGAACATGTGTGAGTGAGCATGCACGTGCACACACATATGCAGGAAAGTACACAGGCACATACACTCATGTGGTTGCGGCACACTTCATTTAACACACACAGATGCAGGGCTTTATGGTTTTCCTAAAGCCAGAAAACAAGGAAGTGCACATTGATTGTAAAAGCCTGCGTTATCATTTCTGTTCACAAATGCTCCTGGCATGGAAGAAGAGCCATTGAAATTGCTCATCCAAGAGAAGGGAATAGGAAACGTTGTGTATAATAACCTGAATGGTAATGCTACAGTTTTATGCCCCTAGTTTCCTCTGTATGTGTGTGTGCAGTCTCAGAGCCCTGGACCTAGATTTTTACAATGATTTCACAATTTACTAAATGTACTGTAATGCATACAGAAATGACAATATCTGTATTGTTTTCTCCCCTTCCTTTTCTCCCTCTTGGTGGTTTTTTTCTTTCTTTTAGCTTTCTGTGAGTTTAAAGAATTACACAGTGAATATGGCTTCACCTGCAGATTTCAGCCTTTTATTTCTGCCAGACACTCTTATCCTAGATTTCCATCTGAGAGAACCCTGCATTGTTATCTAAAATAAATAAAACCTTCTCATACACAACGCTCGCTGAAAGTCGGTGGAACCCCTTGTGCTTTTACTGTTATTCACTTGTGTAAATGTAATTTTGGTTTTGAAAGATGTAATATGTCTATATATATATCTACATATATATATATATATATAAGTGTTTATGTATAGAAATATATATGTTAGATATAAAGTAGTTAGATGTTCTGGTTAGACGCTGAGAGGTGGTTCTGAGAGGGACTGTCTAAACAGTAGGATTTATTTCATAATGATGATTTTTGTCTCAGATTGATATTTTTCAAAGTGCAGAGAAAAGCAAGTAGATCTCCTGTAGCTGAAATAAATGAGAAAATTAGACACACACTAGGCCAAACTGACCATAAACAACCCTCATCAGTGTTAATGACACTAATGATTTTAAAATCCAAAACATCAAACATCCTTTTCTCTTGTTTAAATTTAAAACTATAGATAAGTATCTCCCTGGTACTTGCAGCTTTCCTTGTAGACCTTGGGCAGGCACTATTGGGTCTGTGTGTTTTGGTAAGGTGCTACTGGCTTTACCTGTGACCCCTCTCCAAACAGCAGGTCAGGAAGGCACTGAGGGATACTGCCACTGTGTAGTTTACCGTAGTTCACAGTCACTATATTACGTCTGGCCTGGGCTCTGCATCCATTAGCCTCCAGTTCAGAGCAGGGAGCTTGTGCTTTCCTCTGTGTCGTCTTTGGAAGACGTATCTAGACACAGATGTTTGGTTTGTAGGCTGTCAGATTTACCTCTGTGCTCTTCCATCCAGAAATTGTGAGGGGAGTTGCGTCGCGCATTGATAAAGTTTTCTTTGGAGCAACATGTGGTGAGGTATTTATTAACAGTAAGATGTCATTTAGAACAACTGAGAAAAACTATAGCACATTGTTGATGCGGTGATCCTGGTTGGTAACTCATTTCCTCGACGCTTTTGTGAGTATTGTCTTCATACTGAATGCTGGAGGTGTTTTTACGTTTGGTTTTCCTGAGTGGACACAATAAAAGCAATTTCTCTATGAAGCCACTCAAACATGGAGTGAAACAGACAAAAGGGATTGGAGAAAATCTGGGCCACAGCAGAATCCAGCCTTCCCCTCTGCTAACCTCCTCTCAAACAAACACAGCAGCCATTTCCTCCCTCCGTCCCTGGAGCCCCTCGCCCCTTGCTGAACCACCAATTCAGCCGGCTGCAGCATGGGTGTTGTGACTTGTGCCATTTCTGTCCTTTTTCACGTTGTAGTAAGCAGCATGTTATCTCAAGTTTTTCATAGAATTCACATGGTACTGTGCATGTATAAAACACAATATTTGTGATACATGTTGAAGTTTACATGTTTTACATTTTTTCTAACGGAGTGTATTTTTAATCTAAAATTAATAAATATGTTAAAAACTATTTTAAAGCAATCAAAGCAATAAAACATAATTGTATTTGTATATCTTACATTTTCTAAAATGTCTTATGGAATAAATCATGATGGTGAGATAATTTATTTAGTTTAACAAAACAATTCCCCTGCTATGTAGTTTATAAATACAAATTATGTTAAATTATGACATCTTAGTTTTTTTTTTTTAGTTTTTTACTATTTATTTAAACCTAACTAAGGGACTTCCCCCTGGCTTGGTCTAAGGGTGTATTTTATGTACAGATGCATCTGGTAGGAATCAGTTGACCCCGCTGAGGGAGCTGAAAGTGAAAGAGGCTGTTATGCTTTAGCACTGGCCGGTCTGCCAAAGTCACAGCCTGATCGTACTGAATCCCATGGCGTGTCCTCAGAATCAAGCGTGATGGAATCATGCTTGACTTTTCAGTACAGTGAAAAACACCATTCATCAAAGAGAGAACATTTTCCAAGATTGTCCATGCTTCGACAATTCATGTAATGTCAAAAAATACTCAAATGAACATAAATATGTATTTACATTTTCTATATTAAAAAAATCTATTTCTTCAGTTTGCTTTCATGCAGAAATCAGATGTGGAATATTTTTGCATTATTGTTTTATTGTATCTTATTTACCTAGGCTGTCCTTTTTATTTAACAGAAAAAAATGTAAATTACAAATACAGTATTTTGACAATTAATGAATTCATAATTTCATGTGACAATTTTTTTATTCATATACTGCATATTTAAATGCAATTTATTTAAATAGTTTTTTGTTTTGTGATGGTCTTGATGTCCAAGATAAAAGGCAATTTCTTTTTGTTCTTGTTTTGCCCCTGACATGGGTGGGGTATTCGGGGTTTAGGGACAGAAGGAGGGAGGCGGTGTGTTTATTTATTTTTTATTCTCTCTTTGTCTCCTGACATATCTGTATTCCTCATCTTCTGTCTCCTCCTTGAATAGAAATAAAAAAAAAAGGGAGAAGGGTTCATTTTTTTGAATCCTCCTCTCGCCTTACCATTTTCATCAGCTGCTCTGATAGCCATGAATCTTGTCACTCATGTTTTTCATCAACTCATGTCCACGGAGCGTGTGCTGAGTCCTGGAGATTCCCGCTGAAGCGAAAGCAATGGTCAGAAATAGAGTCACACAACCGAGCCAGAGAATAACACAAGCACAACACAGGCGATATCACTGTCTCCATAAGATCAAGCCGAAGACGTGTACAAACATGCAAAAGCAACAGAAACAGAGTCCTAAAATAAAACATGCTCGTAAAATGTCTTCACCCTCAGTGAATTACATGTGCATCTTTTAGAGGCATTGACTGAAACAGACAAAAACTGGAACAGTGTGTACACTTGACAAAAACACACCTTTGCACGGACTTTAGTTTTTTTTTTTTTTACTTGCAAAATGTTTTAGGAGATGTGCAGGAATTTTGGTAGGAGGAAAAGCATGTTTTCTTGTGAACGCTGGCAAAGAGAGCAGAAAACAAGAGAGCAGAGTGCGTCCTGTAATGTTTCCTCCTGGTTGGATTCTCAAAAGGCAGGAGCCAGTTACTATCACTGGTGTTCCTCTCTGCATCTGGGTTCTGCTGCTTGTCAGCTCAGCCGTAGTTGTTTTCACATGTGAGCCATGTTCCTTTTGGTGCAATTTTTTTTTTTTTGCCTCCTGGATACTTTGTTCTTTCAACCTGAACTTGACATTGTTTTTCCTGCTTATGTTCAAGGCTGTAATGATTGGCTGTGACAAAAGGAGTATCTCCCTCCATCTTCAAAAACCAGTGATGGCCTCCAGACAGCTGTCATTTACCATTAGTCTGCCCTCTTCTCCTCAACTAATTCTTATTTCTTATTTCTCTTTGTCATGTCCTTGAAGTTTTCTCCCCCTCTTTTACAGCTAACGTAAAGCTTATGCTATGTTCTGTCCCCCAAACCCATTACTGTCTCTGTGAATTAATTAATCACTTAATCTTTAGGTGTTAATTGTGATTTAATTGCCCTAATTACTTCATTATCTCATACACGATTAAGATAATTAGCTTTGTGTTAAATACTGTGAATTTTCCTGTAAGACAGGAAGAATTCCCCTTGATTAGTTAATTAGATTAATTATACTCAGTGATACACCAGGTATAATTGTGAAAGTTCCCACCTGTGATTCCACTTTCACACCATTAATGAAATATCACTGTAAATGAAGACATACGTGTGTCCCATCAGGTAATTAATTAGAAACTATGGCACACAGTTTAAATGTGAAATGTAGATATAAAAAAAAAAAAGGTGCTGTGTGGGGTTTTGTCTTCAGGAACTGTTCTTTCAGAATGAGGTCAATCAGAGTTACATTTATCTGGCTTAGGATTTGAAATGAAGAAGATTCTTTTAACAAATATATCTTTTAAGGTTCAAAAGTTTTTCAGACAACTTTGCTTGAATTGGACTTTGCATCTCTTTAAATGTAATTGCTTGTTAAGCATGGGCAAAGTTTGAGAAGTGACCTAATATCTGCCTCTCTGATGAGTTTGAATCAGATATTAGGCCCATTTCACAGAAACTGTAGCTTGAATGAGGTCAGCATGTGTTGAATCAAGCTGAATCAATCAGCGTGGTTAGACTTTAGTGGAATTTCACCAATGAGAACATCTAAGCCTAAGTTTAATATGCGATGCAGCTGGAAAATCTAGCAGTTTGCCGAAAATCCAAAGATGGCTGGCAGCCTCGTCTGTCTATGTCTGTGTTTCTGTATCTCTCCCTTCTCCCCACTCCGTCTTTTTCTCTCCGTGTCTGCAGTCAGAGGGTAGAGTCAGTTTTACTGTCACTACCTGTGAAATTGTATTCCACGAAGATGGATGCTTTCTCTTATATTCATGACATCCAGTGAAGCACAGTCACCTCCAAAACTGTTTAATATGGATGCCGTGGAGGCGGACACATATGCACACGTTCATACGCGCCAACACGGCACATGCGCACGCACACAAACACCAAGGACATAAATGTACTCCTTGCACGCCTGCACAAACACACACTTTTTTTTTTTTTTTGCCCCAAAGACAATGCATGGCTGGTGTTTGCTCCTGCTGATGATGAAGAGTGGTAGTGACAGTGCCGCTCTCAGTAGGCTTGATGCATTACAACACAGTGCTGCCATGTTGCGTAAATTCTCTGTCTCTCCTCATTGAGAACATGGAGGCTTCTCATCCAGCATTGGTACACCAGTGCACTTTAGCTCTTCTAATCCTCCATTGTTTCATCTCTGGAGTTCCGTAATGACATTCACTCAATGTAGCCTAGTCATCCATTTTGATGGTATTGCGGTTTTTGTCTGTTTTCTTTAGAGCGCTTGTATTTCTCTTTTTCGGGGCTGAGTGTCAGTCCGGGGTCGTGTTGTGCTCAGAGGTGTTCGCCATGGATCCCCTGTGCAGCCACTGAAGAGTACATGTGCTCCGCAGGTGTAGCCCACCTTCCTCCCCTTCACAGGGGGAAAACCATGCAGAGTAATCTCCTCAGGTCGGACTGGGAGAGAAGGAGCCAGAGTAAATTTGGTGGGCTTCGTGTGTGCCGGACTTGTGTGGTTGTGTGTGTGTGTGTGTGTGTGTGTGTGTGTGTGTGTGTGTGTGTGTGTGTGTGTGTGTGTGTGTGTGTGTGTGTGTGTGTGTGTGTGTGTGTGTGTGTGTGTGTGTGTGTGTGTGTGTGTGTGTGTGTGTGTGTGTGTGTGTGTGTGTGTGTGTGTGTGTGTGTTTATTTGCCCTGACAGAGAGGACGAAGGTGGAGGGGTGTGGTCTGTGGGTCAAGGCGGCAGCGGAGACTCACAGTTGAAGGTTTGTGGGCTGCAGCTGCGGAAATACACAAGATTAATAAAACAACACCGCACACAGGATAGGACTCAGAGGCTACCAACAGACCCCCCCCTCCCTTTTTATTCTAACCCTCCGTTCTGTCTTCCACCACTACCTTAATATGAGTAAGAGATGGATCCCCACGAGTCCTTGGGGGGGCATCGTTATGTTTCATTTGGGCTGTGTTTTCCCTCTCGGCGCAGTGCTACAGTACTTAGCCAGCACCTTGCTCCTGTCTACATGAGGCCAGCAGGGCCCTTCTTAGTGTACAGGGTTCATCTGGTCTGTGTGTTGTCTGGACCTTCAAGTGTGTCCTCCTGACATAATGATACAACATGGCAGTCAGGCAGAACTCTTTGCATGTGCAGGGATACAAAAAATATCCAGAGTGCATGTGTACTCTTGTAGGAATATCTCCGTGGAGAGATTCCTTGAACAGTTGCAATGTTGCTACATTTCATTCTCCGTGTGCCTGTTTGGTTTAGCTCTATTGTAGAACTAAACTTAGGCACCATGCCCTAGCTGCAGGTTGTATGGAGTTTCTACATCTCATTCTTTTGGTGAGGAGGAGAAGAGGAATCACAGAGTAGTCTGTAGAAAGGGGGGTTCTGTTCAGAGGTTTTGTGTAATCCTATGCTAAATTCAGCATCAGATCTTTTGGGGAGCTGTGTAAAACCAGTATGTTTTTCTTGTCTTTACTTTTCCTGCACACCTCAAAAATGATGATAGCACATGGCTTTTCAGCTATCTCACCCTCAAGGCAAAATGTACAAGGCTGCTAGGCGGCGTTACCTCTTCCTCTTCCTAGAGACAGCTAACCCCCTCAAAGGATGCTGATGTCTGGAGATGGAATGCCTATGAGCAGAAAATAAAAGCAGGAAGAAGGAGGGAGGTTTGGGGTTGGGGTGGGGGTAACATGGGGTTCTGGGGGTGGGGAGAGGAAGGGGGGGGGGGGGGGGGCATTGAATAGAATGGAAACAGGAGGGAGGGAATATGTGTTTGATTCAAAGAAAGAAAAAAAAAAAAAAAGAAAAGTCAATTCGGTCCCCCTGTTCTTTGTAGAACATTTAGCTTTGACCCTCCCTTGCTTTCCCTACTCCCCCCCACCACCACCACCACCACCCCCCACCTCCAACTCATACACACACGGACACACAGGGTCCAGCAGATCTGCAGGATATCACACCAGAGAGCCTTCTCTATCTTCTGCACAGAGATGCATGCTTCCTAACATATCTCCACTGTATGGTGTGTGTATATGTCCACACTGTTGCAACAGGCAGACACTGAGGGAGGAGAGAGGGAAATGGGGAGAGAGAGTGACAGGAAGGGAGAGAGGGAGGAAGAGAGAGAGGTAGAGTGAGAGTCAGACCGAAATAGGAAGAGGGAGGGGGAGAGCTTTATATGTTGGTTACATGTTTATGATGCAGTGAAAAATATCAATTTAGATAGTAAAAAAAAAATGAAAAAAAGAAACAGGCTTGAGGATAGAATCTTGAGTTTTTCCTCACATTTCTGGTGAACTAGTCCACATAGCTGCAGCCAAAGCCCTGACCAGACCTCTACTTGTGCTGAGCAGACTGGAGGCGACCCGGGGTAAGTTATGGGCTTCTTTTTTTTTTCTTCCTCCCTCTCTCTACGCTGCTGATTACGATGCTGCTGATTGATTGGTTAGAGGCTGTGGATTATCACGGGCCGCTCGTCACCAGGTACCTGATGATGAGAGGAGAGAGAGAGAGAGAGAGGAGAGGGGGAGGAGGGGAAGGAGGGAGGGAGGGGAGGAGAAGGAGGGGGTGGAAATTAGATGAGCATGGCCAGTGCTCACATCACCAGATCTCACTCACTCTCTATCTGATTTCTCTGTTTACTCTGCCATTGCACATTTGTATACCGCGTGTGCAAAAAAAAATTGATTTTGTGCATTTGTGTGTATTTGTGTATTATCTTGATGCCCGTGTGTGTGTGTGTGTGTGTGTGTGTGTGTGTGTGTGTGTGTGTGGTCCCAGCCGGCACACGCTGCCAGCCCGCCTGCCTTTTTGCGTAGTCAAACCGGCGTGTGCTGATGAGGCTGTGGGGAGGGGCTTTGCTGATGAGGGAAAGCCAGAGGGGCCTTTTTGTGAATATGCAGATGAGGGGGCATGTGTAAATGGGTGGGGGGGCTCAATGTGAGTGCGCGCCACACGCTTTATTGTTTATATGTTCTCCATAGGGAGCCTGATCCTCAACAGATTGCCGGCGTTTGGTGTGATCTTGCCGCTGCTTTGTTTGGGGCATTCACAGACAAAGATACAGAGAGAGAAGAGGAGAGCCGGGGAGGGGGAAAAGTGGAGGGTGGAAAAAAACTGATAGAAAAATACAGTTAAAGAGACGGGAGAGAAAAAAAAATGGTAGAGCAGCTTCAGGGCATATTTTCACCCCATTGACAAGACGTGATGATTGCTGTTTTGCCCCCTCCCTCCTCCCCTTTACCTCCCCAGACGTTTTTCTAATTCATTTGCATGTCAAAGCAGTGGAGGCCACTGCGCAGATTAGTATGAGATGACATAATGATGTAATGAATTAAATGCTCCTGTTTAAGCGGTGCACTTTGCTTTAGTGGCAGGCAGGGACAGGGGGATGAGGGGCAACTAAGAGAGGAACAAGTAGGGATGAGACACGGTCACACTTTTCTCAAGTTTTCTTTTAAACTCATTTCAGGAACGCTGATTGAAATAACCTTTTCTGCTTGATTTGATTACAACACTGCATCTTTTGTTTCAGTTTGCAGTGAGTAATCATATTTACATATTTCAGCTGCATGTACATTTTTTAACTGTTACCGTCTTCCCTGATTAAAGCCTGTTAAACCTGGACTCTTATAAATTGAACTTTAAAAATCCACTTTAACATGGCAAACAATGCATTACATTTTATTTAATGTTCCTGTGGAAATGTTGATGTAGGTCTTTAGTTGCTGGTGTGTTTGGGATCTATTTTTCTAACATACACAACTTTTTAAAATCAAAGAGAACTTTTTTTTTTCATATTGTAGTGTGTAATAGAAGTAAAAAGATCATTTTTCTTTAACTGACCCATACTTGCAGCAGCTTGATATTTTTTGAGGATTTCGTTTAAAGAGTTGTGCGAAGGCCGGCTTAAAAAAAGAAAAAATTGAAGTGAGTGAAATCTGTTCACATTTTTGTTCACTCAAGATAGGGGTTAGAGGATCACACAGGGATGATTACTGTACCTTCATCTCCTTTCTCTCTCAATTTCCCCTTATTCCTACTTTTCTTTTTATCATGGTCTGGCAATACTTTGTCTATTTGTCTCCTTGAATTTTAGGGATATTTTTTGCTTAAAAAAATAAATATATATATATATATATAAATGTGGTACGGTTTTACGTACCTTTGATCTAAATTGTCATGGCCGTCAACATAGAGCACTAAAGTGACCGTGTGTGGCGGCAGCAAAACCGTACGGAGTGTATCATCGATTAATGCACTGGCTGAAGCAGTGTTTTTATGAAGCCGAAAAGATCTGACACACGACACCTGGGTCTCTATGGAGAAACACCTACTGTGTGACAGGAGCTGGAGTGTGTCACTCTTGTCATCCGCACCTACACACACCTACACACACACACACACACACACACACACACGCCCGCACACACACACCACAGTCATATGTAACAACGAGGACAGTTGCCTCCATTGAGGAGAAGGGCAGTGCGGCGCTTGTTGAGGAGATAGATACATCCCTCATCTCACTAAACTTTGTGTTATTCACACTACCTTACTTCTCTCCGCTCTTATCGATTAGAGATGTACTACACAGATTTGACTGTGATCGCCTGATGGTTGTCTCTTCTATTTGGTCATGATTTGGTTCTTCCCCGGAGTGCAAGAATTGACTTGATTGACACCAAAATCAATAGTTAATGAAGACATCATGATGGGTCAATGGAAAATGTATGGAATTTATAGATTTATCTACAGAAAGTCTAAATGAAGTCATTATTGAAATGGCACAAGCTTTATATAGATTTTAAGGGATTTTAAAATATTTCATGGACCAAAAGTGTATTAAGAGGTGTTTCTTAGAATCACATTTCCAGTTCTAAAAGCACCAACATTGTAACGGCTACTGGTGAATTCAGAAAGGGAGCAGAAAATTTGTAAATGTGTTTTTCTAGTTTATGATTTCAAGCCGTCCCCAGTGTGGCCCCGGAGCAGTGTCCATGCGGGTGTGGCCGTGTGGAGTCAGCTGGCTGGTGCAGGGGGTAATGAGTATGCACTGTGACAGCTGGGATAAAGTGTATGGATGTGTTTGGTGGGAGTAATCAGCTGCCGACCACGGGGTGCACGAGGTTGATGTGAGGCTTTATGACTGCAGAGCTTAAACACACACACAAAAGCACACACACATATATGCACACACACACACACACACACACACACACACACACACACACACACACACACACACACACACACACACACACACACACACACACACACACACACACACACACACAGGTCCGTTGGGACTGCATGCTTCACCTCACCCTTGCACTGCTCAACATATCCTGAGCTTCACAGCTAGCTTCTCCCCTTTGCCTTCAGTAAAATTATATTTTCACCATTTGCTTCCAACGTCCTGTGAAAATGAGGATATGTTTATGTTAAATCCCACTTAATCAAATATAATTTTTTTTTAAACATTTCATCATAACAGAGGTCTTTTACACATCAGAAAAAAGTAATTTGTACTTGGTGGTGATGTCTTTAAAGTTGATTTTGTGAATCAGGATGGAGTATTTGGTTATTAAATAGCACACCAAGCAACCAACTGGATATGCGTGTGATGGGGTTACCAAGCAAATTTGCTTTGTTACAAACCACATCTCAATAGAAGTTTTTGGAGCCTGTGGCTACAATGCTTTACAAATAATGAATATAAAGTAGGCCCCACTGGCCAGTGAAATAAAACACACTAATACTGTAAATACATAAAGGGAAAATACATATTGATCACCCTGTACATTAGAATAGTTTAACTTTGATTTGATTCTTTCAGTTTGTGGGGCATGTTGTTGTTTTTGAGTATTGTGGTGGTTGGGGCATGCATGTGTATTTATTTGACCGTCTGGGTGTTTGTGTTCGCCTGTCTGCAAATGTGCAGCTGTAATCCACAGCTCGGACTGTCTGGTCTTTAGTTATTATGTCAGTGTCTAAGAGATGTGATACAAGGCCTACGTTGGGCTCTGTTTTAGTTTTTGACTGCACTTCTGTGCCTATGTGTGTGAAAAGTGAAAGTTTGTGTGCATGTGCAAGAGTTGGAGGCCTTGCCTTGAACTCCTGGCCCTGTCACTCCGGGCTGCAGTTTTCCTTGGCTCTTCCAGGTTCTCTATAGTCAATGAGGAGGATAGGCGGGAAAGAGGATTATTGGTATTGATCTACCCAGGGGGATCATTAGGCATCACTATCAATTCACAGCTCCTAGCACACAGCACCGGCCTGCACAGACATTGCCAATTTGTCCCTATTAGAGAGCCCAGTTTCTGGGTGTCTGCTGTGAGAGAATGCTCAGGCCCCACTGGAGAGCAGCCAGCCAGGGCCTGGCTTACAGTAGGCCTGATCACAGAGGGCTTGGCTGCATTCGGCTGGGGTTATGAAACACCTGCTGGCTGTGATCACCTGCTTGCTATAATGAGGCCGATATCATTGAATATGCAATAAAACTAAATGTTTTTCTCTGAGGAAAACCCCCACAAAAAACAAACATGTCCTACGTTTTTCCTTAAAATGTCCGGGACTTTAAATGTTATTTAGGGAAACAAAACAAAATATATATATTTTTAGACTCCCTGCACACATTCCACTTCCTGTCAGTAGCTTCCTCTACATCCCCATATTATTTACCAATGGGTAATTGGCACTGTAATAGAATACTTTAGTGTGGCTTATCCAGGCTGGCCCACTTATCTGTGTAAGCTGGCTGTTCTGGGGACTAAAGCTGCTAGATCCGTTGTCGCTGACTTTAACCCTCTCCTCCAGAGTCAGGTGTGCAGGGAGCTGCACTACCGACTGCCACTGCATGCCATGATGGGTGGTAGATGCCTATAGACACCCCTCACTCAATTTTGAGATGCTACAATGTCACTGGTGTCGCTCAAAATTATATAAATATGGAAAAAATTACATTTGTGCATATGGATGTGTCACTGTTTCATACCACATATAGACTATTATTTCTTGTTTATTTATATATAAATAATCTTTTTGCATTTTTTTTTTTTACTGTAGATCTCTGTCGACATTTAAATGTAAACTGCCAAATCAACCTCTTGTTTTATATATTTTAATGTTGGTACTATTATTTAGGAAAAGCTAAGAATTCCAGTTGAAATGTTTGTATTGCATCTGTAAATCCAAGCTGAAAATGGCATTTGCTGTGTGGCTCATTTTCTCAAACATGATTGTTCCACCACATGGAAATGATGAAATTTTATGTCTATAGAGCGCTGGCATTATAGCTTACTTACCACTAACCACTCTTTATATCTGGTTACCATCCTTATTGTGAATTATCTGTAAGAACATGATATGAATAGACAATCATGCTAAACAAGACAATGCACTTACTTAAGCTTAGTAAATTATGCGTAAAGTGTGGCGCAGCACTCTAAGAGAAAGTAGTGGACAGAGAGTAGAGATCCTTGTTGGGATGAGCAAAGTTGTGTTTAACTGATTACTTTTAAATGTGTTTTTGTGTTGATGAGGACTTCTGAGTCTGAAAAAAAATGTCACATTTGGGAGCCACACACGCACACACATGCACACGGAGTGAGCCAGACGAACCTTGCAGTTGACCAAGCGGGGCAATGAACAGCAGGTGATTATTTTCTCACACCCCTTGACCTCTCCTGGCCACTTTAGCTGCAGCGTAACAAAATCTTAATCATGCAGAAAGCAGATACCTCCAGACTGATTGTACCCTCACACACATACACTATACTCATATTATATTTAAGAATATACTGTATAAATGAGGAGAAAAAAAATCTCCCTGACTTTGGTGGTTAGTGAAGACAGTGCCATTTCACGCTGGGGTCTATTAGAGGGTGAGCCGAGTGTGAAGGACATCCTACAGATCTTTTAAGTGCTCTAATAAATCATCTTCAGCACATTCAAAATTCATCAGTGCTAGCACTTTGCCCTTTTTCTCACCGAATCAGTCCTTTCGTGGTCGGACAGCTGTACCACACAAACACAGCAGTAGAAACCTTATATTCTAAGCGAGCAACACATCGGTCTGCGACCTGAGGTTTTTGCATGTGGAAATCAAAGGCCCTGCTGGTAATGACTTCAGTCTGGGCAATGTGTGGGGGTCCTTTTGAGCTGCTATTCCCCAGTCACAGCGCTGCTTTCACACATCCTCATTCACTGACTGTTCATAGGACGCTGTGTGCAGCTCTCTCGTGCTAGGTCAACGACCGCACAAATGACATATGAGCCAGCCCTGTTTTAACCAGCCCATCCAGTTGGTCTCACTTCATCAAGTATATAAGCAAAGGAAATGTGTGCGAACCATAAGGACGTAGCACGCACTGGTCTATTTAATAATGTGGAATATTTTTTGAGTGTTAAATTGCATAAAAGATGGTGGAAAAGAATGAAATTGATGATCTAATTGTTATGTTTAGTCTCTAGCAGCATTGTGGTGGAGCCACCAAGAGAGGGCAGTGTGGCCTGCCCAAGAGCATAGCTAGCAGCTGCACTATATGGTTGGAACGTTGTGATCACCTGACATAAGCAGGCGCACACACACACACACACACACACACACACACACACACACACACACACACACACACACACACAATCACACACACACACAATCATACACACACACACACACACACACACACACACACACACACACACACACACACACACACACACGGCCTGTCCCTCGCTTGGTTGTTATATACATAGATGATATACAGACATGGCTGTCCTTTTTTCTTTCTTCATGGTGGTGTGGAGAAACCCTCTGATCTTCTCTCTGGCATGCCTGCCTTTCCTATAGGTTATGGTTAATTTCCTCTCTGCTCATATTTAATTGATGTTTGTCCAAACAGAATGAATATATTCTAGTTGAAAAGCCAAACCATTCACTACATCTTATAGATAATAATATCCTTCGTCCAGATTTATTTATCAATATAAACTGTGCCAATATTAATGCAGAAATTAATGTAATATGAAATGAATGAAATATAATCAAAAGCAGAGGGACATTTGTTAAATTAAAAGGACTACATGGTTGTGTGCCATTTTGTTGCTATCCTTTGTGTTTTTATGAGGCAGTGGAGGCAGACTGTCTGGGAGTAATCAGATAAAAACAGGAATCATTCATGATCCTCAAAAATGCACAAATGAAAAATAAACAGATCGCACAGAGCCAGTGGGAGTGATGTGTGCTTCCGCTTCTGTAGATTTTACCCAGAGGACCAGTCATCGTCGGATCTCACTGGTAGAAATCCAACATCGTCTCAAAATGCATTTGTGTCGTCTTGTATGTTTTGTTATCTGAGAATGTAAAATGTGTGTGTGTGTGTGTGTGTGTTTTCTTGGGAGGAGGGAGAAGCTAAATCTGTGAGCGAAGGAAGAAAAGGAGAGAAATGGAAGGGAGAGATGGATGAGGGCAGTTCGGGGGCCCTGGGTGTTTTAATTATCCACTGCTCTGTCGTTGGGTCAGAGCTCGCTATCTCTCCCTGGCTTTATCCCTGTCTCATGATTTGAGCAGTACCTTTATCCCTAAGCCTTCAGCTCCTCTGGCCAAACAAAGAAAAAAGGGAGGGCAAAGAAGGGGTTTTATGGCAGTAACTATGCCACATTTACCATTAATATCCCTCAATCTCCTCTTTTTTATGTAGTGCAGAGCAGAGTAACCTCAATAAAGTGACCCCCAGTGAGGCCTGGTGGTGTATGAATATGGCGAGTCGAGATGGAGGATCCTCTTGCACCAGGGCAGAGCCGGTCTAGTTCTTCTAAAAAGCTGAAGCAAAGTGCCGGCTGCCTCCTGAACAAGCGGGATGAAAAAGCACATTTAAAAAGAAAAATCTTCTTTCTCCCTTTAATCTTTTCTTTATGCCTTTTTTTTAAAAGGGATCATCGAAATGCCAAACGTTCCAGGGATGCTGTTTGTCTGATAACACTATAGTCTGAGGAAGGGCTACTGTGTGGATGGGCACGGTGGTCACATGACCTCACTGTAGAATATCACTGAATCGTAAGCATTTACACATCCATGTTTGGCAACAGTGTCAATTTCTCTGTTATTGTAGATCTTGATATAATGGTACTTTAATTCACGATTTACTTTCATTGAAAACACAAGGTTGAATGAAGACATCATTTTTATGATAGCATAATTATAAAAGAGAAGTTCAAATACTATTGCTTGCTGTAAAAAAACAAAAACATTTATCAATTCAAATAACTTTAAATAATATTTTTTTTTAAATACTGGAAAGCCTTTTTCTTTAAATCCTAAGCATGCTTGATTTATTTCAATATAAAATGAATTTGAAGATAATATTTGTTTTGACAAAAAAAAAAACCCAATGTATTCTAACAAATTTCTGTTCAAAAAATTATAGAATTGTCTTTTGTCTTTTAGGGCAAAATAAATATTTTGGTAAATTTTGTCACAGTTTTTATACATCCGTTGAAACATATTTACCTAAAAATATACAATAGAGCGAGTGTAGTGAAAAGAAAATCGATGCAGGGAGACAAAAGCCTTCATTTTCTTTTCCTCTGCTGTATACTGTACATGTATTGTTTGCCTAAAAAAAAAAATCCACAAAGCAAATATATTTATCAGGGTGTGCATAAAAGCTTGTGGGTGTGTATATCGTACATCCTGAGTGCCTACGCGTTAGTCTGTAATTTCTGGACCATACTGTATCTCCATGACAACATGGTTTTTGATGTGGGTTCCGTTCCTGACATTTCCCCATTTGGGGAGGCTTGTGAATTGCCTTGCCTCTCCTTCAGTCAGCATGTCACATGAAAAAAAGGTGTTTGGGGGGGGAGTAAAGGGGGTGTGCATAGGGGGGCAGTATGAGGAATCTAATGGGCGTCTGGTCTGATTGTCCTCAGTCGTGGCAGTAGAGACAAAGCAGATGAATTGTGCAATGGATTCGAAGAGATTGGAGACAAGTGCATGTCAGCAGCCCCTCCATCTCTCCTCTTCTCCCACTCCCCCCCCATCCTCCAGGATCCCTCCCTCTCCATCTCTCCTCTCTTTTTGTCTGACATCCTGAAAAAAGCAGGCATGACAGCAGTGCTCTGCTTGAGCAAAACATTAAAAACAAAATGCAATCCTCACCCGTTTTTCTTTTATAATAGATATTCAGGCAGACATTCAGTGTGTTGCACCCATATTAATTGTGAAACACTGCGTGACAAATCTTCACAATATTAATCACTAAGCAAACATCAAGGACATTTTGATTCACGCTGTCTGAAATGCTAGAAATAAATGACAGCATTTATGGAAAACACATTTACAGATAAAGGGACTTTTCTAATCAGCTTAAAAGAGTTCCACTGGGCTGAAATCTGATAGACTCTTCCCCTGAATGTTTTCATCTCTTCCCCTCATAATACTGTATAATAATTTATTCAACTCTCCATATTGAGTAAATGTCTAGCCAGTGTTTCTGGCTGGTATTTATCCTTTCCACTGGACGCTCACCTCTAGATACATGTTGATATTCAGCATAGGCAGCTTCATAAACCCCACCGCTTCTGTCCTGAAGCTGGAGGACGAACAGCGATTCTTTGTGCTTCCACATGTTCATCTCTGAACCCTGGATGAAAAATCACAAACAGCCTTATTTATTTTGCCACTGTCTTTGTCATATAAGGCTCTGGTGAGCATCTTAGCGAAGGTGAATGATTATGAGTTAAAATAGCAGTGTAGCCCAGGACTGTAAGTGTGGGGATCTCCTTTACTAAATGTGCTAATGTGTTTCAGACAGCTGCTTGGGCTTTGAAGAATCAAAGAGGAAAATAACTCAGGGCTCCAAGAGATAGTGTGTTTCTTTCACAAAACATGATGAGTTATTTAGTTGTATTTAGAATTAAAAATACATATTTTTAAATTGTTTTAATTACTGTTGTAATTTATTTACCAACAGCCATCAAACTGAATTTGATATCTTCAATTACATCTCTGTTTAATTAAATAGAAACCAGAGTGTTTTTATACAAGCAAAAGCAAAATTAAGAATATTTAGAATACGAGCTGATTTTTTTGGGGGGGGATTTATCAATCTTAAATGTATCCCAATATTAAGATGAATAGACACAATACATTTTCATTTCTATCAAGTGGCCACCTTGACAGCACTGGTCTGCCAGCTTTTGTTTAGTGTTGACTGCATTTATTATTCATCTTTATATCAGTCTGTATTTTAATATGAATAATGGAGGAGGTATCAGAGGAGGAAGAGGCATGTGAGAGAGGGGTGCCACACAGCATGTGTCCTTGGCTGTTCTCTGCTGCTGCACTCCTCAGAGTGGAGCAGGTGGGGGGTGGGCTGAGGGACGAGGAGTGCTGTCGGACTCAGAGTCTAGCTGTGCCTGGCGCGGGGCAAAGGATTCTGGGTCCTGCTCTCTCTCCTCTCCACCTCCTGCCTGCTTACCTGGCTAGCTCTCTTGTCGGATTTAATAACAGTATATAAATCAAAAGCCTCCTGTCAGCCACACAGCCTTCATTAAATTCAAATGGGGAACGGGTCTCTTTGGATCCAATTTTAATAAAACCAGGTAATCAAATATGGGCTTAAAAATGGGTCATCACTTCACAACCCCACGGATGTCTGGTCTTGTGTACACATTTAACATTTCGGGGAAGAAGACCCCACTTACACACATAGTGCACTGTATACATTCTCTGCAAGCGCACCAATATATTGTTTCCTTGTACGTGAACACAACGACGGTTCGCAAATACACATGTTCCATTCAGTCAAAGAACTTCATTAGCTACACATAATCCATTTTGATGCGAGATTTGCATTTGCAATGTGTTAATTGCCTACATGAGCAGAATATACATTTTTGAGAGTCATTTACATTCAGTGAAAAGCAGGATAACTGATAAACAAATGTATTGAAAATGTGATTGTTATTATGTCCTATCAGATAATTAAAATCGACTGACATTTTTCAGTGTTTATAGTTTAATGGGCCTTTAGATGTGGACCTTTAAGAAATATTATCTTCATGATGCACAGTATATTATGCACAAATACAGTATAGAAACAAACCTGGCATCATAAAGCAGAGCAGGTTGTTCTAGACAGCCAATCATACTTTGTAACTTTTTTAATTTATTGTCATTGCTACACTGTGTAGATTTGGAAGGCATTTAAACTAACTATTTGACTATCTACCAGTTTGTGTGTCTGTTTATAAATCAGTACACAGACAGACAGACAGACAGACAGACAGAGATGTTCAATCATATATGCCAGCAGGTTTTGGCTGCTCAGCTGGGGTTGGTGTTGCATCTGGACTGAGCCAGAGCTCAGGGTTTCCAGGGTTTTAGACATGATTGTGATGATTGAGCCACCTCTCTTTTTATTGTTGCTGATTTTTGACGCCAGATATCAGGATTTTCTGGCTGAAAAATATACCAGCTTTCGGAGCAGTTTTTGTGCAATGGTTTTATCCTGTTTTTTAAATGACCTGCATCTAACGCGTGCATCATTGCTGGCTCAAGGTAGCCACTTTTATTTAAAAGGGGACGATCCCACAGTTTGTATGGTACCTGTATATCGGGTGCATGATGCAGAGGATGTTTGAGGTTTGTGCTTTAGATAGACAGACGGATATGTGAGGAACTCCTGATTAATTATGCATTGAAATAAGGGTATACATTGTCATGTATTATGCAGAACTAGGAAGAAAGAAGCAAGGATTTTGTACTGTATCAGTTGCATTACACTTGTACTCTTTTTGATGATCAAAACCAACAGAAACTATTTGTATGATACAGCTTGCGAGCAGAAGAGGGCACTATGAGTCGCTGATGCACATTCTCCTCTAACTCTCTTTCTTTCAGTGTCTGTCCTCCTCTATATCTTATTCCTCTGTCTGTCCTCTCTCATTCCACCCACGTTTTTTGTAACAATTTGTATTTCAAAGCCATAATCAACATGAATGTATGTCATTAGTGGAGGTGAGCATATATATGATCATATTCAGAACACAGTAAAACACAGGTGGAAATGAAAAAGATGAACAGTAGATTAAATTATGTTACTTAATATCATGGCACCAGCAGTTGAAAGTTGAAGATTTTATTGTTCCCACCCAAGAATAGCAATTATTCTATTTATATTAGATATAAATGTACATATTTACTTGTGATACTGTGTGTGAAACAGTGTGGGTCAACATTTGGGAAAATCCAAACATTCCACAAATGCATCATGTCTTTTATCTGGCCTGGTCCACCTTTCTCCTAAACGCTACAGTATTATCCACCAGCACGCCTCATAAGTGGAATTTGGTCTTTGACTGGTTACTGCTGCTGGTTTGCTTGACAAAATGTAGGCTTATGATTTTATAAATGTCAGAAATAAGACATCTTTTGTAATATTACCTGTAGTATTTTGGATTTTTGCATAATATGTATATATACTGATGGTGGTACATCCACACACTCTTTCTTTCTGAAAGTATTGTAAGTAACTTCACTTTCCAAATTTTCTATACGAATTTCAAATAGTCCCCTTTTTTCTAGGCCTTCTCTTGTTAAACTTGCTCGTCCTTTTGTTGGAGGAAGACATACTGCGACAGCCGTCCCATGATTATTTGTCCCCCTCAACAGCCTGATAATCGCGGTCGGCTCCACCTGAGCATTGTGTCCTCCACAGGCAGGTCAGAGGAGTTCCCATCACCCCCTGGTGTGTTTCCCTCCTGCCTCTGTTCTTCCTGCCTCCTTTCCTGTTGCCATCGTGGCCTGCCATGTTAGTGCAGGATCCCGCTGCTCAGCCCTCTCCTTCAATAAATCTTCATATGTGTTGGAGGGAAGGTGGAGGGTACAGACAACAATAACCACCGGTACTCTCCATCAAAGGGTTATCTGGCTTTCACAGGCACACTGACAGACTGCTCTCTGACATGGAGCAGAGGCCGAGTGCTGTGTCTCTGACAGGGAAGAGGCCCGGCTTCGGAGACAGGAAAGGGATTCATTTATAGGGAACTGAAACAATTTTCAAAAAAAGTCCAAACATTGAGAGGAAGGAAACCAACAATCAAATGAGTGAAAGATGTGATGAAGCCCAAAAAAAATCTAAGTTTGAATGATTGAATCGCCAAAGATTCATGATCCTTAATTGCAAATTCTACCTATTGCACAGCACCTCTCTCTACAGTGTCATTTGTTGTTCACATTAATATTTAAACAAACAATATATTTGCAGTTTGACTGTCACTTTGATTATGCTAATTCCCATGATGTTCAACAAATAACCTTAATGCTTCTGTGATGAGGATTGCCGAGTTTTAGAGGAAGCAGATTTAGTTGTGAGGGGAGATATTTTTCCCTTGTTGAGTCGCGGGGGCCTATTCCTCAGTGCTGTCTTAGTGTGTCAGCGAGGACTGCTGTTATAAATTACCAGCCCCAAATTTTGCAACTTAAAAAGTGGGAATGAGAGTAAACCTTTTGTTTATGTCACCTATCATCTTGAAATATTTACCATTCTGCGCCTCTCAGCTCCTTGTCTCCCTCCAGTGTGATAAAAGGTTGCTGGCTCCCAGTCTTAACCCCTTCTTGCTTCGTCCCGGCTCCAGTTCCATCTCTGCTGGTAACAGACATCATATAAAACCCTCTTCTTTCTACTCAAATCCCGCTGCCTACGTTTCCTTTCTCTGCTGCAGGAAGTAGTTTATTCAGGGTTGTTCCTCTGGGAATCATATGAGCATTTGACCAGGTGTCTGTGACACTTTTCAATATTTTATTCCAGAGCGTGTTTGTGTGTTTAGTGTGTGTATTTTAGTTGTTATGTTTGACTTCTCAGTTCGAAGGGAAACAATACATGCATGCACTTTTGCACTTTGTATGTCTGTGTGGTGCGGAGTGAGGGTGTGTGCACTGTGTATGTTTAAAAAAACAACAAAAAAACAGAGGGGAAAGGGAAATAAAATTCAGCGCTGAATGAATTATGGAGTGTATTGTTATCTACTGTGTGTAGCTCAGCTTGCGTGAGTGAAAGGAGTGCATGTGCAAAAGGTGCAGAAATAAAAAGGGAGAAACCTGCGGTGTGTTTTAGGCATTGTGTCAGCTACGGTATGAATTGCCTGCGGTTGCCTTGCAGGACTGATACCTCTGAAATCAACCATTTCTCTCCGTTCGCTTTCAACAAAAACATGTCCCCCAGCTAAGGTGCACTTTCACCGTTTTTACCATCACTTTTTCAAGAGAAAACAAAACTGTGCAGCCAGATACTGGGTTTTGTGATGTGCATACTGGTGCTGTCTAAAGTGAACTGGCATTGTGCTAGAGTCCTATTCCAAACAGCTCTTTCCCACTGTGAGGGGCTAGCTACTGATATCAAAATTACTACAAATGAATGCTGTTGTACTGCTTTGTCAAGTAAAAATCATAATGTCTCATCAAATAGTTAGCCAGCTAGTTGTGTCTGTTTTAAGGAAAAATGAGCTTACATTTTACTTGTAGGAGAAGCATATGAACTGCATTTTTGACGCAGAATTTGCTTTTTTTATTGACATCAAAATCTGTCTTCAAATAGGCAAGTCTACTTCTGTTACACAGAATGGTGTTTACTTGTTTAGTCTTTATATTTTTTAATTCTTTCTTTTTTCCCGTCAGGTTAATGGAAACAAGTGCTTACAGAAATGTGTTTAACGGCAGAAAAAAACAAAACATTAACACTTATACTTTGAAAAACAGGAGTAAGTCCATGAAGGTAGTACATAATATGGGGATCTCTTGTTTTATATTTACCACACCAGTATTGCATCCTTAATGGTTATTTTTTTTCTACCGCACATTGTCTTTTTCTCCATCCGGGTCATCTCTTTTTCCTTTGTCTTCTACCTCTTCCACTTGCTCTTCCTCTTTGACCTCTTCTTACTTCCCCTTTCTGTGTGGATGTTTCTCAAATATTCTCTATGTTGCATTGAGCAGTGAAACCCCGGGTTCTGACTCTGGCTCTCCACTCTAGTAGCCTTGTATTTTTGTCCCGTCCAGTTTTTTTTCTTCTATTGGGGTGGTGGTAAGCCTGATGGGGGGGGGTTATGTCAGAAGGGGTGATCATAAATATTAGGAGCTGCAGGGAGACAAAGGGGCTAAAATGGAAAGGCTTGGCTGGATGAGGGGACCTGGCCATGTCATGTACCTCAGTCATTTTTCTTGTGCGCTTAGAACTCAGTCAGGGGTTTAATTGGAATCCAGACTTCAAAGAAACCCTCGGCCCATCCAGCACCCCCCCCATCCCAACTCCACCCCTGCACTAACTCCCCTTACTGGATCCGCTTGCGTCCCCCCAGCACACACACACACACACACACACACACAGACCGTGACCACTACAATATCAGAGAGAGCATCACCATGCACGACCCCGGCTGAAATTGACTTTGCTCATATTTGCACAAGATGTTTAGGTGTGGTGTACGTTCATATGTGTGGATCTGTGTGGTCCTCTTTTCTGTTTGAATTTGCACAGCCCAATTGTTCTTACACAAAATAAAAGTCACATTCTTTTGAAGTGCATGCATACTGATAAACAGAATCGGCTCATTTGTTTGGGCTTGATTACACCCAGATGAAATCTAGAAATAGAGGATTTTGCTTAATTATTTCCTCTCGAAGTGTTGGATATATCATTGATTTGTGAAAGCATGTTTATAATGTTAATAAAATAATGTTAATCAAAATCTTTTATTGCTGCAAAAAATGTACTGCTCAGAAAGTTTTTTTTTTTTTTTTTTTTTTTTTACCAGATTAGGCATCCCCACATCCTGAATAAGGTATTTGATCTTGTGACACTAATTCTGTATGTGGCCCACAAGGAGCTGTACATTTGACAGTACCTTTTAAATTCCTATAGGTTCCTCTGACTGGACAAATACGTTATACAAATATAAGTTAAACACACATCCAAATGTGTAAAATGTGATATTGTTTTCATTGTTGCACATCTTGCCCCACTTATCAGGCCAACACTTTCTTATTTTGTCAGTACTTTTCATCCAGTTCAGCATTCACACGTTGCTGATTTATTTTTACTCTGCAGTGTTTGGTATTTATACCATAATTGGAGGAAATATGCTATATATGACTCAGAATTAAAGTGAGACAAAGTTAACTTTGTAATAGTCCGAGCCTGAAGGAAATGGGTGGAAGAAAATGTCTGTTGTACATTATAATTAATATTTGAGTAGCAGGGGTTGATATGTAGTAATATATGCACCTATGTAATTAAGGCTTCTGTCTGCCTCTTTGGAGTTTCAGTGGGCCTTGTTAGCACTGTGCGGAAGACACTTTTAACGCCATACCTGTAAGATAATGTGTTTCAAAGCTATAATTATAGGTAGGGAAAGAGGACCTATTTTCAGAACTCTAACAAATCACTTTTTCCATTACAACTGGTAAAGGTGTTAATGACTCCTTGTCTGTTTGATTTTCCATTTGAATTATGAAACAGCTGTATCATTTGAACTACAGTTATTAGGGGTGAATTTCAAGTAGCCATACATAGAAAAAAGGTGTATCCAATTTAAAATAGTTTTCAACAAGAAGACCTAATAGAAGACCCATATTTTACCGTAACTTAAACAGAAATGGGGTTAAGGAGGTCAGCTGATCATTAAAAAAAACAAAGTTTAATTAAGGAGCTTCTTGTGCCCAGAATAAGACAGTTACTTTGATTATTAAGAAGTACCTTAGACAACCTTCATGTTTCCACTGTATAGAGGGGGAAATAGTCAGATGACAACATTCGAAAACTGTTGAATTTGTAACATGTTATTACTGAATATTTTAATTTATTCACTAACTCAAGATTGGAAATATGTTTCCCAAATAGTATTTTTTTTCTTTACCTGCAATATTTTGACAACTACCAAGGAAGGACATAGTCTCAGTCATTTGTAATGTATTACATGTCCAGCAATGGAGACTGTAAGACGTGTAAGGAATTCATTCGTCTTTTCGGGATACCTGCTCAGTTTTGACCCGCCATATCATAGCAGCTCACGTCCTGCTCTGCAAATGTATTCAGGCAGATCAGTTTAATGCAGGAGCCTCACAAACAGCTGGTGGTAGCGATGATGATGACAGATTATTGTTTAAAGAAAACAAAGAGCTCTTTTCTACTATCCTGCTGTCTTGTTAAAAAAAAAAAAAATGTATGGCTGTTCGAAGAGAAGCGTGGGCCCTGAATGACTAATAGGGCTGCTCATACAGAACGGTTTGTAATGGAGGTGTTAATGACCATGTTGCTTAAAGGTTACTTCTGAGTGGTGTTTTCTTTCTCCCTCACGTCAACACCTTTATTCTCCCACCAACGTGTTCACTTTGTTTCCTATTATCTTCCCCTTTTCCTGCACAACCTTGAATGCAACCGCGGTGGCCATCAGATCAAGGGATGACAGAATCAGACGAGGATGAAAAAGATAATGAAGGATAAAGATAGATAAAGGGCTACTAGGGGAGGAAAAGGTACTTTATCAGAGAGGTCTCAGCCCAGCAGTATTTTGACTTTAAGGGACTCGGGGGTCTCTCGACTTGGCTGCCATCTACCGTGTCTCACATGGGCCTCTGCAGGATGAATGGAAAAGTATGTTTCTCATTTCATATAACACAAACACCCCCACACACTAACATTCAGTTTAATCAAATATATTTAGATTTTTAGGAATCTTTCGGAGAGGTCAAATGGATATCCTTGTTTTGGTGACCACAGTATTTTGTATACGAAAAAAGATTTTCCTACACATACTCTTCGACTTTTTTCAGCTCATACAACGGCTCTACATGTGCAGCTGTCACTTTGGTTGTAGATTAAAGGCAATTAGATGATGCGTGTCATCCCATAGATGATCATAGATGGCTGCTGTCCTCCTTATTGTTAAGATTAATCACATCTGAGGAGTAGATATTTGTAAAAAACTGCTCATTGCAAGATTCATTTGAAAGAGAATTTTAAATTATTACCTAAACTCACAGTTCACAGACCCACTTCCTGGTTCTAAGTTGACTCACAAAAAAATAATGTAAGGAATCGAAGAGAGCATCACCTTAGTATCAGTTCTGAAACTCAGCTTTGGAATTAGCAAGTAAGGGAAATCTGGGCAGCTTGGATAAGGTACTGTAATAATGTTAAAGAATAGTGTGAGTTCCCAAAATTAACACATTATTACTATTAGGGGTGTAACAATTATCCAAATCCATGATTCAATTTAAAGAAGAAAAGTTCTTGTTTAAAAAGATAGGCTACATGGTATCATGTGCAATATAACCGCTAGATTCTTTGGGTAATGTACCACACTAAGGCCGTATGGTCAAATTTAAATAATTAATAAAAAATGTAAAAAAGAAATCACCATCATTTAAAATGTAATGAAAAATGTCACCAGTCATTTATTAACAAACTGTTAAACACAAAAAAGCAAATATTGCAGCAAGCCGCAATCGCTGGTTCAAGGCCCTTTTCGTTCCACAGAAGGAAGGTTTAGGGCTTCAAAAAGCTGAGCAAGGTCACTCAAGAGGTTTAGTTCTGTCTAAAGAAGGGGTGAGACCTATCACACACTTGTTTCATCATGACAATGTATACAGTCTGTCATAAATTACTCACTTTAAGTCCTGCCAGTTATATTTTTCGGAAAGCAATTTAGGGACATGTTTCTACAGCTTTATTAAAAATAGCCACTAAGTTTGGTGATGTTTGGACAAACTTGGAAGCAGGAGCATTTTGCAGTTCTGTTGTGTCTCCGTCATCTCAGACTCTGCAGTGGCAATAATGTGCAGCTGCAGGCTCCCGGTAAGCCACGTTGTGTGGTTTGCTTGTTTTCAGATGAAGAAAATCACTTGGAGAATCGTTGATCCTGCTTTTGATTTAGAAAGCACATTTTGATCGATTGTTGTTTTATAAAGGCACTTGTGACACCCCTGATTAGTACGTAGCTAGTCTGACTCATTGGATGTAGACTGTGAGTAAAGACAAATTTAAATAGAAAAGAAAATGATCAAACAAGAAACAGAAACACGTCCAAAACAGCGGTAAGCTGGAGGCTGAAGGGATTCAGTGTGAATTCCTCATGAACTGAGAAACAGATTTAACAGATTTTAAGTTTTTGTCACCATTAGATTTCTCAAAAGATGCAAATCTTTACTACATTCAATCCACATTTTTCCTTTGTGTTGTGGAGAGATTTCAGTAGGAGCATTGTTTTGGACAGAGGAGGTCTGATATATCAGAGTCTGAGAAAGTAAAAAGGAAAACAGCACTGTTAAGGTACTGTGATCTGTTACATGAATACCTTGGGTCTCCTGAAAACAAAGATCCAGCCTGGAGTTTAACCCAAAGACACACACACACACACACATACACACACACACATGCGCTCGTGTATCTTCCTACATCATCTGGGCTGATAACAGACCATAGTGCAGAGGGAGGAGATGGAACACTACAACCACACTTATCACCTTGGAAGCGCAAACACAGAGAAAGAGACTTGGTCCACTAAAGAGCACACACTGTCTTCACCTGCCTCCTGCCCCCGGTGCAAACACCATGCCCTCCAGCTTTATCATTGTGGGGAACACACATATACACACACACACACACACACACACAACTATATATATTTCTCTAAGCCTCAAAGTTTGGGCCGAGCTCATATAAATGCTGTCGTTTATAAATGTCAAGAAGAATATTCCACAGCAATGAATCTTCAAACCATAAATCTTTCCCGATCACACCTATAGTGGTATTTAAACAAAATGTCTAGACTGGCTACGAGCGCCACAGTGGAATTATATTTGTTTGGCCTTTTCCTGGTGTGTTTCAAAGGGTATTGTATTACAGCTAGTGCAGAGAATTATGTGGTACATATTTTTAAATGGCATATATTTTTAAATATAACCTCAATTAATGTACCATATCAAACAACAGCCTTGTTAATATGAAGGAAAGGCACAATTCATCCAGTAATAGATCATTGTTAAAAATGTAGCTGCAAAATAGCAAACCTATAAATGACATACAAAATGAGGGACTTTGACACAGTTGACGGCAGTTTGTGAATCCAATATGTGATGTTGGAGGTTAGGGAACTGTTGTGGATTCGGTTAAATGTTGATTTAAGTAATCATCTTCTGGGCTTTGACTCACTTTTGAATTTTTCAGTGTGTAGCCAAAACAACCATCTTTCCTAACCTTAAAGGATATTTTCACAATTTTTAAAATCCTACATAGGTTTTGCATTTTGCATTTTTCCATTAAGAGAAACTTTCCAAATGTGCTTTTAATGCAAATCATGGGGGACAAAATCCACTGTCCCTGTCTTCTGCAAATATGTATTTGAAAGTTTTTCTGAAGTTTAAGACTGACTCTAAACATTGTTAACCAATACTTTAACCAAGTGCGTTAGTTCCTAAACATGTTAATTAAAAATGTAATCATGCTTTAGCTGCTATGAGTGGATATTGTATAGCAAATTTTGAAGGAAAAAGAAATAAGATACAATTTTAGTCAATATGAACATTTTGCAGTTGACAAAAAATATGAATACAGGTGGCATTGTATTTCTCAGAAAAATGTATTTGCTGCTGCAAATAAGTAATATGAGTTATTTATAGAAGGCACACGTTGAAAGAAATAGACAAGAACATCATTACAGTCTTGATGTTGTGCACACCATGTACATTCAAGATGACTTGATGATTAAAAATGTATATCAGGAGTAGAAGTGCAAAAATACTTTGAATATTATAGCGCTCATGATTCTTTAGTAATGGAGTGATGTCAAACGAGTAGAGGCAGCCTTCATGTACCGTCTGCTGCAAACCCCAGGCTGAGTCAGCTCACTGGTGTTACTGTGACAGAGAAGGGCCGACCTGCTCTTCCTGTGGTTCTGTGTGGTAACAGCCCCCATGTTTCAGGCCTTTACCAAGGGGATTAACCCTACCAGTGGGGAGAAGCAGACTGGAGGCCTGTGTTCTTAACCTGGGAGGGATCCTCTCCACTGTGTCTATCGAGGGTTGGCTTTCTCGGCTTCTGAAACACTACGCTACACAATGTAGCCTACACTACCTACGGCTTACAAGGAAATGTCAGTTCATCAGTTTCCAAGTATTTTACTCGCCTTAATTCTCACTTTTATAGTGCAACAAAAAGCTTCTCTGAAGTCCACCACTCAAACTGCCATAAATCGTTCTCTGTAGTACACTTCTCCTCTGTCTTTAGATGGTTGTCTTCTGTTCTGTACATCTGACTAGGTTTCTCTGAATGGCACATTTTACTTTGGAATGAAAGTGTTTGTTTAGTGCCAAACCCTTTCCTACAGAGAGACTAGAGGAGTGCGGTGCCAGCCTTCCTGAACTAAAGGCCCCAAGTTCCATAAAACCCTTAATTGGTCTGTTAAACATCAGACTGTAATCACATGTGGTGAGCCTGCAGAGATCTGTAAACACCCTGTATGTGGTGTTTCTCACCGCCCTCTCCTTTGCGTCTTTCCTCCTTACATCACTCCAAAACAAAACCACGTGTTGATTTCAAAGCCAGGGGTTGATGTTTTTTCTCTACGCTGGAGATAAAAACCAGAATGAATTGTATACATTTAGGTGCCTAAATTTGCTCATGTGGCAGCACTGTTGGTGTTTAGACACTGAACACAGTGGACAAAATATTAAATATGTATACGTGTGTGACAGTGGCTCTCTGCTATTTTTTTCCAAAGCCAATTCAAGACTCACATACATCTGGTTAGACTCGTCACGGTCCCTTTGCTAACATCCAGTCCGATGTATTGTTGTGGAAATGGAAAGTTAATTTTAGTGTAGCGCTGCATGAAGGACTAGGTCATTTGAAGGGCAAAATGATGTAGGCAGGAAAAAAAACCTGCCGTAGCAGGTGAAAGCTGTCTTCGTTCAGGTCAATCAGTTTTCTTCTTCTCAACCCCATCCCCCTACTCACTCACTAACTCGACCTTTCTTTCTCTCTGGAGCACCGGAGCCGGTTGCCAAGGAGCTGAGGTTGGAGTTTAAAATGGTGCTGAGGACATTTATTTAATTTATTTTTTTCTGTTCCTGACAAATGAACACACACACACACACACACACACACACACACACACACACACACACACACACACACACACACACACACACACACACACACCTTCATACAACTTCAAATGAACACAACACATGACATTTAACATAACCTTGTTCTCTTATTCCCTGACAAAATGTTAACTGGCCCGTATTCATGGTTTTGTCTTCCTAGTGTTGTTCTTTTGGTAGTTTGTCTTTTTGTCTTGCAAGAAAAAAATCAACAACTAAAAAGCAAAGTGTTGCTGATAACAGGGTGAACTTGTGACAATAATAGTTCACATGAAAGCAGTTATGACGTACGCTATTGTTGCATTTTTCTGACTGAAAGATTCTTCTAACTAGCTCAATGCCACTGCCTACAATAATAACCTAACCCAGAGTTACTTCCAACAAACAAGGAGAGTTTCATTAGCTAATTGAATCAACCGCTTCATAGAGCTAACGCAAGCTTAGACAGGTAGCTAGCTACAGCTGTTACAAGTCATTGGCTATTAGCTTTTGTCTTCCTGTCTGAAATCAGGAACAAATTGTTCCAAATATGATGCAGAATTTTGAGTGTTAAATGTGCTGCTTATCACAGTGAATTGTATATTTTCCGGCAGTAACGATACGACGTGTTACAAGGTTGATAACTTATTCACCCCCCATACTTGCCCCTCGTACAGACAGGTCGGACATGAGAATTGACTACAGAATTGCATCATTGGAGCTGGTAGTAGGCTGATCAACCACACAGACAGAAACTGAATTGAGATCTTTCAGTTGAAGGGTGGTCTCCCATCTCACTCCTCTCTGCAGCCTTCCTACTTAGTATTGCACTTGGGAATGTGAGATTTCAGTGTGATCTTCTGATGTGTATAGTACATCTTCATGTGTCTTTGGTGAGGTGTAATCTCCCTTATGTCTTTACTACTGTATCAAATGTGATTGCTGTGACATTTTCATGAAAAGACTGCCATAATATGGATTGTATGTAATTACAAAGCTGGAACGCTGATACATTTTTCGGTATTATTGCTCTTGAGGGTTTTCTGGTGATGCAGGTGTGCTGGTGTCCTATTCTGTTATTACACCCAGGGAGCTAATAGCCAATGTAGATACACGCTGATAGAAGAGGTTTATCACAACACAGCACAGCTGCATTGATGGCTGCAGTCTCCCAGAGGGTAGAGGTGCTTATTATGCATCCCATAAGAAGGCGCAGTGTTTGCTCATAAAAGCCCAGTCTGGATAACGATGCTTGAACACTCGCTCTCATCTGATTTCATTTGAAGATTAATGATGAGTTTTCCGTCTAACTTCATTTTCTCTCAACATTACAGTGCAGCTGTGTTTTTCCTCAATGATGAAGTGTTCTAAAACGTTGGACAAAGTGTCTGAGGTATATTTGTGAAATGACGCATCACGAGTCCAGCTTTTCCAGGAGATGGAATGAATTCTTTAAAGTAAGCTGTTGAGTGTAATGCAGAGTGGCTGTGTCTCTTTGTGTCCCTGCTTTTGTTCTTTCACTTCCTGTATTTAATAAAGCCCACGCAGACATGGTGCTGCCAGTGCCAGCATGAGTCCTCAGTTACCACCTGGGCCATGATATTATGCAGCCATTCAGGCTCCATTGTCCACTAATGGTAAATTTACAAACACTGGAAATGTATGAAATAGAGACTTTTATTCTGCAGGTTGAATTAGCCATGAAAAGGCACTTTTCTGCTAGTTCTGCTATGTCTGTACCTTAATGAAGCCTCATTTCAGAGACTTTGATTAGGTAATCTTTTAAACCGTTTGTGACATTGATTGTGCCAACTCTTATCTGACAAACTTCGTGTTGAAAACGGCAAACATGCATGGTTGATAGAAAATAACTCAAAGGACAGTAAAAAGCAAATTGACTTAAGAATGCTGACAGTGCCTGGATGGCAAGATACAAATCACTCTCATATTTAGGTGCCTTCAAGTGTTATTATTATTTCTGAATTAAGGCGTCTAAGTTTTTTGTTTTTTTTATCTCTCCATGAATGGAATAGTTCAAGCCCCAAATCTTGTCTGTCGGCAGGGATATTATAAAATATATAATATAAAATGAAACTACTAAAAAATATGGATATCTGTTAATCTTCAAACTGAGGTATCATCATCAATATTTTAATCAGACCACTTACCAGTTCATGGATTTAGACTTCTTAGCCTCCTTTAATAGATGTATGCAATATAATGTGTGCTTGTGCAAGTGTGTGTCACAGGAAAGGCCTGCTATGCATTAGATATGGCCAAGTGGAGGCAGCATTCTCCTCTCAGCCATAAAAGTGTTCGGTAAGACATCCGCTCTTAAACGCACACATAACTCCAATACACGCTTTTCCTTCATGCTTAAATATCAAATGCTTTATGCTTTTTTCTTGTTTTTTTGACCAGTTTGTCAGCAATACTCTGACACACCAACTATCAATATATCTGTTTTATACTGGTAAACCACAGCTTTGACTAAACAATTCAAAAACACAGTACTTGCATCTTTGTCTAAATGCTTCAGTTAGTTTCAGAAGCTGTACTGTATTGTCTTTACTACTCAGCTATAAAAGTTTTTCAGATTCATTTGTTGATGCAAGGTACCATAATCATTCTGCAATTACAGCTGAGAACAGCTGCTCCTTTCATGGTTGTTATTATCTTAGAAACATTTTATTTAAATTATATTGCGATTATATTCAGCTATACAGAAGATTTTCATCTGGATTTGGGAATATTAATCGTTATGTTTAATTAATTCATACTACAACATGTGTTTACAGACAGACACGCAGTATAAAATGCCATCAAGGACCATGTAATGTGATAATGACATGGCAATGTATAAATGCTACAGAGAGGGAGAGTACTAACTGAACTGCTACATGTGGATAAGGGCGAATGTGTTACACGTGATGCTATGGTAACAAGGTAAAAAGCACCTAGCCATGAAATCTGTGTTGATCACATGCTTTCCTGTAGTTCCCTAAAGTGGAACAACTGTTTTCACTGCAGCTTGTAACCACCCTTCCATAAACATTGACCTTATGCCTGAAAAAATCAATTGACTGTCTGAAATCCTTCAGTTGACGTCACTGGCCTTCTGTGAATGAGTAGAAAAATCCTGAAATTAACTTAATTAATATATTTTTTTACCTTGGGCTTACACATGTTAATAATAAACAATCAAATCTTCCATTTGTCCAATTATTATGACAAATGTGTATCTTCAAAAGGTTATTTAAAATATGATCAGTTTGGAGATTAAAAAGAAATATCAAACGATTTGCTTTATTAATTTTTGATGCAATTTCTTTTATGTGCTATCTGTTTTCATGGACACTCCAGACGAGGAGAGACGTGACTTCAGGTTTTTATAGGTAACAGCTTTTCTGATGTCTTTCAGTTTTCCCGTGGTGCAGATTTGAAATAAGTTATATTTATATATAAAGTACACACACACTGTGCAGAAGCTATGCAGTAACAAACACAAGCTGGATGTAACTAGAGCCTGTTTGTTTGCTCCGGCAGTGAAGAGCAGCCGGCCAGCAGAAGCTTGCTGAGGCTTCAGTGAGTGGATCTAGTGTCCCTTCACCCTCTTCTGCACTGTCCTTCCTCTGAGACGCATTTGAATTTAATATTCCATGAAATAAGGCTGCCCATCAGGCTATTGTAATCACGTCAGGTTAATAGAAGAAGTAAAATTACTCTTACTTACTTCTCTCTCCCTCTCTTTGACACATTCTCCACCGAACCCTTTTTTCCTCAATCAAGCCAAACTGTGCGATGGTATTTTTTTCCTCCTTGAAATTCTTTTTTTTTTTCTCCCTCCAAAGTGTTTCTGATTATTATTAGGATTCATCCTGAATAGCTGATGCAGATCCTTTTGAGAGGGAGACGACTGATTTTGCAGTCCTAATGGGATGTTCATTTTTGTTGGAAATAAATCTCTACCCTTATTCTCCCCTAACTCGTTTTTTTTTTTTAACACCAGCATGTTCTCTATTCATTTAATTCTCTTTTGTTTTTCACTCGCTAGCTTGCTAACCCGCACGCTACACCCCTCCCCACCCTCCACCCCCAGACATGCACAAACATGGCCGAGGCCTGTGGGTGTCAGCCTGTCAGGGTTCTGGATGTCATGTAATTGTATGTATCACCTGCAGCATTCCTTCAGTGTAAAAGCATTCTCCTGCAGCACTGAGGCCTGCTGTTCCATAGTGATACAGCAATGCCATACATGTGACACCCACGCACTGCTCCCTGTGGATCACTCTTTATTACTCCCATCTCACCTCCATCAAGGCCTGGTCTGCTGCCATTATGACACCTGAGGAGAGAAAGGAGGGAAGGGAAAAAAAGAAGGAGAACAGTCACACTCAAGGCAGTACAAGCTTGACAGACTGTCTTTTGGACAGGCTGGGGACAAAGAGAGTTTCCAGGCAGCCAGCTCCCTAAGTAGGATTTCTCCTCTTCTATAGCCCACCTTTTCACAATAAAGACAGTCTCTAAGGCTACAATTCAGAGTTTGCTGACTTAAGTCACACATATTTCTTTAGATAAGTCAAGGAGATGCATGGTGAAAGCTAATCATATTCAGACTTGGGCTTTGGGTGTGCTTAATTTTGATTTTGTGTGAAGTCTCAAAACGTCTAAAATGAGCTGTCTGCAGCATTAGAATTCTCACCAGAAATGTCTCAGTAAGTTTTGAGTGTGTGAGTGTTTAGTAAGACCTCTATGAAAGAGCATTTGCTTTTAGTGACAAAGAACTGGTTTTAGCCCGTTCACTTTAATTTATTTATTTTTCCCCTAGCTAGTGTCATGTTAAATCAAGCAGGCCACCTTAGATTATGACTTCAGCATTTGATAAATTATAAAGGCATCACATAGGGGTGAAATATTTGGCAGATTTCAAAGGCCCCTGGACTGACATGGACTCTTAAAGATGTCATGGTTTATATATTCTACTATTTTATCCTTTTTTTTTAATATTTGCATTTGTGAAGTATGCCATCATGACCAAAATGTCTAACACCTGGAACACACACTTAGGAATACAGAAAATCATTAAACCCAACCTGCAGTGTGTCGCTCTCTCTAAATGACATTGCACAGGAGAAGTGACTATGTCATATTAAGAATAGAAAATTATACGGCAGGAAGAAGGGTTAAAATAAACTGACAGGAGTGCAGGCATTATGCCTCCTCTAAAACCTCTCAGAAATGAAACAAAGGAAATAGAAAACCATTATTTACAAAAAAATTCACAAAGAAAGGTGGGTTTGGAATCCATGTTTGGCTGCACGTAATGCTTTTCATCGACTATACAGCTGAAGCGAATGTTGACATTGTGAGCTCTATTTTTGGCTAAGTGGAACTTGTGTCAGGCGTGTACAGACTTTTTTTTTCCTGCACTTGCCCATTTGGTATTGTGGTAATTCGCCATGAACTTCACTGTGCAGAAGTGTGTCAGAAGCAATCAAGTGACACGGTGCAATTTTGGTGTCAACCATCACTAGGATTAGCTCTTTCATCACATGGAACAGGAGTGTCACTGTTAAAATTTAAACTTAAATTCCTGGTGTTAATCTCTGTCTACACCGAACACAGTGCCATAGACATACATTCCATTTGGTTATAGTTTCTGATTTACCTATTTAAATTATCGCTGCAGTCAAGGGAAGCTATAATGCATCTAAATGGTAGTATTATTGCTTTTTTCTCGTACGCATTCATATGCTTACATATGAAATAAAAACTGCTTTTTAAACTGCCAGCCTTGATACAGATAAAAGAAACAGCTGTCAATTGCATGGTATTTCCCTGCCTCGTCCTATTTTACAGCTTTTTTTTGTAAGAATTTTAACATGTAATATTGCACCTTTACTAAAGATGGGGGTTGTAGAGAAAAAGTAGCGATGGGGTTAGATGGTGTATGCTGATTTATAGCAAGGCCAGAGAGCAAAGCCCTGAAGCAGCAAATGCAGTGCTTCAAATAGAAATTGCCGGTGGCCTTTGGTGTGATCGGTGACCCAAGGTGAGCCACTTAGTGATTTATATCTCACATATCCCCTCATCTCTCTTGCTCTGTGGTGGGGCAGGGCAGGCTAAAACATGTAGCACCTCTCTCTCGGAGCTCTGGCCCTGGCCTTGACTCTCTGGAACATAGCATTGGCTGGGCTGGAAAGCATAGGACACACAGCCCCGGCACCTCTGGCAGTCAGGGTTAGCAAATACGGTGATGGGTCAGAGATGCAGGTCAAGCTGGCAGACCTCTCACCGCTGCTGGAGTGCACCCGCTGAAACTCTGTTATACAGTGATTTGATTGTTTTTGGTATGTACGTCTTTTGAGCAATGGTTGGCCTCTTTTTTTTTTTCTTTGCTTGCCTCCATTCTTTTACGCACACTAACACATACACTATGCTATGATCCGTGCTCTCTCTCTCTCTCTCTCTCTCCCTGTCTCTATGTCTCTCTCTCTCTCTCTCTCTCTCTCTCTCTCTCTCTCTCTCTCTCTCTCTCACACACACACACTTGCTCTGCACACCTTCATATATACAGTCATGAACAGAATGCACTCTGAGCCCCACAGCTGTCTAAAGCTGAGGTTGCCTAATGAGGAAATGTCTTCTCAGTTGAGTGGACTTTATGCCAAGAGGAAAACCTGCAGAATCAGCCCTACAGCTTCATCTGTCCCCTCTCTCTGGTAAATGTGTGTGTGTGTGTGTGTGTGTGTGTGTGTGTGTGTGTGTGTGTGTGTGTGTGTGTGTGTGTGTGTGTGTGTGTGTGTGTGTGTGTGTGTGTGTGTGTGTGTGTGTGTGTGTGTGTGTGTGTGTGTGCTACTGTGTCTACACACATACACAATATACACATGTGCTCCTTGTGAGTGTGTGAGCGAGTGTGTAATCGAATGTGGGGGAGTATGAGCCACTGTGTACTTGTACTTGTGAATGCGAGACCAAAAAAGAGAAAAAGAGAGAGAGAGAGTGTGTGTGTGTGTGTGTGTGTGTGTGTGTGTGTGTGTGTGTGTGAAGCTTGACTACACTCTTAACATATTTCACTGCATGGGACTGGGGCTGACATCTCCCATGCCCTGGGATCCTTTAGGAGCAGATTTAGAGTGATTTTCAGTGCAATTATACCTGCCAGCTTTGACTGGTAGAGTTGCCCTCTTCTCGGCTCATGTCTTCATACTGGAGAGCAGCTCCAGTAATGCTGAGGAGGCTGGTGGTCCTGGGGCCCAGGACCAACAGCCAAATATACCAGAGAAGCAGCCTCCCCTCCCAGTGACTGGCTGCAGTAGCCCACAGTCAGGGTCCTGCATGGTGCCCAGCACAGGAAGCCATTCACAGCCATTGGAAGGTGATAATTAGCTCCTGCACTGAGTGTCAGACACCGCTGCACCCTGTCCTTGTAATCTGCGAGGGTGTGTGAGTGTGTGGACGGTGGGTTCGGTGGCATAATTCGAGAGGCCACAATGGGTGATTAGTGACCTCTGCACCTCTAAATAGCCTCTACTCATGTGCTATGAGCTGGTAAATGTAATTTTTGAAGCTAAATTGGTAAATTAGATCAAATGGATGGTGCTTTGAAAATCAATATCTTGCTGTAATATATATATTTTTTAAATTACATTTTCATGAGTATTCCAAAGCTTATGATTGCTTCAATCAAACAGCATATTTGTGCAGTCACTGCACATGCTGTGTGTGCATGTCTTTTTGCGTGTATGGGTACATGTGTGTCATTTTCCTGACCCGGACCCCTGTGACCTTTGTCTGTATCCCTGTCTGGGGCCAGACTGCAGTGTCTTGAGAGCCATAGATCAGATTAGCCATAAAAAAAACCTGCCTCGTTCCCACTCTGCTCCACACACTAGGAGCTAATGAGAGATGCACCATCAGCTGCACAATGAAGCCACTCGCCACCTCCGGGCAGAGTAGCCCGGGTAATAAAGAGGGGAGGGGTGTTGAGGACAATTTGATCCCTTACAAGAAGTATATTACCACTTCAGCTGCCGTGTCCGTGCGGGGTCCATTTTACCCTGTATCAAGGTAGATGGTGAAACGCACAGGCTCATTTTCCAGGTGAGAAGAGGCTCTGCACAGAGACTTGAGCACTTCTCGCTAATTTCACAGATATTTCACAGTAGCTCAGAAGAACATTTTTGTGTTGCAGTGGTGTTTCAGGAGATTAGGTGGAAAGAGTCTTTGCCGGGCTGCAGAGAAGCTTTATTCACCGTCTGAAGGGGGAAAATGAGACGAGGCCGAGGCGAGACAGGGAGAGGCATATAAAACAAAGGTGTTGTATTGGTGAGTGAGCTAATGAGAGCCAGCCTGGACTGTGGAGGGCAAGCACACACAGACACACAGACACACAGACAGACACACACACTCACACCTTCGTTGATGAAGTGGAAAACTTTGGATGTAGGGTGAACAAGTTCAAGGCCAAAGTGTCACGCTCAACACTGTGCACAGAGAGAGAGTTAATTTGTGTGTTTACTATATACATGTTTATTGTCAGGTGACCGCAGTTCTGTTGTTGCTATGGCACACAAAATCAGCTTGAAGGACCTTTAAAAATAGTCGTTTTAAAGTGGTAATGTGTAAGATATGGCCAAAATGTTAGTGTACAACATTCATATAACAACGAACATTATGAACAGAATGTGAAGATGTTACAGTGTTGACGTTATGCATGCTAACCCAATAGCCCCGGCCTGTCCTGTCTTGTAATAGTACTTGTACCTATAGAGGCGATAGTTACTGTAGCATCCAGTCTGCCCTTTGTTCAGCTGCAGCACACACTGCTCCAAACGGTCTACTGGTCGCAGAGAGGATGAGACTAAGGTGAAGGGCATTTTATTCATTTCTGCAACTTTAAATTTAGTCCAACAATCTATCAAAGCGTACTCCTAATGTACAGCCCGCAGTTTGTGGCACAGTAAACACGAAAAATGCTAACATAATCTCTGACCGACTCTTAGAGTTTCCAAACATTGCACATTGCACCTTTATTCAGATAAATATTTAAACCTGATCTAATTCAGTAAAACTCTCAAATGTTAGACTATATTTTAGATGTATTCTTTACTTAACCAAGATACATTGGGCTGTGTGACATATTTTGTTAAATGACAAAAAAGGGTTGCATTTTTTTGTTATATTTCAAAATTTGAAACTTTGGTTGTATTGGAACACATATTGTAAATGTTCTATTGATATTCAGCCCTAGTTGTGAGAGCCGTTAGTAGCGTTGTATTAATGAAGTGCACCAATGTCTTAGTCGTGTTCAAAATGTTTGTGTTCTGTTGTTGTGGTTTGATACGGTCACAAATCAACCACTCCACACACCCGACACCTATCTCCTTCGCACACAAACACACACACACACACACACACATTGTGTTAGTGATGGGTGCTCCTCTGGTCGGTGCACTGCATGTTGCTGACTCTCAAAAAGCACCCCTGCCCAGATAAATAATAGAGTCAAAGAGCCTTTCTCCTGTCGCTCCACGCCATCAACTCCAAACACCAAAGTTGACGACTCAGCTGTAAGGTGTCCATTATCTGATGTGGACACAGGAGTCGAGCAGGCCAGTCCAGTGGGGGCCCAACGTGTTAAAGCGTCCCCCAACAGTCCCTCTGACAGCTCACCTCTTCCGGTGCCCTTTACAGTCACAGTAAAAGCGTAGCAAAGACAGCAGGCGCCCATATATATTAATATCTGGCTCTGCTCAATGCCATGTTTATCTGTCAAGGTCGTGATTAGGATGAACGGAGCTCAGGTATTCTACTGAACCCCTCTGCACACACACACACACACACATAGAGGCTGTCCCGTCCATTAGTTAGGTACCAACACACACTCTGTCACTTTCCTGAGTTGTTCATGCAGTCAACAAAACCATTCAACAGCAGAGTGTGTGATTCCTCTGCTCTCCGTCACTATTTATTCTAATATCTTCTGGCATTATAGCGGTAGCTAACAATGAGTCCTGATAAATTAAAGGTTCTATTGTTCGACTGCCACGGCTGTCCTTGATCAGGATGCCAATTACGGAGGGTAATTTTCCTACTCTCCCATTTTCTTCCATATGTTTCTAACAAAAGGAGATTTCTGCAGAGTGGATCAAGTTGACACATGGTGACAGATTCTTTTTTAAATCATTTTTCCCAATAATACTTCAATGTTATGATGGCACTTTAAGCAGTTTTTTTAAAACCTACCCTTCGTGTTGTGTTCTTTCTTTAGGGGCAAAGTACAAAATACTGCTTCTTTGACTCAATTGAAGATGTCAACCAAGAATCTTTAACGTGAATAGAATAGTTTTGACTCCCCTTATGAGAAATGACAGATGAGGACACAGTCTATCTTTATTTGTATAGATGTAGTCAGACAAGTATGCCTCTTCCTAACTAGTGCACGTCTGGAAGTAAGTAAATAAAACTAACATGCTCAGAGGCAGGTGAAGGGAGGGGAAACTGCTTTTTTATTCATAAACAATATATGAGGTGCTTTTTGCAAGTCAAATCCTTAAAGATTTACTGCCGGCTCCGCTCTCAGTGCTTTTTAAAGAGCAAAGATGGCATGCAAAGGAAATGGTGAGGAAGCCAAGGGTGGAGTTGGAAAACATAAAATGAAGCACTAAATAATTGTTGATGCATAGTATTTCACCGGGAGATTGCAAACTGTCTTCTGTGTTGTCTTTTTTTGAGAACAGCCATATCCTCCACAACCTCTTCTCTGGGCGTTCCTCATATCTGTGTAGGCACAGCGGGCCAGCATGGTATGAGTGTTATCTTCCAAAGTGAGAGTGACCAGTAATTAAGGTCCTCACATTCCCACTGCATGTTATTCTTCTTAACAATCTCCAGGGTAAGATGCTTTTTGACTGCTTGTTGTGCAGTGACCTGTGCACATCAAGCTTTTCTCTGCTCATTGGGTTGTCTTCTTTCCACACTAATGGCCATAGGGGGGCTGAGTCCGGGCTTCACCTGACCACTGCTCACAAAGCTGGGTCTCTGGAACCGACAGGCGGAACAGAAATCACATTAACTCAGCCCAAACCAAAAGAAAAACCCACATACTGTTGCACATACATTCTGAATAAAAAACAGGAGAATCTCACTGTTTGCTCCCTTCATCAGCAGCATGTGTCACTTCGCCTCATTGTTGTTTACTGGTGTTTCATGGCCGTCTGCCACCCACACCTTCCAGAGGGCGGTCGACAGGCCAGACCTTGCGAGGACACTACTGGGCTGAAGATGTTAAACGCCCTGTGGGTGATGGCAGCGCCTGGCCTTTTTTAGACGGCGAATAACAATTATGTGATAATAAATATAAGGATATTCATTCACAGGATTAGCTGCCAATTACTGTTTAGCTTCTCTTATTCAGTTTGTTTTTTCAAACAGGTCAAATGATCTGATGGCTGTTTCCATGTGTGTAAAGAATCTAGGCCGCTGCGGTCTGGCACGTCCTGCCTGTAGGCTTCAATGGAGGGAATGGAACGTGAATTAAAGCTAAATGGGTTATCATAGCATTCATCTACCGGCAAGATTTTTTTTTTCTTTAAAGATTGTGGTTGAGTTTTTTAAGGTGAGTCTCAGTGTCTCTCATCTTTCATCTGCGTGTGCAGTTCTGTGTCCAGAAGGCTTCTAGACTCATTTCTTTTCTACCCTTTACATTGCACCTCATCATAAACTCCCCCCACCTTGACAATGCTGTGGAGAATAAATCGACCATATTTCAGCACTGATGCTCCCTGCCAATTCCCAGTCCTTGAGAAGGGAGGGCCGGAGCCCTGGCAGTTTGTTGTTCTTATTTAATGCGCTCCTACTTCCATGTCATATTTTCTGTCTTTAATTGATGCCCATGCCTGTGTTGTTGCCCCGTGCACCATTGAGAGGATGCTTTCTCCAAACAGGCCCTTATCTTGCTCTAATAGGCCTGGCACTCCTCTGAGGCCTTCAGCTGTGTCAAGCCACTGCTGCCTCGCTGCGCCTCCGGTTTGAACTGTTGCCGTGTTGCCCATTAGTTCTCTCTCCAGGCCTCACTATTCCCCGTGCTCATCCCTCTGCCACCCCTTCACCCCCCCAGCCCCATAGCCTTCCCAGCCCTATCCTTCACCTCTGCCTGCTCTGCTCCCTGCTCCCCGCTCCCCAATGTTTCATCAGCTATAATATGAGCATGCTTTTACAGTAAACATTTTTCTTCTCATTTTTTTCCTCTGCAGTTCCTCTCTGCAGGTCTGGTCCCGTCTTGGTAATTTGTGTGTTTTGGAGGTACTTTAGGCCATGTGCCACCCATCACATCCTGTCCCCTACAGGGGGCCTTCCTGATAAAGCCAGTGTGTAGGTTGCATGATTGCATTCTGCATTTAGATGACATGGGATTTTTCTTTATATGATTTTTTTTCCTGTGTGTGCGTGCATGCGTGTGTCCTGTGTATGCAAGTGATTGCCTCCGCTTGTGCACATCAGACAGAAAATGTAAAGTACTGGACTTGTAGGCCATCTTTAAATCCGAGCCTCTGCACGCATTGATAGATCGGCAAAGCAGTTTGTTCTACCAAATTTAACAATGATATATCATTATCACAACTTTGGGGGAAATCTATAAAATCAATGGGCCTGCCGGCGGAGCAGGATTAGTATTACTAACATGCTGAGAGAGTGTTAAAGTGCCCTAGTATGGATCCCAGTTGTGGCTTGGATCAATGGCATTTGCGGACACTAAGCTCAATAACAAGCCATCCAAGAACTGGTTAGAAGAAGAAAGAAATAGATGTGAAAAGCAAATTTGCTGGTAGAGAAGCTAATATCCTGTGCACGCCTGGCTGAACATGAGCTGTGTAGCTGCTGGCGGGTGAAGTGGGAGTAGATGGCAGGAGAGGAATAGATTCCTCTGCTGAAATGATACAGATACAAATCTAGCTGTCATTATTGATATTCTTCCATCATTGATATTGGCATACAGGGATGAAGAATGTAAAATACATTGATCTCAAAGGGTGGGAAAAATGTATTGAGTGACACAATTTGATTTAGATATTGAGTGTTTGCAAAGACACAACTGATGCTGAGGAGGTTATTGAGAGAACTGTGTACCTAAGATCTTTCTTCCTTTTGAGATAGTGATTCTCCTTCAGATAAGAACAATCATTGACATCCCTGTTTTTACAGGGCAGAGTGAGATGTAAAGCTCTGTTTGCATAGTTTCTGCACGATAGGACAGCAAAAGGTGAGGTGAGACGTAATTGGATCTGTAAAAGTTAAATTTCCTGTTCGGTTTCTCAAGTCTTGAAAAGATGAGAGAGTGTTGTTTTTAAAGGATGGAGATGTCTGGCCACAAGGACGGTTTTATTTCATGAAAGCAACGGCAGGCCCATTGAAAATACACCCTTTCCTCAACAGTGAACAAAGGGGAGACAACATCTCCAGTTAGTACTCACTTGACTGAGTAGTGCACTACTACACAGAACAAAGCAACAGACTACACTTCACATGTGCTTTGGCTTTTTGAATGAAACTTCAAACTAAAACATGTAGGTTAGATATAAGTGTCCTCGAAAAAGTGTATTGATTGTGAAGATATATGTGTAATATTCACTCATCATTCATTGCCACCAGTACAGTTTGATGCAGTCCGAAACAACAGCTCTGCCATAAAATCTATCTTACCGAAGCCCATAACATTCAGTTTTAGGTGACATGGTTGAAACTGTGTAAATTCAATGATTAAAGGTAGTGTTGGTGTGGACTGCAGAAACACATAACTACACTGACTACAATGCAGTCCACTATAGAGCTTGCACACTCTTTAGACATCCTTTTCTTTATAATACATGCGTAACCAAAGAGTGAGCCAATTCAGATGAAATCAAGCAAACTATTTCAAAACCTAAATCAAAAATTAATACATCTGACTATAATGCAGTCCACTACCACACACACACACACACACACACGGGTAAAATAAGTTTTGAACACGTCACCATTTTTCTCAGTAAATATATTTCTAAAGGTGCTATTGACATGCAATTTTCACCAGATATAAACCCAATGGTAACAACCAAAGTAATCCATACATACAAAGAAAACCAAACAAATAAGTTCCGAAATTAAGTTATGTGTAATAAAATGGAATGACACAGGGAAAAAGTATTGAACACATGAAGAAAGGGAGGTGCAAAAAGGCATGGAAAGCCAAGACACCAGCTGAAATCCATCAGTAATTAGAAAGCAATCCTGCCCCTTGTCAGTGCAAATTAATATCAGCTGGTTCAGTCCCAACTGATGGCCTATAAAAAGGTGTCTCATTACCAAGGTGTCACACAAGAAACATCCCATGATGGGTAAAAGCAAAGAGCTCTCTCAAGACCTTCGATACCTTATTGTTGCAAAACATACTGATGGCATTGGTTACAGAAGGATTTCTAAACTTCTGAATGTTCCAGTGAGCACTGTTGGGGCCGGAATCCGGAAGTGGAAGAACATCATTTCACCATAAACTGGCCACGACCAGGTGCTCCTCACAAGATTTCTGACAGAGGAGTGAAAAGAATTATCAGAAGAGTTTTCCAAGAGCCAAGGACCACTTGTGGAGAGCTTCAGAAAGAAGCTCTCCACAATTAGCAGGTACAATTGTTTCAAAGAAAACAATGAGTAATGCACTCAACCGCCGTGGCCTGTATACACGCTCACCTCGCAAGACTCCATTGCTGAAGAAAAAGCATGTTGAAGCTCGTTTAAAGTTTGCTGGACAACATTTAGACAAGCCTGGGAAATACTGGGAGAATATAGTCTGGTCAGATGAGACCAGAATTGAACTCTTTGGATGCCATAATACACACCATGTTTGGATGTCAAATGGCACTGCACATCACCCCAAAAACACCATACCAACAGTGAAGTTTGGAGGTGGGAACATCATGGTGTGGGGCTGTTTTTCAGCATACGGCACTGGCAAACTTCATATAATTGAAGGAAGGATGAATGGAAAAATGTACAGAGACATTCTTGATTAAAGATCTGCTGCTATCTACCAGGATGGTGAAGATGAAACGAGGGTGGACATTTCAGCAAGACAATGATCCCAAACACACAGCCAAGGAAACTCTCAATTGGTTTCAGAGAAATAAAATAAAGCTGCTAGAATGGCCCAGCCAATCACCTGACTTGAATCCAATAGAAAATCTATGGAAAGAACTAAAGATCAGAGTTCATAGAAGAGGCCCACGGAACCTTCAAGATTTGAAGACTGTTTGTGTGGAAGAATGGGCCAAAATCACACCTGAGCAGTGCATGCGACTAGTGTCTCCATACAGGAGGCGTCTTGAAGCTGTCATTACCAACAAAGACTTTTGTACCAAGTGTTAAATAAATTTCACTAAACGTGTTCAATACTTTTTCCCTGTGTCATTCCATTTTATTACACATAACTTAATTTCTGAATTTATTTGTTTGGTTTTCTTTGTATGTATGGATTACTTGGGTTGTTACCGACATCTGGTGAAATGTCATGTCAATAGCACCTTTAGAAATATATTTACTGAGAAAAATGGTGACTTGTTCAATACTTATTTTACCCGCTGTATATATATATTTTTTTTTCCCAGTGTGTGCGTACTGGAGAATAGTTTATGAAGAATATTTATGCTTTATATATTATATATATATATATATATATATATATATATATATATACTAAAATAATGCATAAATATTCTTATACTCCATACAAAGATGGAATAATTGTCAATAATGTTGAGAAGATTATGCTATTAAGGTGTAGATCACATTATATTGGGAATTTATTTGTACAGCTTATAATGGAAACTAAAATCTATAACATGATGATTTCATATTCAGATGCCCAATTCTTGGGTCAATTAATGCTCAAGGTTCATGATAGTGAAAATTAACTTACAAATTGCCATTAGAGCAATTTCGGGGTCGCATTGTTTTCAGTAAACCTATTCCACATGTGTTTACTTAAAGACATGTGACTGAAAACATTACCACACAAACTATAGTTCTTATTTGCAGGTAGATTACATTTTCTTCATCTGCCAAGACACTCTGAGAGATAAATGGGACATGTTCTTTCTGCCAGTGAATCTGATTGCTTATGTGCAGTTGCTCTGTGATTGTACATCCAATAGTGGCTGGCTCTGGCTCCAGAAGTAGCTGTTGGCAAGCAGGGGAAAGGTAGCAAGCCAACTGTGGTCAAACAACATCACTTCCCTAAGAACACAAGTGGGCCATCTATACAAAGGGCTGACGGTAACAGCGAGACAACAACCCAACTTATTGGTTTGGAGGAAAATACAAAGGAGAGAATGATAGATTGAGCCGAAGGGGGGGAAGAGGAAAGATTGTTCTTCAAGGCACAAAATAACGCCAGGTACAGAAGGGAAGGGACGAGGTAGAAGGCAGATGAGGTATTGTGCCAGGAGGGGGTGGGTGAAAAAAAACAAAAAACGAAATGGAAAGAACTGATGAGAGCTTGGACTACTTTAATGGGGCCAGTTTGTTTTTACCTCTGTTTTGACAGAGATGAGAGAGTGACGGAGAGAGATGCGAACAGGGCGTAATTAAACAGCCTAATGAGTTTGTGGCTCTTTTGAAGACTGTTTTTAAATGGAGCGCTGGTTTTTGTGGTGAAAAATCTTCTCTTTCAGAGATGTCAAAGAAGTTTCTGACAGAGCAGTTATCACAGCATGTCAAATTGCTCCAGCTCAAGAAATGATTTGGATTTTTTTTTTCTTTTCACAGAGTGCTGCGAAACAAAAGCCCCCCCTCTCTCTAATTTGCCTTGGCAGGGTCCCTCTGGGTGGGGGGTCCGCATGGACAGAGAGGGCTTTGCCAGAGGATTATAGGATGAGAGGGGGCTGAGATGAGTGTGCGTGAGTGTGTGTGTTTGTTGGAGGTGTGTACATCTGCGTGTGATGGGCACGGGGGTGTGGTGTGACGTTTGGGCAGGCGGGGGCTGCGAGCAATTTTTCCCAAAACGCTGCAATTGTCCCCAAGATTGAACAGCGCAGAGCGGTAACGCTCATTTTCCAGTCTATTCATTATCTCCTCTGTATTTACTTATCTTTGTCTCACAAGAAGAAAAAAATCTGTGTTAAAAGGGGCCCTTTCATGTGGAGAGGTTTTTTAACAGAGATTTATGCTCTGACATTGTTGAGTTAAACTAAACTGTAGTTATGTTATGAAAGCAGTATGAATAGCAAATTAGTACTTTCTGCTTTTCAGTGGTATTATAAACCGTATTAGATCCCTGATTTCTCCAAATTACATTTCCCTGCAGTCTGGTATAATGCCTGCTTTTGGATAAAAAATTCCCAATTTTGTTGTGTCAAATTAGCTCAAAGAAAATGACACCATTATTCTGGGACAGAAATAATTATATAGTGTTTTTACAACCTGTGCCATAGGAGTTTATGATTGTATTCCTCTTTGAAAATAAATCCCCTCATAAATGATTCATTCTTGGTGAGAGATCATCTGACAAGGAATAATAAACCAGTACTAGCCGAGTCGTATTTACATTCAAATAAATGCAGACAAAGGAAGTTCATATGAAAAGATATTTCTTCTGTGTTTGCAACACAATAAAACATAGTTGTCATTGTCCCTCTCAATGACTGTCAGAGCTGATTTACAGGTTTGTTTTTCTTGCATCTAAGAGTTTGACACAACATCACTGTCGAGGTATTTATTTATTATTTTTCTTTTTTCTTTGTCTCTTCACTATACATGTAGATACCAATGTCTGTTTCTGATCAGGAAACTGCTCATTCTGTGCTCCTGCTTAAGTGTTAACGGCAGTGGCTCAGTGCTAGTTTCACAGCTTGGGAACATCTTGCCAAATGATGTAACAAAAGCAAATCATTAATTACAACTAATTTGTACAATTCTAAAACTTCCGTCTGAGCTTTCACACACTTTAGCCATCATTTCCTTAACAATACATGCACAACCAAAGAGGGAGCCAGTTCAGATTAAATCCATTCATTCATTTTCCGTAAATGAGTAAGTAACTGCAGCATTACGGCAAACTACAAATTTAAAAGTCATTCAACATTATCATCATGTAAATTAATCAAATCTATAAATCTTTTATCTGTTTGACATTATGAAACCCCAAACAGGGCAGTTTATAATGTATTAATTCAAAACAAACATGACCTCTTTGGACTGAATGTGTGTACAAATACAGTACATCTGATTGATTATTTCCTGAACTGTCATGCGGTGACACAGTTCTCCTGGAAATAAGCTCCAATGTCAAACGATGTTACAGTATTGGCCTTTAAAGTAACACTGCGGATACAGTAAAGTCTGTGATAGAAATAACTTGAAGAAACATCTCCTTAGGGCACACCTACTGCTTTCACCCAGCTCTCCAAGAGAAAAAAGTCTTATAAAGAAAAATCTCAAACAAATACTTTTTTTTTCTTCCTTCCAACTTAATTACTGATATTCCTCTGTTATGTGCCTGATTTGAGGGAGATAATAAGGTGGGATATTAAAGTGGGCCTCAAGGGGGCTCAGAGTCTGGTGGATCAGGAGCACGAAGACGAGGGGAGACACCATCTTTTCAAATTATTCTGGGGGGCCAGTGCTCCCAAGCAGCTTATGCAGCTAAGGCTTGGTAATTAAATTATAATTTAACCTGCTGAGGGTGGAGTGGCAGGACTGGGCCGGGCTGGGGGTGGTGTGGCACTGACAGGATTTACACTTAATGAAATAATAAAGCAACACCAGCAAGGTAGCTGGCGGTGAAGAAACAGACTCGACCGCCACTTGGCTCTCTGTTTATCCTCTCTTCAGCTTTGGTGGAAGGTTCAAAGCTAACGAGTGGCTCTCTTTCTCCTTCTCCATTTTATTTTTTTGGTTATGTTCTGTTTTTGAGTGCAAGATAGTTCAGTGTGTACTACACTACATTTCAGTCAATAAACTCACTTTTTATATTTTTGTTGTTTATTTATATACAATGGTGTGTAATGCTTGGATATTGTAAGATGTATGCAGTATTCTGCTGTTTATATAAAGTTGTTAATCTTAAATCCTACCTATTAACATGTCTGTATATAGACACAAAAAACAACAACAGATTACATACTTGCTTCTTAGGTTTTTGCTGATGGCTGTATTTTGCGATATTTACTCTGCTTCATTTTGCTAAGGGGTTATGATTCTTGTAGTGCATGCTAATTCTCTGTTGATTAATTAAAGTCCCTCTGTGGGGAACCTTAAAGTGCCTGTAATTAACTCTCGAACAGAACCCACAAAAATCGCTGACTCTCAAACATAAATATTGCAGAAAGCAGTAAGTCATGTTGAGAACAGCTTTGGTCCCAAATAAATTTATGTTGGCTGGCTGGTATCATGCTAATCCTCCTAATATGACATGTTTTCTTTAATTTTCCTTACTGCCCACTCTTCTGGTACTTTTATACCAGGAGAATTCAGCTATACAACTAGATTTGATATATATGTCAGTGAAGTTTACTATCCCAGCATCCTGATAGCCACTAAATTAAGATTATATACCGACATATACTCAACATCAGTCAATCAGTGTGATGTGTTTATGTAAAGTACAGCCTAAATCCATAGTCTTTTACATAAAACATAGGAAGAAGCAAAAAAAAAAAGGGATTGAAATGGGGGAAAAGTGAATGAGAGTGAAACGGCAGAAAGATTTAAAGGGCGATGAGAGCAATATGGAATCCACCACATCTGTTTTGTGTCACTGCATCTTTTTCTTCTCCTTCCCTTCTCTCCTCTTCCGTTTCTGCAGCTGTTAAGATGGATGCCTCGCAGTGGAGGGAACAACCGTGCAGTGTTCCTATAGCCCTGCATTGCCGCAAGCTCATTACAGCCCTCCCCTCCAAAATCACTCCCGCCCTCGCCATTCAGCCCGAGCCCAAATCTGCCCCCCACCCCCACCCCCCACCCCACAGCCTCAGCCCCCGATCCAGCCCCAGCCAGCATGACAGACAGGCCCAGTTAACAGTCCCTGTAAGCGGCGAAAGAAAGCCGAGCAGAGAGGTAAAATGACTGGACCGCAAATGACAGGTGTAGTTAAAATAGTGAGGCGCAGAAAGGCTTGAGGACAGAGAGCCGGGGCGGCACTGTAATAAGCAGGATGAAGGAGCTCAAGCATTGCCCAAGTTTTTCCTCTCTCTTCCACTAACATCCTTCCTCAGGCAAACAAAGGGAAAATAAGAGAAAGTTAACTTTTTCCTTGAGACACTTCCTCTCTTCATTCAATTTCTCCCATTTCAGTCTTGCACTGCTTCTTTTAAGGACGTTAATGAGGCATTATTGACTTAATGCAGGATCTTTCTGTAATGTAGGAGTTTAATAACGTGCTGTGTGACAGGGCTGCTTGAATTGTAAATAGGCAAGGGGAGGCCACCTTTTTTTTTGGTCCCCTTCGGACTCATTTAGATGGACACAGGAGGGATTTGCCTCCACTGCTGATCTGCATCTATTTTCTATGCCTTTTCATCCATTTTCTCTTTGCTTTTTTTTTATCACCACCTTTCAATCAAATCCCACCCAACCTCATGTTTAAAATAATCCTTTTTTGCAGCATCTCCCTGCTGGGCAGGGGGAGATGGGGGGATACAGTACTGTTGTTGGACAAGGGAAAGGCATTGCTTATTAATCATTTGAACAACCCATGTAACTCAGAATTGGTTTCTAATCAACCATAATTGTTTAAAATAAATGTGTGTGTGTGTATATATATATATATATATATACACACACACACATTTATCAAATTGCAAAAGTCGTAAAGAAACAATCATAAAAGACATCTTGGCTTTGTCCTTCGCTAACAGACTTCATGTCTGATCCACACAGACCTGCATAAACACTCGTGCCAGAAGGGGTCGTCGTTTGCTTTCTTCTTTTTAGCAAGTCGATGAGCTCCTGCTGTGGCTGAACAGTCCCATTCCGGAGTGGCAGACTCTGTTGAAGTTCCTGTAGGTGTAGTCCATGCCTGACTCTGTATGCCAGGTATAATGTTCACCATGTTCACCCTTGTTGTTTAGTATGTTCTAACATTTTCTAATTAGCACTGAACACAAAATACAGTTGAAGCTGATGGGGAAGTTAAATGACAAATAAAAATCTGTTTGAGCCGCTAAACAAAAAAAATAAAAATCAAGGGATCATAAAAATTATTAAAATTCATCCTGGGGGAAACATAAATGGAGGTGCCAAATGTAATGGCAGTCCATCCAGTAGCGGTCAAGACCATAAATGTCAGCCTCATGGTTGATTTAGAGGAAAATTCAGGATATCACCATACAAAATGTACCCAACACACAATAGATTCAAGTCGGCATATATTACTCCTGATACCATCTCACTCCTCAGACACTCACAAAAGCTCACACAGTAATAATTATGGTCATTACTTTTGCCTGAATTTGAAAGATTTCGTAATTAACTTTGTGTTATTTTCCCTCTAAGTCTGGTCTCTCTCTGATCAAATTTCCATTACAGTTTAAAACTATTGAGTTCTCCTCCTTCTCCTCCTCCTCCTTGCCCTCCCTAACTCTGATTCCACTGCCTATCTGATTGGTATTAACGGGATTATCAATGCTGCTGCCATAATTAGAAGCAACGCACCACAATTACTGATATAGATCAGAGAGATTAAACTACATTATGTGGAGCTTACCTCCAGGCAATAAATCTAATGCGTGTTGATCATATGGATTTTGTTGGTATCTCCATGTCAGTATTTATAAAACACTCTGCCACTATTTCCACAAGACTCATTGTAGTTGATAAGTGTTGGCTCTCAACCCAGTTAAGCCTGGCAGATCCTGTACAAGCTAGTGAATGAGTCCTGAAAGCTGACTCCAAGTTGAGGTGATGCCAGAGTCTTTAGCACAGTGAAATATTTGGAGTGTTTGATGATGCATTTCATCTTTATTGGGCCGAGGGGGGTGATGGAAGAGATGGGAGAAAAGGTGTTGTTATTGTTTGACGTCAACTCCCAATGTCAAAGCCAGGCGGCAACCTCTGGGTCTGAAAAGTGAAGCCAATGTGGAAGAACCCTAAACCTCCATTGTTTCTAATGGCCATCAGGGGGCAACTCCTAGGATTGCAAAAAAGAGTCAGATTATGTACAAGTTGTTGAGGAAATTACCGTATTTGTCACTTGATTTATTACTTCAGTAAACATTCTAAACATGAGTTTATGGTCTAAATTGCTAGTTTCAAGTGTTCTTCATTACATCATGACTTTCGTTTAGTTAATTATGATCCTATTTAGAGTCAAATAGACGATAAAGCAGGTGAGTTTATGGCAAGGCCACCTTGTGATTGACAGGTTTGTCAGGTCTGGGAGTTGACTGCGTTTTGTCTTACAGCCTTAACCCTTTCATAATGTGTTTTTGGGTGATTAAAGTTAATTGTAACTTTTTGGTGCTCTAAAGATGTCTTATTTAGTTGGTTGTACTTAGCTTCCCTCTTCTCATGTCACTTAATGTTGCAAAAAAAACCAAGATGGTGACAGACAAAAACCAAGTGCCAAACTCAAGACTTAAAAACATCAGTCCACAATCCAATGGGTGACATCAAGGTGTTTACGTCGTCTTCTTTTAGACAGTTTATATACAAAGCACATCATATAAACCATTCTACAGCTCAGCCCGCTGAGCAAAAACACAATATTTTATCCTTCAACATGCTAGCCTGTGTTACGTGTGTCTCCGGACTGTTTTAACCTGAATCACTGTGAGGCCTCCTGTTGAGGGAGCTTCCTGTCTATAGACTCCGTTTCACTGACATATACAGCAAGTAAAGATTATGGCCATCTGGGGGAGCTAAATCTATCAGGTCCCTGTACAGAGGAGGAACATCTGTCTTTATCAGCGGTGGTTAACACGGTACAGGAAACCCAGCACATGTAATTCATGCAATATTTAGATGAGAGGGTCAGAGTGCTCCTGTGGGGATGGAGGCGCTCTCTGTAGCACAGACTGCATGATTGACTTGGGCCTGGTCTGTGGAGAGCGGCGCCGGCTCTGATCTCTGTAAAGGACAAGGCAGCACATAGGAATGTCATGTTAGAACTCCCCATCTGCTGATGATGTGCCTCTGACTGATATAGCAATAACAGTTTAGAGGCTAAATAATAGATACTCTGATAGGTCAGTGATGTTTAGCTAAGGATCTGCTGTACTTAAGACTGAGTTCTGTAGTACACATTTTAGACACTTGTAATTTAATTTGATCCTTAAATGTGATGCTACTCTATACTTCTACCTCTCTACGTTTAAGTGGGAAATATTGCCCTTTTTATCCCCACTTCATTTAGTAAAGTTTAACTCAAAATATATGACCCATTTATAAAATATGAAACGGTTCTTTGGAATAGTCTACCAAACAGTTTCTAAAGCAGGTCAATTTAGCTTCAAATCAACCAGCTACAACAATAAAATGTTGCTTATGTGTTAATGCTTCAGGTATTTTTATTAGACATATGATAATGCGATTCACATGTAGCATACAGGGGCCATTCTGAGAGTAGAGTTATATATAGAGCTACATATTATTCTAGTAGTCTGCCAAAACCTCTGAGGGCCTCTGAGAAGAGAAAAGCAATGTGAGTGGTTATGAGCAACACCAATGAATGATAACAATAGACAAAAGATACCATATATTCTATGTGATGTATTGGTAAAACTTGGGTAGATTTCCAAGCTGTGGCACAAACTTTGAATCGTAGGTAATCATTATTTCAGACCTGTGGAAATATAGAAGCTGTTTCATAGTTGATGCAAGTCTGAAGGAACCAGGTGTGTTTGATGTAAAGGTTTGGATTTTGTTGGAGCAGATTCCTCCCTGCCTGTCTTATATCATGCGGACTGAATGAATAATATAACTATGACTAAAACATTGCAGAAACACGTGTACAACATGTAAAAAAAAAAGTAGCACATTTCAAAAGTCTTTCCCAGAGACTTGGTGTTATTTTGCTTTTCCTAGTTTCCAGTAGTATGTGCAGCTGTTGTTGAGGAGAACAATGCAGCTCTTATTTCTTTATTCCTATGGTTGCTCACACGCCACCTCCTCTGCCATATTAAACACTCAGTCAGTGTTCACTCAGTATTTCTTGGCAACGGACCTGTCTTTTCTTAGGGGTGTCACGCTGTAGCGTTGCTCCTACATTGCTCAAATCAAAGCCAAACAGAAGCAGAGAGAGAGCGAGTGAAGGAGGCTGAACAGACCCAAAGTCCTCCCATTCTCCCACCCACACACATTCCCATGCACAAATACACAAATAAACATTCACAAAAGCACACAAAAAGGCGCTCAAATCATAAAGCTGCAACATGAGGGTCACCTGCCTCTCTAGCTGTCTGTCCACCTCTCTGTCACTTTTTTAAGAGATAGTACATACATCAAATATGTACTCAAATGGCCTCTGAATACCTTTTAAAGCGCTATACAAATAAAATGTATCATTATTATTATAATACACACTAATAAGTGAGTCTTTAGTTTCTGGTACTTCAGTACTGGTATTGTTTAATAAAATGTCTTTGAGTAACAATGTGATTGCTACATGTGAGAAATCTTTGGATGCAAGATGTTTAATAAACGGAGTCCCATCATCTGAACTGAAAGCTACATGACAAAGGAGCAGACCTTTGTCTTGACTCATTTCTTTTAGTGCACAGTATAGACTTATAGCCTTTTTTCCCAGGAGGTATGGGAGCTATACTCTAACAAGCTGATAAGCAGACAAAATGTCCACGCTTATTGGAACAGTTATTCTTTTAACTGTTCCAATAAGCTCCCACTGGGGAGAGAATCTCCATCCCATTAAACCAATCATCCACTCACGGATACACAGTGATGATACTTGTATAATAACGTAAAACAAAAAGAACATTCTTATTCACTAGCTGGGCTGAACTTTTTCTTTTTCTTTTTTTTTCTCGCTAAGTGATCTGCCATTGTGCGACAACAGCTCCATCCAAAATGTAACATTATTTAGAAATGAAGCCAATAACCTGTTAAGATATATGAAACTCATTTGTGAAATGTTTGAGAAATTGCTGCCAGGGGGTTGTGGATTAATGCGGTCTCAGTGCCACTGCTGAAGATTCAGAAAGGGGAGGTAAATATTTCAAATAAGAATCATATCACCATGAAACCATTTGCAAACTTAAAGGGCACACACACACACACACACACACACACACACACACACACACACACACACACACACACACACACACACACACACACACACACACACACACACACACACACACACACACACTATCTCCCAGGCTTTGAAATGACATGATATAAAAATTCCGTCCTTCGTGCTCTGCAGCTGATATTTCATCCTTGTTGTTTTATTAAAGATTTAAACAAGTTTACATCTCCAACAAATACAAATTAGCCAATTTCTCTGACACCCACTCTGATCTAATGGGAAAGATATGAAGAGAAGGGGAGAGAAGGATGGAAGGAGAAACTGAGATTATGATGGCATATTATATTTCTCTATGTGAATTTAATACATTTAAGGAAAACATAATTTTAAGTTAACAGTGTGGGTGGGGGGGGGGGGGCGCTTCATTCTGTTGAATATGTATATGTCACAATAAAATCATATGGGAATTCAGTGTGCTATAAAAATGTGCAAAAATAACTTCCTGCCATTAGTATTGAGCAGCTGCATATAAGCATCTCCTTAAGCATTGTTTGTCTCAGTGTAATGTGTCCATGTTGGTATTAATGCATGTGCAGTCTGAATGAATAGGAGACTTCTAGCAGCCTCACCTACAACCATCTTATTCTTTTCCTGTAACTCTGTCGATCGACTGCTTATGCCGTTGCTTTATCTTCCCCATTTACCACATTTAATTTCTCTGTCTCGTTCTGTCGTCGGCTCTTATGTCTCCGCATCCTCCAAGTCCATCGATTATCTCCGTGGCTGAGGTTCTTGCTCTCATCTGAAGCGTTGGGTATCTATCCTTGGCTCTCTGACCCGGGCCAACCCCCCACCCCACCCCACCCCACCCAGTGGCTCCTTCCGAACTTTGATGGCAGCATCCATATCCATGTCACCGGTCTGACACTGTCCGTCCTGCATCAATGAACATTTGGGGAAGGCAGATTTTTTCGAGGCTGAATAATTTATAGTGCTTGATTAGAAACTCTATCCTGAGTGGAGGATCTGGTTGCTTGTATGTTTGTCTTGGATCTTTACAATAAAACATGACCCGGTCTGATTAGAAAGTCCGATGCCGCAGAGCTTGTTGGGTGCGTGTATGCGTGTGTGATTGTGTGTGTGAGAAACAGTGAGAGAGACAAGACAATTGGATATAAGGTTTAGTTTCATTCTGAATGGGGCCTTTGGAAGAGCAGACATAGAAAAGAAAAACTCTATTTAGACTTAACATTTTCATTAGACCTTCCTGTGTGTTCCTAACACAGAGAAACACACACTCACAGAAAACTGTCTGTTGTTGGTGTGCTTTATACAACATCTTTGTTGTCACGCTGCTCACTGAGACATCTTAGCCTTAATTATAGCTACAGTGAATGTCAGACTGTAGAGGAGCAGTTTTGTAGGATTTAATGAATCAGTCATACGGACTATTATTTCTTCAATTATAACATTTGCTCAACGATTGTGACATTTATCACAAAACATTCAAGTAATACAAGCCTATCCGATTTAATTTATATATGAACTTCAGATCCACAGTTGGAATCACGTCTGTTATAAATCGGTTCTGGTTGCTGCTGAATGTGTACTTGAGTCTTTTATAGTTGAATAGTCTTTTTCTTTAGTTTATGTCAACAGTTTATTCCAACAACTTACTAAAGTTGTTCTTATCGCAGCACACTTACTCACCAGCGACAAAAAAAAAACATTGCACTGACGGGGAAAATAAAACTTTAAGCCATTATCTTTATTTTAAATGTCCCTCTGTACCAACAATCTTGTTTAACTTATTTCTCTTATGATCTGGACCCATCTGAAAAGCATACTAAACTTTAACTTTAAAAAGTGATACATCCTTCCAACCCCAGCACATCAGTTTTACAAATTGCAGAGGAATATTCTGCATGTTCAAAAATCTAAACCCTTCCAGTTGATGGAGGCAGATATGAGGCAAGCGTCTGGCAGGCACTGTTGTCCTTCACTTGGGGTGGGCTTCTCTTTGTGTTTCAGAGGGACAGAAGAGAGAGAGAGAGCGCATCATGAACTTCTCATCATACAGTAGCAAAGAGAGTGTGTGTGTGTGTGTGTGTGTGTGTGTGTGTGTGTGTGTGTGTGTGTGTGTGTGTGTGTGTGTGTGTGTGTGTGTGTGTGTGTGTGTGTGTGTGTGTGTGTGTGTGTGTGTGTGTGTGTGTGTGTGTGTGTGTGTGTGTGTGTGTGGGGTGTTATGTTCATTAGCACAGTCAAAATGCCTGGAGGCATAAGCAGAGGAGGAGTGAGGGAAGGAGAGCGGGGGGAGGGAGGGAGGGAAAGGGGAGGGGGTGGCTTGTATGGAAATTGACCAGTGTGCTGTAACTGTTCATCTGGTGTAGGCCTTTGAAGTGAGCTGTTCAACACTGCAGCCGCCCTTGTTCTTGATAATTGCCTAAATGATCTCCGTGGAGCGCGGGGTTGTGTTACAACTGAACTAATCCAGGGGCAACCCGCTGATTTGACAGAGAGCTCTTCGCTATGTCAGTCCCCCCACCCCCACCCAAACAACAGCCTATCTTCCATTCTGTTTCGTCTGTTTATTAGACTAACACAGCGGGGGTGTCATGGTAGTGATGTGGGTTCTGGAGCCGAGGGGGTGGGGGTTCTGTTTGTTGTAGGGATGATGCCCTCTGTGCTCCCCAAGCTTAGCCACACGCTTAACCCGCGCTCCTTGACATCATACCCTCCGCTCGCCCCCATTGATATGCAAATGAGCAGCGGCCCCGTTTGCAAATGAGGGAGGAATAATTAGTCAGGAGCACTTAGCAACAACAACAATAATACACGCGTCTGATCCGGGCTGAGCTGCTCTCTCTTTGTCATTTGAGCTGCTGCTGGCAATCAGACAAGCCCCCCCCCCCCCCCCCACCCATCCACCCACCCCCCACATCCACCCCCTTTCCCTCCATCGCAGCACCAGAGACACTGGTGGGTGGTGGGGCATCCACAACAAGTACAGTGTTTGGCCTTTTGGAGCCTCACCAGGGTTTAGGAAGCCAGTGGAGCATGGAGGCCAAGCAGAGCCCTAGGCCAAGAGCACCGAGTACAGAGCACCGCCTGGGTTGGAGACCTCTCTGGTTTGCAGGGAGGTCAGAGCAGAGAGCGAACCAGAGAGGAAGTAATGTGGATACCCTGAGACCTGAGCTTTACAGGTCCTGGAGGAAGAAAGAGCACCGTCACACGCATGTCCATGAAAAAGAGCAAGGCTTAAGTGGAAAAACGAAAGTTCAGTTCAATTTTCAGTGAGGAAAGTACCATGTTAATGCGTGTCGGTGTGTGTGTGGGTTTGTGTCAGAATGAATGAGAGGAACACGAGTAAGTAACAGAGAGAAAGTTGATAGAAAACAAAATGGCCGATGAGAGAAAAAAAATAAACAGCATCCATTTCGGGGAAATTTGACTCAGTACCTTGACTGGGAAAAATAGATTATTATGTCCAATTTACATGCAGCACCGGTGCTTCAAAGAGACGGGTGTCATGTTAGTGCTCCGGTGCCAGGCGTAATGAAGAGCCCCCCTCCCACCGTCCCCGGACAGGCCCAGTGGCAGGGTATCAGGTAGACTAAGGTCCCATATAAAAGCGGCCCCTATGAATTATAAATCATAGGCCACTGGAGCCACAGCCTGTGGGATACAGAGGGGGTAAGAGGGACCATATTCCCGGAACAAAGGACAGCGATGGGAGGGGGGTAAGGTGGAGAGGTGGTGCGTTAGTGTCATCTAAGAAGAGTTAAAGAAGGACAGAGAATTTGATGGCATTTGTCATTGTCGTCTAAAATAAGTTACATCCCTGCGGTAATAATATAACATTTTCAAACTTACTTCAAGGAGTCCACGTGTGTATTTATTCTTTCTTAATTAACCTACTCATTTCTTACTGGAGAAATGATTTCCACATGTGTATTGTACCTCATGTGGAAGCCATAGGATGGGCTTAGATTTCAGAATATTTTCTCCGCCATTTTGTGTATTGGCGCGCGCACACACACACACACACACACACACACACACACACACACACACACACACACACACACACACACACACACACACACACACACACACACAACACACACACACACGTGAATAAGCAAGAGTGCATGTGTTCTGCTTTTCGCTTGTGTTCATGTAAAAAGATTTCTGAACCAGCTGGAGTTTTCTGGTCCTCCCCAGTGGTCAGCGGGTTGTAGGCCTGGTTCAGTCAGAGGTGATTGAATAGAAATATTGTTTTTTTTTCTTCTTTTTTGGGGGGGGGGCATGCTGATGAAAGGTTGATTGATATGGTGTCAGGCGCTCTGTGATGGATTAAATTGTGTGTGCAGACATGGCCCTGGCCAGTCATGGCTGTTGCTGCCTTTTCCGCCAGCCACTGCTGCGGCAGCTTTAAGAAAATTTGATTTTCGCAGCTCAGAAACACACGGCAGCCCCTTTCTCTCCGCTGCCTGACTTCCATTTAGTTTGAGAGTGCACAAGTGATTCTTTATTGGATGAAATCTGCGCCGGATTGGATAAAGTGTTAGAGCGCTGAGCCATCTATCACTATCACCGCCCCAGCTCCAGTTTCATTTTAAAAGAAAAGAATGAAAGCAGAAAAAACAGAAAAGAAGAAAAAGAAAAACAGACAGCCATAGGATGTTGGAGATTTGAAAATTAACTGTGGCAAGGAAAAAAAAAAGATCCATCCTCAAACCACTGAGCCTGTTTCCTCTGTTGGAGGATACCAAGCTTTTCACTGTAGAGATGCCTCCAAGACTCACTAGTCTCTCAAGCTCTCCTTTCTCTCTGCTCTCATAATGTCTGCTGACCAGCTCCAGACTACAAATGTTCACACCCTGCTCCATAGGTCGAGTTTGTCCAACATAGTTGTAGCTTTTTTCTCCCCTTCACACAACGCTGACATCTTGTGATACTAATACAAACACGGACATTTTGTTGTTTTGTTATCAGGCCTTGAGAATAATTTACCATTTGGCAGGCGGGATACATTTGTTAAAACTGGACGAAATGTTATGTTACCGAATGTCAGTTGGAGCTTAAGACTTCTGTGCGACTAGAACTACATGATACTGGACTTAAAGTAGATGCTATGTGACAAAACTGTAACATTGAAGGAGCTGGTTCACTCAGGTCTTTTTTGCAGTGATACCATTTTGAGAGGCTTACCTGGGTTTGCTATGTGGGGGACAATTCACCACCATCCATGCCTGATATGTTTTCTGGTTTGTTTTGTCATATCAGATCTTTTAAAGCAATGCTTTCGTGATACGTATATTGATAGCTTTGGTTTGCGTACAGCTTTAAAAGCTAAGCTAATTTAAAAACATCTAAAGCACAGATGGCATTTTGGATCCATCTATTCACTCCATTTCATAGATTTCTTGCACTTTTTTAGGTGAGTTTTTTTGCATAGGAAGTTTACCTTTGCATAGCTGTGACAGAAATATATATTTTTATCTGGGTGTGACAAACCAGTTAGATGGAAGAGATTGCTTCTGTGCCTGCTGACTTTTGTGGGAAAACAGCGGTGTGACCAAGCCCCTGACCCCACAAACCACCACACCCCCAGTCACCCCAACCTACATAAGTGTAGTCACACTTATCAGCCCCTCCATAGCCCAGCCCATCACGGCTCGGTCTACACCTGTGAATTAGTCAGATACGTTTGTTTGTGCACATCGGCCCATCTCGCTTCCATCCATTTTTAAACACTATCCCTTATATCCCCCTGTCTGTCCATTAGTGCTCTGCTCTATAAAGCAAATGGCCATGAATTTACCTCGGGGCAATGCAGACGAGAGCATCGGAAGGAAGGAAGGAAGGAAGAAAGGGAAAAAAGAGCCGGGGTAAAAAGGCTGCAAAAAACTGTGAAACTCCTATGTGTTTCATTTCATCTTGCATAATTCATTTTGAAATGCATCTTGGATGATGTAAATCTGTTCAGAGGTATCCTATCTTCCAAGCCTTTACCCTTAAATGTCTCTGTGGTTGGAGTTTCCTGAGGCAGTTTGGACCCACCAGCCTTCCCCACCCCCAGCCTTAATAAATCATTACGGAGCAGAGCCGCACTTATCAAGCTGGTCAGAGACCTCTAATGAGCGCAGGGACCACGACTCCGCGCAGCCCCAGAAATATTTTATTAAGAGCACATTTAAACACACACTACTCAGGATGTATGATCATATCAGTGAGCACCTCGTATCAAATCTGCATCACCAATAGCAGGCCCCGAGACCTCAGACTCTAAGACAGTCTGTGAGATCCACACGGTACTTAAGCTGTGATGCAGCTAACTCTTCTTCTAGTCTGACTCGTCCATTGGCCTTGGCTGAGTGCCCTCTGTGGAGCGCTTGGATTATTTCCTGGATCCCGATGGCTCCCATGGGGTCTTATGACCTTTGCTCTTATGCTCTGGTTATGATGGCCCTTCAGAGAAGGGAACATACTTGCAAGTCAGACTCAGGTCGTCTCTCTGAATAATGATCTCAATCTTCCACGTCCATTGTGTGCTTTATGGTTGAAATTGAATAGGCAGAATTATACTATCGACGTTCGTCTTTGATGCGGACATTGACCTAGACACAATTCAGGATTTTACCAAAGTATGAATGTTTTTCTTTTAAATGAATCTCTTGGCCCACTGATTTTATTATTCTTTTGAACTAAATATTATGCCAGTCAAAAAGCTACCTCTTCTCTATTCTCACATTGAATAAATTGATAAAGTAAGATGCTGTACTTTTTGAGTGAAGTGAGCCACAGGTTTAAATAGCTTTTACAACTGTACAAAGAAAAACACTTATTAGCAAGCTTTGTCCGATCAAACGGTTCTGTGGTTGTCTGAACTGTTGCTTGTATTTTGTGAGTGAAGTAACTAGGTTGCACCTTTTTAAAAAATGAATAAATTCATTTTAAACCAATAGATGAGACATTTTGAGGTAAAATGAGAATTAGAAAGATCTTGTGTCACAGGTTAAGGCCAGTCTCTTTAATACAGCCATAGCCTGCTATCATTAAAAAAATGCTGCGACTCTCAGCCATGAATCCACCATTCAAAAATACCGGCCTTGGGATAATGGCAAATACATTGTTAATGCATCATTTTTTAATAAGTTAGAAAATTACTTAGACCACTGTAAGAAGTCAGAATGAGCAAGGACTCACTGACAGTAATAATAAAAGGTAAGAAAGTCTTTCTTTTACGTTCCTTTTAAGTTTCCAACATCCAAGAGTGCAGAAAACTAGTAAGAAAAAAAATCATTACGCTGTTGTTTCATCTGAGTCTTTTCTTCCCCAGCACAGAAACACCAGGCTGATTAAAGATGACTAAAAACTAAAACCGACCAAGCTGCGTGCTTCTTCTCTTTCCTCCCTTCTTCAACTTTTATTTTTAATGGAATATCGGCCCTGAGCTCGTTTACTCGAGAACAGAGGGATATAAATGTTTTAAAATTTAACCAAAAAAGAAAGGGAAGAAAATGGAATGGAAGCAGGAAAGGATAGGTAATATTAGAAAGATCTTAATCTTAATAATTCATAAAGCAGTCCTTCAATCCCCCTTTTCTCTCTGCTCACTGGTGTTTGATGAAGATACAGACTTTCTCTCTGCTTGGCTCCATAGAGGTAAATGTTGTGCGGTGCAGATAGCGCTCCGATAAGGCCACATATGAGACACTTACCAGGGTGGGTGGGAAAAATGGCATTACCCAGGCAGAACATAGGGGGGGACAGCGGAGCAGGACCGGATCAGAAACACGGTTAGAATGGCAGGAAAGGCCCTAAGGAAAACCAGGCAGCAACTCGGACTGCACACTGATTGTACCACCTGGGGTCAAAGGGTCAGTGAAAGGGTGGGACATGGGTGCTTAAAGCCTTGAGAAACTATGTTAGCTTATGTAGAACATCACTAGAAACCCATCGGAAACCAAAACGTCACTTGCTTTATCATTTCACAAGCATGAAGCATTATGTTAGTTGTATTATTTTGGTGTTGTGTAGTTTCCCATATTGGGGAAGACTTATTCAGCACTGCCTTTCTGCACAAGACAGATCTTGCATGATTTTTATATATTTTTTTGTGCACAAATGTTTAAATTTCTGTCCAGAATTCATCGTGAAATGTAAGTGGTTTGTAAAAGTATGGTAGAAAATGGACAGGATGAGAGTGTAGAGGCGAGATGAGATGAGGAGGAAGGAAGAGGGCTTTGCTGCTCTGTGGTGCAGCCCTCTGATCTCCTTTTAAGTTGTGGCCCAGCATGCTCAGCAACACAGCCAGTCAGACCTGCAGCCCCCCAGGGTTCAAGCTCTGCTCAAAGGGTTCTCCTCTCTGAGGCTCCTCTGCCTAACCGCCAGGCCACGGCTCCTTTCCACCTCAGTGATCACACACACTCCCCCGACCAGGACTCGCATGTTGACACTGTGTTTGAGGAAGCGTTCTGTGATAATGCTCCAGTATTGATCAGCTATCTGTGATGTTAGCTGTTGGGAAAGTGACCTGAATTCAATCTGGAATGATTGTTAATACTGGAGAGGTGGCTCAGCCTGTGGTCTGGCATAGTGGGGGTGAGGGGGTTTTCGGGGGTCCCAGGGTTCACCAAAGGTGAGGGGCCCTCCCTCCCATCTGTAGTCCTGGGAGTCAAGTTCAGCCAGAGGGTCCATGGGGGACTGGAGGTCTGGACGCCATGTCCATCTGGATCAATTTGCATACAGAGGCCAGCTGACTGAGACAGCCCGTCCCGGTTAGTGACAGGAGAAGATGGCTGAATGGGACGGTTGATTTGGGAAATGTGATTTTTCTAAGCAGTAGAGGACGGAACTGCTAGCCTTTATATTTGCTTAATGCAATGCAAATTGATTTTCAACATCACCATCACTGCTTATATCTCATTGGTTCATGTTTATTTGACTTCCAGTATGTATGTAATGGAAGTATGTGGTCAATAATTACTTTATTAAAAAAAGAAAAAGAAATGACACTTAAATAAAGTGACAGTGAACTTGTAACTTGTGAACTTAAATAAATGCTTTAAAACAAATTAAAGGCACTTTAAAAATAAGTGAATTTGAATTTAATTTGAACTCTTTTTGCTCTTATGGTGGATGCTGGCAATTGTTTTGTTTGCAGGTCGTTGCCATGCATTCGTGAGCGTGTGTGTTTATGTCATTCATGAGAAGGTGCAGAGGCCAGGCACACTGCCGCCGCTCATATGCATCTCCTTTATTGTCTATTGTGTGTGATCACAGTCCTCTCGCTTCTCCGTGCTAGACTTTTGACCTTTTTTTATTTCGCTGTCCATTTTCAGCTGCCCCGCAACCTAACAGGCATTAGACGACTGAACAGATGTGCAGGGGGGCAGCCACTAAATGCTAATGAGGGCTCCTCAAACACCAAATCCTTTTCATAGACCGCATGACAGAATGAGAAAAAGTACTTAAGGGCATGTTGAGTCCAGTTTTAGTCAAATCATTGATTTATGAAAAAAAAAAGAAAAGATTTATTTGAAAAAAAAGCTCTAATTAGCCAAAACCCAAGAGTCAGTCATAGGCCAAGTGTGTGTGTTTGCGTGTATCTGTCCGTGTCGGTGCGTGCACGTGACTGTGCGCGTGCGTCTCCAACATGCACGTGCGTGTATGTGCGTTGTGGCCGTTCGTGCGTCTGTGCATGTGTGTCCCCAGGCTAGACAAAGCATGCTACTCCTTGGCAGTTCCCCCCTGTCACAGCAGAGGCCTCAGTGTGTGAGCGCGAGTGTGTGATCAATCTCACGTGGACCAGTCATGGTGTCAGGGCAGCAGTGGATCTGACTCTCCCTCTCTCTCTCTCTCTCTCTCTCTCTCTCTCTCTCTCTCTCTCTCTCTCTCTCTCTCTCTCTCTCTCTCTCTCTGTCCCCATCTCTTCTCTCCCTCTCTTCTCCCCTCGTCTCCTGTTTCTCTTCCTCTTTCTCTTCTCAATCCATCCTTTTTCTTTGACTGTGGGACAGTAGGGAGTGCCGGGTCAGGAGCAAGCCTAATGTAGAGCGCCCATCTTTTTGGAGAATAATTAATGCATGCCAATCTGGAGGGCTGATCCCGCCGCCGGACTGCTCCAAACAGGTACCTGTGCCTTTCCTTTTCTGTGCAGCTGACCTGCTCTGTTTCACTTTGTCACCTGAGCTTTGCTGACTGACTGATTTGCTGACCAGCACTCACTCATGCTTTCACGTTTTTCACACTGTTTCCCTCCCTCCCCTCGCCTCTCTCTCCCTCTCTCCCTCTCTCTCTCTCTCTCTCTCTCACTCTCTCTCTCTCCCCCCTCTCCCTCTCTCTCTCTTACACACACACAAAACACACACACACACCATGCGGTACTCACGTGCACGCCCATCACTGAGTAACTTTTAACAGTGTTTGGTGGAGTGAGAATAGATCTGTTTCCCTCTTGATCTACATCGTATGGGTTTAAAGGTTTACAGGTGTAGACTTAGAGAGACACGTTTTATGCTCTGAGGTGGCAAATGTCATGTTTTTCAAGTTGAAGTGGGTTGTCTTTACTGCTCTGGGCTGTACTAGGTGCTTCTACACCTCTGATCGCCTCTGATCGACTTTCTCAAAGGTTACAGCTTTTTTCTTTTCTGTGATTTTTGTGTATTTGATGTGTTATTCCTCGCTGAGATAAAAAACAAAATATGAGGCAAACCTTGATGATTCTGAAGCGTCTAAAGCTGTTTCCTTTGCATCATTGTTACTTTTAACGCTGAAGTGTTAACTGAAATGTTGCATGTTTTATTCAAAATAATAAATCCCAAAAAAAGAATAAATAAATGGGAAGATTTTCATTATAGTTTCTCAAAGGCAGTAATTACTAAAGCACAACATTTGCAACAAATACTATTTCCCACAAAATATTTCCCACATTTCTAACTCATGTCTAGCTTTTTTACAACATGAATACATTGGGAATATAAACATCATGGTGAATCAGTTACTTCAATAAAGACAGACCTGACTGTTTGCTGTACAAATATTTGTTTTATTCTGTTTATATAATCATTTAAAAGGCGTTTATCACATTCATACTTGGATTTCCAGATCGACTTTCAGAGTCCTGTAGGCATGAAGGCAAGCAGCTACTTTACAGATTTGAAGGAAGAGGAAAAGGAGTTCCCTGTAAATGTCACTTTCATTTTTAGATGAGATATTTTTACAACGGGTCAGCACAAGAATCCATGGTATGTGCAGCTCTGGAGCTTTGAAAAGCGGTTCTTTTGGACATGAAGGCCTATCAAAAATCTCAACCTTTTTCTGCTCAGGTGCCCTCCTGACAAATGTGTTTATACTGTCATGGTGTTGTATTGTAATATAACTTAAAATACGTCAGTATTCCACTTATTAGATGAGGTTAGTTGACCCATTTAGAAGTTGTTTTAAACTTAATTTACACGCACATACACACCAGTGCAAAAGGTTAATGGCTGACAAATTAACCCCTGCAGCATTATCTTACAAATGGCCTGCAGCATATGATAACCTATAATCAATATCACCAATTATGTGTCAGACAGAGGCTATTGGCCGTGACCTGGCTCTCATGAAGAGACCTTCTGAGGAAACAGGATCTCTTCCACTATGCAGATGCAGGATCTCTCCCATTCTGATGTCATTACAGACACCTGGGACCACCTATCACCCGCTGACTGCATCTCCTCATCTCATTCTGTTGCTTCATCACCTTCTGCTCTTCTTCTTCATCTTCATCTTCATCTCATCTGCACCTTCATCCTCTCTTTCTTTTCATTCATGTTCTTGTTTCTCTCTCTCTTCTTTTTTAAAGACAATCTTGTCTGTCTAAAATGTAAAGTTTTGAAAATGATTTCTAAAGTTCGGATGTCCTTTCAGTAAACAGTAATGCTTTAATCTCACACATATGTCCACATGTTAAGACAATCAATCTTAAACATCTATGAGCAACATTGTTTCATTAGTTCAAATATTTAAGTTATAAAGCTTAGATAATATCCATTTTTCCCCCCAATTATTGCAGTGACTTGTGTTTATTATGTTTTATCATAAATACTTACATACTTAAATAAATTGATTCAGTGATGAAAGTTGAAGAAACCGCTTGTTTGTTTCTTCTCTGAAATAACAGGATTTTGGATATTTATGTACAAATCATCACAGGAATCAGTTGCAAAAAACTGACCTGCCAGTTGCATTTGAAACAAAATCATGTGATTGTGTTCATTCCTGAAAGCAGTAGCACTTTGCACATAATGACCGTGAACAGGCCATCTCACAACACAAAGTGTTAAATGCAATTACATAATTAATTTGGCAAGGAAAAAAAAATATATATACACATAAACAAGTATAAACTGTAACTGTTACCAAATGTTTTTCAAATAGGTTTCCATTAACTGCAGACTCTTTGCTATACATCCTATACAACATAATGCATGGCCCACAGGCTTTTAATTAAGTTGACTTACTTCAAAATTTCAACCAGTGTTGGTCAACACTGCAATGTTGCAGCTTGTGCATTTTTTTTTCAAATTAAATTAAAAGCAGTCGTGTAAATAAGAACAACGTAATCTTTGACAAAAGCTTTTGATTGCTTGAAGTTACTAAAACGTTTTTTTTTTAATTAGGGCCCTCAGCACCTCCGATAGGACAGTGTAACTTTTCAGTTTTGATAAAGAAAAGTCGTTGATTCCTATTGTTTACATAATTTAAATGGCATCTAAAAAAAAAAGGGAAATTTCAACTGAGGCACATGAGCCATTCATCTATATTTATGAAATGCGCGACAAGGCTGCCCTTTTGTAAAACAACGTGATTCGAGGTTTCTGCTTTGAGGTAAAGTTAAAGCCACAAATTTTGATGCTTTTAATTTTATTTTCGGACAGGTGTTTACTGTTGTTAAATTACCGGCAATGGTGAATATTAACAGATCAGTTCCGACTAGAAATCATCAAATGTCTGCGTGGCACCTTCAAATTACCTCACTCATTAATTAAATCCAAACTCAGCGGATCTGATCATTTAGATCACGAGGATGATAAGAAAATAATAATAATAATAATAATAATAATAATAATAATTAGAATTTATTTTATTATTCATATTATTTTTAATTGGACTACTTGGGACCGACAGTGAGCCATCCAGACAGCAGGCTGCCGTCGGTGTCCTCCCGGGTCGGTTGTTGGTCTGCAGAGACCTTGAACTCCACCGGGCCGGTCGGGGCTTCATGCTGGGAGCTGCTGGGAGCATATGCCTTCATGTCGGTGCTGTGACAGCCAGCGCACAGTGCGTGACGCTCACACGGGTCTGTGGTGAGGACGAGTAGCCTACACACTGGTTAGCAAACAAGTATTATTATTTCTATTTGTATACATTTGTGTTTTTTTTTTTTTACATAGATTTGCTTGTTGCGATTGAGCATTTGCTGGTTTCCTCTGATTCATTCAGTCAGTCAGTCAGTCAGTCAGTGGTCTGCATGCATGCCAATGGCTGCAGCAATGTAACGATGAAAAAGAACTCTGTGACATTTATTAAGAAATCATAACCAAAATTGATTAGAAAATATTTCCAGGACATTATTAAATGCTTCATTTTATTTCTTCATTTTTGCAACAAAAAAACCCAACAACAACAACAACAACAACAACAACCTGATTAACATTACAGTCAGCCTGCAGATGGTTTCAGCTGTTGGGGCCTATAAAATATTCAGCCTAGAATAAGGTATAAGTGGTGGGTAGTGCACGAATCAAAACGGGGGATACCTTAGGGTGGGTTTACCCCCCCACCACTACATTCACCCTAACCCTCATCCACTGACCTGCTCCACATTTAGGCCCATCTTTGCCCTTCATGGATAAGATGGCATAGAGAGGGGGGGGGGCTAATAGCTTACTGTAACCGATATAAATAGAAACACGCAGGTAATTCATTATTTCTTTTTGCTCTTTTCTAAATGTCGTGGTGGTGCTTTCACCGTCTTTCACCGTCCTTTTTTTTTTTTTTTTTTTCTCCAAACGGACTATTTTGTTACACAAATGCTAATTGATTAATGATCAAACATTCTCGCGAGTGGATACATTTACATCCTGCATTGATGTTTCAGGTTTCTATTTTGGATGCACATCAATTTTAGCTATGCAAGACTGTAGGTCCTATATCTCTCTGCGCGATATGTCAGTTCTTGCAGTAACTATGATGTCACGTTAGAAATCCCTTTGGTATTTGAATGACTGATGGTAACTCCTAATAGTGAAGACTAAATAAACATTATTATTTCTTTTTCATGAGAAAAGAAAGGGAGTTGAGACTAAGGCGAGGCATAAATAAATGATGTTTAAAGTTGAAACTTGAAAATAAACCGAGTGAATAAAACGTCTGATGTGGCAGGTCCCAATTATGATTTGCTTGCCAAAAAAAAAATCATACGAGTCAAAATAAGACAGGTAGCTTTAGCTTTAATATCCAGATTAACTGTTTGTGTTCAGATTTTTATAAAATGTTTTTTTAGGGTGACACGACGCCCTCAGAGATCATAAACAGAAGGCCTACCTATACCTTACAACACACGGGACTGGTAAGCCTTTTGCATGATGATGTCAGGTGCCTTTAGTATGGAAAACAGTAAAAAAAAAAATAGTTTCACGTTAAAATAAATTGTAATTGTTTCGTTTATTTATACAGTATAATGCATGGGCATAATTTATTAGGATAATTATACAAAAAAAATAGTAGTATTTATTTTCCTAATTTTGGGCTGTAGGTTGACAAAATAAAATGCAGGCCCACCGTGTTGCTCGCGAGGTTGGGCCTAATTGTTGTATTCATGCTAACAAGTGTCCTATTAGAATATAATGAATATTAAATAGACGGAATAAACTTGTCAGATTCAATTGGATCACTCGCCAAATTCCTCAACAGTTGGCCCTGCGAGGCAATTAATGCAAGCTATTACCCCGCGATAAAGCCTAATTAGCCCCGATTAGTTCAAAAGGGGGAGGGGGGTGGGGGGGTGGTAATTGAAAAACAGCCTTCAGAAGAGGAGGCTGTGTGTTGTGGGCACGGGGTCCTTGTAAGCAGCTCTCGGTGGTAAATACCATTCACATTCAAATGAGAGTGACAAAGTTTGGCACAGAAACAAGCACACGTCCGCCTCCCAGTCTGCCTTTAAAAAAAAAAAAAAAAAAAAAAAAAAAAAAGAAAAGAAAAGGGTTCTCCGCCTTTTGTTAACCTGACACGTGCTCAGAGGAGCGTTATTTGGTTAATTCTGGAGCATGGCAGCGGCCCGACAGCTTGGGAAAGAAACCCAGTCCCAAAACACGGAAAAAGGCAATAATTAAAATGATATTCTATGATTTTTTTTGATTTTTTTTTTGCCATTGTCTTTTATCTGACATAAAATTATAATAAAACGCCCACAGACACACACACACACACACACACACACACACACACACACACACACACACACACACACACACACACACACACACACACACGCACACGAGCCAACAAAAGCGCCCCGTTCAAGAATAATCTCATTGAAATAAAAGAGGGGGAGTGTGTGTTAAGAAAGGACTTTAAATGCATTTAATCTACAGTATAGAGAGCACAGCGTTGCACCTGTCTCCCTCTCGCTGGAGATCTGCACCCCTCCTGCTGTCGGCATTGAGGAGTCGCTCTGTTTGTGTGCGTGTGTGTGTGTGTGTGTGTGTGTGTGTGCGTGTGCGCGTGTGTGTGACCGGCCATGCATGTCATATTTTCCGACCGAGACACACACGCAAACGACGCCTTTCCTGCGGCATTTGTCTCTTTTCTTGTGCATTGCAGTGAATATGTGACCTAAATAACCATTTTATTGTCTGTTCCTGCTTTTAAACTTCTCATAAGAATAATCTGTAATTTTGCACGTTTTGTTGTACCTCGCCCCCCTCCCCCTCCCACTCCACGATGTAGTCCTCTTTGATGAGTGTAATATTAACATGATAAGGAGATGTCAATGAAAAGCTCTCTATACCTGACTGAGCAGACGGCTCTGTGATTCTGGGGTCTAATGTAATATTAATGCATGCAGGGCTTGTTTCTTATCGGGAAAAGATCTCTCCAAAATTGTCCTCCACAGGGACCCACTTAGAGTGAAGCACACATAATAGAAATGATCACTCTTTTTTAGCTTGCATCTGAGAGATATCACTTCACTTCCTACATAAAGTGACAGAATTTAAAAAGCCTTGTTCTTCTAGGCCTAGCATATATTTTTGGGCTATTGCAAGCATATTTTCTAAATCATTTTACAAGCTAATTTTCAGCTTCTATTAAACAGCAATGTAGGATGAAAAAACAAAGCCTATCTTGCCTTAATGAAAAAAATAAATCAAAACTAATAAATTAATTCAATCAAATTTGAAACGTTCATCTATAATGGAAAACATTATAGAAGAATATGTAATGGGGGGAAAACAAGCAATGACAAATAAATCAGCCATTGAAATCATTTTAATTAAACAGATCCGAAACCACAACTATTTAACACACTAGGCTTTTACTTTTGTTGCTATGATTAATTTGAAATTAATTTGATATTTTTGTGTCGATAGCAGATCCTTTTGCATTGCCCAATATTAATATTTGTTTTATTCACACACACACACACACACACACACACACACACACACACACACACACACACACACACACACACACACACACACACACACACACACACACACATATATATTTATACAAGGAGAAATATCTCCAAATAATCAGAAAATTCAGAATTTGTTAATCTAAATTTTGACTTCAAATCATTTCCTTTTCAGACCAGTTAAGATGTAATTAAACGAATAATGTTGTCAGTTGGAGGTATTGATTGACGGATTGCGAAGGTGTAAGTAAAATGGAGCGTTGATGCGACTGCTCTGGGCTCTGCCCTGTGAACACAGAGGACCCGAGGATAATGAGGCATAATGCTGCCCGAGACGGGGCCTCCTGCCGAATAAATCCCAAATTATACCCCAAACCAAGTGAACATTCTCCTGGGGGCCACAAGGTCAAGTGCACGACCCCTGACCCCAGAGAGTCTGGGTCTGGAGAGGAGGTGAATCAGGAGACTGAACATGGCTGCTGCTGATGGCGCGGACCTGCTTGTTGTCTGTCTCTGCAGCCTGCTGTCCTCAACCCTGCTCCTCCCTGCTAGATTTTAGCCAACACTCCATCTATTATTTAGCAGACTTATTAAAAGTTATTTCAGAGCCATCGGGTCCTGCCAGATGACCTGAGAAACGGGGCCTCTTGAGTGGCCAGACAGACTGGAAAATCCAAATGGACACAGTGGAACTGCTAAAACAAACAGAAAACACGGCCTGCATTATTAAGAGGTGCATTCGCTATAGGAGAAATAAGAGCTCTTCAATATTTCACAAGCACAATTTCAAATATAGATGAATGTTTAATTAAAGCCAACTTTTGCAGTATATCTAAGAAAAAACTAAATGAAAGCACGGAACAGTAAAAAACATTTTACTGAGGTACTGAAATAAATAAGAAAAGTACTGTCGCAAATAAACTTCATTCAGCGTATTATATAACCAAAAATGGTTTGTGATAAAAAAAAAATCATATGAACAATCTTTATTCTAAAACTCCACCAGATTTAACCTAAATAAAGCAGAAAGCAACCATTATACTGGAAATGTGAACGATAGTAATGCTAAAAAATAAAGTTTCAAGCTTTACATTATTTTTAAATATTAAAATATGATTTATTTTCAAAGCATCTTTAAATATATTTTATCTGTGAGTATCTAAATACTACAACAATAAACCAGAAAATCTAAGAGAAGATGATTTCATTTATTATTTGATTTGTTTAATTATTATTTTAATTTCACAATCAATAAAAGCAGCACTCAATTCAAATGGATCGATGGATTGACTTATCTTAAGGAAACCGACTTAACTTATGTCTGGACACAGGTTTGCCTCGGTCTGTGCATAGTTTTGAATATTCATATCTTTGTTGAAGAAGCGTGACATAACCTTTTCCCCCTTAATGTGATGTGTGCACATGCACTTCCCAGCTGTGTCTAGAGAGGGCGGGGCTATTATGTGGAGTTGGGTTTGGGGGGGTGGAGGGGTGAACGACGTATAGAGCAGGAGCTGGCCGAGGCGGAAAGGTCAGGGGAGGCAGGAGACAGGCGGGCCGGCCGACTGCTAAAGCTTTGAACCTAACAGATGGTGAAGGTTAGGTGACGTCCCCTCGCCTGGCCTTTCCCCAGTAATTGAGGATAATTTGAGCACCAAAGAGAGCAGGCCTGTCCACTGTCAGGCCCAGAGAGGAGAGACGAGGTTAATATGAAAATGATTTTGCATTACGGCCAGCTTTGTGAGGCTGGCCGCAATCCTAATCCTGGCCTGAGGCAGCGGGAATGAAGAAGTGTCACCCTGGGTCCAGGCCGCCACGCCACGCACATGAATACATCTCCAACCCATGGCCCTGTGCCCCCCATTAACCAGCACTCTGCCAGGACCGATTACACACTCCCACTCAGGAGCCAGGAAGGCTTTGGGGGCATTTTAGGGAGGCTTGGGAGTGAACTGACATCACCCTTTATCCAATAAGAACAAAAGAGGTGCAGGAAGGCCGTGTGATATCAACGGGGGTTTTTCACCTCTCCACACAGCTACTGTAGATGAGCACATCACTCCCTCTTTGCAACTAAACTCGGGTCAAGATCAATTTGTTGAAGTTCTTAAAATCTTCTTACTATATTTTTGCTTTAGAGAAAAAAACTCTCACTGATGTTAGCCATTTGGATCATTTATTTTTTCTTATGCTGCATTACATTTTTGGAGAAAGACTAAATTTGTAACACAACTAGATTGACTGGACTTCCCCTCCGCACGGGCCTGTCGAGTTGGAACAGTGGGACCAATTCTATCCACAAAGTTGCCTCTTTGGTGGGATGAAGTCATTTACAACTATTGATCTAATAGTCAAACTGGGCATGTTAACCTGAGAAGCCTTGGAGGAAGTTTCTGGGAAAATGGAGGTGCCCCAGGGACCCTCTCATAAGCTCAAGCAAGACACAATCGACAGAGATGTAATTTAAAATGTGAGCAGTGGCCTGGGCCCTCTTAGAAGTCAGAATGGTGCTGCTGTCCTGCCAGAGCTTCCTGAATCTGTTCTTATTGTAAAAGTTTCATAGCAAAAACAATGGCAGCTTTTGCTGGCTTGAAATATCTGATTAATTAAAAAAAGTATTTAAATGTGTAGTCAATGAATTAAAATGATGAGGGAAATGTCACTGTTTATACAGTAGATTAATTAAGATTAGCATTTTGAAGAGAACTTCTAAGAGGAATGAACATTTGTCTCACAATACATAAAACACACACGCACACACACACACACACACACACACACACACACACACACACACACACACACACACACACACACACACACACACACACACCCTCTCTCCAGGGAAAGCCTTCATACAGGAAGAACCAATGCAATGCAAGAGGGAAAACAGTAAAATCGTTGCTAAATGTATTCATAGCTGTATAATCTTAATTATAAACCAATTTTTCGTTGTCCATTCTGAGACTCATCGCTTTAATTAGTGAACCGTTTGAGATGTAGATGTGTCATACCCAATGAGACTAGTGAAGATTACATTTTTACCCATCATAACTATTAACCCACCACATAAAATGTTATCAAAAACAGTTTGTTTGTCTAACAATCACCATCTTTTTTCTGCCATTCTACTAAGTTACTACTAGCATAAATTTACTCTTCAGTTTTATTTAGTTCAAAGTGCCCAATATTCTATTCACACACTGCTTTAGATACACATTTACGACACGCAGGGCTCTGTATATGTGTGTGTGTGTGAGTGTGTGTGTGTGAGAAATAGCTGCTGTGCTGTGCTGTCGGGCTGGGTGGCCCGTGGGCTCCCCCAGGTGTAGTCCAGATGAAGGGGTCTTTAACCGACCGTCCCTGCTGCTGTGCCCTCTGCTTGTCCGTCTCGTTCCCCAGGAGCGGCAAGCTTTAAACTGGCTCCGCAGCCCGGTGACCTCCTCCTCCTCCAGCATGGCCTGTCTGAGCAGGAGAGGAACCCTCCCAGCCCTGGAGGATAGTCCCTGGCTAACAGTCCCCATCCCTCTCCACCTCTTCCACTGCCTCCCCTGCATGTGAGAGACCCCGTTCAAGTTTCAGCAAACTGGTTCATGTTCAAGTTCGTCAACAGAACGGAGATAAATGATGATTTATTGACTCACACCACAGACTTTTGTCTGAAGAGAATAATGGTCAAAGATGAAGGAGTGCTGGGCAGACAGAGGGGTGCTCATCCTCCCCCCTCTCCAGCCCCTGTGCTTTATGGAGATAGGTCAGTTGTCAGGTCAGTTGTTCCCTCTGAGGAAGAAGGGTGAATGAAAATTGTAAACTGCTTCTCTAAACAATGAGAGAGACAGCTGTTTTATGCAGCTTATAGGCCATTTCCTTTCCACTGTGGAACACAGATGGACGGACACACACACTCGCACAAACGCACGCACATATTAGAGTTATGATTGAATTTCTTTCCACCATATTTCATGATGCAACTCATATTTCAGTAAATCACCCGAAAGAACATTCTTTTCAGGTACTTCAAATCTTATTTGTTTGCTCTCTCACCAGGAGTATATATATATTTTTTTGCTGCTGTTGGAGATGTTATCTTGCATGTGTTTTCTATTTTACATGTGCAAGTTGGAGACCTGGGAAGAACCAGTGGCACAACAGGGCTTTCTGTATTATTGTCTTCTGATTATTTCATTCTTTTTTTTTTTTTGTTGCTCCAATTGGAAAAATAACATTCATCATTCCTTTGACCTATAAGATCATGGCAGAAAGTATGTCTTTGAAAAGTAAAACAAAAAATCCACTTTTAAATAAGATCAATTGTAAACAAACCCAGGGCAACCCTTTGAAAGGCCCCGCCAAGAGATTTACCTTGCCCTGTGGCAAATAATATTTCTTGAACTGGGTTTAAATTTCAAGTGTCTTGGGTTTATAAAAACCTGGAACAAAAGAAAGCCTGTCTCTGAACAGCAAATATTATCTGCAGGTTGGGCAAGATGTCAAGATTGCCTTTTTGTTGTCTCAAATAGGGCGCAGATCTAGTGTCTGGCAAATCCCAGAATAAACCTGAGAATACCTCCCTATTTACTTGAATTTAGGATCACTATAAAACCACATCTGCATGCATAGTTTGAAGTGGACCTTATGTTTATGTTGAATTTTCACAAGCTAAATCCTTTCAAGATTCTTTTTTTATTTAGCCTCTAATAATAGAACGTTCCTGCCCAGCTTCGATTTATTCTTAAAATAAATTGTAGTTTTTTTTTGTTTATATAACATTTTTCTTGTTATAGAAGAATTGTTAAGACCTTTAATGGACTATACGTACTTTGGGGCAGAATATTGTGCATCACTAGAATACCATTTTGAACAGTTTCCACTTACGTTATGCACTATAATTTGATGACTAATTATAGGAAGAAAAAAAGAGATTACGCTGTCTTTCTCTGTAAAAGCCATCTTTCAGGATGATAGCCATAGCAATAACTATTTACTGTTTCTTGGTAATAACAGTACTAGGAAACCAAGTAATGGTTGTTCCCTTGATCAGTCCCATATTGAGCCATGATGAAAGCATATGGGAATTTGTTATAGGGGCCTGGTGTGACATCCATTACTACTTAATATCCTGCAATCTTACCACTCTCCTCTCTCCTTTGCCCCCCCCCCCCCCAAATCCACAACTCTTAGAATATAACGCCCCACCTCAGCGCGCACATTCCCACCTCTTCTTCCTGCCCGCTGCAACACATTTTGTCTTCTGTGTGTTGATGTTATTTAAAACAGAGGACACATCAGAGAGGAATTGCTACGTAATCATAAAAGAAAGCTGCTGCTGCACCTCTGAGTCACTTTTCTTTTAATTGGATGCAGCTTTTAAGTGAACTTCGGTGGCTGGATTGAGGGAGGAACAGTGCTGTCTGTAATTTGGTTTCCTTTGTAGTTAGCCCTTGTCAGAGCTAAATAAACCCGGAGCAGCTCACCGACAGGCCAACCTTTCCCTTGCAAACCGTTGCAACCAAGCAAGGGAGCCTCCTCTGTCATCTGATGTTCCACTCTACTTAAAACAGAGCAAGGGGGGGGTGGAGTGTGGGGTGTGGAAAAAAAAAAAGAAAAGAGAGAAAAGCCACGGCCTCGCTATCATCATTTTATTTTGATTTTTTTTTTTCCCCCATCCCATTCTTTAATCCCTCTGATGAAGTCTGGACAGGCAGAGGCATGCTCTCGCAGACAGCAATTTCACTGCACCATATGAGCCTCACACATCGGATAGCAGGGAGGAGAGAGGGCTCTGCTGGGGGAACAGCCAGGAGACAGGAGGGAGGAAGAAAATGCACGACATGAAATCCAGAATGGACTGCAGTCAGGGCACACTGATACCCCGTGATGTTTTGTCTGCAGCCTTTCGCTTATGCTCCTTTAGCAAAGCGCCCCATCACGCATCCACCGTTATAAAAACGCACTGAATGAAACCTGTCACAAATATCACTCGACCCGTTCTGAAATATCAACACTTATGCAGGCAAACAAATGAGCCAGGTACTCACACAAAAGGAGCCAGGTACCAACACAAAATGGTGGTACGCTGAGCGCTGCTTGGCCCCTCCCTGCGCTGAGGATGCGGTGCCGACACCCTGATCATGTGATTAGAGAGGATGGAAAATAGCTGCGCGTCTACTGTGGTTGCCTTCAGACTTGTTTTATCCCTCCGCCCAGAGGAGATGCCTTTAATGCACCGGAGACGGGCAAGACCGAAGGACAAATAGAGCGACAGCTAATGTTTATTCAGACATAGTTTTGCAAAAATAAATGCACTGCAGCCGTTACATATTTGATTTTGGGACCGAGCATTTGAATTTGTTTTAAGTTCTGTTCATGAATGTATGTGATATCTTTTAGCATTTATGAACAAACCAAAATCACCAGATTTGCATAGCAACAGGCCTTTAAGTGTGATCTAGCAAAAATATATTTGGATGTGCAGATTTTAAGAACTAAAAGAAAGAGATTTATGTCAACGTAGAGGGGACAGCAAGGGGAAAGGGAAATGGGTGGAGGCTAAAATAATTCAATTTGGGTCAATAGACCTTGCCCAGTTACATGCTAGGGGAGATCCATAGCCCTGCTTGTTCCTGGATCTGCTTGCCTTTTTAGCACACTCTGTGCTGACCAAGCAGGTTGCTCCTTAAATCTCACACTTGCTTCCTATATATATATATATACACATAATATATCCATCTCATATCCTGGAGACCTGTTTACTCCCCCCGGTGATATATGTTAAGACCTCAGGAGGGGCGCGCTGCATTCGTTGTTCTCTCAGAGAGGGAGAGAGACTGGAAAGGAGAGGATGTTGATGATGGTGGGCTGAAGGGGGCAGAAGGTTACACTTAAGCTCTGATTGGGTAGTATGTAATTAAGGCTGCATTTGGCAGCTTTCAATTTTAGGTGAGAATTGAAGGGGAATTAGAATGACTGTGTCTATTACTAAACTCACCTGAGAGCTCGGGAGCGTGTATCAGTTCTCCGAAGCCCAGTCCTGTCCTATAGATTACTCCACAATGGGCTGGCTGGGCTAGCTGACATTGAGATGCTGTTTAGGTGGGACAGAATTGGCGTTTCTGTAAGAGGAGAACAAACTACATTTAACTGACTTATTTTTGATGATGATTTGCTGAGTAAATGACTTTTAGAAACAAATAGAGCACAAAGGTTCCGAGCTGTTTGCAAACCAAAACCACTGCCGTGAAACGTTATTCACAGTAAAGCATCAGTATCATTGTGTCCACGCTGGGTTGGACAGTGGCTCCAATGAATCGTTTTAAATGTATTTTAAATGGCAATAATAAGGCCCGCTGAGTGATTGATGCTGTCAGCGAAAACAGCGTATACCTATGCAACCCTGGGCCCAGCAGGTGTAGATCAGCAGCACATTAGACAGACAGGGGGAAATGTGGCACGCATGTGGCGATGTCTGGGAGAAGAGACATACATCAGCTGTCCCTCCGCAGCAGCAGCAGCAGCGATACAGGACGTACTGTAGCTCCTGGGAGTGTGGTAAGAGCTCCGCCTAGGAGGATCTGTATAATGCTCTTCATTTGCTGCAGGGAAAACTGAGACATCCCAGGGTATTGATCCAACTATTGACATCATTTGACGGTTCCTTTCAAGCATATTGTTAGGCTGCCAAGAAAAGTGAGTGAAAGCATATCGGGGTGAACTCTCTGTCATCAGGGAGGCGTGTGTGTAATGTAGCACATGCATATTCAAAGGTGACTCATGTTCAAAAAGAGTTCCATGCCCTGACCCTGAGCAGCTTGGACTCAGATTCCTTTAACCTGAACGAACTAGGAAAGCCTTCAGCTTTTCATTCTATAGTCCTTTTTTCATAATTTGTGCCACCATCTGAAATGTCTTTATATCTTGAATTATCAGCAGTTTGTTTGTTTTTTAAACAATTATTAGAACGTATAGAACGGTATAAAATGAGATTAAATGGTGAAACTGACAATGAATGTGGACCCTTACTCGCTCCTAATGAAAATGCACACTGAACTGAGCAATAAGTTGGTTTCCCTTGCACTGTGAGAGATTGTTGCTGTGTCCAGTCAGCATTTGGGCTGCCGACGCTGCCCTTGACTTTGAGCTGTTCCCAGGCTCTTGAGGGGCTCCGAGGGGACAGCTTTGTGTGACGCAGAGAGAGCAGATGTTCTTCTGCAATTGTTGTGGCCAGTTTGGGATGCCGTCTCCGTCCAGACTTGACCCCTGCCCCTTAGGTTGATTTGCATGCTTCTGCAGTAGGGGTCAAAAAAACACATCTCACATCAGTGAAAGGTTTGGATTCAGGTTGGAGAAAAATCTGTTGTCTGTGAATGATCTCTTTTCTGCTCGGTTCAATGTGTCAGCTGATCAGGTTTTATATATGAGTTTTATCTGGAAATTAGTTTGGAGTGATTTCATTCAATGTAAATTTGTTTGCTGAAGATAGCAAAATTAAGAAAATTTGTTTCAGAAATTGTACGTTTTTTTTGCTGATCAAACATTTGGAATAAATTGTATTTAAGCCGGATTCCTATACAACCTCAGTAAGATTGGGATTTTTTTTCAAAAGTTAGTTTTTTTGTCTCTATTTTCTATAACTATACAACTGATTTATTTGACACAAGACTGTGTTTGTGTGAACAGTTTATGCATGTTTTTTTCATATATACCATGATGGAGTATAAGCAATGGATCCCAGCTGAAGTCTGAATACATTACACTGGTTTTAAATAGTCCACATTTGTGGTGGCACCTCTATGTCTCAAATGGGCGTCCTCTCCGGTGCTTTTCCTTCCTCTCTCCATGCCTGGTACAGTAGTGAGGTGTTGTGAAGCTGCTCCCCACTGGCCACCTTCAGGCCCTCGGGCTTTCTGTGGGGAATGAGCTATTTGCTGACCACTTCAATAAAATTCAATCATAGCAGGTATCATTTGCAATTCTTGTAACTATGTTCAGACTTTATAATGTGACAGGCTCTGTCAAAATCCAGATTATTGGAATAGAAGTTAAACCAAAAATGTCCTCCCATGGATCATATGTTAGGGGGTGTAATGCTGTTACTGAGAGGTGTGCTGAAAGGATGGGAAGACTTTCAGAATATTGATTCCTGTTAAATCAGGAAAGTTAACTTTCCTTGAGTTTATCAAACTAAATGCAGTGTAAAACAATACATGGAAAATGGAGTTTGTCAGTGTGGCTGACAGGATCATGAAGGTATTACTTGGGTAGTTTGATGCTTGAACGAATGAACAGATATTGGAAAAATTATTTATTTTTTGTATTTCTATGTAGCTTTAAGATTTTTAGATTCTATTATTCCACGAGAATTTTTTTTTCACAATGTTTAAGTTAATAAGAATGCTCAAAATGCTAAATCTTGAACAATCACATATGCACTAAAACATTCTAAAGCACCTGAGACTGGACTTTAAAGATTTGTCGGGCTAATATTGATCATTGCTGTGCTGCAAAATAAATGACTTCTATTGCTATATAATTCTAACAAATTAAATTGAATAAACCTTATTAAGCATCCTAACTAGATTCTTATATGAGTCAGTTCTGCGTGCTTATAGGACTAAATCCTGACTGATTCACTAGTTGACTTTTTACAAGATGTTTTGATTGAGTAAAAATGACAAAAAGCAATGGCAGCTTTGTATTGTCCCTCCCCTCACCCACTAGCTGTACGGACTCCGGCTGATTTGACCTCAGACACATTGTTGACTCTTTCAAGGTAATGGGAAGCATCTTATTGTGTTGTCTGAGGTACGGTGATTACTGCTTTCCCTACGAAACTTTTCTCCAGGATCAAAGACTCTCTCATGCATTAATAAAGGGTGTTTTGTGAGAGTCTTATTAGCTGTAATGTGCCTGTCGGGTAATTCATGTCTGATGGCAGCAAGCGTCAGTTGTAGGCGGAAGAATGAAAGAGCACAGACAGTGTTGTATTTCAATATTGCTGCCTTTTATGGGTACCGGGGCTAAATTCATATTGATCTGAATTTGATAATGATTCTATTAGCTCTATTAAATTTGTATATATATCCAAGGGCTCAGTTACACACCGAAACAGAAAAAAGAGCCAAAGAAAACAAATTAGTGTGTGAGGCTGGATTGTGTTGCATGTAATATAAGAGGGGGACCACTGGTGGGGATCATCAGGAACTAACGTCAATGAAGTTAAAAAAGGAGAGAGCAAGAGGCCTTGTTTGTGCATGTGTGAGTGTGTAAATATCCGTCGCTAAATTGCTTCTTGCTGATTGTAATTAATGTAGAATTAATAAATTATTCATACTGTGTGTAAGTGTGTGTTTGTGAATGCAGTGGGTCTGCGTTTATCTGGAAATATCAAACTATATTTTACAATCTTTTAGATTTTTTAATTATCTTCTTTTCTGTCTTCATTTTAGTTTCAAAGTTTTACATACATTGTATGTTGAGTGAAACTGTCCCTCCTTGGACACAGAGGCTGGTCAGCTTACATAGGCCTCTAGGTTACTCGTTATTAGCACCCTGACCAATTATTGGCACCTCACTGACACTGGTCAGCAGGCCTGCCAATACCTCTCTGACTATCATGGCCAGACAGAGGTCATTATCAGAGATCTGGGGCCCCCACGGGGACCTGAGGGACTCCACTATTCACTGGCTCAACAGGCCTATAGCCCAGACAGGTCAGGTCAATGCCAACCCCCCACCCTCACACCCCAACTTCTCTCTGTCTCCCCCCTCTGCCTCTCTCTGTTTCTGTCTCATCATCTTGTTTTTCTCTTACCACGCACTGTAGCGTATATGAAAGAGTTTACTGTCACACCGTGATGTTTTCTTAGTTTCTGGGGATGTTTTCTATCAGTAGATTTACCGCCATGTAGGTTATCAAAACTGAGCACCTTCGAGCTTTGCCTGTGGCCCCTGCAGTTTCAGTTGATACGGAGGAGTCACAACTCAGTCTCAGTGTTTTCATTTCAGTTGGCAGCATGCGGCTGATAAATCTTTGGGAAAACACTCATTTAGACGGTATGCATACGGAAACGTCCCTCGAAAGTAATGGGAATTGTATACTTAGGGGAATTAACACAAGACATTTTACACTGTCTAAGAAAAATATAATTCTTGCATAATTGATTGGCCGCATGATTGCCTAAGTTTACTGTCATTTTTCTGTGGTGAGACAAAGTCTTTCCTCGGGCTGTTTAGCCTAATGGACTTTGTGGATATTTAATTTAGGGCTGTCCAGGAGCAGAGATGGAGCTCCACAACTCTCACTCCTTTTTTCATATAACATGCATGGCTCCCACCACTTAAATGACTCTCATTTAGCATGCAAACCCATGGTCAGAGCCACTCTAATTGCCTGTCATTTTGATAAACTCTATCAACTTATTTAAATTTGTTGTGCGTCACATTCCAATTTGAGGTGCAGGTGAGGAGACTAGAACTATTGGCATCCTATCATATTGTGTTTGATGTGGTGGGTTGAGTATTTGGTTAGATGTGTGTTTCGTCACATGCTTTTGGTTTCAAGCGTCTAACATGAGTGCCCTTTGGTGACATGGTTAGTGGAATAGAGATTTGATATAAAAGGCATAATTAGTTACTAGACATTAGTAAAAGGAGTCATTTTTCTTTGGGACAATGATCTTTTTAATGAAAAACACAACTTTCTCTTCCTATCCTATTATTGATGTCTTGAAACACAGATGGGAAATTAGTTTAAAGCATCAACCGTAAGCTTGGAGCAAACTTGTGGATGTGTGTTCTTTGGGCACTGTAATAACATTCCAAAACGTGTAAAAAAAAAAGCATGTGTTTTTCCAAATGTTATATAATTTGGGGAATGATGATTGTAAAGTAATGTCTGTGTCTGTATGTACGGCCATGAGAGATCTGAATAACAATATCTTCAATGTATCAAGTATCTTTACTATTATATAAACTACTGCATATCTATTATTTTGTTTATCTGTGTATGATATCTATGGAAGTACGGCTTTTTGGATTTGGCACTGAAATAAAAATCAGCTACTAAAGAAGCAACATATATATTTTTGTTTTTGTGCAGCAATGGTTGTTTGAACCTCTTGGGCTTAGTAAATGCTGGCAGGGGGGCTAAAGCAGGTGATAGAGCTGCTACACGTTGTGAACTAACTAGTTTGTATGCGGCGTGGTTTGAATATGTTGGACAGGTTGTTCTAGTAATCCATATGTTTTCTGCACTGGATGAACTCCGGTATTGGTTTGCATGCCCTCTGAAGAGCAGTGGGATTAGAAAGATGGGCAACGGCATGGACAGTCTTTTCCTCTGAGGTATTCATGGTGATCAGTTGAACAGCCCTACATGGAACTGGAAAAAGTGAAAAGATGAAAGTCGCAGAGGACTTGAAACCTTGACCATTTCACACCCAAGCACTTTCCAAGCAGCACTTGAGTCAAAGCATACAGCAGGCCGTTATGATGGCTCAGAACGAGGACGGACAAATAGCCGTGTTCTTCAGCGGGCCCTTTTCACAGCAGGGTGGACAGGGTGAGCAGAAAGTGGCCGAGCCCCCCCCGGTCCCCGCTTCGTTATCCCTCGGTAACCATCCACATCAGCAGACACCTCCGCTCCGGCCTGCTGGGCCCGCCGCTGCACCGGCCACTCGCCCGAGACGAAAAGGCAATGAACTCCAAAACATGCCGTTCATCTTCCAGATGGAGTGATTTACTTATTTAGCATGGGCTCTGTCCCCCCAAGAGCCATGCACCCACACACCAGCGTTCCCCACTCTGCTGAATAAACATTTATATTCTTTAACTTGATGTTGTGATATTATGAAAATAGAAATCAAGCAGTCCAAATAGCATATGGAACATTCTGTGCATAACCGACCGATGGAGAAAATAGAGAAAAATGACACTGGGGGAGTAAGCAAGGAAAAATGAAAATATCTGACTGGACTGGGCGCTCAGAGGGAATTTGAAATCATACTGGGGAGAAATGGGAGTGGGTGTTTCTCCTTTTCCTGCTGAGCTTTACCAAATAGAGGATGGGGCACAGTTATTTTTATTTTGCTTTTTATATCACTTACCATAGAGGACAGTTTTTTTTAGAAGCTGGATTTTACTTTTGTAATTTTCTCATCACTCAGACGCAGCCACCTGTCTCTTCCCAAGATCCCCTTCCTTTGTCTCTTAAATAATAAGCCTACATCCGCATACGAAATGGGGTAAGGAAAATGACCAGGGAGGGAAGGTGTTAGCGAGGGAGGCAAGAGATGAAAAAGGGGGGAGAGAGAGAGAAAGAATAATGAAAAAAAAAACAGCACCCACAATAGAAGACAGGGGGGTGGGGGGAACTAAAAGATGAGAGAGGTGACCTTTTTTTTTCTCCCTGGCTTGCGTTTGGCCATCAGTAAGCAGCCATGTTTGAGAGAGAAGCCATTTTTCTTGCCCCGCTCATTACTGTGTTTTATATTCAGCTGTGTTGGGAGGCGCTGGTCACTGTTCAACCCTGCAGTCATGTCAGGCGTCAGTTGCAGGTTGTGTATTATGTTCCTGTGTGTGTGTGTGTGTGTGTGTGTGTGTGTGTGTGTGTGTGTGTGTGTGTGTGTGTGTGTGTGTGTGTGTGTGTGTGTGTGTGTGTGTGTGTGTGTGTGTGTGTGTGTGTGTGTGTGAGAGGTTGGAGGGAGAGGCTGTGAAGGGGAGCCAGGGGCACACAGGATTAGACAGAGAGACCCCTGGGTTGGAGGCCAGAGCTCAAGTTCATCACTGCAGACAATAGAAAGCTCCTCAGAAAGCAATTGGGCTCTCAGTGAAATTGGCCTCTGCGCCGCAAAACTCTCCTCTCATCCACCGCCATCACAGCTGCACCTCGGCTCTTGTCTGACTTCTCCCAGTCCGGTTGGTGTCCCCATCATGCTCGTCCCGCTACTTTGAATATGACCAAATGCTACGGTGACGTTTGTGGTTGTTTGTGCTGTTTTTTGCGATTTCCGAAAGACAGAGGTGCTGTTTATCGTGGCATGTGCGCGAGGTCAGACTGTGCTCTGAGTACAATACACAGCGACAGTGCAATCACCCTCCCCACACACACACACACACACACACACACACACACACACACACACACACACACACACACACACACACACACACACACACACACACACACACACACACACACACACACACTACCACCACCACCATTCCTCCTCTCTCCTGTCCTTCTCCCTACCCAACCTCCTCCCTCTTTACACCCCTTCACGAGGACATCTGCTCCCCCAGCGTAGCTGCCATTGTGATGCTCCACACTAACAGGGGTTTTAGCCACTGGTGGTGTGAAATTAAACAGCCACCTCGTCCCTTGATGATAAGTGGCGTCCTGTCTTCATGCTGCGGCTATCTCCTGTCACACAGCACAAGGTCAAGCTTTCAAGGGTGAATTAGAGTTCACTATTGTAAAGAAAATAAAAAATAAAAAGAAGGAGAAATATTTGAAACTATCATGTTTGGACCTATTTTGATTTTGTGCAATTTTCTTCTATTGTTGACTGAACCGCCATCTGATACCGTATTGGACATTCATTTTACACTGCATCACCTCTGCCTCGCTGTACCCATGTCCCATTTTATGCCCTGAAAGTGAACATCCACAGGGCTGCCTCATAATGGAAATACAATATTCAGTGTATTTGATGCACAGGTGAATATTCAGTACATGATGATTGCATATTATTCAAAGACCTGCAATCAGAGAGGTACACTTCAAAAAAGAAAGGGAGTCATAGAAGTAATAAAAAGGTTTTTTCTTTCCTAGGCAAATTATCTTTTTGAAATTAATAGTTAATATTTTAGTATTGCTATATATTTTTAATTCACCCTTTGCATTTTTGCAAATATAATGTATCCTTCCACATTCATTTCACTGCGCCGCCTTGATGAGTACTTCAAATGTGAATTAAAGCACTCCATTTTAAGAGGAAAATGAGTAATAATTCAGAGATATTAATAATGCATAATAATGCTATTCATGAAAATTGAAAGTTTAAAAACAGTGGAGAAGAGAGGAGGAAACATGTCTTGGATTGTTTAGTGGTGTATTGTGGTGAAGTCTGGAATAAACTGTATACAAAGTCAGCTATCAGAAAACAGAAGGGCAGGTTTACATGTCATTGGTCAGATGGGTCGGTGAGGTTACGGAGGTCACATGACAGCTGTGTGAAGAAGCCTTCTTTAGCAGTCACACAGTTAGACCACCACTCATTAATATTAATTATCTTCCTTGTTTATTTTTCAAGCCCCTTTCTCTTGTGACTTGTAACATGGTGAGGCTGGCAGGGCACAAAGATGCTGCTGACAGACGGAGGTGTGTGGTGGTGAAAGGGATGGAGGAGGGGGCGGGGGGGTCTAGAGGTGACTCTTTCACTTTCTCTCCCTGTCTCATAAGATATCACTTTCTCCCCCATTCACTTATTCTCTCTCAATTTAAGATGGTTAAGGGAAAGGAAATGAAATTCACTTTCTTTTTTTTTCTTTCAGAGGCTTTTAAAAATAATATTAGAAAGTCTCATGATTATGATAGTATTAAAATGATTGAGGTGGACCGTTAATGCCAATGGAGTAATTTTCCAGTTCTGCTTAAGCCTTAATAGCGGTGATAGAATGGCCTGGCTGGGCCCTGGGCCACATCATTTCCTTTAGCAGGTACCGTAGATGGGCATCCTGTGGCTGAGGACCAAGCTGTTAACGGGCCCAACTGGGGGGCAGACAGCCGGGGACCGAATTAGACTTCTTTGGAATAAAGTGTAGCACAGTGAGCGTCACAGTCAGGGTCATGGGTTTTGTAAATAAGTAACTTTGAATCATTCTTTGTAGATTTTAAATTGAGTAACTGTGTGTTCATTAGCTCTTAGATTTATATTCGTCTGAAGCTGTGGTGAAGGAGAATAAATCTACGTAGTTTGACTGTGTTGTGGAGATATTCATCAGAGGCTAGCTACCTTCATACTGAATGATTTTGCTGGTTGGGTGTGTTTCTGTTGTGTTGGCCTGTTTCTCCTCCTGCTGCAGGAGGGAGGGAAAGCTGATAGTGCTGACAGAGTCCTGGGGGTCCACTCTGCAGTCATGACTCCCGCCTGGCTGGTTGCCCCCATAGGTGCACATTGCGGCAGCCTGTTGACCAGCGTGGCAACTCCAGCTCGCACAGTCACTTCCAGCCTCCCGCCCCTCTCCATGTCTGAGTCCAGGCCGTGTTTTAAACAACCTTTGGCCAGTCCCTCTCTGTATTTATACAGGATCTCAAAGGAGCTACGATCCAATTGTTGAGTGATTCATTATTTAACTTATTTTATCAAAGCACCAACTATAATTAAAAGAAAAGATACAGACTAAAGCATTTTATCTTGTTTTTTAAAGTTGGTTTTGCATTATAATTCTTGTATGTAAAACATAGTTCAATGAATCAGGGACATTTTGGGATGTTGTGTTTTTGACACACAGACTTGCACTTTACTTTTTCTTTATTTATCTTAGACTGCTAGTAATATACCTTATGCGTTCATTACATCTTTTCAAACATTTTCTTCTGAGTAAATATGAAACTGTTCAGCAAAGGGGCAAATGTTTTAGCAGGGATTTATACATGTTTGATAAAATATAGATGTAGGTGTTATCTGTATTTTTTATTATTTCAATATTACAGTATTTTGTTTTAAACTGATCAACTTACTCTAGTGACTAAAACTTGTCTCATTCAGGTAAATAATTATACACTAATTACTCATAAAAAAACTGAAAGGCTCAGAAATATTTTATGATGCAGATCATCCTGATGTTATAAAATTAAAGTGCCTTGTAATTAACATAAATAATTAAATTAAGGGGCTGGAGTAATTGATTACATGCAATAAAATTAGAGTAACCTCATTACAACAATTGCTAAATTATCTTGCACTTTATAAAGTGACACAGTTAAATCAAATGTTAATTACTTTTAAACTGAAATGCATTAATGTAGCATTTTAACCGTGCAATTATAAACAAAACCATTTGAACCATCTTGTGAAACTGTTCCAATCAATGTAAACAGTGAGTTTGATATTATTTTGTACATATTAACTTTTTTACTCAATGTTATTAATGACTAATAGATTTCCATAATAATATATTAATAATGTTTTTAGTTTTCTTTTTTATAAATATATGTTTTTGCCTCTGCAATCTTATTTGTGATTTGTTACACTTTTTATGATTGTATAGCTCACTCTCTCACTTTATTATTCCTTTTCTGACCCTCACCACCACACACACACGCAAACACACACGCAAACACAGAGAGTGCATTTAATGAATGGAAGCCATTTTTGATGAAAAAATGAGTGGCAGTGTGATTTGGGACAGCCAGGAGAAGCCAGCAGTGATGTCATTAAGCAGCACCCTGGATGATAAGGCAATCCCAGTCATTGAATACATAAATACATTAAAATCATCAGCCATGTATTCTTTTCACCTCCCTTCAGACGCCCACTATCCCAAATCCTGACCCCTCATCCCTTCCCCTTACCGCCCCCTCTGCCTCCCCCCAAACACACACATCACAAATAACACCCCTTCGCTGCTGATAGACACCACCGCTGCTCCCTCCTCCCTCGTGTCCACCGGCATATCAGGAAGAAGAAAAAAAAAAAAATGAATGCAGCTTTGCAATAAATAATGCATTTCACTAATACGCATTCAGGTGGAGTCAGTGTTTGGCCCCATCTCGTGCACATCCAGCGAGGAGATAAATGTAGAATCCGAGAAGCGAAGGCTGTCCTCCAGAACTGAAAGCGGTGACGGCTCTGTAATAGGCTAAAACAATGAGCATGAGAGCGAAAGAGTGAGAGAGAGGGAACAGAGGAAGAAGAAGGGGGGGTGTAGAGAGGTAGAGAGTGGCAAGCATATTATAACTCATCCATGTGGATCACCCTAGTAGATTGGGAGCAATCCCTTGTTGAGATTGTCTTCTAAACACTTAGAGAGAAGGAGACAGAACGGAGCAGCCAGCCCATCTCACTGTGCCTGTGTGTGTATTCTCACACTGCCTGCTATCCCAGCCAAGGTAGAGAGACCTCTGACAGACCGCTTGCATGTGTGTGTGTGTGTGTGTGTGTGTGTGTGTGTGTGTGTGTGTGTGTGTGTGTGTGTATATCCCTTTGCTCTTGTGCATGAGTCTGTGTGTGTTTGTGCCATTGCCTATCTTGCGAGCCAGCCAGCTAGTGAGTGTGTGCATGTGGGTTTGAGCGAGAGGGAGGTAGAGAGAGAGAGAGAGAGAGAGAGAGAGGGGAGAGAGAGAGAGAGAGAGAGAAGATGTGTGTGTGTGTGTAAGGAAGAGGGGGTATTATGCACCCTGGATGTTGCCTCGTGCTTTAAACAGCTGCCTACAAGCCCAGGTAGTGCGCGCCGGCTTCTAAATAAGCAGCACATTCACCGTCCCCTTCAGGACAAGAGGCTAGGCTGCAGAGTGTGAAATCAGACTAATACAGTGGCGTAGGGCTGAGCAGGAGCAGGAAGCAGCTCCTGCATGACTTACTTAGACTAGAGGTTTAGAGGACAAGAACCAGCAGAAGAAAAAAAAGGGGGGATTGGACCTGAGAGAGAGAAAGGGGAGGAAAAAAAAGGCAGTAAGGTCAGTAAATCCTTCTTTTTAATTTCTGCTCTGTGGATTCTTTCTTTCAGTCTACAGTACTTTGAGTCCAGTTAGTATGGAAGCCGGCTGTGGCTGCTGTGTTTTTGCTGGAGAAAGTATTGATTCTTTGTAAGTTTGTGGGAAGTGTGCTCTTTTTGATCCTGCCAGGTGAGAGCAGATGGAAACACTGGATGTGGGGGGGCTGGCTTAGAGCGGCCCAACTCTTTACTTTGCGTGTGTGTGTTTGTGAGAGAGAGAGAGAGCGAGATAGAGAGAGAGAGAGAGAGAGTGTGTGTGTGTCTGTGTGAGTGTGTAAAGGTGTATAGGGTTCTTGTGTTTACATAACTATGCATCGGTAAATAGATTTTGTATACTGTGAAGTGTGTACAGCCTTTTTAGAAAGCACGTGTTTTATTTTTTGAATTTCTGAATTTGTACAGTAACAGTCAAGTCAGGTGTCTGTGTGTCTAGCTGTGTGTGTGTGTGTGTGTGTGTGTGTGTGTGTGTGTGTGTGTGTGTGTGTGTGTGTGTGTGTGTGTGTGTGTGTGTGTGTGTGTGTGTGTGTGTGTGTGTGTGTGTGTGTGTGTGCTGAGATGCCGTGCTTTAGAAGAGGGGGTGACTGCGCCCGAGTGGGCCAGAAGGTTTAAAACACTTTTGCGTGGAGAGCGTTAACAGTAGACTGACAGACTGACAGTGTACGCTCCAACCACACCTAACAGCCACTGTGTCATATGGTGACACAGTGCATACAGGTGCAAAAAGAACATGTGGCCATAGTACACACACACACACACACACACACACAACACACACACACACACACACACACACACACACACACACACACACACAAGAAAGTTGTACCCACAACTATGGTACACTTTTGGGTGAAGTCATTCAGATTTTTTTTTTTTTTTTTAGGTTTTAATAAGTTTCTTTTATTATAATATTAAACTTTTATGTAAAAAAAAAAAAAAAAAACAGGATACGAATCTGGCAAAGGATGATTTTATCAAAAAGAAGATTTTGAGCAGGTGCAAAATACTGTGCCTCTATATGGGATTGTTCCAGCATTTAGATGTGTTTAGCCACACGCAAGCACAGGAAAAGTGGAAAAGCCAGGACTACCAAATTGTCAGCAATACTAAAGACATCAACACAAAAATTTCAGCCATCCATCACAGCTGTCGGCTTCTTTCAGTGGCGACAGTGATTTATTCTAGGACTGAAAACCATTTGGACTCTCTCTCTCTTCTCTCTCTCTCTCTCTCTCTCTCTCTCTCTCTCTCTCTCTCTCTCTCTCTCTCTCTCTCTCTCTCTCTCACACACACACACACACACACACACACACACACACACACACACACACACACACACACTCACAAACTAACTCACTTGCTCACTTACTCACTCACACTCCCTAACACACACATAAACCTAAATACCATGAACAGCAACTTCCCCCAGTGTTAATAACTGTTGATTTTTTTTTTTCAGTTGCAATTATTTTGAGTCGACAAGTGTTGATTGGAGAATTATCTGTCCACTCACAGAGCTGACATTACTGTGGGGCAAGGTGTTCAAAATATCAAATAAAGTTTACTCTGGTGAGTTTTGCACCTCTGGAGTTATATTAACTCTTATAGTTTGGCTGTGTTGAATCATAAATAATCTGAATAATCAATGTGTCTACTGACAGACATTTAAAACACCATTTGGGGCCTACTCATAGGAAATACAAATGTATTTTACCCCTATTGATATAAATGGAGTGGAAAAAAAACATCAAAAACATTTCTCACTGTAACACAATTCAACATCAACACCTCTTTAAATCCATTTCAACCAGAAGTAAACTTTTTAACTTTCATAAAGGAAATATTTTATTGAAAGGCTGATGTGAAACTGGCAACTAAGTGTATAAAGGAAGTATATAACTTTTTCATAAAGAACATATGACTTTTCTTGTTGTCATGCCTCAAATTAAAGGTTTATCATACTCAAGTTTATGTAATACATTGTGACAAAAACTACCCATGAGGCCCCTGGCTCCATGATACTTTTCTGCCAGATTTAGAATAATTGTCCCACAAATATAAAAGAGAATTCAATTTCTTATTTATCTTATTGCAGTGAGGCTACCATAACAATTAAAGTTTTAATCAAAATATCATGCATTTTTTAATAACTATTGGAAGTTGTCTTTTTTAGCCTCTGCAATACAGTAAATCATATACACAATGAAGACTGTCACACAGTGATGATCCAGATTCTAATCTCCATAAATCCGACACAGGAAGTAGTGGATATTCTTATAAGCGTATGACTATTTTTGACATATGTATTAGCCATCGTTTTTTTAGCTACTATTGTGCTCATGACACAAGCAGAATAATTGTAGATGCACAAATTAAATCTGATATGTATATTTATGTTGAGCTGAGGAGTGTGTGCTTCCACAATACAGTGTGTGTTCATGGTTGAGGATGAGGAGCACAACAGATGCTTTCCACCACACTCGTGTGCTCCCCTTCTTCATCCACCTCTTATTTCATTTCCTCTCGTTTCTCCACAGCTTCTCTGGTATTTTTTCATATGTCAGATGATAGCTCAGGTCCTACACTGTGCAGGAAGATTTATCAGTCAACACACTGCCCCTAATATCCCCCATCTGCCAACAAGCACACCCAGTTCCCTAAGTCCCATGCTCTAGCCCTAAGCCCTTGCCCAAGCCCTATGACTGCACCTTAAGATTGCTCTGTGAGTGTGCGTGCATGCACGTTTGTTTGTGCGCGTCACGTGACTTTTTGCTTGCTGCCGTCGTATTGGCTGGTGGGTATTTGTGCCACGGCTAAAACATGATGATGCTACTTTTTTTTGCAGATGCATGGTCAGAAGCTGTCAGCTCTTAATATGTTTGTCTGTCTGCACAGCTATCTTAGATGTTGATCTGAGCCGGCCTGTGTGTATCTGGAGTCGAGCGGAGCAGAGTAGGCTCTGTTGTGTGCTCTGCTCTGATCTGGCCTGTGTGTGTCTGGAGGGGCGAGGCTGGCTCAGAGGCTGAGGATGGCCAGAGAGGTCACTCAGGCTCTGTGAGAGACAATACTGTAAGCAAGTATGCTTCAAATAACACTGCAAACTGGTATCTGGTTGAGTAAAATGTATATACTGCTGATTATTATACATAATCAGTATCAATCCATTTTAGTCTAGATTTTTTGTAAATCAAAAAACACTAGAATGTAGTTGAGATACAAATTTAAGGATTAAGGATTTTCTATAATTTTCTTTATCAGCACACCTTTTTTTCTGTCCAGTTGTAGTGCTAGTCATTTCTTAGGTCTGTGTGACTGTCAGTGCTTCTGCATAATGATTGAACTTCAGCTAAGGTCTGGGCCTTGCCATGATAACGTGCCAAACTTAGCTCCGCTCCTAAAATCCTGGATTAATGCCTGCTTTAAGAGCTTAACATGGTCAGCCATTCAAACATGCAGTGGATTGACTGGGCTACCGCGGTTGTCTGTTATCTCCTGTGGAGTTTTACAAGCAGTAGAGTTTTAGCACCATCACAGCCTGTGCTTCTCTCTCCTGTACAGTAGTGCACAGGTCATGAAACACTATTGACCTTGGTACAACCTGTGCTTATTTATAGTGCTGACAGGATTTTGGAAATCCTTTTAATTCTTATATTTTTTGTAATGATAATATATTCTATTCTTCTTAAAGGTTAAATAAAACATAATATGCACTCTTATTTTATGTAGTACAAAAAATAAATTATTTTTTATTTTCATATAATCTCATTTACATTTAGATCCATCGATACTTAAAGCTAACAGAATCAGTTACAAGTGGTGGCAAAAAATAAAAACATTTGCTTCAACTTTTTAAAGAAATACATTTACCATGTTTGTAATAAAATGTATTTTGAAGTTTACCAGAAATAAGTAAATTTCCTCTCTATAATATGACAAATACTATATATACTACTACTATATATACACTACTATGGTTGGACTCAATATAATATATATATGTCTATCTATCTATCTATCTATCTATCTATCTATCTATCTATCTATCTATCTATCTATCTATCTATCTATCTATCTATCTATCTATCTATCTATCTATCTATCTATCTATCTATCTATCCACACACACAAATCCACAGAGGTTCTGAAGCATGCAACATATGCAAATGCACTTTTGCATTTCTTTATTAAATACAGGTATGCACAGACATCATTTTCACATCCTGGCTCCACACGGTTTCTATATTTTTTCAAAAACAAGTGAAATAGTCCATCCTTATTTCTTTTCTTTTGTGTGAAGCATAGTGCAATTCAATAGAGCACAAGATATTTCAGATGAGTTACTTAAATTCACTAATTCAGTTGTGAGGCTTTTGTTAGCATGCGACTACTAGAATGGTATTAAGTGTTTATGCTTTATGCTCTCACTGATACAAGCTCCACTACTGGCTGTTCAGAAAGAGTGGCATCCGCTCTCCTCCTATAAGACTTCCACCTCAGTGCTGTTAGGGTTGTGGAGCAGCTCGGATTGGATGCTACCTGCCAGTATTTACTGACAGTGTTTACTGTCACCGGAAAGAGCTACATGGAAATACCTGTCACTGCTGCTGTCAGCACAACGTGTCTGTCCGAATAAAACAGGTGCATCTGTAAGGCTGATTAACATTAAATATGTTGATGCTTTGATGGTCACAATTCATTGGACATGTGCTATGTCTGATAGGGATTGTGAAAAATTGCACAGCCTCCGGAAGTTATGAAATCACATCAAGCAGATAGAGGAGCTGATGCCTCCAAGGGAGAAGTTTAATTACATGAATGTCCCTGATTTCAGAAATTGTGCCTGACATCCTTGTCGCCTCATTTGTTGTTGTTTCCGTATTTGTTTGCATGTCAGGCCTTAAATCGCGAATATTCATAGGATAAAAATACAATGTAATCACGTTGGCCTGCCTTGCACAATGTCTGGAGTAAATACGTATGGTCATTCCACATCTTATTACAGCTTATTACTGCAGTCATGTGCATAATCACTTTATGTTTTTCTCATGCGTGAGTAACTTTTGCACCCTCATCTGTAAACCCGACCATTGTGCTTTTTCAGCCATGCTGTTTCATCCGGTGTGTCACACATGTCTATAGGAGGAAATTTAATTGTTTTTTTTCCCTCTTTTTGCTATGATGACTTGTCAAGGATACAAAATAAGAGCGTTGACAGTTTTCTTACAAAACCTTGTCATTCTTTGTCCTTCACAAGCAAAATAGTTTTGTTTTTTTACAGTATTTAATCATAATTTGTCTGTGGTTTTATCTATTGCACATTTTTAATGGTACTACAGTAGATCATAAATATAATTTGGTTGCATAATAAAAAGCAGTTGAAACATAGTGTGCTCCAGGGTGGTTTGTTGTGTTGTTTAGTTTCGCGGCCTGATCTTCAGAATTTTCCACAGCAGAATTCCTCATTATGATGTACAGGCGCAGAAAAAGACCGGAGCAATGCGATGTGTTTCGCGTTGCACTGTGTGCAAGAGTAATGATGGCGTGGTTTGGTGCTATGTTGATTCCATCTTGGTTGTTCTGTAATAATTCAGGAGAGGAGGAGGGGCGGGGTGGTGGGGAGGCACCATTTTACTCCTCCAATCCCCCTTCGCCACCACTGGAATATAATCCGCTGTCTCCTGACCTTCAAATCATGCAGCGCTGCAGTCATTTCAATTGGCCCGGCCGCCATTAGCGTGAAATGTCCTCTAGCCACTCTGCTTCTGCACATGGAAGATTTCCTTTCTCCCAGCATGGTTTCCCTCTTCTACTTTGCTCCTTCCCTCCATCTCACATTCTCTCCACCATGCCCCCCGAAGCCCGGCTGCGATGGAGGGTGGGAACCTCTTGCACTAAGGAAATGAGCCACCACAGGAGATGCTGTTGGTCAAAAGACAGGATGAAAAACACTCACTCCATTAGATTCTGATATGTTTGTGTAACACTGTGTTCTTTTACAAAAAAATGTTTTAGTACATATCTTGCACAAAAGATATTCGCTTTTACAGCTACTGTCAAAGTGCCTGAACAAATGAACATGTTTTAGTGAAGGCAGGTTGCTAACATGGAAAAGATCATATTTATAATTTAGAATATTTTACTACAACTGTTAATTTGCTTTTGTGATTTAAAACATACTGAGTATTTTACAAAAAATGAATACAAGGTCAAACATATTAAATTCTTAAAGTCATTATCTTACAAGTGGCGCAGTTGGTGCATCTTTGTCTCTGATTTTGAGCAAGAAAGGCAGCTTTACTTTTGTGGTCACAGGGTTCATTGGAGCGTGCCCGGGGTAGTTCCCCTTGGCCAAGTGCGTCACATGGAGGGAGCAGCCGGAGCCCTCCCTATCATACTTAATAGAGGGAAGAAGATATACTGACTGGGGCATAGCAATCACATGCCAAAACTCAGCATGTGTTATGTTGCTAGTAGATGGATAGATCAATTATTGAAAGAGGACATATTTGATATGATCTGAATATTAAAACTATATCAGAGGGCAACAACATTCATGGCTGTCTTCAGATCTGTGCTGAGAGATGTGTGTCAAATCTCCAGAGAGATGCTTTATTCAGAAGGGTCAAGGGGTTCTCTGAATGTTTGATAAGATGCAAGAATTATTTTATTTTATTTTTGTTAAAAAAGTACTGTAAAAATATCAGCAGCACCTTTCAAAATTATGTTTATTATCAGCATGCCTCATAAATTATTCTTCCTCCATATTCATAACTACAGATAAATATCCTGTGACCTAGAATTCATCTCACGATAAAACGTCATTACACAACCACACAACGTCTACGTATTCTTTTCTGTTTCTAAAATATGTTTTTTTCCTGGTTGTGCACCGAGCAAATTTGTCTCACCCTATCACTGCTTTAGTTTCTGGGACAATGACAATTGGAGATGTGTACTTTTCTATCCACATACTGAATGCCTGATTGTGTGCCAGCTTTGCGAAAACCCTGACCCAGGTGCAGGGGATGAACTGATGAGATTTGTTTACATAGATAGCTATTGTGTCACCCGGTCTTACACAAGTCCTCATCTGAAACCTCCCTGAAGTCTATTTCTCCCTACTGGTTGTTATTACATACAGTGTATGTATTTATGATTAATGACCCCACTGGGGTGTTTCCATAATGCTATGACCTCAAGGTAAAATTGAAATGCATGCACTGGATGTAGAGCATTCTTATATTATTGCCCAATATACTTAGCAGCCATTACATTTGTTGCCACTGTTGAAAATAAAACAGGGCTATGAGGTTTCAAATCAACACAGCCACTCTAAGAAATGGACTTATTGGAATTGCATTAAGTTGATTAGACTGAGAAATGAATACTATTTACAATGGAGCAGTGTTAAACACTCTTGTTTCTCCCAGCTATAGGAGTGCATTGACAGTCAGTCAGCATCAATTAAATCTCCTGATCTGTATATCCTGAGAGGCCGGACTTGTTGTCTTCTAATAAAGCCAGTTTGTGGCAGCAGAATGTTTCATTTCCTCTCGGAGATTGCCCTCAGTAATGCAGAGTGCTTATCATAGTCCTGGAAAAGGACTGCAACAACACAACGTTCTGATGCTTGATACCCAGATCAACCTGAGGCCAATGCTCAAAGGTCTCCTAAGCAGCAGCACCACGGCCTTTTAGACTCAGAAAAACTCTTGCTTTTTTATTGTGTGTTTGGTTTATAGTTCGTTATAATGTGCATTGTTTCGATATTAGACATGTGAAAAATATTGGTAAAGTTGATGTGTTTTTTTTATAAGAAAATACATGGTATTTGGGGAATATTATGAGTGGTTATATGTGTCTGTTTGTGCAGATGAAAATGAAAAATGGGGTCCTGGAAGGACGGGGTTGTGAGGGGGCCAAGCTGTCCCTGGCCATTCATTCTCTCTGCCCCCCCTGTCTAATTAATGGGCCACGTTCATACACGTTATTGCACCAGAGGGTCTGTCACTCATTAATCATGTGACCTTCTGTGGCACAGTTAATGACCTTGGAGGAGTAGATCAGCTGGAGATGGCTGAAGCCGTGGAATTAGATTGTTTCTGGAAGTGGTCATGGTCACATCAGGCACTTTAACAGCCACTCTGCTCAGGCCCCTCTGCTGTTACACCTCAGTCTGTGTCTCACCCTGTGGGTCCTTGCAGGCACTGCCACAGGGATGGGCAGTGGAATTTCAGACACTAGCGCTCAGGATTAGAGTAGGCAGGGGATGGAACCAATGTAGAACTCAAATCATTCAGTTATGACTTTATTGGCTGATTTCTTGCATGACCACTGCCTGTCACTTTTCAAATCACTTGTTAAAGAACCAACTTGCCTCAACTTCTTTAAAAAACTTCTCCCGTCAAAGATGTTTTGCATATTAAGTTTTTCATTGGAGTTTAGTAACTACATGCTTAAACTTCAAACACTTTGCATACTTAAATGAAACCTCCACATTTCATAACATTTTTATTTAAATTTAATGTAAATGTAAAATATCAGGAGGGTTTCCACCACTGAAGAGCTCAGCAAATTTGCAAGTAAGAGATACAGAGCAAAGCAGGTGTCATACAGCAAATAGAAGAGTAGTAGACTGACAAAAAAACATTTGATTTACATCAATTATGATAATCGATTTATCATTTGTCAAGTAATTAAGCAATAAAATAGTGCTATTTATAACAATTCTGAAACAAATTCTTATTCAGTGAACTGAAGTAATTTAGCCACCATGTAATAAAAGCATGAATGACTGTGTCCACGTTCAATCAAATATTTTAAATGATATGCCACAGCAGTTTTTTTGTTCATCTGTTTTTACATATATCCATTCTTGGTTTATTATCAAGCATTGATAGTGACTGTCTAATTGCATTATAATGTTAGGGGTCAATGGGGAGATGAAGCGGATCGTTGTCAGCATAACACTGAATACTGATGTTGTCTCAGTGAATGATATTGCCCAGTGGACGCACTGAATGGGAAAAATAGGTGGGCTAAATACAGCACCATGGGGTACTCCAAGGTGACCTAGTATAACTTAAACAATACTTAGCAAGAGTTGTTACTTATCATTTTATACTGTTGGTTTACTCTGAGCTGTACATTTACACTGTTGTTTTACTGTAAATCAGTTTCTTTATACGACCACAATGTGAATTGCTACATTAGTTTTAGAAAAAGTTTATTAGTATCAAACCTTTAAAGGTGCTTTACAACTTTCATTTCATTTATTTTGAATCATTTTCCTTTTCTCTTCCTGCAAATTCCAAAAACTGAACTAGTACAAAATACGACATTATAAAAAGAAGAAAAAAATGTATTATCATTATCAGAAGCAGTCTAAAATGTTCCACCTGAACAAAAGGCAAATTAGAAAACCATTAAAGAATCTAACTGCCTCATGGCTGAAGCAAGTACAACAATAAAAAATTCTAAAGCTGCTATGTTTATAATTAACTATTTTGAGAAAAAAACTATTTCAGCGTCGAAAGTTTAAATGATGACGTTATGGCTGCCACCTCTTTTCACAATTGCAGCATTAAAATGTTAGCTTTCTTCTCAGTGACATTGAAATGGAGGGATTTTGTTTATCCCTGCCTTTGTTTATTTAACATTTTGCTCAGCGGGGGAGTTTCAGATAGATTGTTTTCAAGACAGTCCCTACAGACAGCGAGCAAACACTCTACAGCTTCATCAAACAGAACAATCTTCAACTTTCCCCTTCCGCAGTGTGCAGGGAAATGTGACTGAGAGGAACATCATAATGGAATATGATTGAAAACGATCGTCATCATTTTTCAGTCTGTAACAATATGCAAGCACTGGTTTATAGAGGATTTATTTAGAACCATGTGCTAGTGTACCATTACACAGAAAAAAAACACATTGATGGATGAAAACATTTTATTTTCATGTGGCAAACATTCGCTAGAGTTTATTATTAATGAATTCAGTTTGTGTGATGGATTCTAGATTTTTTTCTCACTAAAAAAGCATCAACAGACATTTGGGCACATGATATTCAACCTGAAATACAGAGAGGAAGCTAAAACAAATCTTTTTGAGCTGAAAAGTGAGTTCACCTCTGTATGAAATGAGTTCTGAATTGAGCTCCTTCCACATTTGTGACTCTGTGCAAATGTGAGCGGGATGAGTTTTGGTGGTAGCATGTTCGCATTATTTTTTCATTAAAAAAAAACGTGTTTTTGGAGTTGAAACTCAAGTGTCAAAAATGCCACGTTAGATGTCAGCATACAGATTTCCAAAGCTTGGTGGGGACACTCATGGACGTTTGCAATTGAATTCCATAAAACACACATAAAAGCCAACATGCACACACAAACACATGTAGTGACTGTATCATTATCCTCTTTTCTCTCTCCTACCACTCTGTCTTCCTCATTGCTGTCTTGCCTCTATCTCTCCTTCCACCATCTTTCTCCCTGTTGCAAGTGCAGGCTTGATTAATATTTTCCACTGTTCCGTAACCATGGCAATAAGGTCACTGCATATGATACTTAATTGAATCTTCCCAGTGCTTTTGTGTGCATCTCCTGTGTCCGGACAATAAAAATCTTCCGCTGATGACTGCAACCCCCTTCCTTTACTCCACTCCCCTCCATCTTTCTTTTCATTTTGTGCCCCATGAATTTATTCATTTGTTTCCACTGCTACCTCTTTCTTGTACTCCCTTTCTTTCCTGGCTGCTCTCTGACCAAGTCTTCCTTGTCCTGTCTTAGCGTTTTACAGTTTTTTTTCTCAAACATTGTTCTCTTGCATGCCTTGTCCTTCAGCATTGAGCAGGATAGTGTCATTGTTATAGTGTAGAGCCACATTCAGGTTCTTTTTTTTCGCATTTTGTTAACAGCCACCTGCTGCAACACCGCTTGATGACTTATTACTCTTTAATGCCAGACTAATGAACAGTAGTAGTAACCATCTCCTCTTTCCATGGCCCTTTTTTTGCCCCTTTCTTGTCTTCTTTCTATGTATGTTGCTTGCTACTCGTGTACCATTTGCATACTCAAATCAGTCTCAGGCACAATTGTTAAATTGATTTAAAAACAACTCTGATGACTCAAGTGGTGAAACAAAAAGCCGCACAGCCAGGAAACCATTGGAACATGTAGTGTGCCTCTGACACGGGGGGCTCTCTGAGCAGGTGTTCTGATTAATGCCTAACAAATTGGGGTCCTCTAAGATCCGGACATAAGTGGGAGACACGTCCCCTCTTCACACGACACACGGACCAACACAACAACACACGCTGACTGAGTCTTTGTTCACGCTAGTATGGTGGCTAATCCATGACCAAGAGGAGATACAGGTTCACGGGGAGAAAATACTGGAGTGGATAAAGAGTGGAGGGGTGAAGAAGAGGTGGTGGTCAGGCTGGGATGCTGGCTTTTAAAAAAACAGCATATATGTTTTTAATTTCTATCTAGAAATTAAATGTTTGATTGCCCAGATTCAACTGCGATTAGATTTAGTTTTTGTTTTTATTTGACTGTGTACACATAAGCGAAGAGGAATCAGTCTTTTCTATTCTTCAGTGCAGAATGCTGTGTATATTTTGCCACTATTAACGTGTACAAACAAATCAGTCATAATAAGGTAATGTCTTACAATCACTTACATATTCAAGGAAAGAAAATGCTTTATTTTAGCTGAGGTACTTGGCAGGTCATTTTCCTGAAAGGTCAAGTTTGTTAATGTTATTACACAATGAGAGAGTTCTTTTTGTTCTAATAAAAGTGTGACTACGATCTTGAGGCAATCATTAGACTCGAATAAAACAGAAAGGTAAGGTAAGAGACAGAACGAAAAAAAAATTACACATCAGATTTGACATATGCACCATAAAATAACCATTAGCAGTTACCTACATTCTGAAGTGACAGTCTATCAATAATGTCACTCTGAAAATGGGACAGGTTTGTTGCTGTCTTTAAATCACCGGAGACTCCGTACAGCAGAAAAGCATACAGATATAGGAAATGCATTACGGCTTGATGTTAAAGGGAATGGTGGGAGCAGTGGGACACCCAGGGGCGCAGGAGGACATCGCTCACCTCTCACTTGGTCACAGGCTTGAGACACCTGCCGTGTCTGAAGCTCATTTACTATGGTTGAAGTAGTTATATATATATATATATATATATATATATATATATATATATTAATATGTTATGATAAAATATGTCAAATGATCTCGCCCCTTATGATCTTAGAATATTATTATTATTAAAAGTTTTACTGTGATTTTTCATAATTACAGTTAGTAATATTCTAACCAACAGCATGATCTGTGCAAAACTAAATTTGTATTATTAAAATGTCCATTCTACATAAAGTAAACAAGCTCCAAACCAAACTCAACTTAACCCTATACAATCCCTTTAAGCTTTCACAAAGTGAACTCTGTCACTTTCAAAGATATGCAAACAAGCATGCAAACGAGCACAAGCAATTGCACAGACACACACACGCACACACTTACTCGCATTCACTAACCAGCCCCCTTCCTCCCTAAAAGGGCATTTGTGTACAATCAACCTTCCTGTTGCATATGAATGGACCTATTAATGAATGGGACATGCGTGCAGTGTCTGCCATCTTTGAAAGCCGAGAGGGGAGCAAACATCTTTTCTATTACCATGTTTAATTTGGAAGCACGTGGAGGCCATAGTACGCCCATCTGCTCCCCGCACACGCCCCCTCAGCCGCCCTGTTCCTGCCATGTGCTGGCGTAACAGGCAGGCATTGTAGCAACAAGTGTCTGCACATTACCACGCTTGCCAGCTCCCCTCACTTGGCAGCGAGCCTGCTAAACCGCCCGCCCCCCTTATGAGAAAAAGACTTGATTGTGCCAGGGGAGAGAGCTTAGGGGGTAAACGGGGGAAGAGGTACGAGGAGGGGGATTTGATTTACATACTGCAGTTTAGGCGACACTCATCTGATTTTAAACGGCTCCAGAGCAATTAAGGGTCATTAGTCCTTTTGTTTTCTGTTGTGGCACAATGTAGCAGTGACGGTATCTGAGGCGCAGTGCCCCCTGTGGGGGCTGCCTGTGGGAATGTCAGCACTAACCGGGTCTGTCTACCCCCCCTTCCTTCCCATTCATGTCTCCTACTCTGCCATTGATACAGCTTTCCTCCGTGTGTAAACAAACACTCAGCACCAGCCTGGCACTGCAAGGACAGCCACTTTGGCAAAGACCCAGCTCTGGAGTATGCAGCTGGTGACTGTACGGGCTCAGGAGGCGCACGCTGCTTATCCCAATTATCCTGATCATGTTAAAGATTTCTTTCATATGATATAATTTGCAAATTGCCAGCATTCATTAAATTTGTTTTGGCGAAGACATATTTTCACACAGTAGCACATTGTGAATGGCAATGTCTCCATCTTAATTTTAACTCTTATTTCAGTTTTACTTGCTACATACTGTATGATGGCAGATGCACTGTACATCCATTTGATGTGTTGGATAGATTAAATATCAAAATTTAAATACATTACACTTTTCAACACAACATATGATTAGATTTCTCTACACAGATGCAGCAGTCATCTCTATTTTGAATTATTTCTATTTGCTGGCTGTTCACCGCTCAAACCAGAAAGTGGGAATGAAATAATTCAAAAACATCTCTCTCTCTAATATAATAGCATTCTAAAGACTGGTATTTTATATAAGATATGATACAGAAGAATAACATTGCCTCAAGGTCAATTGCGCGACCGTAATGTCGGCCGGAATGTATTCTTCAATATGTTTATCGTCCATTGCTCACCTAGCAGGCGGCGCGGTGTGTTAAGCACCCCTGCTACTGTGAAAAGGCATCAAAGGCAGCAAAAAGACAGGTGTGGTATGGAATGTGAATGTTCACATGTCCATTTGTGTGGCCGTAAGACCCTCCTCCATTGGTATAGAAAAACAGTTACTGCTAATGTAAATAGCAAGGCAGCATAAATCAGCAGCCACGCGCAGCCCCGGAGAATATCGTGTAATAGTTATTGCAAAATGAAGTGGCATTGGGATCAATATCCCACTATATCTCACTCTGGCGTAATGGTGCGGAGGGAAGCTGGAGGCCAGGGGAGTCCAGTCCCTCCACCCTACCACGGGCCTATAAATCTGCCTGACCTGCAGCCCGCTTATTAAAGTGCATACACAATCGGCAGCAGCCATCCAAAAATACAAGCTTACTCACTGACCTGGAGTCAGGGGAATGGATGCCTTTACCTTGTCTTAGGGCAGGGGTTAAAGGCTGATTGAGGCTATAGCATCATCACACCATACTGTACAGAGAAACAGGGAAGTGTTGGTTTTAGCTCAGCATTAATAATACTAATATAATTCAAAATGAAGCCTGAATGTCAGCACTGTAGGGAATACTGTGGATTAATTTGTTCCAGTTATAGTAAACCCAGTATGTTGTGTGTAGATTTTGATATTCTATTCATTAATAAATTAATTTCGCTGTTTGTCTTTTATTCATAGCATCTCGAGGCACAACTTTTCTTCTGCCAGTGTGGAGCTAGCAATTATGCTCTCTAAGCTGTGGCTTATTCACCAAAATTAAACCGTAGTCTTTTGTTCGGCGAAGAATCTGCAGTGCTGTCAGAAATTATTTCATGATAAATGAAAGGAGAAAGGATATTATTTTCAAGGTTGAGATTCTGCCCATAGAAAATGATCAATTTGAATTTTATGACCACACTACCACAACTAATGGGGTTTGATTTGGTACAGTATGATGATTAGCTTGGTATTGTATATTAATTTGTTTGTGACAATGGGCCATGTATCATTCTCACATTTATACACACAAAAAGATAAACAGAAAAGCAAATTAACGTATTTTACAAATGCAAAGTCCTAGTAGCTGAGTGAAAAAGGCTGTTTTTGAAATGGTTTCAAGAGTCAGTCGGTGCAATAACTCTAATGTTTGGAGGAGGAGGCCTTAGATTTTGGATGACTGAGGAACTATGTGCTGAAGTCTCTTTGTGTTTTTTTTTTGTCTGAGCTTCTGAACGAAAATGTTTTGAACGATATGAGAATGCAATATATGCATAAAAGAGGAGTCGTTTTTGATTTACATATATAAATGCAATGCTTTTATGTATTTTATGCATAATAAGTCTGTTCAGTGTCCTTTTCTTATCCTCAGGTTGTAATATAACTTTATAACAAACAGCACAGAGCCTGCAGACAGAAATGAGTACAAAATAACAATATGATAATAATAGCTGTCTTTGATTTGCCGGATTATTCAGGTTTTATCCATTCATACATAAGATGTTGTAGCCAGCATTGTACAGCCTTGGGGTAGATAGTATTGGTCCGTAAGAAGGATGTTGGTAAAAGGTTATGAATTGTAATTGTTATAAACCAGCATGAACCGTGAGACATGTGGTTCTCTTTGTTTCCTTAGAGACAATTGTTGGAAGGATATACAGTATGATTAAAGACTGTTGACAATAATGCATTTCTCTTGTGTTTTGTAGGACTGTGAGGGACGGCTTCCTCTGCTTCACAGTTGGTAAGTGTTTCCTTGAAACTTTTTTTTCCTCATTTTAGTTTCACCACATGTATGCAATTTTAGGTTAAAGACTTTCTATGAGGAAAGTTTGTATTTTATAGATTCAAACAAATTCTTCAACTTGACTGAAGAAAAGAAAATATCAAATTTAGGGTGAGAGTTTAAAATATGAGAGCCTATGTGCAGAAAGCCTATACTGATATATCCATTTCATGCACATATCCCATGAAGTCTAAACCATACAGTACCCTATTATCAATCAAGACCTTGTCGAGGTTCTTTTGGGTAATATTTTTGGAATGAACCCTGTCCTTACACTGAATTATTCACAGCTTGAAACACATCATGTCTTTCTACAATGTTATTTCAATGTCTCCAAACTAATTCTAATAGAATTAGTAATTGGTTACAAAGGAAAAACTTGATGATGATTGAAAGTAAACAATGGTATGATTTCTTCATATTTTTCCTCTTGATTTAAATAGTTTTCTCAAACTTCCAGTGGTAAGTGATAACACCTTACATAAAGTTTATAATCCCATTAAAATGTAATTAATTTGTGAGAATTAATCCTGAAAACTGAGATGGCTGATAGAAATGATAGAAAAAAACAAAGAAAGACATCAATGATTTTTTCATATCTCCAAAGGTGGCTTAGTTAAAAAAGATAAAAAAACGTATTGCCCTTAAATAAACAAGATAAAATAAACATTCTAAACACAAGATGAAAATGTATTATTTTCAGATAATGCCTAAAATACAATATAATCAAAGTTTATATTTGTATGTAAATCCTATATGTTTCTCTTCTTTGAAACACAAATTAACCTCAACATATAAAAAAGATGTGACATAAGTCTATAGCAGTCCAAAGACTATAAAAGCCTTATTTTCTGGCAGCCTTGAGCTTGTAAACATGGCAGCAGAAGCTGGTGTTCTTCTGTTCAATATGAACAACTGTGTCTTTGTCAAAAAACAACTCATGCCGATATGTCTGAAATAAATGAAAAGAGCACACATGAATCAATATTCACAGACACTTCTTCTTAAGGTTGGTACAGTGATGCCAGGTAACTCACCTCGTCCCAAGGTTCAACCAGAGCCACAGTCCGATAATCAATGCTACATAGTATTTTATTGTGTGTTCTTTAAACAAATCCCCCCAAAATGATGCATTTTAAAAAACATTTTCTCGATGTAAAATGTTACTGTTACAAGTAAATAAGATATCATATCAAGCACGCAGTTTGCCCTCACTGGATGTGCAGCAATGGTTCATTAAATTGCAGTATCTTACTGAGGTCTTGTTTATTGACATCTTAGATACACATTCTGCATTTTAAATTTCATATGTCTGAGCCGGACTGGATTTATGGCAAGCTGATAATTATATACATACAACTTGTTCTTGTGATATTATTTCATGACGGTTTAATATAACTGACAATTAAAGCAATCCTTTCTAATTAGCTGTCTGTACTGAGCAGATGTACTAATCAACACCAGCGAAATGGTGTTTTATTTTAGTTCAATAATCTACTCAAGTGTAATTTTATAGCTGTGAAGTACACTTATTGCAAGTACATGATAATTTGTTTGATTGCAGACACACGCACAGGCACAGGGATTCTTTATGGATATGTACATGGAAATAGATCTGAATAACCATTACGGGGTAATTTAATTATCAGCTTCTTCATGAATGCACACTGTTTTTTTCGTTAACTTGACGTATCATCAGCCTTCCCGCACATAGACACACATAGTGGCCACCTCTTCTTCAACCTGTCACTGCCCCCTGCCCTGACCTTGACCTGGGTTAGCAGCTCAGAAGAGAAAAGGTGGGGACAGTCTGGCTTTGTAGATAATTACAGAGTCTGATATTCAAATTGGACGTATAGACAAAGCACCCGGGTTGGGATGGGCTAGAGCCAGATTTGTATGCACTTCAAAGCTGTTTTTACCACAGGTGATACTCTTAACAAGATCTAATGTGGAAATCACATGTAAATGTACACCGCATACTGACCTTTGCCCTCTGTGTGTGATGATCTGTGACCAGTGGCTGACCCGTAATCCTCTCCTAAATGGTTTGACAATAGAGAGACGTATTGATCTGGTCAGTCTTCTGGCAAAAGGGTCAAGGGCCTGACACACGGCCCGAGTGTGCTTTGTGTCTGCAGGTAGACCTCCCGTTGTCTATCCACCACCTGTAGTCATAGGCTGGGCTATGTGTGAATTGGGCCTCTGTTTCAAATTCCTGGGACAGACGGGCTTCATACGTCTGCTCTCACGTCACTTGCTTCACTATGTTAATGAGGATTACAAAGAATCTATGTGTAAAAAATTGGAAAAATAACACATTAGAGGTTTTATGACAGGCTCAGGAAATAGCTTCTTTTTCTCTTTAAGACAGCACAAATTGCTTAAAGTAAAGCTTATGCCTGAGAGCTTTGGTAACCTACACCATCTAACCCCCCCCTACTACCACCACCACCAAAAAATAACACATGTCTGCAAGTTCCCTCTCAGAGCCCCCGGCTTTCCCCACTGCGCCTGGGCGGCTGCTCTCCTCTGGGCTCACCCAGAGAGGGCCGGCCAGCTCCCACATCTGGCCAGACAGAAGAACAGAGAAAACACGAGAAAATCTCCTGTCGACCACTAGTTCTCCCTACATAAACCTCTCTCTCTCTCTCTCTCTCTCTCTCGGATTCTTTTGGAGTGACCGGTGATAGAGCAACATCTGGAAGGAGCAGCAGTTTTCTTTCCTTGTGTTTTTTCGGGAGATCTAGGCCCCCGATAATCCGTCTCCCTACTCATTAAAGGAGCTGAATAAACACAGGCCTCTTCCAGTTGTTCCTATGAATTTCCTCACCAGGCGTCAGGAGACCAGAGCAGGGGCTACCGGATCAAAGCTGCCGGCAGCCCCATGTGTGCCTAGAGTGAGAGTGCGTTCCGGGGTTGGGCCCATTACCTTTCTCCCTGGGAGCCTCAGAGGCCCCTAGGTCACTGGCTGTCAGTTCTTTGGCCCTAGCTCAGCAAAGGAAGAGGAGGAAAAAAGAAAGATAGGAGGAGAAAAGAAAAGAAAAGTTGACCAGATGAGATCCACGGTATGTTTTAGAGAAAATGAGAGGGCAGGAGAAAAGTGGATGGGAACACGCTTACTGGTACATGAAAGAGAGCAGTGTAGTTTTAGAGGGATGTCTCATGATACATGTTTGACTTGGAAACAGATCTTTGTGTTAAACAGAAGTGACCACTTATCTATATAAGGCAGTGGGACTTTTATGTAGTGATTCAATTCCAATGCTGAAAACTATGCAAAACAAAAATGTATTTACTTGTAAAAGCCTAGTTTCAGGTAACAGAACAAACACATGCTAGTTTATGTGTGTGCCACTCTAATTCACTGACCCTGCTGTGACATTAATTTTCTAATTCCCTGCACTTCCTGGCAATCAACTTAGAGGGGCAGTGGTTCGCTGGAAAAGTTTGCAGTGTAGGCAATTAAAGGCAGAAATCCAAGCAGTAGCAGCAACAACAACAGCAGCCGCAAAATCTACAGAGGCAGCAGAGGATGATGCCGTACTCTGTAATTGTTGCTCGCTTACTCAGAGAGATGATAAAATTCATGAAATTGCATCCCTTGCGCACTAAAGGAAAGAATTACCAATATTAAATGGTCAATGTAATTAACTTACCTGGCTACCAGCTGCATGCAGGGGTGCAGATGTGGATGGAAATGGCCATAGTGTTTGTATATGTGCACCGTGTGTGTGTGTGTGTGTGTGTGTGTGTGTGTGTGTGTGTGTGTGTGTGTGTGTGTGTGTGTGTGTGTACAAATGGCCCTGTGGTCGTCATCAGGCTCCCATCAGCCCCTCCATTAGTTACTGAGCTGTGGGTCGGTGTTGGAGCCTACCTGCCCTGAATACAGATGAGTAGAGGAGCGTATGGACAGCAAGCACAATGAAGACAAACACACATGCGCGCACACCGTCACAAAAGATAGCATTAACATATTATCTACTTTGACATACAGTGACATATTTTGACACACACTAATAATCAAAGTAATTGCATTCTACACATCTAAAAGACTGGGATGTTGCATCATATGCATGGAATAATAGTGGAGCCATTAAAAACCTTTCTGTATATTTCTTCTGTCTGATTACTGCCTATTACTGGACACTGACACACCGATGCCTGTGGAGAGCACTTCATCTGGTGCAGGCAGATCATAGCTTACACGTTCTGAAATAACGTCACACACAGCAGAGTACACACACTGGCAGCCCAGCACAAAGGCAAATATGGTTGCATGCTTCTCTTCTCCTTCTGGAGCCGTGGACCTGCTCGTGACAGGAAATCTGCAGGCAGTCATTACAGCGAGCCAAGCAAACACGCAGACGCCACACTCATTGATAATGTTTTCACATGTGCCGCTGCAACGCTGGAGATATAGGCACACGTGTGTTTGTGTGTGTGTGCAGACACACAAGCACAGCTTCAAAATCTAGTGATGAAAATCACGTGGCAATATATCCACTTTTTATTTAGATGTAATTTCGTCTCTCTCTTGCAGTAAGAAATTGTCATTTCAACAATTAATTTTGGTTTTACATGGAACGCTTGATATTTTAAAACTAATAATGATAATGATAAAACATCACCATATTCAAAGCAATGTGTTGAAATAGCCACAAACCCAAGGGAGATAAAAAATCTAATAAAACAGAGGGGATGACAATGGTTTTCCAGACATTCTCACCTTCAAAGTTAGGACATAAGAAGACTGTGAGGCTGTAGAAACCTCATCAGCAACGATGCTAATGTTTAAGGGGATGTCAGAAAAAGAAGAAGTGGGTGTCCAGGTTGAGTTCAAGGCCGAAGACCAGGGCTCGGCCTTGGAGTTCAAGCAGGAGCTGTAGGGCATGAGAGCTGGGGGAAGGGGAGAGGGTGTGTGATGGCTTCTGTGTGTCCCTCCGGCAGTGCAATGGGACCCTTGGGAGACCTGGGTCAGGAGGCCTCCCCCCAGACCCCCCCCACCCCCCGCATTACTGTGCCATTTAAAGCCACCCAGCATCTATTTCCTCCAATAAAAACTAATAACCTTTTCTGTCGGAAATCACGGCGGCTCTTGACTGCTGGAACAGAGGCCTGGCTGGATGGCCTGTAATTGCGGTCCAGAAGTCCCCCTTAAGTTTATTTTTTGCAGTGTTTTGGATTTGATTTTTCCCCCAGTCCTCTTGGTCCTCTGCGCTTTGCGGCTGATTGCCTGCGCAGCTCGCCCCACACTCAGTAATCAGGCAGGAGCTGGAGAGGGGGGCAAAACAGCAACTCAAGGACCTTTTATAATTGGGAGGGATTTAGAGGGCAGTTGGACTTTACATTTGGTGTCAGAACAGGTTGTGATGGTGACTGTGCTGGCTGAATAACAGTGGTGGCAAAGCCCCCGTTGCAGGCAAGTAGTTCATTGTGAGGCAGCTATGAATAGTTTGCATGTATGTCTGCTCGGGTGCTGTCCACTTGCTGTTGGGGATGTTGTGGCATAATTTTGGAAACCAGCTAAAACAAGTAATCCAGTGCACTTTTAAAAAGAGATTCCTGGAAAGTCTTTCCACACACTGTTGCCTGGGCTTGGATGCAATTTCAGCATATCTTCAGCATACTGTATATCATATAGGGATTACCATTTCATGGAATAAGAAACCCATTTATTTTAGCTTTTATAATTATTTCTTGCCTTGATTCATGGTATTTGGAGTCCCTGTTTGCATAGCAAATTTTGATGAACTAGGTTTTAGATGTAGCTCTGTTTCTCATAGAATATATACTGCAATTTTTATATTTAATACAATATTTTTTCTTTCTGTGACATTCTGTCATAAATGTATTTTTCTGCATTCTGTAATAACATGTACCACTGTAGAGGTAAGCATATATGTTATTCTAAACAAACAAAATTTGCATTAACAGCAATTGTATCGTGAGCTATATACATTTTTCCTTTTTTCTTAGCATTTTTTTAGCAGGAGATTGTCAACCCCTCTTGTGTTTAAGATGTGACTCTGCTATGTTCTGGCTGAATTATAGAATAATTCGGCACACCCAGCACTGTTAGCTCTGGGCTAACAGTAGGATTGAGGTGAATTCAGATTCAGCTCTTTTCAGGATGCCCTGGGGCTCAAAGCCCAGCTCGTCCAAGACTACAAAAGGTCTTGAGTGTAGCCCTAAGCAAACTGCAGTGTGAAAAGAATTGTAGTTGTGCTTCTCCATCTGTCTTGGGATAATTATAGTCTGCTTTATCCAAATTAACTGCTAGAATTAACCGATTACGGTTTGCATCTACCATGTTTAGAACAACACAAATGCTTGCTTGATTGTTATTCAGTACATCATTTATACTTTGGACAGATACAGTACAAACTGTTCAGGATGAAGCCCCCTTGTGCATTCTTCCTCTTCTTCACTTTATGTCTCAGATGAAGGAAATATGAAGTCAATACTAATATGCAAGCCCTCCTCTGCAGATCAATCAACAGCCCAGCAGTTATTAACTATTTCCTCAAAAGACATCATAGGTTTCTCTTTAATAATTGCAGAAATGATTTAAATAAAAAGCATATCCCAGTACAGTGAAGAGGTCAGTGAGTGTGGGGATTTGGGAGGCATAGGCTTAGGCAGGGGGTCACACTAGTGGAAACAAACTGTGGGGTTGAATAAATTGGCCAGTTTTTAATTGCATGAGGAGGAGTGTGTGTGTGTTTGGGGAGGCACTGCTGGATACTAATTGAAGAGAGCCGTGAGCACCCTTAGGGTCACAGTTTCTGTCTTTGTGTCCCACCATGTACTGCACAGACATACAGACAGCATGTCCCTTCTGCCAACGGGAGTCACTGCCCCCCAGGGCACAAAGGACACAGTCTAGCCTTCCTCTTTGAGTACTACATATATCTGTAATTTTCCTTAATCATGGTGATGAGTTTTGGGATTTCAGTATAGTGTTTGTTTAGTTTTTATGTACAACCCCTTGTGCCTCTTTGAGTTTTTTTTGTCTTCTAACATACTGTTGGAAATAAGTGTTTACACTTTAACATGTTTCTATATCTCATGATCCATTTATAAAATCCAGTCAATCAATAGAATGAACATTCTTGTGTCCACACTGCACTGCACAGGGTGGGCATATCTTGTCAATGTAAGAGGGCATTCCTCCTCTTTTTTTCTTCCTGTGTCCTTTTGGCTTTTTAATATGAGAGTAAAAGGTATTTGAGCTTTTCAATGGACAGTTCACCCCAAAATCAAAACTACATGCTTCTCCTCTTACCTGCAGTGCTGTATATCAATCTAGGTTGCTTTGGTGTGAGTTGCCTAGTTTCATAAAACTGCTCAGGTCTGTGGATTGTCTAAGGCAACCCAGTCATGTTTTCTGGAAAGAGACATTGCTGTTGAGTTTTCAAACGTATTATATTATCATTATATGTATTACTATAAAATTATATTTGAGAGAATGCAGACATCTTCACGGCAAAAACTGGGCAACTCACACCAAAACAATCTAGATTGATAATCGGCACTACAGGTAGGATTTGTTTTTTTGATTTAGTTGTAAATATTTTTTCTTTAATACACTGGACACTCTCGCATTTCTTGCTTAACTTATGTTATACATTTGTCTATAAGATAAATTAATATATTGATATCTCAATATAATAAAGAGCCCATAGCCATAGGTTTTGGTAGCTTCTGGATCAGTTATTAAGGCATACCTTCTTTATATTGCATTCATAGAATACCTGATTTACCTTGAAGCCAAAACCCTCAAAGCCTTTATTTTGTTGAACAAGATCATGAAATGATATTGCACCATATTGAATACTTGGCTTCACAGCATCAGAATGCCACTAAAATACAGTGTACTGTATGACTTGCTGCTCTAAATACTATACATGTAGTTATGTATACACTGTGTGTGTGTGTGTGTGTGTGTGTGTGTGTGTGTGTGTGTGTGTGTGTGTGTGTGTGTGTGTGTGTGTGTGTGTGTGTGTGTGTGTGTGTGTGTGTGTGTGTATTTTACATGCGTGTAAACATGCATACATGTCATTTTGGTGACAATTGAAAAAGTAGAAAAAGACAAAGAATAAAAAAGTTCCGGGACAGTGAATTAAAAAATATAAAACATTAGGTAAAATGAGATTGATGTTTTTACTAGACGTCTCAACCTAAACCATCTCACTTGCATGGCAATGAACTTGACTTGAAACTACGGGAAAAACAATTGGTGAATAATATAGCATAATGAGCAGATGAGTAAAACCTATGGAGCCTTCGTGTTAAAATAAAGATAGCACTGTGTGTATGCCGTACTATTGCTTGTGGTCTGCAAGCACAGTATGCGCAAATGCATTCAGTGTGCATATGAGAGAATAGTAGTAGTCCCTGTGGTTTCTGACACCATGGTGTTGTCATTTTGAAAATACAAAAACTAAATTATTTCCTGTATTATTAGATTGTTTAACCTCCATAGACTGGGCAGCTTCTAGGCTGTTCTGGCTCAGGTCGGCTGTGGTTGGCAGTCCCACAAAAAATAGATGAAAGTATTGAGGAGATGACGCTTCCAAACAAAATGAGAGAAACAAGTGTGAAGATATCCCAAGCGGTTCCCAGGTTTGCCTAAATAGGCACTGTAAAATAACTTTGCCACGATATCTCGATTTACATTTCTTTACCACTAGAATAGGAAAGGATAGGTTCAAGTGGCTTACCCACAAATAACAATGCATCTGCACATGCAACATGCCCTTATACCTAGCAGCTTTTCTGCTTCTTCTCACTTCTTAAATGAGTTTAAGTGTACAGTGTAATGAAACCTTGCTTGATTTTAGCTGATCCTTTAGTCCTTGTAATTACACACTGTATATCAGAGGCTCGGGCCTAAGTGTTGGAGCATGACTGCTCCAGTGAAAATAACCTCTGTGTCTGACCAGAGGCCTGTCATTTCAGCTTGTGAATCAGAGGCAGTGCGCGCCTGTTTGCATGTATGCTTCACAGTGAGTGTTGTTTATTATATCAAACTATTTCTCACCATATGCAAAAAATAAAATAAAAAAAATGCAGGCTTACTTAGTTAATGTCATTGTGCTACTAACTGTTTGATACTGCTATTCTTCCTATAGTGCTGCATTCAGGAGCTTGTGAAGCTGTTTACCAAACTAATTATTAAAGATTGGAAATTCTAAAGTGATTAGAAATTGGCCTTAGTTTGTCTATTTAAACAATACAGGTATGACACTATACATGTAAAAAAAATACATTACTAATATGTTATGATCACTGACATTCAGATGTCAACGTAAGAACATGAAGTTTACATGTTCAAGCCTAATATGATGATTTGGGGGTTATATAAAAAAAGAAAGCAACCACATTTTAAATACATAGCATTGTGCAGTATTAAAAAGTAAAATAATTACAATTTATATAGATGGAAACCAGTTTATGTTTGCCCACTAAAACCTTAACACAACCTTGTGTTAAAGTTGATAGTGATGATAAACTATGAAAGATTCTGTCACATATGATGACGCCAAGCCAAGAGCTTACATTCCCTGATAAATTAACCTTTTCCACTTGCCTTTGTCTCTCTGTTCTTTCTATGCGTTCCTGTTTTTGTGTTTCAGAGTATTACTGAATGTTTGTGTGCACACTTCCTTAATTGCATTAAGAGGATGACGCACTTTCTTACTCTGTTTAAGCTCACTTTAATTGCCTCTGAATGGTGCGCTGGGGAAGCAGGGACTGACGGCACAATGTGGACATGCAATTAGCTATCTTTCATAAGACGCTCTGGGGGAAAAAGAGAGGAATTTCACACACAAGGCAACAAACGCTATTTTATGTCACTGCTGTGGTGGCATCTTGATGGAATGGCATTTCATTCATTAAAGAATCAGACATTCGGGAAAGGCAAGACAGAGAGATCCAGTCAAAGAGAAAGAAGAGGAAAAAAAGCACAGTGGTAGCAGGAGACACCAAGATATAGGTGAAGTGCAAATAAAAAATGAGAAGAGAGAGCGAGAGAGTTAGGGAGATAGGAGAAGGGGTGAGGAAAGAGTGATCGAGGTAGATCGCAGTACAGACACACAGAGATATGTGTGCCCCGGTGAATTCTCACTTCAGTTTGGAAAGAGTGCACCAGTGATGGCACAATGACAAAACGGCTCCAGGAACTGTTGGGCCTGTGCTTGTGTTTGAAATTACAGACACATTTTACATATTCCATCCCATCTGACATATTAAGTGGAATGAGAGGGAGCTGCGACACGCTTTTCAAAGCATAGGAGGTAGAACAACTTCAGCATGCTGCCAAAGAGGAACAACGTTTTAAAGGGGAATGTTTCTCTGTTGATAAAGCAGGCTGCTTCCTTGTTTTGTTCCGTAGGTAATCAGATCAAACGCGCCGTAATGTGACCCCTTTTGTATTCCAACATAAACGTCTCACGTGCCTTCACTGATCATTATTATGGGACTGTGCTCCATAAAACCTTAATACTTTATAAATATGAATTTCTTCATATCATTTTTAAGGTATGTCTGATGTGGATTGACAATAATATGGTAAGTAGCTCTTAAAACATGATATTAGTTTACGATCCTTTATCTAGATTGGGACAGGCTGCACATGCATTTTTCATGTATATAAATGTATAAGTGTAAGGCATTAAGCTAATGACGTCATGCATTAGGTTAATGGCATTGTTGCGACACGTATCAGAAGCTTTTAATACCGTACAATGCAATAGGTAGCTCAAACAGCGCTACTGATGCTCTCCGTCTCCTCCAGCTGCCCCTCCTTTTTTCTTCTCCCTCTCCTCGTAATCATTTTGCTTTTGCATTATGCTTTTTTCCCCCTTTTCTTTGCCCCCCACCCCCCACCCCCCCCCCCCCATATACCCGTCCCCCCATCTCGGACAATCTCTCTCTGTCTCTTGCTGTCTCTCCTGTTCCTCCTCTTCCTCTGCCTCTCTCTCTCTCTCTCTCATCCCAACTCCATTCTCCATATCCCTCCCTCCACTCTTCTTCATTTAATAGTGGACCTCAGAGTGGTTGCCATGTCGACCAGCCGGCATATTACTATGGCAACCAGTCTGAGCGAGACGAGGCTGCTGATTAGGGAGAGATGTCTAGTGTAGCCTGGCCAGCGGAGGGTGGAGAGGAAAAGGGGGAAACGGTGTTGGGGTGCTAGAGGGGGTTGTATATTATAGGTCTGAACATTGTGTGTGTGTGTGTGTGTGTGTGTGTTTTTGTGTGTGTGTGTGTGTAGTACATGTACATCTCAAAAAAGAATTAAAAGAGTTCTCTAACAGTAAGCCAAAGGACATTTTACTTCAGATTACAGATCACTCTGCTACCTGCAGTAATGCTATCTCTAGATGTGTCTGATAGTCTTTTGCTTTCTTAAAAAGAAATAAGAATATCTTAATCTCACACTGTGCTCACCATCATCACATACGGCTTTGGGCAACGTGTTGGATTTTCCTAGCTGGCGGACACCTTTTGAAAAATTCTCCTAATAAGATTAATGATGAAAACGAGTGCTAGCATTTCCATGTGTTTTATACAGGAACCGCCTTAATGTTTCCCTCAAGATCCACAGTTATCCAAAGATACTTTGTTTTGGTGGTATATAGGCAAACCTGAGTTAGGTATTAAATGGAGCTCTTATTGTATTTGGGCAGAATCATATCTGCTGTTATGACATGTGAGGGACGGAGTAGACAGAGCTTTTATAAAAGCTGCAGCCTCCTCCAAGAACACTAATGAACGCTGTAGAGGATGCCTCAGACCTCCCAGATCCATCAGAGAAACTAATTACAAGATCCAATTAAAGAGAGAGAGGGAGAAGAAGGGTAAGAAGGGAGAGAGTATATGGGGGGGGGGGGTCTCCCTTTACCATTGACTCAGCCAAGCCGTCGGCTCATTCAAGACAGTAATTATAGCTTATTTATTATTCATCCTTGAGCTAAATAAGAGCGTGACATTTCAATAACAATAATAAGGACAAAAAAAAAAGGCAGCACAAACTACAGATTTACTAATTGCAGTGCTCAGAGATTAAATGACTGGAAAAATGTTGTTATTTACTTATTCATAACATCTAGAGCAGCCATAAGAGCGTAGCAATGCACTTCACTTAAAAATTAGTATAAAGGGCTCTCTCATTGCTGGACATAATCCTCAACAAAACCAGGATGCCATGCTTCCCTTTACAAGTTTTTTGGTGGTCTGGTTCTCTGAGCAAGGACTTAATGACTTTCTCTAGCTGTTTTATTGTGGCCATGTCTCATTAGAATGAGCGGTGCAATCCGGTGTGTGGGCTTACATTTCTACCGATTTTTAAATCTTTTAGGACACTATTCTGAATCATAGCTCAAGATTGAATGTTTTTCTCAATATTGAGATTATCAGTTCGTCCAGCTTGCATAAGGCCTTCGGTCCTCCTCTCATCCACCATTCTAACACCCATCTTCCAACCTCTCCTTCCCCTAAGCTGAACTCTGAGGCACCTCATTAAGACTGCCAGCTCTTGGCCTCATTGGCTATGGCAGAGGTGAGGAATATCACATAATCATGAAGTGGAGATGGCATTACACTCATCACAAATTATAGATGAGTTTTACTGTGTGGCGGGAGGCCTGGCAGACTGGTGCTTAACTTAAGTGACTGTTACAGGGGTCCGTAGACCCCTTTCTCTCCTCTGAATTGGTCCCCATCCTCTCCGACGGGAAGTCACTTTCATTGAGACTGTCCGCACGAACATCGAACATTTGTGTATCATATACAGAATATTTCCCTTTTCTCTTTCTGGAAAATGCCCCTTCTTGCCAAACTGAACAGAGGCTTAGCTAGATCAGGAGACAGCCAAGGAGAACAACTTATTTGTTTTATCCAAATCAGATCATAAGTGGGGCACTTTCTGCTCAATAAACATGGATATATTGATATGTTAAAATGCAGCCTAGTGATTATTGGTCTGGCTACAGCCAGTGAAATTCCATAAACACAACCCATGACAGTTTTTATTGATTGGTTGTTGAATACCTTTATGCGTGTATTTGATCAAACAGAGACAACTTGTTTCCAAACACTAAGAATAACTGTTTTTGATCATGCTCTTCCTATGTTAGGCCTCATGACTTCCATTATAGCACTAGGCTGACAAACACAAAATAAAAAAATAAAGACTAAGAGTAATCTGTGATATTCCTTTGATTGTATCTATTTGCATTCATACGTTCCTCACTGCCACTCAAGACGTCCTTTACCTCCACCACTAACTGAGCGGTTTATAATAGTAGAACACAACGTAAGCCTGTGTCCCATTGCCATAGGGCGACAATACACTGTTCTGTACCTTGCTTCTTTTTCCTCTTAATGCATTTGTCCTTGAATCTCAAAGGAGCCCTGTTAATATACTGCTATTACGAGAATCAAGAAGCAACAGACTGCAGACCGTGTAAATGAATAGTCAATATTTGGAGATATGGTAAAGGCATATAAAGAGAACGTTTTTCTGTGTAAATCTGTGTGTTTTTTCGCTAGAATATTTCATCTCATGAAATATAAGCGTGTGCATCCATGGTGTGTTCCTTATATTTTACATAAGTGCTGTTGCTCACATGCTTGGACAAACACACAGAGAAACCTTGACCTTGCAGAATTGAAAGAAGGAAATAGCAGCCCAGTGACCAATGGAGGGTGGGGTTGGGGGTGGGGGGGTTCATCAGAGGGCTGAAAAGCTTATTCTCTCCCTCTCCTTCAGATTTGCCTCCTCTCCCTCTTCCATTTCTAACCACACAGACTCTTCATACCCTCATGAACCTGACTAGAACAGGAGGGGGAGGTTAAACCACTTATCAGCTGATGCGGGACATGTCCTCAGACAGAACCATTGATTTTATTGATTGATTCATTTGCGCTTTTCCCATACGGTTGCCTGCTTGTAGTTTTTGTCAGGGGGGCTGAGCTTATACACAGTGTTATGGAATTTGGTTTAGGGGCTCGGTAGGACCAGGGGAGGGTCATTGTTGTGACAGTGATACAGAAATGGGAAAGTTCAGAGAGCCATGATTCACGTTTATTCTGTTCTTTATATTTATCCCTCTATTAACAGAAAATGCAAAAACAAGAAGGTAGTTATGCTCGACATGAAAAGTACCACCACGAGCTTCCTTTTTACGTCTTTCTCATGCAAATGGTGTGGAAAGTGTCCACATGATTGCACGCACTAGACTATACTTACAGGATCATAAGTGATACACAGACAACACATTGCCCTATCACTCCCTCAGCACACTCATACAAACACACACACACACACTGACCAGATCACACCCCCTCGGGGCTGTGGGGCAGTGCTTGAGCGATGTCTCCCCAGGGGGCTGATATTTTATAGTTTGTGTCCATCAGTGCCATAGCCCGGGGCGCCAGGGTTGACAGTAAGTGCTCTCAACACCGGTGACACTGATTCATCTGAGCTATGACACAGATGAGAGAGAAGGGGGAGGAGGGACAACCCGAAAAGAAGCATAAAACACCTAGAGAGCAGTTTATGCTTGCGTATTTTGTTTGTGTTTCCAGGTCCTTATGTTTGTTGTGTACATGTGTACAATGCATAACTGTATACCTTCCAGCGCACTGTAATGTAATGAACGCCATATTGTCTTCCCTTTAGTGTTGGCTTGTACATACATGGATTTTCACTACAACACACATGATATGGCGGCCTAATATGGGCTGGACCGGAGAGAATGGCTTGAGGAAAGGCTTCCAATCTAACATGGCATTTCAATTTCTCATTCCCCCTCATGGCTGTGCTGTGCACTGCTGCACCTCTTCTACATATATATAGGGAGGATGCCTCTGAACCCCAGCCTTCTGGATGCGCATACTAAGCAATCAATGTGTCACCTCTTCCTGACAATCCTATTTTTTTTTTCATATGGGGCCACGCTCATTTTTTCTTGTCAGCAGAAGGTAATTTGCTGTATTGTGATTCAGTCCTAAAACTTGGTGACGAGGTGTCTTATAATTCGCTACCTCCCCTCTGTCTCCCCGGCTTCTTCACAGCCCCCCCCTGCATCACCCACAATATGGAAAAACCGAAGGAAGCAACCCAACCCCCACCTTATATACACCCAACTGCACCCCCACACCCCCTGTCCCTTCTTTCCACACCAAGCCCAACATAGTTGTATCTGAGGCGCGCTGCTAAATTTGATAAGCGGGGCTGTGGCGCAGCGCCCCTGATTAATAAAAGATGCAGTGCTCCCGGGGGATGGCCCCTCTGAGGGCCGAGCAGAACCTGCCCACAGACAATGGAGTTTGTTGGCACACAATGGACGGGGAATGGAGAGAATGAACCAATCATGGAAATATAAAGCAGAACTATCCTGTGACCCCTCTGTAACATTATGCATGCATCATAATAGATAATAACTCATGTTGGAAGTTAAAAAAAAGAACAAAAACATTAATATATTCATTTATTTAGGAAGCATGGCCTGCTATTGACATATGTTGGATAGAACTGATGATTTCCTGCTGTTTTATGACATTTGCAAGTCCTTCCGCAGAACTATTACAAATTCATGGTCCGTTGTATTCTCGCCCTTAACAGTGCACATTTAACATATTGGTTGTTATTCATTCTGCCATCGTTAGGGCTGCTAATACCTAAAATATAAGAGGGTCATATAAATGGGTATCATGTGATTTCTGACACTGTCTTCTTGTATACTGATAATATTGCCCTGAATAGGAGAGAAGATAGTGACTTTCAGACCTGAAACAAGCGGAGCTATAGATAGAATTTTTTTTGGGTGGGTGATTTGTTTAATACAACAGCAGTCCATAAAAGGCCCCTACAGCTTGTTTTAAATACCTTTGTTTCCCAAGTATTGTTACACTTATCAATCAATTACTTTAATGCAATAGTTTAAAGTGGATTTAAACTAAATAACCACTCTCCAAGGTTATTCCTATTTGGAAAGGGTATTTAGATGTGCTTTTTACTGATCTCTTTCTGTTGTGGAGCTACCCATTGAATTAGAACTGCAATGAAACATTATATTGTAAACATTGTTTTCAAAAAGATTCATTGTGAAAGTTCCAGCTAACATCTGTACATATGATAACCTATTAAAGCTTCCTAGGTTTTAGCATTTAAATATATTGTTAACCCTTTAAAAATATTGGCACGTGAAAGAAATAAAATAATTTCTTAAAGCGTTAAGTGCTCCCAATATAAATCTTCTTTAAGTTTGTGTGACTCTCATGTGTACCGTGTGCCTACCTCTGTGGGAGAGTGTTTAAAAAGGCAAACGGACACGCAGCGAGTTTTCACACCCACAGCATCACATTGTCATGTCATTTAAGTCCTACATTAGCTCTATTCACATTCGTCCCCTAATGGATTTGGAGGATATTATCCCTCACACTACTAGTGTTTATAAGACGGCCAGCAGGGATCCAGTTGCCTATGGAGACCGCTGTATAATCATCTGGCGTTCCTTTTCAAAATTCTCAAAATTCTCTAAATAGTGCATTAAACTTGTTCATTTTGGTACTCACATAATAACACTAAAGCATTCACTGAAACCTGCTTGCCCAACACCAACGGACAGGTTTACCAGCCAATGCCTAACTACATCAGCACCGAACAATCAACATGAATGCATTGACACATAGCCTCATGTGTGCGCATGTGCACTCATGCAGCCACACAGGTTTAGAGCACATGTTTCTCCTCCGCTCCGTGTTGGTGATGTGTTATTGCCGCATGGATCATGAACACTAGAGCATTTATCTTTAAATAACCTCCACCCCCAGTCCCTACTGAACAATAGCTAGACGCTTCTAATTTTCTGCAAGATAATGGTAGTCATATTGAGATGAAAAAGGTCAAGGGTTGGCTTGTGAGGTTTTGATTGGTTCGGAGCATCACGCTACCCCTGGAGATAAAATGGAAAGTGATATTTCATTTATAGCACCACCCTTCCAGACTGACTCGCAATTTTAGGTGATAGTTCCATGAGGAGACCCAGTTCTGCAATGATTACAGTGCATCTACCAGTCAAACACTAAACACAAAAACGGCTACACTGATGTCTTGCATCAGCAGTTTTGTCCTGTTTTTTTTTAATGATCAGAGGCAGGTGCTGTATGGTTTTCCACGTGCTGTTTTTAATATGTAGTTTTTCAGATTTTCCCCCACCCCCCCCCAACCAGCAAAGATTGATGGGATTTATCTATGAATATGTATAATATGTGCGTATGCAGTAGAACAGGACCTACCTTTGACCTTCATCTGCTTTAACACTCTGCATTGTAGTGTTTTATAAAGGAAAAATATTTCTTATTCAAGTAGATACTGTAAGTTATAACACTCCTTGCATTGATTCTCCTAGATTTGTCCTTTATTCTGTATGTGCATCAATGGAGATGGGGGGGATGCCGCTAAGGTAGAGTGGATGAACATACACAGATTTTTTGGTTTTCCTCTAACGTTCTGTGGTAGCCTGGTGTTCATTGAATGTAATATTTAATTCATGCTTTGACCACAATGGTTAGAGAATCACAACATGCTGGTATGTGAATGAATTGAGGACCAAACTATAGCTGAAATGTTTGATCAACCATGGAGCCTGGGGTCCCGGTGCACACGCAGCATAGAGAATGCATATAATCACACAACCAAAGCACTCTAAATTGCTAAAACCCAAAATGATAAAGCAATAATCTCTAATCGCTCAATTTATGTCCTTAACAGTAGTGACACTGACACCTACAACAAAGTCACAACATAACTTCACATTCATGTCTTGTGATTTATTATGTTAATTCCCATAAGCATTATGAACCAACAATATTAGAGGCTTATTTGGCTGACATTTTTGTGTTTTGTTCCACCCTTCTTGGCAGCTTCTGCATAATCATTTATGACCGGTTTATACATCTTTTATTCTTTTTTTATTCCAGCCTTAGGGCCAAATGCATCACTCATTATGCAGTGACCCAAACAGCGGTCCAGCCAGTGGGAGGGGCCTGATCTTGTTGAGGAAGCTGCCCTTTAAGGTCATTACATTGGTCATGTGATAGGCCAGCGGAGCCCCCTGGGCCATATGACAAACCGAGCTGCCAGACCGAGGTGTGTGTCAGGGGTGTTTTTCCACAAAGCATTCTATAAAAGTGTAACTGGGCTGTATTTGCCCTTTCCTCCTGCTATGCGTTCAGCCAACAGGCCCCTGAAGATCTCTTAAAATGTGCTGATCCACAGAGCTGGACTGGAGCTCTTGTAATCCTTCTCGCTCTGCTCCACCTCCCCCCATCCTCTGCACCTCCTGCTTCCTCTCTCACATTCCCTTACTGTCTCCTGCTGATGCATTGCGCTGATGTGAGCGACAAGGTGACGGGATGATGGGGCTTGTTTGGGCCCCAAGCTAATTACCACACATTAGAGCATGACTAAATAAATCTTAAGTGCCGCTAATTGCTTGGCAGTGAAAACAATAACTGTGGTACTTGCCCAGAGGCTCTGGGGTAGTGAGGGGCTGGGGCACTGGGGACCAAGGGGCCCTGGCACTGGGCCAGCAGGAGACACCAGCACCATCAGTCAACTCTGCCTTCATGTTAAAGTCACACACCACTTGGCACTGTCACTACATGCACCATATGCCCCACACCCGCCACATGCACCACCCGGTCCCCAACACACTCCCTGCAGCCCTCACCAGCCAAGAATAAGCCATACATGACAGGCACAGACAAGCCCAGTCTTGTCTGTAGAGCCATCATACATCACTGCATTAATAAACATGAATTAGTAATGGCACAATTAGATGGGGTTGTTCTGACATTTACTGGTACAATAATGGTGTTCTCCTCTTTACAACCCCCTTTGGCCTGTACTGGAGCACCATCAGATCTCAGACCTTTAGATGTGAGGGCTGGAAGGGGTAGATATGTCCCACTCAGTATCTATCTCAATAAGAAAAAAAGAAAAAATAAAGGGACTTGGATCAAGAATTTTTTTTCTGTTTTCTGTAAAAAACAAACATTTTGTATATATATGGGGGTTTTTTTAACTCCCAAATATCTATGTCAGTATAGCCATAAAAAAAATCCAGTATTGGTCCAGATGTACTCTGTCTGTATATGTGTGTAATGTGTGTTTGTTTCTCTTTCAGGTCGCATTCTGTTGTGTTTGACGAAGACGTTTGATCAGCCTGTGCTGCCCATCAGATCTCTTGTGGCCCAAAGGTATGTTCAACACAGACATCCCAGCAGCCCTACCCCACTGAATGTGGCATCACAAAGCCTTTCATTCTGCCACAGCACTCACCAAAGACGAGTGCCATAAACTGCAAACAACATAATGTGCCAGCAACTCCTAACTAGTCTAATTTCAGGGTTTGTAACTGTGTACATTCACTGCACGTCATCATATTGCAGAAAAATACTGCAGATAAATAATGTATATAAATATAAAATGTCCTTTTCCGTTCCATCATAATCATGTTTTTTTTTCATTACCTGCTATGATATGATTTCCCTAATCAATTAAGTTAAACATAGCGGTAATGTTTAGCTGTTTATATGTTTTAGTGCCCAGTATTTAAATCGTTTACAGCAGGGCCAGATGATGCTTTAACACAATTTAAGGTTTGATCTGAGGAATAATATGCCTTTCAATCCAAACTCGAAAGCATAAACATATTGGTCACAAACATTAACCTGAATACAGTAGACCCATTTCCAATGCAACTTGATCAAAGCTCTTACAAATTCTTGTTTCAGATCTTGCCCTTTCTTCTTTACAGTTTTAATTGTTTCTTGTATCTTGAAGTTTCATTTCCCAAAAACCTGACAGGGGTGAATAGTGATGTGATCTCCATGTCACGTTTATCCTCTGCCACTTTCTGATCCTCTTTTTTCTCTCTCCTGAACCAGTGGCTTCTCATTTGCACTGTCACTCTTCTGCAGTGTTTTACTGCTTTCCCAGGGGACTCATGCGCTTTTGTTAGCTTTCCTGTGAACACACACGGCCTAATTGGTTGATTAGTTCAGGTTGACTGGCCTGCTAATTGAATTGTAATTTAGATTTGATGTGTCTAATGAAGATCCTAATTTACGTTTTGGCACTCAACCAAGGGTTTGTTTTTGAGAGTAGGAATCAAACAAAAGGGATGAAAGGAAATAAGGAAATGGTTCAGTGTCTCAGTGCTGCTTTGATTGCACATGAATTAACTCTTTGTCTTAGGTGATTACACGTTAGAGTGTTCATCTGCCTTAAATAAATCTGATATTGACACAATAGTAATATACTGATATGTAGTATAAGTGTTTAAAACTATCCAGCCTTTTGGTTATTTCTCCTAATGGGCAACAATACCGGGCCTATTTCTCTATACCTTTGAATGTTAGGAGCACATATACTGAATGTAAATAATACACAAAAGGCAACTTATCTATCACTAACAGAAAACAAATGAAAGCATGGCTGAGAAGACTGTCAGCCATATTTAGCCTGTATGTTACATTGTGAGCCATTGCCTTGAATTTAGCAAGATTTCAGCTTTGTTCATCTCTGGCACAAACTGATTTAGGCACAGAAAAGGTATTTTACAAGCATTATTTGTACTGCCATTATTGTCTTTCAAAGAGATTAACATTTTTTAAAGCCCAACCCAGTTGAGACAGCTTTTTAGCAACTAACTGTGTGCTACAAACCCTATCCACTTAGTATAAATCTGATATATTGTGTTTGCTAAATAACATTGCATTTGCCATATATTTGACCCTCTTGCTGATCACATATTGTGGGCACATTTGTTAACAGCATCAGGATCTGATCAGGTTTTTATAAATGTGGATCAGATGTCAGGCCTGTGACCATTGGCTTTTCGTATGTCTTTCCTGTCTATGCAGCTCTATTCATCCTTGAGCTGAGAAAGAGTCTTCTGCAACTGATAAACTCACTGAGGTTTACTAGTGAATGCTAATAACACAAATGAATGCTTGCTGTTGCACAGAACTCATAATCTGTGGGTTGTGTATGTTTAACAACTCTAATGCAAGCAAGCTAGTACTCTGATGTTTGAGTCCCTGGTTACTGTTACTTGTACTGTACCTGAGCTACATTCGTCTTACGCATTTAGCTCTAATGAAGAACAAGTAAATAACTCCAGTTAAATAACTAAGTATTAAAATACACTAAAAGAACATATTTTCATAAATGATACATTCTTAATTTGCCTGATTTGTATTGCCTGCAGTGAGTGGATGGTGGTGAGAGAGAATAAATCAATAGAGTTATTAATTCTTCAGAAAACATTTTCCGTTCCTACTTTGAAAATGGCAGTAGAGTTCCGAAATCACAGTTTAATTGAAGTCTGTTGGCAACCATATTGAATCATTTCCTGTCTTTAATTTCTTGTGTCAAAACAGTATACTTTTGAACATACACAACGCAAGTGTGAAACTGGAACATAGCCAAGGATCTGTTCTGCCGAACGCACTTCCATTTGTAACGCACAATAATGTTTCAATTATTTTACAGTTTATTTATAAAAAAAACATATCTTGGCACTTCTTCTCAATCTTTAATATCAACTGCTTTTTCACAGCAGAGTGAACCTGTAGATTGTTGGCCTTTTTCTCTGAGTGTTCCCACACCAGAGCTCCAGTGAAAAGTAAGTTCATGAGCATTAAGGTACTCCCCCACAGTTTGGAGAAATATGTCTTCCCTCAAATCCACATTATGCACGAGGAAGTCACATTAAAAATCAATCAATGGAAACTTGATTTCCCTTTAGCATTAGGGGGATCATCCAAGAAGCCTTTTGACTCCACCTCCTGTGCAGCGCAGCTTGGGGCCTTGAATCGAACATTCATTGCTGTTGCTGAGTGGTCCAGTCAGTCGTCTGCACAGTGAAATTCCAACAAAATTCAGAATATAATAAAAATTAAATCCAATCCAAAGAATTGTCAGAAAACATCCCAGAGCTGGCTTTATTCACACCAGCTCAAAACAGCAATACGCAATTATTTGCCGCAGTTTGCAATATCTTTGAACTTGAAATCAGTGTTGGATTAATCATCCAACTTTGCCTTGATCAGAAAGGTTCCTGTTACTTCCTCATTGAATCTTTGTATCCAGGATGCAGGATACTTCTTTAGGCCTTTGATTTTCTCAGGAATTTCCAGTTATGAACTCAGTATGTGGCGGGCATTCTCTGTCCCATGATGTCACCAAGGAAACTGCAGATCCTTGATATTCCAGCTTCTCTTGTTCAGAGGGCGTTTTTTTCCTAGAAGAAACATCAAAAAATCAAAATGTAATCAGTAATAAATAAAGCATAATCTTTTTTTTTTTTCTGTGCAGAAATTTTTAATCGCCAACCATCCGCATCCCCCACCTCCCCTCACTTTCCCTTTGAACCTCATGCAATCATACATACTTATGCACATGCAACAATGTACTTGACAGTGCTACATAGCAGGCCAAACTAGCGCAGGCTTTAGCGACCTCAGGTGTGGGAATCACCCCCTTTCTTGCACACATACACATTTATTCGCACTATTTCTCCATCTGTCACTTACCCGATTACTTAAAGCAGTAGTCATTAGTCGCCCTCACCCTCCCCCTCTTAATGAGAAAGCAATTACCATGGGTTTCTCCCCAATCCCAGCGGCCTGGCAGCGTTGTCCGAAACCTGCCTCTTCACCTGCTTTCAGCTCTGCATCTGCTTCTCTCTCAGATTCGCTTCTCTTCCCTTGTACCTCTTCTCCCTTTCACTGTGGCTGCAGACTCCCTCTCTTTCTCCATCCTCTCTGCAGCCTCTCTCTTTCGCTCCTCCCATCTCTGAGCTCTAGGCTGCTCTGGGTTTTAGACGGATCACTCTCACAATGGTTGATCAATACAGGTATTGATCCACTGGCAAAATGTTTATAAAATCATTCTGGGCAGCTGCAGTGCAGCGGGGAGGGGAGGGCGGGACGACGAGAGGGCCAGCATGCCGTGCCATTCGCCTGCGAGAGAGCCAGCACGGACCTGATTGGCTGTCGGTCTACCCGCCTTGCCAGGAAGAGGGCTGGCATAGTCTGCGTTTCTTTGTCGTTGTTGCTTGGTATACCACAGCCCTCCCTGGCTTACGCCGCTAAACTTTCCAGTCCACCAAAGCAGAGTGCAGCAGTTTAACCTTCTCACTGCCCGATGTTGACTGCTTGCCAAGCAATGTCACGCGCTCCCTCTCCTTTCACATCAGCGAAGAAATTAATTTGCATAAATTAGCAAGCTCAAGGCTATCCCAGTCTAATGATCCACTTTCATTTCATTCCCCTCCTTTCCCCCCCTATCTTAGCGGGGAACAGTCTTTCCCCCTAATACCGCCACGCTGTGGAAAATGTGTAATGTCGGATACCTTGGCCCTGTGTCACACACCTACAGATCAAAACACATAGACATAACAAGCTCATAGGCTGGCAGAGTGCAGAGGAACACCTTTCCACAGCATGTCCCTGTTGTACAGTCATGAGTGAACAGGGAGCAGTCTGGGGACAAGTCATCCCCCTGGCTCACCTCCTTGCCTCCCTCTTGGCTCTCACACTTTGAAACTTACTGTAAATTAAATAACTCAGCTCCAGTCTTTGTTACGCCATTGCAAAGGATCATTAGCAACATTAGCAGCAGCACACTAACCACAGCAGGCACACTGTTGCTCCACTTGGGAATGCTACTGACAGACCAGCTAACTCAAACACTGCAACACTTGAGTGCAGCACAACTAGATAGCAGATTTATCAAAGGCTTTGTAATCCAGGGGGGGGCTCTTGCTTATGTCTTGTTTCATGATGATGTATGAGATGTTTCTTTACACAGAGAAGATAATTGCAGCGCGGAGCGTAGTGTGGTGTAACTTTTTCCAGGATCACAACTCTTGTTGAACCAGACTAACATCTGTCAGCCATAAGGCTAGTCAGCCTCTGTGACCTAGAGTCAACCTCGCCCCTCTGGGGTTTGTTGCTTTCTCTGCCCCCCTCCCTTCCTGGCACCTATCATAGACCAAGATGCCCAGACACTGGCCCAAACCACAAACCCCCGGCCCGCCCCAGCCCATCTTCTATTAAAAAACAATGTTAAGCTAATTATAGGAGATAATCCGCATGACAGTAGCTTGTTTATGTGTTGCATCCTTTTAATTAGCTGCAGCAGTTGCTTCTGTGTGGCGCATGTTGGAAAGGACCTCCAAGAATTTTGTTAGGCCTCATCCAGTTCACTAAACCTGGAGCCCCATGAAATATGACTGACACACATGTACACGCACAGACAGACACGTGTAGAAAGTGTCACTCACACATATGCTGGAGTGTGGTAATTACAGTAACACATCCAGAACTGGCCACATCCCATTTATTACCATAACAAGTTAAATCCCTCATCATGTTGTCTGTGGTTGGGGAGTGGTGTGCGACTGAACTTGACTACTCCAGATGTCATCCAGGCTGTCTCTTTTTAGGGCTGCTCTAAAGACTGAAGACATGCCGTTCAGTACCCCACTTTTAGCCATTTCCTTCTTTTTCATCTCTGCTTTTTTTTACCCTTGTAAATCCATCTTTGTTTCTTCCTTACTCCCTTATCCCATTTTTTCACCTTCTGTTCCGTCGTCCACATACCCTCCCATCTCTAAGAGTGTGTTATTTATTTCATCTGAATGCAGGGGCTCTTTGGTGCATGCTTCTCACAGTAATCAATTTCAGCTCAGACAGCATAACCAAACAAAGCGCTGCACTCATTTCAGCATGGGCATAGATGTAACCCATCTCTCTCATTTTCTCCCTCCCGCTCCTCCATTGGAAGACATTTTGTTCTCTCTCTGATGCCATTATGTCAATCACTGCAGACCTGTGATGATGTGTGAATGCAGCTGCTAAATGACTCATGAAAAGCAATGATCATTAGATACTACAGAGTTTACATCTGTTAATGTATATGGCAGTTTTGTTGCATACGAATGTCGTCTTTCAGTCTGTGGCATGCATGGAAGTATTTCCATTTTTACTCTGATTTATTGCTTTTAGAGTATACAAGAATGTGTGCAGCAAGAAGTGTTGTCTCTGCATTTTTTCATTCAGCATTTTGTGGGGGCACACCATATAGTATAGACAAGAAGTAGGTTTCCTCCACTGCTGTATCCTTTTCTCTGCCAGCCATCCTTTTTGTACAGCAGTTGAGACCACCAGTTAATGCAGCCGCTGGATTGGCCTCTTTCTTTGCTCTGCTTTTATTGATTTCAGACAGACACAGAGACAGACAGAAAGAAAGGGTCTTTTCAGGAAGAAGTTAAACGGTCAAGTAGCGGGTGGAGGGTGGCTTTCACCACTTTATTGACGAGGTGGAAAAATGTCACTATTATGGAGGCCCTTGCAGCAGATAGTGAGCTGATTGGATGAGTGCCCCCGGGTCAGAGTGGAGCACGTTCCCCCTGCAGCCAAACGAGAACAAATAAAAGGCCAGAGGAATCCGCTTGAACTGGAGGTGAGGTTTCTCTCTCCCAGGTCTCTCTCTGTAGGCAACGTTTCTCTGGGTGTATGAGGCAAAATGCTGGGAATTTGGACCAAGTTCTGATCTGTGGTGGACTCCTTCCCTCTGATCTCTCTTCTAAAAGAATTCTGGGTTTGCAACATTTTGTAGCTTAAGGGACTTCCATGTTTTATATGTTGCACAAGCCCGTAATACATACAGTTGTTGAACTGGTGCTACATTGCTAGAGCAAAGGGTGAGAGATGGAGCAATTGATGTGGAATACAGAGACTGATGGTGGTGGTAATCATGTGGGTCACACAGAGACACGTCACTACAGATGCAGCCATTTCAAAGACGCCAAGGCAGACAGAACTTGGCAAAATGGCTGACCGGGGGAGGAATGACCTGAGTGTTAGATGTATGAGTGGTGTCTCCACAAAACGACTGAGCATATTCAATCTTTATTTGTGATTGAAAACAGGATCTTGGTGCAAGAGCGGAGAGGACACCAGGCTCACAAGTCATATGACATTGGGCATGTCCCTCATTTTTTTTAATTGCCCCTGAAGTCAGAGGAAAAAGTGAAATGAAAGGGAAAAGCATAATGAGATATTAGCAAAAAGACCATGTGGTTACAGCATTGGATCTGACTTGTGAGACAGAGATAGGGTTGTTAGTCCGCATAAATGGGGTTCAAATACAAGGCTCTCTCAGGCCCTGCCCTCTGACGTCAATCAGTCTAATTAGCCCAGCATATCATCTGGCTGGCTCCTCCTCGCAGCCCAAGACAGACCTCTGGAAAGGTCAGCATGCCACAGCAGAGACAGAGCAGTACTTAATCAGAGGTGAAATGGTTTCTTTTCCAAATTGATTCCAGTTCGGATCAGACAAGAGTGTCTTGTGTTGAGCCACTTAAAGACTTAAGGGGAAAGGCAGCAGGCGCTTTTAAGAGAGCTTTTAAAACAAGACATTAACAAATAAAAACTGCTCTGGTGACATCTGGACCCGGGCCCAAAGAGCAGTGGGCCATATGAAAGATCTGTCTGTCTGCCTCTATCCTCATCTCTTTTCCGCTGTGTATCTCTTTATCTCCTGCTCTGCATGAGACACAGTACACATTCACATATGGACGCACATACATGAAAAAAAATCATGCGACTCCGCAGGATATGTTATCCCTCTTCAAAAATTGCAAAATCACTTTTATAATGTTGACACAAAACAGTAAGGAATAAATATTTTGTCTTCTCTCTCACAAAGTAAACTAAGTACCATTAACACTGGGCCCCCGAGGTGTTATTTCTTTTTACGCTCTCTTTAAAACTCTTTTTACAACAGGCTTGTCCCGGCCATGTATACATAGAAGGAAGCATCTGAGCTCGCCTACACCCCCCCACACACATCTGCACGTTCACCAACTCCCTTATGCTGAATGCATAATATATGTAATGAAATAATGTTTCCAGTGGGGATGGTTGTGGCTGGGGGATGGAGATGTGTAGTGAATATCAATGTGGCTCCCCCCAGACTCCCTGGTTCAATTGGTGTGATGGTGGGGGGTAAATGAGTATGTGGGAGTGAGAGAAGCTTTATCCCTTTGCCCAAAGCTACAGTGAGGAGTCCAGACGGATAGAGGAGGGGTGCTTCACTGGCTCCCTCGGTCATTATGAACTTCAGATTTGTACATTTCATCTGATGGTGTGTCCTCTCTGGTCCCTTACAACACATGTCCAAGCTGGTGCTGAATGGTTGAATTCAGTCTTCTGGTCTGAAGAGCAACTACTGGCTCCCAATTGCCACATGACAACTAAATACTGTACATTTTATATTAAGCAAAAGATATCCAAAGCATGATGCATTTGTTGTAAGTAGATAGAGGATAGACTCTCCATTTCATATAGCTCTACTATGCCACAGACACCAGGTATACAAGTTTGACCTGCTCTGAACCACAGCGTCTCCAGGAAAATCTCAATGAAAATCAACGGAGAGACAAATTACATTTCCCCTGTGCCTCACCTTGACTGACTCAAGTGAGCTCATCTGCTCCATCTTGTCAGAGTGGAGATGCTGTGTCTCTGTCAGCCGGGGCTTTGATGTTTTAAACATTACCATTAATAATGTTTTCAGCATCAAAATTAATTGCTTTGCTACTGTGTCCTGCTCCCTTCATCCTAAGCTGAAGCATGCATAAATCAAGACTAACTACCTTTGTCTTGAATTTTGAGGTCAGGAATTCAGGATGAGACCAAACTTGAGTGTGGCCGAGTAGAGAAGGCTTTGTTTGTTTAGATCTGTGTGTGTGTGTGTGTGTGTGTGTGTGTGTGTGTGTGTGTGTGTGTGTGTGTGTGTGTGTGTGTGTGTGTGTGTGTGTGTGTGTGTGTGTGTGTGTGTGTGTGTGTGTGTGTGTGTGTGTGTGCGTGTGTGTAGGCTGCATTACATGAATTTAGATGTAGTGTTTGAAATACTTATGTTGTTCACATGTTGGAACTTCCCTCAATCATTTTGAAGGATGGGTGAATGTGTGAACATATGTTGCACAACGTATAAGTGTATGTGTGAGTTTGTGTCAGGACTGTAGGGGTGTTGGGTACTTTTCCATGACGACTTTTCAGTCTAATGATGAAATTTGAGCAAAAGATGCAGCATGAGCTAGAATGCTTGAACTTTTGCCCACATAACTAGAATGCCATTCAGACAGGGCTGCTTTTTTTTTCTCCCAACAAAAGTTGAAATATTGGAGCTGTCAGTGAGTTAGCTTTGGGATGTCGTTCATTGCAGGATGTGGTGACTTTTGAATTAGTTTGGATTAGACGCTAGAGAAGTATTTTTGTGACTTCCAGATGTTCTGTTATCTATAATTCCCAGCTGTGTTCTGAGAAGTTAAATGAGCTGGAAAGTTTCTGTCCACGTTCTGTTATACTCATCAAACTCAGGGAAATGTAATTAGTGCCTTTTTGAGATCACATCGCCTAGCAACTCCCTCCTAAATAAACAATAAAAAAATTGCCTTCCTTTTTCGTTTAGCCACACCTCTTATCTGCCAAGCACCTCCTCCTGAGTGACTTTGGCTCTGCCCAGTCTCTGGGGGCCCCGCAATGTGAAGACAGGGTGAGGAATGTGTGAAGCATCCAAGGAAACATGAACTGCTATTTTCCCACAAGTATGAAAAAACAGAGGCCATGGCTGTGGAATCTTTCTGACGCAATCAGCTAGTGGGATGGCTGCTGTACAGTTGGGATTTGAACAGGGGCTCAGGTCAGGCTGTTGTTAAAGCTGTATTCTTAGGACTTAGAGATCTAAGCTGGGCCGGGGTGGGTTAGGGATCTGCTGATGAGGACAAAACCTGACGAGCAAAACTGGAATGGAACGATAGCTGGAGCTGTTGGATGGCCCCATTTTTCGAGGACTCCATAGGTCCTGCTATTTTATTTTTTAACAGGCATCTGTGGGGCGGCCTATTAATTGTTTGTTGGTCAAACCATCATTAAAAAAGCAGACAGCAGGGTGGCTTTTACAGAGATTTGAGAGGGAGCAGAGAGCTGAAACGGGAGAGAGAATCACTGAAGAGGCCCCAGGAGGCCCTCCTAGAGACCCAGATGATTACCAAGCTACCGATGCCTCTGTAATTCTTCATACATTAAGACACACGGTTGAAAGGAATTCCCAAACACAAAAACAGAGCAAACTTCAATGAGTCTCTCTTTCTTTCCTGATCTAATTATCGCTGCCCCCATGAACGCTGTTATATTCATCATAGTGCTCAGTATTTATAGGGTCTGTTTTCATCATAGTAATAATGTTACTCTGGAATTCCCATGCAGAGGGAGAGAGACATACATCATAGAGTATAGAGAGGAAGCAGCTGGAGATGTGGAGGGCTGCTTCTTGGATCCAGATATCATTTGATGTTAAGAAGGCCACAACAACAGGGCCGCTCCACTACCTCCTGCAATTGCCCCTTTGTTTTGTCTGGACTTTCCCCTGACTCGCCACTGTGGAGTCTCCAGATAAACGGGGCTCAGCTCGTCGCTAACCTCTGATCCTTGTCAGGGCCTCGCTGGCACAGAGCCTGTCTCACTTTCTTGGGCCCTCTGGAGCTCGGAAAACCAACACAAATTCATTCATCTTCCTTTCACATTTCTTTTTTTTCTGTATTAACAGTCTTTCTTTCCTTATTTCCACCACACACAGGTCTTTAAGTCCGCATCCAGCTAACTCCACTCTCCTGTTCCCTCTTTCAACTCTCCATCTCTCTCTGCCCCCCCCCCCCCCCCCCCTCCAATCCACCGCCAACCCACCCCTTTTCCAAGGGAGCGCACTGCCTCCTTTTCCTCTGCCCCCACAATGTTGCTCCCAGTATTTGGGTATATATTTAACACCCACATGTGAGGCCTGGTGAAAGTGCCTGGGGAATGGAAAGGAAAACAAGCATGCCCTCTCTCCCGGCCCTTTAGTGCTGGTCTGCTATAAATACCTTCGGGTGGCGCGCCAGTTCCAGCACCAGTGGCATGGGAACCTCTCTCCCTCCTCCGGTCCACTGCCCGGCCACTCAAGTCCAGTCTGGGAAGGCTTCAGCTAGCAGGCTGGTCTAACGGGTGGGTGCGTGGGTAGGTGTGTGCAATGTGGGCGGTGTAGGAAAAACCGTATGCAGGGCTGTGTTTGGCAGTGGTGGTCTTCCTGTGTGTTTTTGTCTGCTTCTCTGAGGAGCATCCCAGTGTCTTCTCCCTTTTCTCCCTCTCTGTCATCTCCCTTTTCAAAAGACTTCATGTATACTGCATTTATGCTGTTTTGCCTTATGAAGATTGTATGAATATGTGCTTTTCAAACTGTTAAAAAGAGATCCCCTTCTCTTCACTGCGGTGAAGCGTTTGTTATGTTACTCCCCCAAAAATTGATTTAGACTTTTCAAAGGTTTGTTCTTCACAGCGCTGTCTCCCTGTGTCGATGCACGACAGGCTCAGCTCATATTTCCAGAGTTTGAGGTAATAGTTTTAAACTGACAGACTAAACATCTCTCTCCCCGGCTGTTCCACTTCTACAGAGTAAATAGTTTTATGTGCACAAACACGCAAACTGGGTGACTGACTTAGTCTAATGATTATTTCTTTTTGGTTTGTGGGGGTTCAGGAGAATTTGCTGGGTTGTAAGTTAAAGGATATGGGCGTAAGGCCTCTTGCCTTCTCTGCCTCTCCTCAGTTGAAAAATGTTGGTTAGCTGTTATTTTTGTATATCTGCAGTGCAGACAACATCCTTGTGCTGAATGTCTCAGCTTGTGTTTTTGATATTTTAGTCCATGAATATACTGTTTATCTCAAAGATTTAGTCATCAAAATATGGCTAATGATTTTTTTTTAATAAATTGTGTCGGTTAAAAATAAGAAATACTAAACATCAAAGCGTTTGGTTTGGTCATTTAACATACTGAGTCTACAGATTAAATGTCCCTGTTGTTCCTTTTCCCCACTCACACCTCTTAGCATTCTCCCTATGTCTCTTTTTCCTCTCCCTCTCTTAATACACTCTTTCCCTCTCTCCCACCCCTACAAGGCTCACTTGTTATTTTTTCGTACAAGGTCCTGTAATTAAGTTTGACATAAGCACAGGGATTAAATATGCGGTTGAGGAGGGAGAGAAAGGAGCTCTGTTACAATCTCAAGGCCAGCTGTAAAATGGAACCAGATTGCGACACTTGGAGTTGGAAAATTTGGGAAAGGTGCCGAGACTGGAGCTGTGTTCTACTAACAACGGGATCTGAGTCTTTCTCCAGCTTTAGGGCAGCCAAAAGACTAGCGAGTCTCCAGCCAAAAGAGCTAATATTAAAAATCCTTAGGCATCAGACGAACACTCAGTGTGATCCAATGATAATTTATTTTTCAGCTAAAAGACTGCCATCTCCTCCAGCAGAACATTAACCATTGTCTGCCCGACCAGATGACTGATAACCTAACCCCAGCCAAAATCTTTGCTGCCAAAATAATACTAGAAAGCAAAATACTTTACTGCACATTTACAGTGAATGGTAACAATGCATTGTTTCCTTTAAAGCTATGGTCATGGATTTTAGAAACCTTTTTTTTGGTACAGTTGTTGAAATTCTCTTCACATCCCGACAGCAATTAATAAACCAAATTCTCTGAAAAGAAAAAGAAACATCTGGTTTCTGTGGCTGTCGCAGGGCTGTAATAAACCCGTCAATCATTTAATTGGCCCCGAATAAAATGATTGAATGGGCTACCTACCTGCCTGTCTACCTGCCTGTCTACCTGCCTACATTGCGTGTCACCGAAGTCCTCTATAAGCTGCTAGCTTGACAGCTGTGAATATTACCTATAATCATATCTGTTGTTTAGGTGCATTATAATAATTTTGGGGGAGTGGCTTTGGAATGGGGCCTGAAGGGACGTGCTGTCAGTGATGCCGACTTGGCGACTTTCTTGCTAGATTTATCAACTATTGGAGCTAGTGCTGTACACTACTTTTATTGGAAAAGAGTTGGTTATTTTTCAGTTGGATACTCAAAAAATCTATTTTGCTCTGTCTTCAATGTTTCCGACAACAAATTTGCCTGCAAGTTTATAATTAATAATCAAACCGGATAAAAAATGTATTTGATTAAAACCAGCTGGTAACTTCACATCAGAAGTAAAAACCACAGTTTCTAATATGTTTACTGGTAACCAAACTAAACAAATTGAGCAATTACACTCATAACCTCCTGCTGGTGGTAAGAATGAAAAAGTGATTGTAACTCATAACTATAATGCAGCAGGATGCTATCCCTCAATCACTGACACCAAATATAGAAATATAGGCTAAGATCAGCCCCCAGTGCACCGAGCGTGTCGATAGGATTTTCTTCTGTTCTGAACTCTGAGAGGTCTCACATGGAACTTTGCATTCTTAAATAACTCCGGCAAATGCTTTAATCTTAATGAGTCTGAACAGCAAATCTCTCATCTGCAGCAAAAAGGATTAGGAATGCAGAAAAAAAGACTGCCTTTCCACTTTGATGAATTGTGTTTAGAAAATCCCTGGGCATGAAGTTCCCCCAATGAACAAAGCGTTAGGCGAGAACGGATGCTTTTAAACAACACAACTTATCTGAGAAAAACAGAACATGCATTTAAGTGAAAATACAAAAGCAGAGCTGATTCGACTCCGTTGCAAATGATAAAAGTGACTAACTCTTTTCCTCAATCCACTTAGCTACTTTTGGAAATCAGTTCTGGAGTAGCTTTGCACAAATTACGTGCATTGTGTTTTCAGTGCTTCATCAGTGGTGTGTTTATTCATTCCGCACGATGCGTTCTGCTTTTGTTAAGCACAAATAAATGAATTCATAATTTTTTTGCCTCTTGGTAGAATCACTTGAAGTGGGTGATGCAGTGATGAAGAAGGGAGTTGATGAACAAAGACAGTTCAGGTCAAAGAGGTGTTGCTTCCCAAACCACAGAAAGTCCTGCTGCTTCCAGTCTAGTTTCCCTCATCGCTTAAAGAAGACCAACTTTTTTCTACCAAGTGTGAAAATGTAGTTAGTTAAATATGCTATTATGCAGAGGTGTTTATTTGTATTTGATTAATACATTATTAATTATATGTTAATGTAATCCAAATCAAAGCAGTTCAGCGTTTACTTGATTAATTATTACTCTGTGGTGCAATTTCCCCTAACAGTCTCTCTGAGTGGTAGGGGTTAGAGCAGTAAGCCTCTGGCTAGTTCAGACTGCTCAAACTACAAAGAGCCTGACTGCACTGGGACCTGCTCTTGGTTCCCCATTTCCAACCCCACACCCACCTCCCAAAATGCCCCCAGGCCTTTAAAAGAAAAAACTACTCCGGCTGATTTTTTTGCTGTATCTATTTTACCTTTCTTTCCAAATCAACACTCGCCTTTGTTTCCTGTAATGGACATAAGAAGAAGATGCTGCTGATCAGGCCAGACATTCGATCAATATTAATGAGAAAAACACCGTCATGCCAGATACATGTCCTACTGAAATAAATGAGCATATTGCCAGGGTGTAATTTTTTAATACATATACATAATTTTCTTACTGCTCAGCACAAGTCTCTGTGTTGCAAAGACATCAATGTCGCGTGTGTGTCGAGTAGTGATAAATATTACCATGCACTTGACCTGTATTGATCCCCCAGTAGGATGTATACCCACTCCACCACGTTGAGCCTAAACATCTGGTCACCAGAGTGCTCCTTTCAATGACAGATAACATCTGGGAAGTCTGCTGCTATCACAGGAAACAATGTCCCTATCTCCCCCCTCTCCACCCCTCTATCTCTCTTCACTCTCCCCCCCTTGTCCCTCTTCCCCATGTCCTGCTCATAAGCACATCCCTCTCATTGATTTCCCATTAACCCCTTCCAGACTGTGAGTATCTGCCCACCCAGACACGCAGACACCAATGGATTGATTACCAACGTAATGGCATCACTATGGCTACCTGTTCTCATCAGTCTGGCCAGGTCTGCAGGCTGGTCCGGTCCATCTCCAACTGTCTGCTCCACTTCTCCGTCTCCCTCATCACTTGCTTTTTTGCTCTTCACTGTATTTCAGTACTTCCTCTCTTCCTCTTGGTTTTTTCTTCCTTGTTTCCTCACTCTTTTCCCTCCTTTATTTTCCTCTCAAACATTCTTGTCCTCATCATCATCATCTGTCCTCTGCATCTTCATCTTCCGCTCAGTTCCTTGTTAATATTAACCTGGCATTCAGCCACAGGCCACACATGTAGAACCATCATCTGAAGCATAGAACTCAGTGTTCCCCTTGGCTTTCACAATTCCATGATGAACCACGAGTGTGTGTGTGTGTGTGTGTGTGTGTGTGTGTGTGTGTGTGTGTGTGTGTGTGTGTGTGTGTGTGTGTGTGTGTGTGTGTGTGTGTGTGTGTGTGTGTGTGTGTGTGTGTGTGTGCAGATATCTCACTGTATGAGCTTGCAGGTATGTGCTGATTAGTGTCATCGAGTACAGCGGTTTGCAATTCGTTTTTAGACAGAGTCTGAGATGAACTGTGCTCCACACATTTAGTTGCATCAGAATAGCAGTTCAACTTTGGCTTCAATTACTATGAATACAGACTAACTTTTGAAAAATACTTGCCGATGCTTTTACAGTGGATGAGAAAATTAAACTTGTTTTTTGTGTGTGGGTGGCTGTATTGATGTGTGCATATGTTTAGATTGTTTTGTTTTCTTGTTGAACAGACTGTGTGTTAAAATATATACTCACATGAAAGGATGCCATCATATCTGTTTCACTATGTATTTCCTCCCTCACTTTGGCAACTGCTTTGGCGGCAGAGATAAAGTAAATGTGTGTTTGTTAGGTTGTGTTTGTGAGCCACAACGGAGGCAAGTTAGAAAAAGCCCTTCATTTAAGCATGGCGTGCCTCCATCAGTCCTAGTCTCTGATGTACAAAGAGCCCAGAGGAAGGAGCTTCACAGCTGTTTGTAAACTATGAGAACAGGAAAGGTCAACAAAGTAATGCAGTGCGTTTTTTGTAACGCATTTTCATCTCTCTCTGTTCCATAGTGAGACAGCAGGGCTGCGCCCTGCCTCAGTAGTAGTGGTGCATTTAAATTACTGTTCTTGCCTGGAGAATAATGGTGAAAGCATAACCCCATTGTATTCTTTGATAAACTCTGGAAAATGCATGGTATAAGCTGAGGAAGAGGCGCGGTTTAAGGGCACAATTGCCTTGCAAATCTACAATGGCAAAGTTTTTCTGAGAGAGAGAGAAAGAGAGAGTGAGAGAGAAAGAGACAGAGACAGACAGGGAGGAAGAGAGAGAAGAGAGGAAGGAAGAAGGGGAAATGTGGAATGGAGGGTTGAGATAGAAACATAAGGGAGAGGGAGAATCCAGCATGTGGGTAGAGTAGGGGGGTCTGTGTTGCAGGGACATGTGTTATCTCTGGGTGCAGAGGTCTTTGTTTGCAGGGCAGAGAGGTATAGATTCCCTCTCCATGTCAGCGCCTTTATTTAGGGCTCAGCACAGAGGGGACAATAGCGAACTAATCCACCACTGAATCAGGATTAATATTCAAGCTGCAAATATTAATTCACAGCCAAAAGGAGGAAATGCAGAATATGTCAAAATGCTCAAACAAATAAAGAACAAAAAGCCCAAGATCCTTGACCAAAAATTCCATCCCGAGTCTTTTCGCGGGTGCATTATTTTTACTCGGGTCCATACAGTCTCGTCTCAGCATTCTGTTTGATTTCCGTATTAATCTTCATAATGATTTTCTATAGAAGAGCGAGGGCTGGGGGAAGCTGAAGAGCTGCATGTTGTTTTTGGCTATTCTCCTCACTAAGCTCTGGATTTAAGATCTGGATTTGAATATTTATGATAGAAAATAATAGAAGTTATAAAAATAAGTCCCTGCAGAGCTGGGCTGTAAGTTATAGGGGTAAGCAATGCCTCCCACATCAAAGAAGCCTGGAGATGTTGGCCACTAGTTTGATGCTTGTGAAAGCCTATAGCTCTTCAGCCCGGGCCCAGCAGAAAGTGTGGCTCTGCTGAACACACATGATCCAAAAGTGTCACTCACTAACAGATCGGTCATGAGCTCATAAAATTTTGTAGAATTTTAAGTTCTTTAGTTCAATTTGGTTTTGTCTACCTCAAAACAAGAGAAAACAAATCTGCCATCGGGGGGGGAGATCGTTTGACTTGTTTCAAATATAGTTTCACTTGTTCTGAGATTGAAACAAGTGACAGTATTTGTAACTGACAGGTAGATTACTCCTCTAGTTTCAACATAATGTCACTTGATCCAAGAAAATGTTTTAAGTATGCTGGTTTGCATTTGAAACAAGTGACACTTTGCCTCCCGTTTGACAGCTTTTTTCATTTTTCATAGACTACTTAGATGTTGAGACTTTTGACGATGATATTTTGGAGAACTGTGGAAAAGAAATGCTCTCTTTGCTGTTCTCCTCTTGAGTGTCGCAGCAGCAGGGCAGAGCGACCTGTCCCCACAACATGAGGAGTTAACATGGGCTTCTCAGGGGGCAGAGCCTGACGGTGTTGTGTGATGGAGAAAATGTTTGATAAACACTGATTGTTTGCTAGTAACGCTTTACTAATAGCCCACTGCTGACAAATCTGTTTAATAATGACAGACCACATCATTTCAATTGAGGCGTTAAATATTTCAACCACCAGTCTCAACGTCTTTTTTTCTTTTTTAAATTTATTTTTGTCCCACATGACCGTGAAAAAGAAAAGGAGATTGAATAGAGTTTTAACACTGGATTAATGCTTTAGTTTTGTCCAAACAAGCGAGCATGCACTTCCACAACACACCCCCTTTCAGCTCACACACACACACACACACACACACACACACACACACACACACACACACACACACACACACACACACACACACACACACACACACACACACACACACACACACACACACACACAAGCACAAGCACAGTAATCCCACACTGGGGGGTTGAGGCCTGTTGTATACTGAAAAAACCCATTGTGATGTTCAAAGGGGCTTCACAGAGGCTCCAGCCATTGATAAGGTCTAATGTGATGAGGGACTGTAAACTTCATCTTTTATACATGGCAACATAATGTGAAAGGTCAGCTTATCTTAATCCTCAAATCTGCAGCATCCAGGCCCGTGGCCCCATTTCATGAAGTTAAAGAAAATAATCTTAGAGTCCATTCTGAAGACGGCCCCTTATTATCTTCTCCGCGTGGTCCAATCAGAAGATATCATTAGAGTGTACAATGAATGCACTGTAAGGAATGATTATTTCTCTTTTCTAATCGGCCCCAATCATATCACAGAATCAGCTGGACTGTGTGCTCATAGTGAGAAGCTTTATTATGTTCAGTGATTAATCATCAAGCACTGCCTTATCCCTCTTAGACACACAGCCCACCGCTCTGCCTGGTTCACGGAGGGGGAATGGGAGACATCACCTTCATCAGCACAGTCCTTACCTGATTTTCCAAACTCTTTAGTTCACCCTCACCGTCGGCCTTATACAGTAAAATGCTAGAGTGTGTCATCATCTCAAGGATATGAACATAGGTTTAAGACCAGTTATTCACTCAGACTCCTTGCAGAGGCTAATCAGTGCTGGGTTGCTTGGTTATAAAGAAGCACACCAATAAGTTTTGTCCCATTCATTGTTCTCACATGCGTCTTTAAACGTGCATACCATCCTGATTTGTCCTATACTTTTTATTTGTTACCCTCTTGATCTGCTTCAATCTGCTCCCTTCCTTGACTGCCAACAGACATTTCTTGTTCTCCACTTAAAAAAAGAAGTAACAATGTGTCCCTAAATTCCAAACAAATTGAGCATTGATTACATGCACACTTGTGAAGTGGAAGTCGCTAGCATATTTTGTGAATTAACGCAGGTCAAAAAGGATATTGTCTCAGGACCCAGTTTGGGCAATTTGTTGTTTAGGAATCCTTTGTTCACTACTGAAAGTGTGTCAAATGTAGACAGATTGTGAAATATTTATTCCTTGACTGCAGATCATATTAGAGTGTTATTGTTTGTTTCGTTTTGTATTCCACCCCTAATTTGCCAGTGGTACAATTTCTCAGGAAGTCTAACAAACACACATCACTTTAACAAAGGTAGACCCCATCCTGTAGCTTTAATTAGAAGGAAATTGTAAACAGACGCATGCCTTTCTTTTACGGATTATCCATACTTTATGACTGAATGTTTGAAGTTTTGAGGGATTCTGAATCAGCACTGCTCAAGTGGTGCTCTTATAGGACATTGTTGCCTTCAATTATTTTCAGTTATATTCTCGCCTGTAAGAGGCAGGGGATCATTTATTATTTAAAGATGCAATCGTTGCTGTTTATCTGGGATTTTTAAAAACCGGGTTATCTTCTTCGCATAGTTTTTTTTGATTAAAGGAACAAAGTGTAATAAAATGCAGTTTCAAACAGATGCGTGTCTCTCTAGCGCGAGAGCTCATCTGCCATTATTGTGATTTAATATGAGCTGTGCCAAGCAGCTGCCGAGAGACGAGATCTAACGAGCATCAGGGATGCTTTAGTATGTGCATAAAGGGTCTCGCTCACACACAAGCTGGTGCAGACACACACACAAATACACATTTGGTTGCAGACTAACAAACACATGTCTTTATCCATATGTGGTAGCTAAAATGTTTGACAGAAGGACTCATAGATAATTGTCTCTTCAGATGGATTATTGAATCTTCTTGGGAATAAATCTTAATGATTCGACCCAATACTGATCAATACCTTCATCCTTTAAGTTAACCATCGCAAGAGCAAAGACCAGAAAACCAAACAGTTTAAATCAACGTGAACATGTCGATTTAAACACAGATGATTGGTATCTTGTCTGTTTAGAAGACAGCAAGAAGGAGCAGATTCTCAGACTGCAGACCTCCATTCAGTCAAAGTACAATACTGCAGTTGTTAAATATATCTGGCTACAACATCCTTTATTTCCTAACTCAATAAAATTGTCATGCACACAGCTTCATCCCCCAAGTGTACCCCAAGAATAGAACCTTTTTCCAGGTTTGAAGTTCCAGTCCTGCTACTACATGTCCTACATGTTTTTACACATATTGTTTTTTTAAACCCCAAAGCCCCACCACTCTTCTTGTGTCCCTCTTATTGTCACTAGTATCCACCCACCCCACCCTCACTCTTGTTACTTCCAATACTTAACTTTACACTGAAGCCGTTGCCCCCGAGACCCTAGTGTTGGGAGATTAGTCCGGCCTCAACTGAAGTAGACAAACTGCAATCAATACCTGATATAAGCAGTCCACCAGGGTCAGTCGACATTGCTGTATGGCACCCACGGCTAGTAAAGTCCTTATAAATTCTGGGTGACTGACCCCTGACGACCTGGGCAGATAAGGTCAGTCTGGCCAGAGTGACCTGGAGCCAAGAGGCCAGTGTCCAGTCAGTCCGGCTGTCCTATAATGAAGTGGTCAGTATTGCCTTTCTGTCACTCAGCAATTACTGGGAGAGATATGGAGCCATAGATAGGTGGTGAATGCACAAGGAGGCACCGGCCACAGAATTACATTCACGAGGGAAAGGAGCAGTAAAGTGACATGTAAACTACTATAATATGGACTGGTAATGACTGGGAGCAAGATGGATCGAAAGGAGTCTGACAACTTCAGTGGGACTGCATTACATGTGTGCATGCCGGCACAGGATACACTACTGTAGAGCTTATGGTTAATGGCTGCTTTTTTTTAAAAATCGAATGATTTGCTCAGAGAATAAACAGTCAGCCAGTATAAACACTATTCTATGTCTCCTTTACCGGAAGCAACATTCTGTTCATTAGCTTAAAAACATACTTCAATTATCTTTTGATGGTTTTTTTATTCTATATGCAGATTTATTTATATATACTGTAAATAAAATTCAATCATTACTCAAGACCTGATAATCTATTAGATCTGATGATCCTAGATAATCAGTCTAGAGGGAGCCATTGATGGAAGGCGTCCCGAAGGAATTAATGACACAGGTGTAACTTGCAGAGTGAGAAGTGACTGAATTAGAAGACAAACAGACTGACATGCAGGCAGAGGTCAGGCTGCCTTCACAAATACAGGCCTGTATATATGTCAGTGTTTCTCCCATGGCCTGTTGTGCTCCCCCGGCACAGGTCAGGGGGCTAGGAAATCCCCAAAGCCATCCAGCTGCTGCCATCAGAGACTCTCCGCATTCTTCTGTCTGCTAACTATTTAGTTGTCAGTGATTTGGTTAAGTGGAATTGACTTTTATCTGCGGTGTGCTGTGGGGCTGCCACTGGCAATTCACAATCCCCCTTCCTCAGCTCCTGTCTTAGCCTGGTGTCACATCCAGCACATTGCTATTGGCAGCTGAGCCAGGCCTAATCAATAGCCCAGGTCAGGGATGGCCCGCGGCTCTGCTGTGGGTGGGCTATTGATCCGACACACACACACTCCCACAGGTCGCCCTGACAAACCGGGAAGTCGTGGCCTCGGACGGAGTGAGAGAGATAGAGGGAGAGACGGCGAATTAACACCGCTGCTCTCTGTGTGATGTAACTGCTGACAAAACACCGTCATGAAAATTTATTTATTTATTGATTAGCAAGTAATGTACTGTATACTCTTTATATACATTACAGTCATTTAGCAGACGCTTTTATCCAAAGCGACTTACAATCAGTAGTATAATATAATATGAAAAGGATAATTATTCAAATTGATATTTCAAACAGAGGAAATGTGTTTTTGAAAAGATGAGCACATATTTTAAAATCAGGACAGAGAGAAACAGATGTAAGCCCTTCATAACCATACAAGGCCTCTTCCCCTGTCTGTCTGTCTGTCTGTCTGTCTGTCTGTCTGTCTGTCTGTCTGTCTGTCTGTCTGTCTGTCTGTCTGTCTGTCTGTCTGTCTGTCTGTCTGTCTTTTTTTTAACTTGTCTTTCTTTCGTTTTGCTGTGTGGATCCTCTGTTGTCACTCTTTCAGACCTGTGGCCAATGAGCAAGAGTCTAGTTATTTTTGTTGCAGTTTTAAATGTTGCTCCCCGAGCCCCTTATCAGCACCACAATAGGAACTCTTGGGAACAATTAAACATGGGCTTTAACTCAAGTCTAACCACAGAGGTAAAAATAATCGCACAATGTTTCCAAATGGAAGTGGCTTCAAAAGAGCTATTCAGTTATCAGAGTCTGTCTGCCTCTCTCGCCTGTATTCCCTAACTAAATCTCTGTCGCTGTGGAACTATTGGAACATATGACAAGCATATTTACCCAGCTTCACAAACCAGGCCCATGTGGAATTCAAAGTCTTTTTTAACATGTTTTTTTTTTCCTTTGCTGGAATTGACAGTTAAATAAATATGATTTGTCTATGAGACTTTGTTGTCATATACGGGAGATCCTCTGCAGAACAGGCAATTATATATGCCATTACAGAATTTGTCTTGTTCTGGTTACAGGGAAATTAAGTTTCCCCGGAAATCTTTCTCATTTCTCATTTTAAAAGTCTTCACTGGTATGAGAAGAGAAATTACTCACGGCAGTTCATTTGCTATTAAATGTAATTGTGAAATCATAAGAGGCTTTCCTGCAGTAGTAGCATACAAATAATTATAGATTAATTCTGTTGGCTCTAAAAACAGCTGATTAATTTTGAAGTCTTGATGGTATCTTACTGCTCTGGTTTGCTTCTCCTGAAAGACATTTATTATGTGCTCAGATTTCAGGTTTGAGACAGAAATGCAGATGCTCTGAATGGGAACTCTTTCTTTTCTTTTATCATTTCCTTTGTTCAAATCATATTTCTGACTTTATTTCTTTCTTTGTTTCTCGTTCCAGGTGATGGTGTCATCCTGACCTTTTCTTCTTGTGACCCGGGAGTCCCTAAATCCCGAACCTTATAGCTTTGGAAAACCCTGGAATTACCTGGAATTCTAGGAGTATATCACCAAAACTTCTTAAGGTGCCCAGGCACCGGATCAATAGCTTTACATTCTCCTTTATAATTTTTTCCTGTATACAAAGAAAGAGACGAAAGTCAGAACGTTAGCAATAGCCGCCGGCCATCCGCCATTGCTCCGACGAACCTGCTGTGACCAAGAGGGCGTGACCTTTCTGCCTGCTGACTTCAAACAGACACTTGAAAAGAAAACACAGTCAGAGAGGCTTCCGCGTGGTGGCAACTCCGACCAAAAACCCCATCAGGTAAGGCTGTGAAGTCCCTCTTGCTCCTGCTGTCCAAGCCCTAAGCCCTTTAACTTCGTCAAGGCTTTGAAGCTAACTTGTCCCCAGCCTGTGTCCCCCCACACAGTTAGCCTGCCTTCAGAGTTTGTGTAAAGCAAAAGGCTAGCTGATAAATGCTCTGCTTTCATGCTCTGCTCACCTGTTTGTTCCTCTCAGATTAGAGGCTCTGAATATGTTGAGGTTGTTTGGTTGATAGACTCTCCCCCTGGGTCCTTCACTGGCCCATTGCAGATTTGTCCAATGACTAACCAGAGCGAGGGCAAATGTGCCAGAAACGTTGGCGTGCGTGACCAGGTGGATCACACATACATGAGCATATTCTCCCTAGCTACTGTATATGTCCCACTGTGTGGACATGCAAACACATGCTGGACATTCACATACATAACCTGCAGACCAACATATTTAAATCTGCAAGAAAAAAACTAATGTTTGCACATTGAAATGCATTTTATTTAGGGTTTGATACAATGACAAGTCTACCTTATACATTCTATTTCTATAATGGTTATCAGGGATTGGGTGTGTGAATGTTGTACAATGTGGGTGTTTTTTAGTTTTGAAGGGGACAAAAGTGATTTTCTAGATGATAAAATGTCACTGCTGTTTGTGTACTTTTACAGATGGGATGCATGTTATGTTTTCTATGTGTGTGTGGTGTGTGTAAGAATAGATAAACAGTATGTGTTTTAGCCTTGTATCATAAATGTGCAAAGATGGCACATTTCTGATGCATGCGTGCACTTCTGGGCTTCATAGCACATGGTTGTGAAATGAGTATTTCCATTCAGAGCAACATTGAAATTTATGTTGCTCAGTGTCACTCTAGTTTTATTAGGGTTTGGTTTTCCAGATGTTTTGTAGAAGACTGACAACACATTTTCAGTCAGTGATTAGGATTTGGTCCCAGGTTATCTGGACTATATTAAATCCTTCTGCTTGATTAGGCAATCTGTGTGATTTAGTTTTTGCTCAGGTAATGGCTTGGAATCAAATAGAGCCACATATGAGGATATTGAGATATTTATTTGCAAAGCATTCCCCTTCCATTATACAAAAAGTAAAGGAGCTAACTTTAGCTCCTCAGCTACAGAGATGTCTATTATTTTTGCCCTGAAAGTAGGACCAATTAAAAATAAAAATAATTTATACAATCATATGAATAGACTGTCTATAAAAAATGACAGTGAAAGCAGCAGGACATACCAATTGAAATGAGTTATGTCGTTAAGGATCTAAAGAGCTTTGTATGAAAAGTTCAAAGTAATTTTACAAAATTTGGGTCACTGAAATTTAGTACCTTGCAGCAATTCATTGTTTTGAAAATGAGAATAAAAGAAGAGTAAATAAATAGATAAATAGACATTTTTTTTCCGTCTCCTGCATCTTTAAAGATTATTTTTAGTGTGATGAGAATAAAACACTTGAAAGTGCAAGAAACAATATTTATCGCTGCTGAGCTAATTAAGGACGTGATCTGAGATGCATTTGCTCTAAAGCGTGATACAGGACCCAAAGGGTCAGCTGCCTCACACTAAGACAAGGATAATACAGCAGGATTCAGGACTGGGGAGGGCTCCAGTCTGGAGGCGAGCAGCTCCCCTCCCTGGCCTGTGTGCTGATGGAGCTGCACTCCTCGCCCAGGGCTCCAGGGCTCCGACACTAGACCTTATTTTTCATGTGGGCTGCACACTGTTCTGCAGCAGTCGGGGTTGCTCCCTTTGTGCCAGCCCTCCCCCCTTTAAGAGCAAAAGACATGCATGATTTCATACATGAAAGATATATGTAATTGGACAGCAGGGCCTATGCAATACATTTACAATTCTAAACAGAATACGTTAGGACCGGTTTCCTCCGTCTCGCCCCCTTTTCTTCCTGAGGAAATGTATTTGCACATATTCAAAAACATAAGATCAAAAAAACACACAAAACACAGGTTATCATTCTTGTTACATGCTTTATATCTCACGGGGATGTTCAAAATGCACAAACACTGCCAATATATCTCACAGTTCCACATTATCAGTGTGTGGCTCAGGCAGTTGTGTTGTATTTTACTGAAAAATACAGAAGAGTCTGGCATGTACTGCAATATATACTTGGATTAGGTTCGGAGAAATGATCACTTTCACCACATTACCCATATGCACATATGGTTTAGTTTACAATTAAAAGTATTATCCTATTTAAACGTATGTGTCTCCTCAGTGAAGATGTCTTGTTAAATTCAATACAGCTTAAACAAATAAAAATGTGTCATAGAATCAATTTTAATCTATATATGCAAACAAGAAAAACACAAAAACAAAAACAAATTTGCAGAATAACCATTGTAGACCTACAGATGTATGAATGTTGTTGTTCTTAAATGAAACCACAATCTTCAGACTCATTACATTTAAATTAAACATTTCATAGTGGGAAAACAATCTGTGTTCCTTTACAACCAGACTGATTAGATAGTTTTGTCAATCACATTGTGCAGAAATGTGTTTAGAGTTATTAGTTTGGATTTGAGAAAGCCTCAATCAGAAAGGTCTGCTTATGTTGCCTAAAATTTGGACTAGGTGAGGTGTTTAAAATGATTATGTTATGACTAAAAAATATACCTTAAAAATAGAGAATTTTGTCAAACAATTAGTACATTTTAATTGTAATTCAAGTTCAAGGTGAGCAAGAGACTAACTTTGTGATTCCAGATTAATCCACAAGCTGCCATGAAGTGTCTTAATGTGTGACTGTTATCCACCACACATTTATGCTCTAAGCAATAAAAGAGAACATCAAATCTCTGTCTGTCATTTGACCACAGGGAGGGTGTGACCTTTTGGAATTCAAAGAAAATGTTTTCATGTTGATATGTTTTTAGCCTTTATAAGCAAAACAACTTGTTTAACTGGATTAGATTGAGCTGATATTGTAGAAGGTTGCAGAGACGCAAAACATCACAAATTATTCAGTGATCTGACAGAATCAGAAGTGGTGCTAAACTGTTGCTAATTTTCTGCTAACAGGAGGCCAGTCACACTCATGTGTGTGCCTGTGTGTACAGACCGACAGACCGACAGACAGACAGACAGACAGACAGACAGACAGACAGACAGACAGACAGACAGACAGTATGTGCTTGAATTAGGTGAAGGGTAGTATTTCTGCCACAGGAACGAGGTCAGACGACTGTTATGGTGTGAATAAATTCAGAACACAAAAAGTGTGATTGGCAGGAAAGCTGGCCTTGCTGGTTGGATGTGCAGGTAGAAAGGACACAGGTGTCCTCCTCGTTTCTGGTATACAAGGGCTCCGGCTGCCCGCGTGATAGCTCTCAGTCCAAGTTGAAAAGCTCACTTGATATGCATTTCTCCGACTCCAGAATGGCACATGAGAGGTCAGAGGTGAAGAGAGTATTGGTATAGTTCATGGCTCCTGGTTTCAGGTCTTAGCCCACCCCTCCTGTAGCGTTCCTGTCATGTTAAAGTAAACACCTTCACTATTAACTTCCTTAACGAGCTAACACCTAAAAATGGAACAGCTCCACTAATCACTTGGTTTTATGGGCTCCAGGAACACTTACGGCTATAAGGGGAGGGGGGCTCACCTCCACTGAGGTATTTAGAGCACAGGGGCCAAAGCAATTGATGGACGGGCAGTGCTCTACGACCCCTTACCCTCCCAAACTCACCACCCACAGCAAATATGGGTGGGATCAGCTGCCACAGAGGCAAAGTTTAGGAGAGCAGCTAGGGCTTAAACATCCATAATTCTGCCTCAGTTGCTCTGACCGTCTAAAATTACTCCCACACAACCCGATGTGGCTTTTGGTCCAGGGGGCTCCTTCCCGGCTCTGCAGGTTTGAGCACATGGGGCTTCAGATGAGCTTGTTCGAAGTGTGTCACAACTAGATGCTGCACAGCACACATCTCTGCACCAGCAGGGCGTTGTGTTGAATAGTTTGATGAGAGTTGTTGATTTCCACGCCTCGAAATGCTGCATGATACCACCCATGTCTGCACTCACATCTCTCACTTGTTTGTTGTCAGCTCCTCAATGTGTCCACGTCAGTGTCAAACACCGGCTATGTAAAGGACAAATCTGTCATTTTATTCATTGTAGTTAGGCTACTCTTGTCCATTTTTGTCTTTATATGAATTATTCATCATTATTTATCAATCGGTATCATTGTTGTCCACATATTTTATTATTTTATTATCTCAATTCAAATCAGCGAATTTGAATTGAGATAATAAAATAATAAAATATTTCTCCAGTAATAAGCAGTTGGGTGTGTCATGGCGTACATACAACTGTGTACGAAATTTGTGAAATCCCTCCCTTTAATATTGTGAATTTTTCCAGATTTAAATCGTGTTTTTGTTTTCTCTTTATGAATTATTAGAGGACGAACTCGGAATTATTGCTGTCTTGTTTGACCCAGGCCATGCAGATAGATGATGTGGAGGCATCCAGAGAGGCTTTGTGTGTGTGTGTGTGTGTGTGTGTGTGTGTGTGTGTGTGTGTGTGTGTGTGTGTGTGTGTGTGTGTGTGTGTGTGTGTGTGTTTGAGTGTGTGTGTGTGTGTGTGTGTGTGTGTGTGTGTGTGTGTGTGTGTGTGTGTGTGTGTGTGTGTGTGTGTGTGTGTGTGTGTGTGTGTGTGTGTGAGACGCAGGATTTGGATTTGACCCCTGGCGGTATCCTAGATCTGTATTTGCCTTCTGTGTCGCTTCCACCTGTCATCTTTCATCTCGTCTTGTTGTTCGGGGGCTCTTCTCCACATCAAGGACAATTACTCTCTTTAAGTTTGTTATATTCAAGTGCATAAGACGCAGCGAGCACGAGGTTGTATTTGAATGGGTTCGGCCCCGTTCTGCTCGGCTCGGCTCGGTTTACCACCGGCTAGTGTTGCTGTTGCCTGGAGTGGTCATATGGCTCTGATTTGGGATTCCTCTTTTTTCAGCGAGCCTCTCCAAAGCGCGTAAAAGCCCAACGGTCCCGCCTGTCTCTCACCCTCAGTCTGTGACAGCAGCTCTCAGGATTCCTCCATTATTCACTGTATCCCCGACCTGAGATTTGCATTATCAGAAGGCCTGGTCTGTGCTTATTTATTTCCTTTAAATTCAGTTCATTTAAAAGTGTATGCCCCAAAAGGATTAACACAGTGACATATGCATTAGAACAATTTGGCATGAAACGCTGATAAATTGTAATGCTCTGGTTCCAGAATTTTGAACACTTGCTTTTATTTGTTGTTTTTAGCAGTATTTATTTTGTGTTCTTGCGCATTTCATATTTGGGTTTTTGAAAACTCGTGAGCTTGGAATCCATTCCTGGCTGCACTTGTAAGATATTGAGATCTGACGGCTACCACCAGGAAAGCTGCTAAGGCATCTTCTGTTGACACACACAAAATAAAAGTAAGCATAGATGAACAGAACCTTTTGATTAACATCTCCAATATTTGATGCTATCAATAATAATATATAAAAAAAGAAGATTTTCTGACAGAAATGTATGATGAACTTGAAGGTGGTGAGGTGTGATGAGGCTGTACTGAGGCTTGTCGTGTACAGTTTGGTGGTGTTGTTGTTGTTGTTGTTGTTGTGTGTGTCTTTGTTTCATTGGTTTTAGGAAAGCATTTTTTTTACCTGTGCACTTCTGTTACAATAGTCTAATAATATTAATACGTCAAAATGTATATTTATTTATGTTCTAACTCGTTTAAAATACGAGGGCGACACCGTGCCCCCCCCCCCCCTCTCTCTCTTACTCTCTCACAAACTCTTCACACACACACACACACACACACACACACACACACACACACACACACACACACACACACACACACACACACACACACACACACACACTGGGGATGGAGGGAGTGAGACAGAAAGAGAAAGCCACGCTCGTTTTTTTTTTTTTTTTTTTTTGGGAGAGGGAGGGTCTTTTATTCGACTTTATCGCACCGGTCAGAATGAAATGATCCTGACAATCAAGTAAATTCAGCAATCATCGGACATTTTGGATGTTCCACGACATCGTTCACATATTGACAGACAAATCCAAACGTCCAAACTGTTTTTGAATAATGCAAAGGATCATTAATAAGGTAGTACTGGCAGGACGAGTAAATGGATGAGAGAGAGAGGAATTGATATGCCTTCTTGTTTCTCATGTAAATGAGGCAGACTGACCAGACGGACGCTCGTCATTTTTTATTTTTTTTATTCTAAACTCTTAAATCACACAGCAGCACCAGCAGAAAACAGGTCCTGTTTTTTTTTTTTACTTCAACTTGCATTCAGAAATATTATGATGTCAGGTTTGCTCCTGTGTCGCTGGTTTGAATACGATCCAACATTAACATATATAAAACAATTTCATATTTTCGTTAGAAATATTTGCATCTCAAGATGCAAAATGAAAATAAGTAAAACAACAAAAAACAAAAATACGGGCAAAAGATACATCGATTTTTTTGCAGAAGCATTTTAATAGTGTAGTTTTCATTTCAAGAGGACTTACTAAGAGTAAAATATCAACCAAAAATAAATTGAAACGTAGCTTATTGCTATAAACAGGGAGCCACTATGTGAACGAATAGAAAAAGAGTAGCCAAAACATTCCTATAATAAGACATACAGAACATCATGAACAAATAAAAAACAGAAAAACAAACAAACAAGAAAAAAAATTAATTAATTAGAAATTAATTAAAAATTACATCAGCACAAAATATGACAGCATTTTAGAAACGTCTTTAAAAACATCAGATATCAAATATGAACAGAACAAGTTGTATTCACTTATTTATTGTGGGGATAGTTTTCTGCATATCTAATTAAGTTAAACCCATTTGAATAAAAAAAACAAATGATTTGACATTATACATAAGACTATAAGTAAAACAACAATTACAATTGTTCATGTTGCATTTCAGTTTGATACAAAAGGCTACACAAAAAAACCAAAACCGTCACCACACTGAGTTTAATCCACCTCAAGAACGTTCTCTTTGTGCCAAACAAGACACAAGGATGAAAATAGGAATCAACGAGGCCACAGGCGGATGCAACACTGGGATATTTTCAAATACTGCTTTAAAAAATAAGTTCGAATAAATAAAATGCATATTAGTGGGGGTTTGCAGAAAACATGTTTCCTTTTCACCAGGAACACAGACTTTAGCCATGATGATAGAACGATATCTACAGTGTGAAACGTGCTGCATCTAAGTCACAGACAAATTGTAACCAATCTAAAAAAAAAGGTTATATTTCACAAACTATACGCATTTTTTAATTTAAACAATGTTTTTTCTGAGAGTAAATTTGCATATTTACTGTGGCGATTTTTGCAAGATGCTCGTCTAATTAGACCAAGTTCAAGTTTGATCTGTGTTGGGTTTTCCTCTCTTCGTCCCTGCCTAACAGACTATTCTATATATATATATATATATATATAGTTTCGGACAGTGTATGCACGAGTTATTAATACACCAACTGTTTTGGTGAAATGTTCATCTGAGATGTTTGTGATTTCCCTCTTGGTTATAGTCTGCATCTGTATTGACCGCGCAATGACTCGAGCATGTGGATTTACATCATTCACACGCGAGGCAGTTTTAATATATGATGTTAGACTGAGAGGCAAAGACCAGCTGGTCCGCAGGCGCTTGGCTCCTGTGAAGGAGTTGATGCGCTGCTTCATCCCAGTGGTCAGGCTGAACATAAGAGGGCGCTCCCATTGCACCTGGCTGCGCTGCCCTCTCCACCCATAGACAACACATGGACACACGGAGAGCCGGACACCAGCCTCTCACATGTGCGATCATGTTGTGGTGAACAGCGCAGTTTGATTCAATCGAGGATCATATAAAGACAGTTGAATAATGGGATAATTAGTGTATCAATAATATTTTATTCAAATTCAGATTGAGCGTTTTTCCAAACAAGTTATACATGCAAATTGCTGTAGCCTACTTATATGTTATTAATGAGAGTCATTATGAAAACAATATTTGATGTGGATCATCTCTATTTCACAAACAAATAATATGCTATAGTGAGTTTTAGACCCTCGTAGGAAACTTGGGCTACAACCTTCATAAAACTATTATCACCCAAGCTGAGATTCCAACCAACAGGAGCTGCATCTCGCATGCTATTTAAAAAAAAACATATTTTCAATAACCTTACCACTCAATTAAAATACCAATTTATTTTTCATTTTACAAATCAGTCCAGCGTTTTGTCTGCTGTGTCCCACTTTGATCCTCCAGTCCACCTTCTCTGTGTTTTTATTTCAAAAATATTTCCATGGCATAATCTCACCAAGATTGTTTCCTAAAGAATGTCTGATGCCCTTTTCATCTCTGTTTACCACAGCCTGAATACATATGACTGACACCCTCCTTGTTAATATCGCAGCCTATAAGCATCTTGAATCCCCCTAAAAATCCTTGGGAATATAATAGTCCTTATCTCTTTATAAAGTTCTAGGACTTTTTCTCGATTGCAGCTTTTATCTTTAAATACTTTCACCCCTCGCTCATTTCCTCTGTTTCCTTTTGTGCTTTGTCTGGGATTGCGCATGCATCCGCACACACGCGTGCGTGCACACGTGCGCGCGCACACAGTAGTTTATACATAAATTAAAAAAAAAATATTATAAAGTTAAATTTAATTTAATGACAGTAAAGTAAATATATGATCTAATATCCACTGAAAGTAGACAAGTAGTGCACATGGGTCTGCGAAACCTCCGGCAGAGTGCAGGCTGAAGCGGCTCCGGGCTCTGCCCTGTCACGAACAGGCGACACTGTGATGGTCAAGCGCTGTTATGTGCCCCTACATCTACACAGCATTTTAGCATTTTAAGCTACCCTTCCTTTCTTTGTCATATCCACGGGCTGTCATAGCCACAGGTTGTGTTGAATTTGCAATGCCACTCATCGATGTGCGCCTATTGAGGCTGGCACGTGGACAGTTATCCTTCCCACAGAGAGGCGCAATTGAACGCTGGTAACACAAAAGCCTCAGACCCTGTCAGCTCCCCCCTTTCTCCCCCTTTTCTCCCCTCTTTTCACTGATGCATGGGCCCTGAAAGCATCAAGGCCTTCCGTCTGGCTGCTCTTCTTTTTTGATTTAGCCTACACCACTACTCAATATGGTCACCGATGGAGTGATGTCAATCAGGCCTTTTGCATAAATTTGTAAACTCAAGTTTGCATTGTTATGCTTAAGGCGACTGACTGGCTCAAAGCTGCCTCCTACAAGCCTCAAATTACACCCGACTCTTTTATTATCTCGTAGCACCCCTTTAACTCCTCTCGCAAGCTATTTTCAACCTATTCATTTTTTACAATCTCTTCTTCCCCGAGAGAGCACACACGCACAAATCCTCCAGATTCCTGCAGTCTGTCTGCCCCCCTAACACACTGCAAAAATGCGAGCTGCTCGACGGGGCGACGCCGTTTTCTTGTTTTTTTTCTGAGAGAGAGGCATACCACACAACACAGGCTACGTTGCTGCAAAACAGGTATCGATGCCTGCCTGGGCTTATGGATGGCAAGTGCTGAGGAAATGCCGAGTTACAGCACAGCCTATGTTCTAGTAGCAGGGAGAGAGAGAGAGAGAGAGAGAGAGAGAGAGAGAGAGAGAGAGAGAGAGAGAGAGAGAGAGTTGGGTCTGGGTCATAGGCTACAATATAGGAAGTTTGATTTTTCATATAGGCTCTTCTAAGGGATATATGCTGTTGGATCTGTGTGAAACGCAAAGTCAAGTCAAAGGCCTTTTTGGAAAATATAAACTATAGCCTCACATTTCATCAGCCATCTTCACCTCTACAACATCACGATTAACATATCGGTTGTGTACCAACAAGAAGAAAAAAAGAACAGGCATTCGATGTATCTGTGCCATGCATTTCTATCCAACGCACGTCTGAAAAAAAGAGAAATATCTCAGGCCCTTTTATTAAACCAGTTATGGCTTATCTCTTATGTTCTGTTGTATTATGGGCACTTTAAGCTACATAGCATGTTTGGACATTGTTTGGTTTCGAGTATATGTGCCGTTTCCTATTAACTCTGTATCGGAATGCACTATATAGGCGCAGACTATCAAATCCGTATTGTTTCAATAAACATAGCACGTTATGTGATCAGTGAGTGCTGCCACTTGCATTCAGTGGACCGGGACTCTATATGGAGCTGTTTGCACAGAAAGTGTGCGTACCGGGAGTGAGGGATTGTCCATTTCCTCAGAGAATCAACAATAAAATTATCATAACAAAGAGCACTGAGAGACTCAAAGGTTGCTTTTTGCAATACAGTCTTTTTTTTTTCTTCATTCGGAGGAAACGGGAGGACATCAGTTATAGAGAAGAAGTGATTTACGGAGAGATTCTAGAAAAACAAATGAGAGAACCTCAACAAATATTACGATGGTATTGATCATAAAGGCGTTTAGAAATTCCTAATCACGAACCTTCAAAACGGAGATGACACACTGACCATCTGGGCTCCACGTCATAACATCAGAATAACTATAGTAAATTGAAAGCAAACAGGCCGGAGCTGACCAACTCTATAACGTTGTCACACATTTATAGTTTTAATATTGTAGTTGTATACCTCACATGTATTGGCAGCGTGTCCCCAGCTGTTTCGTTATAGATGTCACGATAACCTGTTTCCCCCATCATCCCCGTGTGTCACAGTTATACACGTACAGGGGTAAGAACTATACACCTATTTATGTTTTCTAAACACCCGTGACACATGCTGCAAAATTTAAATAAAATGTCACACCCATAGAAAATACAATGGGGCTTCAACGAGTATTTCTGAAAAAAGCTGGACTTGCTTTGCATACTGTAGACTACTAATACAAAAGCAGCTCTAAAGAGTTTCCAAATTTCACTAGAAGAATATTTCAACATCTGTGCTGCGAACGCCCTCACACAACTGAAACAATTAGTTTATTACATTTAGCAAAAGTCTTATAAAGTCTTATCTCTAATCTGAAGATATATTTGAGTTGACAGTAAAAACTACACGTCTTTCATCTCCGTCGTACTTTCATATGGCATATTTTATAAAGCTGATTTTCACTTTTTTATAACGTATTGTGATTGTTCATATTACTGTTTTGTTCAAATGAATCCGTGCACAAAACCTATTTTGTGAGTTTAGAAACACTCTTTATTTTAATAAAGTAGTCTTTAGTCTTCTCTTATTAAGCCTGCCATCGTTAAATTCATATTTTGATGCAATTTAAACATAAACACACTGGAGTTTCACTCTATGCTGCACACAGGTTGAACCACGTCGAGTTAAACAAAGTTAAAATTCAAACGCTTCGCATTAATGTCAACTTCAGTCTCTGAGCAAATGTGACTATTTCTCTATTTTTTTAGAAATATATAGACATATAAATATATTATCCAATACAAATACAGGGTCAGCTCTGATAATATCCAGGTGCCACTGTTCTTACAATGAGCTTTGTCCATTATAATCGCAGAATGCATGTTGCTGATACAGTAGCATACACTTTTTGCATACATGTAGAACGTGCTTTAATTTTTCGGCATATGTTTGTTTTAGTTGTTTACAAACACCATCATTTTATTCCATATTCACAAGTGTAAGCTACTATGCTTCAGAGATAGGCATCGCATGTTTCCAGTTTAGTCCCCACACAGCAGCCGTAACTCGGTTATGTTTTCCAATAAGTTGTTCAAACATGGACAGTAAAGTCACTGTAGAAACACACCCCGTATGCAGCTTTGACACGACTTTAATGACAGACTTAGGTTGAAAGGGACAGAATAAAACAAAGCAAGATCGCTTATGTACTTTTAGTGGACAAAGTAAATGCATATCTTTTTTAAAAAATACGCAAAAAAACGGGAGAAAAACGTCTGAAAAAGTGTAAAACAAAGATCGGAGGAGAAGCTGTGCTGCCATAGCGTCGGGCTTCATGCTGCTGCTCCAGCTCTCACTGCCTTCCGTCTAATCAAACTCTTACTTTCCGCTGTTCTTAATTCCATATTTTCAATGCCTGATCATTACTTTACTCTTTTTTTTCTTACTTGTATCTATCTATCCATCCCTCCCTCCCTCCTCTTTCTCCCTCCCTCCCTCCCTCTCTCTCCCGAGCTCTCTCCTTTGCTGAATCTTATTGATCCAGAAGGCGGCTAATTAGCCCTTCCCTTCGTGCCTGTGTAATGAAGCACATGCGCACTGAATTAATCACAGCCATTTTTTGCAGGAAACTAATTAGCAGGAATAAAGATCCAAAGAGTTTTTTCTTTTCAATCATCAGATCTCACTTTCACCTCTTCCTCGCTCCCTCTAACACAAGACTCATCGCCTGCTTTGCATCCAAATTATTTTTATATTGCCTTTAACAACTAATAGTAGCGTACCTACTTCGGTTTTTTTTACGCTCCGCAACAACAATGATCTTTCTTTTACCACCCTAAGCGCAAACTGACCAAAAGGGGACTGCCTTGATGGGATCTTTAGCTAAATCATCTCAATACTGGATTAAAAAGCGAGGATCACAAAGCGGCAGCGAGAAATTGTAAGTTTCAACTTTGCGTTTGTCTCTTTTCCTTTTCTGTGTTTCCACGATCCTATTCTTTTCGCTGCAGACTTATCTGAATCTCTCTCTCTCTCTCTCTCTCCTATCTGTTCCTAGTTTACGTGTAGCGGAGCTGGCTATTTTCACATTGTGAGAAAAGACTAGCGATCACAAGTTCATTTCATGCAAGTTTCCTGGTTTATTCTCGGTTTTTATTCGTATCGTTTACCTGTGTTTACATCAGCGTTCGTCCTCTCCTCCTCATGAATGGAAGATAAGAAACGGGCAAAAGACAGCGATCCTCTCTCTCTCTCTCTGTCTCTCTCTCTCCCTCCAAGCAGTTGACCGTAGAAAAATACGGTTCTAAGGCAAATATGTGCATTTCGGTGGGGTCGGGAAAAGGTATCGGGGCTTATGGGGTGTCGAGAAACGTGTTTTGAGGCACAGAGGCAGTAAGACACGGGGCTGAGTGTTGAGCGGCGGACGAAGGGCAGCGGCAGCTCCACATGAGCGCAGCCCAGGAAAGGAGCTCCAAGTCCAGCCTGTGGGTCCGTGTGCGTCCGGTGAAAGGGGAGACATCTCTCGCTTTATATTCTTTTTTTTTTTTTTTTTGACAGATTTTCACACTTGCCACATCCAAGGGGGGTTTCTGCAACCGTCGTTTGCTTATTCCTCTTCTGGATAAACACATTTTTGTTGTTCTTCTCCGACACGTCTCTCTCAGAAAATGTGCAATCCCTCCGCCCTGTCTCAGCTCCTCTCGCTACACTTTCCCCCCTTTACCCCACTTTGTCCATCTTGTCTCTTTTTGTTTTTTATTTTTTCATCGCTGTTTGCCTCTTTTGAAGCGTTGTTTTTGAGTCGATTCTCGCTCATTCCCTGACGAAGTCACATGCAAATCGATCGACATGTGTAGTGTGTGTGTGTGTGTGTGTGTGTGTGTGTGTGTGTGTGTGTGTAAGTGTTCGTGCGTGCGCGAATGGGTTCGTGTTTGCGAGAGTGTGTGTGTGTGTGTGTGTGTGTTTTTTTAATGTGGATGTGGTGTGTTGAGATAAACGAAGCCCCGGGTCTCCTTCATGACAAGAGCGGATCAGCAGGACCGTGTACGCGGACAGCCCGAGAGTCTGAGCTGCGTCTGGGGAGCAGACATGTGGTTCAGGGGAGACACAGGCAGGCTGGATCTGCCGCCTCCAACTACTTGGCTACCGTATCTGACTTTCAGGAGAATGCTTTTTTTTTTTTTTTCCTCCCGAGAAACGCTGACCGGAATGAAAACAAAACATTGCCCTATTAGTCTGACCTTAAGCAGACATAATCATTCCAAAGTTACAGCCGGAAACCTAAAGAACGGTCCAGGCTAAACCTATAGGTCACTGCATGCATTTAGTGGCCGCTTAGCCGGTTCACATTTGTATGTTTTGGTTTTTTTTTCAAAGTTAAACTACACGAGATATCTTCCACAGACCCGAAATACATCACACTGGCCTCCCGGAAGAAAAAAATATGAATATTTGCAAAGAGGAAAAAGCCCAACTGAGCTGAATAGGCCCTTTGCAAAAAACAAATATATATATTTTATTACTGCATAAGACTATAATTTTTACCAACCTCGCCAAAAAATGGATCTGATCAGAAAAAAATAAACTCTTATCTTGACGTATAGGTGTAATTGCCAGCCGAAAATCTCCTTTAAATGTGACCAAAAATAGCAACTATTTTTCGGATGGGATGGAGCTATATACAGTCAGAAGAAGAAAAAAAAAGGCAGCGAGAATCGTAAGACAGACTCGGATATTTCTCGCGACTTAAGAGACGGGAAAAGAAAGAGGCAAAAAAAAAAAAAGAGAAGGGGTTTTTGCGAGCGAGCACAGAGGCAAGGATAGGATATGTGTACCGTTGGGGGAAACAGAGAGGGGGTGAGAAGCTGTGTGTGTGAGGGGGGGGGGGGGGTGTAGGTCAGACAGCCAGAAACAGGGGGAACAGGGGTCATGGAGTGAGTGCAGAGATAAAAAGGAAAGAGAGGAAACCCCCGCGCAAACAGCCGATGGATGATGGGGAGAGAGTGGGTCTTGCTGGGTGGAAAAAGGGCTGATGGTAGTTGTTTGGTATGTTTTGGTAGCCACACAATGCACTTGTGGTTTGTCAGCATCTGCAGGATTAAGACTTTGGCTTTAGCTTTGGGATTGGGGGGGGGGAAACAAAATAGATTGGTAACAGGTTTAATAAAAGCAAAAACATTAAGGTATGAGGGAGGGAGAGAAAGGCAAAAAAGGAAAAGGGGGCTGAGGGTAGGAGTGTTGAGGGGGTTGGGTGGAGGGGTCAGATAGCCATGGGCCATAGAGGAGGAATCAGGGGGAGAGGTCAGATAAACAGATTCCTACCTTTCAGACTGAAGAGGAGCAGTACGGAAAGAGATTAGCACTGGGAGAAAGAGGGGGAAGTGGCTGATTAATTCAAATCAGTGATACTATTCATACAGCTCCTTCCTTGTTTTGTATTGTAATATATTTGTTTTAGGTTACTTGTGTGATTGCAAAAGTAAAGTCTGTGTTTGTCTTTCGATTCCAGTTATTAGGAACTCAGAGGTGTGGATGGGGCAGGTAGGCTTCTGTGCCAGAACTCGAGTGTCTCCCTTCCTCCCCTGTCTGACAGTAACACTCCTCTCCTCTTCCTCCTCCTCCTCCTCCTCCTCCTCCTCCTCCTCCTCCCTCTCTCTCCGTCTTCTGTTACAAAACAAAGACAGCAGAAATGTTTACTGTCAGCTCACCTGTCTGATTTTCCTGTCTTGTCTCATCGTCATATTTATGTTTAATTATAACAGTTGCTGGCAACGGTGTAGGAATGTCATTGTTGTTTTATATCTATGTATTCTATTTCAAATATGTGTTTGTCAGACGCTGTGTTCGGCGTAGCTAACTATATTATCTCACGCTCATCGCTGGCTGTGATATTGGTTGTATTGCGGTCATGAGAACTGTGAGCTGTTAAAGTGCCACCAGAGTGATTTACAACTGACAGAATTTTTGAAAAATAATTTTTATGTGGGCCATTTTGATTTTGAGCTTTTTACTTGTGGTCAGAGTTATTTCTTCCTATTTTGTTGACGTGTTTTATAAAGGCTTTTTCAAGATTTATTTATTTTTAGCTTATTTAATAAAAAAAAACATTTAAATATCTATATCAACAACAAATTTAGCTACAATTTGGTTATTTGCCATAAATGAAGGGAAATGGGAAATATCTATAATGTTCTGTTTAGAATAACAAAAAAATACTGCAGATATTTCATACATCTGATAATTTCAATTAATTTCATTAGGTTTTGGTTTAATTTATTTGGAATTGCTTCAGATATGTTTGTGACATCAGGCAAGTGTTTTAAACCATTACATACAGAGTTATTTAAAAAAACACTAAATTGTAAACATGTTATTTGAATGTGTTAGACATATAACAAAATCCTTTGTCTGGTAAGATCAAAATGACTCAAAAGTGCAGGTTTGTTTATTTGTGACGGTGGTGACGTGCATTTAGTGGTTCAACATGATTCTATTTTTATGATTAATCATGTAAGTGCATATGGCAGAACTGCTATCTGTGTGTTGTTGCTGCTCTCACTATCACGAAGAAAATAGTCGGTGTTGTAATGCTGTGATGTGATCACAGTATTTTTTGCTGTAGTTGCCACTGATCCTGCACAGCAACAAAACGGTTGTCCACTGTTTGCACTTGGTCCCCCCTCTATTACCATATCCGATGACAGGTACGTTCAGAGTCTTCAGATGCCATTTGACTGTATGAACAGGAATAGCGCTTCCAGTCGGGGGAAATAAGATAAAGGCAGTAGCAGTCGTCATGGATTGTTTCATGGTTTGGGGGTAACACAGAGAAAGGGGAGACAGCGCCTCTGGCTGTCATAACCCCTTCTCCTCCTCTCACTGTGCTCTCCCCCCTCTCTCTCTCTCTCTCCCTCTTTCTTTCTCTCTTCATCTCATTCTCAATGTGTCTCTGCATATCTCTCCCTCCTTAACTCCCACCTTTCCGTGCTCGGGCACTGGCACCGTGGGGGAGCTCGCTGCCGTGTTATCGGTCGGAGAGAGCCCTCTTTGGGTTACCAGTAGGCTAAGGCCATACATAAGAGATTCTCCACTCTTGGAGGAAGTCTTTGCACACAGAGCACAAAAATCCACCTATATATGCTCTGATAAGAAAAATATAGAATGATGTTCTGTCTTGTGTGAATTGAAAATTTGAAAGAAATTGTTATTATTATTTTTATTATTATTATTACTTATTTTGTATTTTAATAAACTAATCAGTTTAAATAAATACCCTTTTCACTGTATGCCTTTTGCTTAACGAGAGGCAGATATTAAAAATACAAAGCTCTACCTTTTTGTGTGGATGTGTCTTCACTGAAATCAGAAGGATGTCAAGTGTCAGTCATTAGCTGTATGGACATATGTAGATGAAGGTAGTCGACACAGATGATGGCCCTGAATCTGATGTGTGGTTTTGAATATGCAAGGACGTGCAGCGACGACGACCGGTTTTCCGGTTGTCCTGCAGCCAAGGCCAGTGTACATGTCACGCTGTCGTAAAAGAGCAGGCGGTGGGGGGGGGGATCTGGCTCAGCACAGGGGTGAGCGAAAAAGTGGGAAGGGAGAGTGGAGGAGATGACTGTCATGCTCAGGTGTGTGGTGTGTGTGTGTGTGCTGTGTGTGTGTGTGTGTGTGTGTGTGTGTGTGTGTGTGTGTGTGTGTGTGTGTGTGTGTGTGTGTGTGTATGCATGCTTGTGGTGTGCATGAATGCTGTTCACTATCCTTAATCCCAGCGGCCCTGAGTGTCCAAAGGGTTCTTTTTTTTTATCCACAGAAAGCACCTTTTTATTTCAAAAATTCCCCTCCTTGTCTTTTTCTGAGCTTTTTCTTCTTCTTCAATGTCATCCTTTTATCTTTTTGAAGCGAAGGTGGTGCAGATTTTTGTGGTTTGCTCTTTCACAATATGTTATCGTGTTAACAATCTTGGTTAAATCATTGTGGTAGACTAGATTTATGACTGTGAAGATGCGCTTGGGTTTCGACATGTGTGTGCACAGATGCATTATGAGTTGTGTCTTTAATGGCATCACAGAAATCAAATTTATTTTGAGTGTGCCACGTCCAAGCCCTGTTATGATACACTTTTGTTTTTATGGTTATTAATATTTTATTTAATTTTGAGCCGTTTCCAAAAATCTAAGCCAGTGTTCAAATTCAGACAAATAACAGCATACTTATGTTGTGATAATGCAACATTTCTCTGATTATCTAGCACTCTTATAGGGAATAGAAATACGAGGAAAGAAAAAAAAACATGTTAAAAGCATAGTGTGGCTTCTATTTCGACTCTCTCTCCTTCAGTGCAGAATTTTCACTAGCTGTCATAGATTAGAGCAAAATATTATGTGAGACAAATATGTATTCTATTTCTAACAATAAATGAATGCTGTTATAGTCATGGAAGGGGGGTTTTATATTGTGTGTGTGGATCTCCATCCTAGACGAGAATATTGCGTTCTTAATAAATGTGTAATATCAGTTTCATGGAAAACAAGGCTGTTTGTTAGATAGCTGTGCTGTAACAGTGGTTTTATTTCTGGGTTGCTGTATCGACTGTGTGCAGAGGGACCTGTGTGATGCATGCCTGTCCAGGGCTGGCAGTATCGTAAAAGGCTGAGTGCATGTGTGTGTGTGTGTGTGTGTGTGTGTGTGTGTGTGTGTGTGTGTGTGTGTGTGTGTGCGTGTGCGTGTGTGTGTGTATGTGTGCGTTTAGCATAGCGGCTACGACCGACCGTGTTTATATCCTATCTGGGGCAGCAGCAGCTAGCTCTAGTGTTCAGGGATGGGAGGAACAGCGGTTTCGTGTCTGTATAGGCTACATATGCATACACGCCGGCGAGGCAGGGATGACAGGGACCACTCCAAGGGCTGCAAAAATTGAACTGATCTGCACCTCAGCCTCCCCCTCCATATGCCCACCCCTCTCTTGGACCCTGGAGGCCGGCATTCCACCCTCCGCACTGGCGCTTATCATCACAAAGGACAGAATGCATAAAACATGGAGGACGCTTAGACAGAGGCGGCCCAGGTTGCCTTTCTCTCCCCACACTGAGCCCTGGAACAATACATGGGCCCCTCTGGCCTGTGACTCTGACGACACACACGCCGTCTTTTTATCCTCCCCTATTTCTTTGTCATCCTCTTCCTCTTCCTCTATGTTACTGTGCTCCGTGGAGTGATAACTGCCCTCGCATTGTTTATCTGTGTCTGTGAAATCTGCATTGTGTAACCGAAATGAAAGTGTGTTTGTGACTGTGTGTGTGTGTGTGTGTGTGTGTGGGTGTGTGTGTGTGTGTGTGTGTGTGTGTGTGTGTGTGTGTGTGTGTGTGTGTGTGAGAGAGAGAGAGAGACACAGTGACAGGTTTGAAATATGACATGCATCAGTTGCATAGCTTCTTCCTTCATGTTCCATATTGTTTATTGTATTACATATTTTAAAATGAAATATGTATATTTCAGTTAAAATAAAAAAAACTTTGTGTAATCACCAATTTACACAGAGGTTAAATGTAAAAAAAAATAAAATGTCTGAAATATGTAAGAAATTACATTTTGTATAAAAGAGGACATGTTTGAATTTAGTCAGGCGATCTGTGCCATTTTCCTCGTCACTGATTTATAGCCAGGTCACACGGTGATGCAACATCACGGCTTGTATAAGTACCGAATACACGATGTGTGTTTGTATAATCAAGCAATCAGCTTCTACGGTTTTCTGTCGTTCAGTGGGCTGGGGCTTGTTTGAAAGGCCAAATAAAGAGCTATGTGACTGTGATATGAACATTACACTGCTATAGACTTAGCTGCTTTTCTAAATGCTACTCATTCTCCTCTGCTACTCCCAAGACATGCTTAGTATTAACAGTGTGTCAGACAGACAGACAGACAGACAGACAGACAGACAGATAGATGGACAGATTGATAGCGTTTGACAGCACATTTTCTGATTTATAGAATTGCATGTGTGCTGCATTTTAGCTTTTCCAAGAATGATGATATTTAATTTCTGTTTTCAGATCTTGGTTAAAGCTTTGATTTCAGATTCAGGTCATTCTGATTTTAATTTCCTTTCTGTGTGTGTGCTCTGAGTCCACTCCACTACGACAAATGGTAGTAACGTGCGGCTGAGAGGGTTTTAGTCTATATCTGTTTATACGTGTGTCTGATAGCTGGGCTGTAGGAATGCACTGCTAGGATGTGCTGGACCCCAGCAGGTCTATGGCACTTCCTCTCTGTGTACCTCACAGCTTATCCTCCTCAGGATTATAGAGAGAAGAAAAGAAAAGAGCGATGGCAGGAGCAGCCTTTCCCTCTCACACCCTTACACACACACACACACACACACATGCACACAAAACAAAAAATCTCCACAAAAAGTGTAATTCACTTGCAAATGTGTGTTAGCCCGTCCATGTTCCCAGTGGAGGAGAGAGAGAGAGAGAAAAAGAGGGAGAGAGAGAGGGAGGGAGGGAGGGGCAGAGGTGGAAGGACATAGAGAGCCGGCTGCAGTGTGTTTCAGTGAGAGACAGGGCTGAGGTGAAGCTACCGACTGCTTCTTCATGGTCATAAAAAGCAGCCGTCTCCATCTTCCCATTGATAGATTCTCATGTGGTGTGTGTGCATGTATCGTTTTTTACTGCGTAAGTCACTAAATGTGTGTGAGCCGTTGTCATACAGAGCAGGTACATGAGCTGCGACGTGCTATTTGTCATTCCCCTTGCTTCTCCTGAGGTGGCCCGTGGATGTTTCGCTCGGTACCCCAGGCGACTGATCCGCCAGCAGTGAAGGGGTTAAGAAGCAGGGATAGCCCTCTTTTGTCTCTGCGGCCCTCTTTGCCATTGTTGTGGTGGAATTGAGCTCGGTGCACCTCACTTGACCACAGCAAAGCAATAAAATGGCCTCTAAGTGCTGTAGCCTCCGTAGTCCTCTGATGTCAGCTCTCTTCCAGCTTCTGCCGTTATATTTTCCTTTTTTCTCAAAACACACGGGCACGTCTCTGTGTACAATGAACAGTATGTGCACACATATAATGTACGTTCTTTCGCTTTTCATTACTCATGCATAACTAGCCTTTTTATTATATACTTATGTAAATATATATATATTATTTTTTGTTGTTGTTCCTATTACATATAAGTCACATAGTAAGCTACTGAAGTTATTTTTTTCGTTTATTTTTACCTGTGTCGGTGCTTCGCATGCAAACACAAAACATATATGATCAGAATATATAATTTTAGAATGTAGGTTGTGAAGGACCTGTTAGCACCTCCAGTGTTATTAGAATTGAGATATTACGAACTGCTCTAGAAAAGCACATTTAAAGATGCACACATTTTATATTTTTAATGAGCTATGAAAATGATTTTAAGTATTTATTAGAGCTTAACATTCAGCAGAGTAGTAATGATATCCAGTATTTTTTTTGTAATACTCTGAGTGTGTGTTTGCCTCTGTGAATGCCAGTAAATATCTAGGCCATTCTGACCGCCACCACCACCTGACAGTCATTATCAAATCGAACTATGAAATCTCGCTTCTATAGCTGCTGAATGAACGGTACAGAGTTGGATGCCTCTGTTCTTTAGCCATGCACTCTTTTATTATTTGACATTTTCTTTCAGTTGTGTTACTACCAATAATGATAAAAATACTGTGAATGTAAGAGAATGTGTTATTATAATGCCTAGTGTTGGTGGTATTGTGTTTGATTGCACAGATGATTGTTTATAGCAGAGTTCCACCTCTGCAGACATTGTAATTAAAAAGAAGATATACTGCATGTTCCTCTGTCGCCATCTCTTCTCATCTCGTCAAATAAGCATCTAGCTGTTGCAGTGAGCATGTCAGTGGATTTATGAAACATTTCTGATTGGCTGAATTATAATTGGCACTGTCCCGAGTGTAAACCATATATGCCAGGTGTCATACAGACCACATTAAATATTGCACCACACTGCAATTAAACCAGCACACCTCTACATTATTCTGCTGGGTGTCTCTGTCTCACGTGCCTTCGCCACCATTCTTATTATCTGCTGCTCTCCTCCTCCCGAAATTCGTGTGGTTTCCTCTCTGGGTCTCACTGTACCTAAAACAAATGCTCATTCTCATTTTCCTTCTGTTAAATGAACAAACATAAGGACCCCGGTGCCTCATAATAAATTGATTAGAGAGAAGCAGACTCCCACACAGCAACATCGAAAACTAGAGTTGTTGTATGTACAGTGTGTGTGTGTGTGTGTGTGTGTGTGTGTGTGTGTGTGTGTGTGTGTGTGTGTGTGTGTGTGTGTGTGTGTGTGTGTGTGTGTGTGTGTGTGTGTGTGTGTGTGTGTTAAGCCTGAGGAGGAGGACACATACTCTCTTTTTCTCCCTAACACTCATATACCAACACAAAAAACTAGAAATGTATGTTTATCCAGTTTAATGGCAGTTCTTGTCTGCTGGTCCCAATGCTCCCACCTCTGTGGCAGGCTACGCTCTAACCGCTGCTGCTGCGCCCAGTGGCAGCGGCTGATGTCTCATGACAGCGACAGTGCCGCGGCGTTTACATATTGGACACGGAGCCCTCTGCGACTGTTTGGTTTTTCATTCTGACGTTCAGTGCCACAGAGCAGAGATTGGGTCTCGGCTGGAGGGGGGTGGGGCAGGTCCCATGGGGCCGACACAGGGCCAGACGACCGTGACAGACTGGTGACCTCGGCTTTGTGACGTCATTTGCCTCGTCTGGTCACCATGGCATTCATTTTCCCTACTGTTTAATGAATGAAGATAGGGGCCTGGGCTAGTTTATGCAGCTATTGGTGATATTCTGGTGAATTCAGGGACCCAATGCTAACAGAATAAACCACTATGCCCTCTTATTATAATAGCATGATTTAAAAACATGCCTTCTATCACCTGATTTGTCTGCAACTCTGAAACACTGCAGTTTAGGTGTAATTCAAAAGAACATTTCCTTATTTTCTATAGCAGGGCGGAACATTTTACTTTTTGGTTTTACTCAGGTTGTAACAAATAGCTAGAGAGCTTTGTTGTGTGAAACAGTAAAACAAAGCACACCCTGACCACATATAGGAAGTCAGGCTGAGGTAAGAGTGAGCCTCACAACGGATACTGACTGTTAGAACAGTTTTTCTCCTCCTTACATGCCAAGTGCCAAATCTTTGACAAGACATGCTTTGCTTTTCCTGTCTTCTGCTACTCTTTTACACTCCCTCAGAGCAATGTTTAAGCACCTTCTCCCCAGAGCTATTCTAAATGATATGCATTTGATAGAAACAAAAGAAATTGCCTCATATGATTTTGGTCAGCATCTTCTCTGTAGATCTAGTGTTGCCCCTGCAACTCAGGTACGATGCGTCTCTATATCAGCAGGAGGATGGCTATAAAATAGGCTCCTCTCATTGCCTGCTTTGTGTTGGAGCCAGGTGTTTCCTCGTGTTGGATCATGCCCTGATGGGGAACAACAGGCCATATGGCAGGCAACAACTAGGTTTTTAGAGGATAGCTTTTCATTCTGTGGTTTTCCTGTGCCATGAGCAAAGCTCAAAAAACTCTTGCGAGCAGTGCTGACTGTCGTAGTAAAATTGCACTCTGGGCCGAGGATTAACACAGGAAGTAGCCCATGTATGGTGCAGGAGCTCTGTGAATGCACTCTTTCCCTCCTAGCAGCACCAGGAACAGGACAAGTGTGTAGCTGACACAGCCTTTGTTTATACTGGAGAGAATATGGGTTTGGAGGAAGGAGAGAAAAGAGAGATAGGCGGTGGTCAGGGTGGGGGGGAGGGATGTGGGGCACAGACACCAGTCTCATCACTTCCTTCCTTGCTAGTATTTTTTTTTTCCTTCATTTTTTTAAGTATCGCCATTGTCAAAACAACAGTAGAAAGAAGAGGAAGTGTTGAACTCAGGCAAAGATCACATTACAAATATTTTGAATAACAATAAAGCATGAAAAATCACAACTGTAGACTGTGACTCTAATATACCAGCTTGATCTACCCTGGTACAATATCACACTTTTTTTCTGCCAGACAGGGTAAATTAAACAAGCCTGCATGTTTTGACCCTGATCATGACAGAATGCTCATTTCTCACACTCTGTAGCCCCTTGGCTTCCTTGGAAAAGCTCTGTGCGCGTTCATGCACATGTGCAAATACACATTGGATGTATGATTGTGCATGGAGTTATCTATAAGAGTTCATTCTTGTCTTGGACATAGTATTTCTGTATAAGAAAACATCCTGCACCCTCTGTCTTGTTGAGCGTCAGTCCTGTGGTCAGGGACAAAAATGTACTTTCACATGACAGATGGCTGTGAGAGGGCCTTCAACAGGAAGCCTGGCTACACTGTTTCACAATCCCTCTAGAAACAAGAACTGAGTACCCGTGCTATGGTGAGCTGTCCGCATTTCGTGTAATGGATGCCAGCTTGCCTGTAGTGGGTACAAGCACGAGGCTGAGGGAGGGGGTACCCCGACATAAGTGGACCCCTGAGACCTCCTGGAGGGGTAGAGGTGTGGCGAACGTCTGTTTTGGGCATGGCTTGTGTCAGCGTGTTTAGCGTTTGCCTCTGAGGGCATTTATATGCAAATGCTAAACAACCTATTGGGGTGGCTAATTACAGCAGGGCCTTTGTGTGTGCCAGGCAGTGAGAAGCGGGGAGTTACTAGCACGCCAGGCCTGGACTTCCCCTGCTTGTTTACTCATTGTCTTTCCTTATTACCCCCTCATTGACACTCCTCTTTTGTATGGCTGTGCTGTTTGCCTGCATGCTGGCTCCTCCCCTTGTGGTGCCGAAGTTAATGTAGTAGATTAAAGAGGCAGCACTCTGGCCCTGTTTACTTCCTCTTTCATCTGGTGGCCCAGCTCTGCTTCACGCTGTAGCCATTCCTCCTGTAGCTAACGTCTAGCTGCCACCCATTCACCCAGGAAGGATTCAGCCTCATAGTACCTTCTCTCTCTCTTTCCTACAACTAACGCGCAGCTAATTACTTTGGGAGATAAAAATGCATTTAGGTCAGGTTCTAATGCAATGCAAATTTATGAGCAGGCAGAAGCAAATATTAACTTGTAGAGTCACTGATAGTCATTGGCTGGGGACAAAGGTACACCTCCCTTAACTGTCAAATATGATGGTTTTTATGTGCTTTCGGTGTCGATGCCTGTTTTTTTTCTTTGTTGTCAGGGATCTAAGGACAGTGACAGCAGGATGCAATGAAAATCTCTTACCAGAAACCTGTATAAAGATTTCCCTGCGCTCAGACAAAATCATAGTGCAGTAAAGCCCACATACTAAGTTATCCCAATTTTCTTCATTGTATAACTGGGGACTGAAATCTGAATTGAATAATTTATTTTCCTCTTCCTGTTGTTGCCAAAATTACTGTTATTATTTGTAGTAATAAAACCACAACCGATTCCTTGTGGTAAAAGGTGTGTACACAGTAGTTCATAATTATATCTGGATTAGTTGCAGTTTTGATACTCTTTCTGCAGAAGATTCGAAAATCAAAAATCCACTGCAGCCTTATCTTCTTTTATTAAAGAGTAAAAAGTAAAAGATTAAGTGTTTCTCAACACGTGTGCGCTCTAATGTCTGACTATTCACATGTCCCCACTTTATTCTGAAATCTCTGCTAAATACACAACCGTATCAAACTAGTCCTGCTGCATTCCTGTGAAATTATTTGTCTTGCATTAAAACAAAGAGAGCGGAAGAGAGCATAAGCACTGGATTAGTGTTGCCTCTCACTTCATTTTACCACTAGAGTTTCACCGCTTGTTCCATGATTTGGCATTGTTTACTACACCAATTACACCCACACTTGTATGTGTTCTCCCTTAGACATACACATACCCTGACACATATATATAATGCAGGGGGAGACTTGGCTGGCCAAGGAAGCCAGGCTGGATCAAAGGCCGTGTGTGAGGGAACCAGGCTACCTCGTAGCAAACAGCTGCCCCTTGCTGTCTCTGCCTCTCGCCCCAGCCTGACAGCAGCCAGAAATATGAGGCCTCTCCGGACCTCTGTCCTGGGAAAAAAAGGACAGGACGGCACACACATACACTCAGAAAAGCTTTTGTCTCTGCTCTCTCTCTCGCTCTCCCTCGCTCACTCAGACATACAAAGAAGAAAGAAAGCCGTTTGTCTATGCTCATTCACTCATTCAGACACAAATAGAAATCTTCGTTTCACATATACACTCCCTCTGCCAGCCTCACAAAACCATTAAATTATCACATGCTTGATTTCTCTTTATTGTCTGTTTGTTAAACTCTTTCATTAGCTGTTTTAGTCAATTTGGCGCAATTTGTCTGTCAATCTTACTCTGCATTTGCCTTTCTCCCACTTCCTTCAACATTGTGCCTGCTTTCTCTGCGCGCTAGGCCTTTCCTCAGCACTGTCTGAGGGTGCTTTTCATCTCCTATACTCTTGTCTCCACCTTTCCTCGCCACATGTCTGGGATTTCTCTCCCTCTGCTCTGCTTCTCCGGCGTGTTCAAACTCTGACAGAGTTGAGAAAGGCATTCAGCTCCCTAATCCGGGCTCCCTCTATCAGGAATGCTAATACGTGTGATTGTGTGACCCGGCGAAGCCCGGCAACATCTGCAGGAGCCTATGGCGAGCCCCCACCCTCCCACACCCGCCCTGCCCCCTGCCTTTGAGCGTTCACTCGCTGCCATTATTTCATTGTTTCACTTCACGCCTCTGCCTGGGCAGTGCAGTTAACCCTCTGTTGCTCAGGCCAGGCTAGCTGCAGTCCTGCACACAAGGCCAGAGGGGTACTGAGGAGGGGCGTATGGGTTTGGGACAGCCCTTTCCCAGGACAGGCCTCCCCGCCTGCCCATCTGGACCTCTGCACACAGCTCTACCCCTCACACTGTTTACGTATGCAATCCGCCACCAGCATTTGTGTTCAAAAAGTCTGTTCAAAAAGTGTGGTCACTTGTGAGTTAAGGTATAATTGCAGGAATTACCATCTGTGTCTCACTGTTTCTATTTGAGCAGCTTTTGCCTTCTCAGGGACATCAGGAAAAGGAAACTTCCTCTTGATAGGATGAGATCTGAAGGGATTGGAGTGTTAGCCAATGAAAACCTGTTATTCAGTTTCCACCCACCCCTTTGGCAGGTATTGGAGTTGAAAGAAATTATTGTTGGGATAGTGTCTGTTTTCAGAAGATGAATTACTGGTAAAGCACAACTGTCAAAGCGAATCTGTGTCAGACCTGAGTGCTGCTGATTAAATTACCCTTCTCCTCAGTCCTGGCTGTACTACTGCATATGTATTCAAGCTACACCATACTATAGACAGGCAATGGGCAGATTGGATTTATATGTTCTTCATTCACATCCTAACATCAGGATATTAAAGCTTTAGGATTGTTATACCTGTCATAATTCAGCACAAGTAACCTGTTTTTGCTGGACTCCAATAAACAAGTTTACACATCCAACACACATTGTAGTTTCAGGGAATCATAAGGAGAAAAATCCAAACGAAACTAATATTTTATGTTGGCCCAGAACAATGTAAATCCTGACAGTTATTGTACATTATATTACATTACATTACAGTCATTTAGCAGACGCTTTTATCCAAAGCGACTTACAATCAGTAGTATATTACATATCATTCACCCATTCAAAGACTGATGACAGGCTACCATGCAAGGTGCCACCATCAGACTCTAACTAACATGCAACATCCAGTCCACACCGATGGCAAGCCTTCGGGAGCAACTTGGGGTTAAGTGTCTTGCCCAAGGACACATCGACTGCCGAAGCCGGGTATCGAACCACCGACCCTCCGATTGGAGAACTACCTTGCTCTCCACTACGCCACAGCCGCTGATGGTTAGGCTTCCCTATTTTGTTGATGCCAGGCATGAAAGAAGCAACACACTTTAGGAATATGAACATATTGAACTTTTCATTGTTACAGTGTTCTGATTATTTCACCTTAAAATAAGCCTACAGCCACAGTAGTGGTAAATTATTTTTACATGTGTAGCAGCCCACACAAAATAAGAGGTTCTAATCGTCAAAGTGTGAGCTAGTTTAGTTTGTTTTCTCCCTTAAAGGTAGATGTGTCCCAACAAACTGTTTCCAATGAAATAAACAGAACAAACAAACACGGGAAGGGAGTCAGCTTTGTACCTCGCTGCAATGTCTGTGGTAACCACTAGGGATCCACATTCAGTGACCTTGTGTCACTGTGTCCATACACACACACACACACACACACACACACACACACACACACACACACACACACACACACACACACACACACACACACACACACACACACATTCCATTAATGTTGGAACAATGATTTTGTCCATTGCTATCAAAACCATGATTAATCATTACATTTTTACTAAACAGGGGCTGTGTTACCATGGGGACATAAAATGATCCATGCTGCTTTGCATATCAACTGAAAAGTTACAATTACAGTAAAACTCTTTGTAGGAGCTGCCACAGGCCCGAGTAGCTTTAAATAGAGATCCACTCTTTAGGGAGCCTCTGTCTCTTCCTCTGACCTCTGTTGTTCAGCTTAACAGGCTGTTTGTAGTCCGCTGAAACAGATTATTGGGCTGTTCAGAATGAATGAAGGTTTGATGATTCCCTGCATCCCCTTGCTGTTTAATGCCCTTGTAGATTTTTTTTCCCCCACTGCTTTTAACATTATGAGAAGTTGCACTTTTCGTACTTCGTACTCTTTTTTTTTTTCTTTTTTTAAATAAACTAAATTTAATTTAAAATCTGCTTGGTAGAAATATTTAACTATTAAAGGATATTCGAATCAAAATAGAGACAAACGTAACTGTAAAATCAAGCTTCTATTGCATGTATCTTGCTTTGAAAGAGAAAATGATCTACTATTTAGAACTGATTATAAAGTGCAAATTATTTTAGAAGAAAAAAGATTTAACTTTTTTCTCTCTGTTTTTACTGATGAATATGCACATGAATATAAAATGTTTAACAGAAATTCTTTCAAAATGTAAAAGAAAATGTTTTCATGTCAGACAATGACAGCTTTCTGTGTTGTTTGCAAATTAATTGGAATAAATAAGCCTAAGCGGTATGCTAAAACTGAGATATTGTGGTGCCACTGTGCAAAACTGCCACAATATGGAGACAGAATATGCAAAAGAATTAGTAGAAGTTAACCCTTATGAATTAACAAACTCTTGACAGCTACAGTTTAACAGTTGATATAAAAAAATATTTGTCAGAGTGCATACTATTGTTTTCTTTCAAATATCAGATACATTATGATTATGATGATCAGTTACAGAACTTAGATTCAAAATAAAAAAAAGAAGAGATAGTCAACATCTGTCCATGTGCATTTTAGTTTAAACTTCTCCACCCTTCTGTTGTTGCTGCTGCAAAAACGATTAAAACTGAATACGAGCCATACGGGAATATAAGTTGGTTTACAGTGCCGGTTCCCATGACGGCTCATTTAAACCAGGGATGGAAGGATGTCCTCCATTTTTAAGATCAGACTTCACGCCATAACAGGCCTTCCCAGGCTTCATTTACATCTAAAACAACACACTGCTCTGGAATGATCATCTGCTGCGTTATGTACACACACTCTGACATTTTTATTAATCCGTACATTCTAGATACATTGTGTCTTACTAATATAAGATATAAATGTTTGATGGAAATAACTGCAGATTACAGCCTCTCCATTACTTTGTTTACAGACATGTTTCAGGGTTTCAGGACGGTTTAAAAGGAATGGGCTCTACAGAGCCAAATTGGATCCGGGTATGTAAATACTCCTCTGATGTTTAATGAGAAACAAAGTTAGCTAATTATAGCAGCTCTGAGAAACATGAGGAGGACAGTGGGAAATGTTTCCATCACTCCCTAGCTCTATAGATTACTGCCTAATTGCCTCAATCGAATCAGGCGGAGACATTAGCCAGAGAGGCAGAGAGTGAGAGAGAGAAACATGGGGATGGGGCTGATTACACATATCCGTCGGTGGCTCTTTAGATAATCCAGCAGTGGACCAGCAAGTCGGGCTCCCTGACATAGCATGAGCCTGTCTGTCTTCCCTTCCCCCCCAGTGCAGTTATGAAGGTGAGGGCACTGTATTCTCTCCTGCCGCACTAACCAGCTGCAGAGGTGATTCATACTCCCTTGCGGAAGTTTTTCAACTATAATTACATGTAATTCTGACACATGTTTATGCCTGATTTTACCAGACAGTTTCTCCACTAATGACAAAGTACAGCATAACATCCTCCCAAACATTTGTTACAACAATATTTTTCTACCTTATTATTGTATGTTGTAATTTTAAGTACTACTGTAGGTGAAAAAACCACACAGTACTAGTTTGGCTGACCTGTTGAGAAGCTGGGAGTGTACTTTTGTCGCTTCTACAACAAATGCTGCATTGTCTGCTTAGTCAAATATGAGGAGTGTAAGACAGTGAAACACAACGCAAATAGAAATGAGAATTATTTTTCTATTTCTGTTCATTTCTGTTAATGGTGGTGCGTGATAAAGGGAGACTCTTTGCATGTAGTTGTCAGATGTGTCCCATGCTGGTGTTTTGTAGGCAGGGTGAGGGGAATAAGAGGCTCCATAGGATCTGTTTCGTCCTCAGAGCACAGTGATATTGAGGTCAGCTGTCCAAAATGATCTCATGTTAAGGAATCGGCGAGTCAGCAGGGTCAGAGCAGAACCGCCGTGACGACACTTTCTCCACGGTGATAACGCTGCCCTCTTTTCCCTCCCGTTCACTTCCTCTGCATGGGAACAGCAGAGAAGAGTCTCAACTGTCCTGTGCCCTTTTACTCCGGAGCAAAATGGTACTGCCTTTGTTCTCTCACAGAACCATGTTCAGAAATCAAGGGAAGATGGTTAAGATTAATTGAATCTTTACAGTTCTGATGATCCAGAACTGTGTGGCTAATCCATCCATCTTCTTCACTCCTAAACAAACATCTGACCGGCTGAAAATAGCCCACAGAAAATAGCGGTTTCCTGGATGTCATGGTGGTTTAAACGGGTGCCTGAACAATCCTTCACTCAGTTTCCGTAGCAGGATGCCATGGAGCATGGGGTTGGAACTGAACGTAGGAGTCTATGTGGGGAACCCGGACCCCAGCAGAGTCCTTTTTAACAGTTCCGTTGGGAAAGTAGGCACTGTAAACAGATAATGGCGCTCATGCAGAAAGGGCCGGAAGTGGGAGGTCTCACTTGTCCAGACAGTAAGGATGGGTGTGAATCCTTGGAAAGTCACATGGGAGTGAGTGAGCTGGCCATTTTGCATCAATGTTACTGCTCATTCACATTCCTGTTCTTCCTGCCGTTGGGTTTAGTGGTGGTAGACTTGGATGTGTTGATGAAATACCAACAGTTGGTTAACCAGCTGTTGAGCTGAATATTTATGAAGTCTATTGAGCAGAGCTTCAAAAGTTTGTTTGTGTTGCTCTCAGGTCTTGTGTACCAGTCTCATGTGACTGTCAGTAAGCAGGCTACGGCTCATATCTCTTTTCTATCATATACGACCTGGCTCTTTCACTCTCTAATCCTCACACCACCTTCACACCCTTTTTCTCCATCGCCCCTCTCTCTCTTACACACATGTGTTCCCATAATTTATGGCTGCCGGGTCCTTGATCAATTGATAGCAGGGAATCCTTTGGTAAATAGAGTTTTAGACACATTGCCAATAGACCTGGGCTATTGATTGGAGTGTAAATTAAAAACTTAATCAGGTCTCTGAGATAAGATTTATCTCCGCCCCAAGCAAATTACAGGGCTGACTTCGAGACATGAAGGCAGGCCGGTGGGCAGAAGAGCACTGCCCTTTCGTAGGCTCCAAGTCTGGCCACGGTCTCCGACCTGTTCCTGTTTCACTCCCGGTTCGGGTCTCCACCACTTCTGTCTTGTGGAATAAACCATGAAGCCTTTCAGTGTTGACATAATGGATGAAGGATTTTCCTGTAGTCTTTAGTTTGAACAAGACTGGCTAAGACTAACGGTTTAAAGCATCTGGTGGACATATTTATCCAATATGTCTTATTGTTCCATGATGCTCTTTCAGTATGTCTGACCCGAGTGGGAAGTAGTTTTATTTCTTTATCATTTTGTTCTGTTAAGCAGTTTGTCTTGTTCAGTCTTGTCAATATTCCCTCTCTCCCCCCCTCTCATGCTCTCTCTCTCTTTCTCACTGTGTGTTTAATCACTTACTTTCATTGCTGCCTGTGATGAAATATGTAAATCATTACACCCAGCTTTTATTCCTTCAATAATATTCTCATCTTGTTGAGGTCATTTTACGCCACAATAAATTCATGCACACTCATACGCACATGCGGTGTTGTCTATATTTTATATGTATTAAGACAATCCTTGGTATTGCACATTGATCATTGTATGGATTTCCACAGTAATTGCTGAGGGAAATTTTCTCTGTCTCTACTCTTCTTCATTATTAATATTGGGAAATGGGTATACATTCAAAATGTCTCTGAGTATAATTTCATCTAAAAATAACGAGAGGCACTTTTAATTCATGCCAGCGAACACAGAGTAGCATTCATACTGAGAGCCGGGGTTTCCCCAGGTTTCACAAATAACAAAGACACACTCACTGAGGATACTGGGAATACCTTCACAGGTATCCGTCTGAATCTTTTAGTCAGTAATTAAAACATAAATTTTTTCCCCCTTATGATTAAGGCTGGTATTAGGCTATGTTCAGGATTACAGCACATCCCATTATCTCTGGTTATACTCCTAATATACAGAGGCCATAGAAATGACATTGACCCGGAGACGGAGAGGGAGAGACAGACAGCGAGAGAGGACGATGGAGAGCAGACAGTTGAGGAGGTCACTTAAATCCATAAGCAGATTGCAGTAAATATACATAAATATAATAAAATGTGCAACACCCCTGAGGACTATTATATTGGTGATGAACATATAGATATCAATTTGGGTGTGGGAAAGTGCTGGGAAAGTGTAAGAGGTCCCTAAAAGAGCTGTGCAACCTTACCCATCCAGTGGATACATAATGGTGGCCACACTTTCTCTTTGTCTAGTTGTGGGGGAGGCTGAGACCATCAGTAATAGGCTTTTTGCCTGATAAGCCCGGAAAATACTCGTTTAGTTAGTGAAAGTGCAGTGGGATCCTGGCCTGATAAACCCGCTGTTTCCGTTTGTAATACCCAACAGCTAAAATCAATAGTTGGGATAATTCTCCCGCTAGTCGTCCAGTCTCCTTTATCTGCAGCCTTCCTCAACCCATGTACATGGGGGTGGTGGTTAGCTTGAGCATGCTTTTGTGTATATTAAAGGTTATATAGTTACACTTTATATAACTTGCATTTGTCTTAAATTCCATTTTCAGTGCCACTATGGAATCGCTTGGACCACTACCTCTGATAGTGTCCACCTGTTCACGAGCCAGTGTGCCACTGATGGCACAGAGTACTCTGGATGGCATACTCATGGTCATTTTCTTAGGGTTGTGGGTCCAACTCCCAGCAATCACCTCAGGTGTCGTCCCTGAGCGAGTGCATGTATAAATCTGGTGGGAGGAAGTGGCTGTCAGCACTAATTCAGCCCAGCTAAGAGCCCCGTGCTCTGTCAATACAAGCTCTATGTCCTGACACAGGTGCTTGATTAAGCTTAAAAGTAGAGCACAGGTAGCGCCTCTGACACCGCTACGGGATCGAAAGGTTCCGAAAAAAGACAAGATAGATCCCTCATAGATTTAGGATAGGAGGTGCATGAGTTTGATGACGCTGACGAGAGCTTTAGGCCAAAACATGTAAGTTTTTACAATTCTCTGAATTTTCAACCCTGTGATTGCCTCCCTGCTCTATTCACCTCACTAGAATGTGAAGTTGTGTCAGAAAAAGTGATCAGACGTAATAAAGAATACAGAATTCCCCCGTATCACAACTCCACTGTCCCACTTCAGCCACTGTCATCATTTTGTTGGCAGGCTCTCCCAGAGTTAGTTTCTGTGTAATCTCTCTGGCCATCACAGCACTGCTGTAAAATACGGCCTCAGGTGTTAGTAGGCAGGGTGGTTAGCCTGCGACACCGTTACCTAAAGTGCAGTGTATTAAAAAGCAGTCAGGGCCCTGGATCACAGTATATCACAAGGGAGAGGCAGCGATAAGGCCTGCCTGCCCGCCCGCAGATCAATGAAGGTTACTGACATCATATCACAAAGTGAAAGCGAGTGCTGCACCCCTAGCTATTTATCAGCAGTGGCTCGGACATGAAAGGGGTGGAGGGGAGAGAGGACGAGACAGGACCCCCCTCGCGTTGGGGGCTCAAGCCTTGACTCCTCCTCCTCCTCCTCCTCCTCTGCCCCGCCACCTATTCCTCCCCTAGACTTGGCAGCAAGGAGGCTAGGAGGATATTTAGAGCCAGTGGACTGCTAAGACAGGCAAAGTCAGGGGGAAGTCAGGAAGATTGACGGTGACAACTTTCTGTGATATTTCAGCACGGACAACAGCGCAAGCCATTTTCCTTCCTTCCTCTGTATTTCTATATGTTTGGTTGTGTAAAAATACTTCCAAGGTCCTTGATCATCAATTAAATTCAAACATTTGTATTGAATTATGTTTTAGTTTAGTTTATTGCTTTATTTGACAGAGACTGTGCATATTAATACCATTTCTGAAAATATGCCAGAGTTAGCCAGAAAGACACATTTTTATTGGTGGTCCTCGGGGCAGGCAATTAAAAGAACAGGCATTAAGAATAAAATCATTTAAAATACAATCAATGATAGAAGTAGTGAAAAAAAAAGGAAATAGAAACAAAAGATCAACATTGTAGATATTGGACCGTGCTCCCTAATCATCCTGTTATATACAGCCACCTGAGGTGACACAGGCCCGTAGATTTTAGTTAGGTTAGAAAGACGCAATGTCAGCTCTGACACAGAAGTACAAGATTGGTTCAACCTCTGCACACTTATCTGTAATCCCCTATTCTTCTTTTCTTTACCTTTCCACAGCTCTATCCGTTTGTTGCATTATATATCATAAAGCCCCTATTCTCCTCACTTATGCCTGCATTAGTATGGCAGTATTGACTGGTGTGTACGCGCAAAGGCACTTTTGCGTGACCATGCGTTGGAGATCATGCTTACAGGTACTGTATGAGTTCCATTTATCAGCTGCCTGGGGCACAATGTGGAGGATTTCCCCCAATGGGTTAGTGTGTAACTGCTCTGTCAATACATGCTTGTCAAGGCTGGGAGAGTGTGGGGGAAAAAAGGCCCCTCACTCCAACGCACTGAAGCCACTTATTGAGCAGCCAATAGCTATTTACCTCTTGACGGTGGCAGGCGGAGAGGGGGCCCAGCCCGGCCAGAGGAACTCCGTGGCTCATTCCCCACTCCCAGGACTTCACAGCTACTAGCTTGGTCTGAACCAAGCCCATCCTGAGCCAGGAAGCAGAACCAGTGGCTCAGACAGGAGACAGGGAGGTCTGTGTTTATGCGGAGCAGGTTGTCCTCTCCTGGCTCCTGGTCTTTGCAGGGCTTGGCTGTGTGTGCAGCTTGCTGCTGTAAAGCCCTGCTTCCTCTCTGGAATCTCGGTGTTGACAGAGAGCATCTGGGCCCTGGGAGAGCTTCCAGCCTGCTGGGTCCTCACATGTACACACACACAGGGAGAGAGGGATGGAGGGGGTAGAGTAAGAGAGGTAGAGCGCAGGTTTCAGTTAAAACACTGTATATCATCCCTGTATATCCTTTTCTAACTTTGCTGTGCCCATTGACCAGTCAGTGATCCTATCTCTCAGTCTGCTCCCCCCCTCCTGTCACCTCAGGCACCTCAAGGTGGTATGTTTTATGAATGGGTGTTTTGATGGGTGTTTCTTTTATTCTCACCTACTTTGATTCAACAAAGAAAAGAATGTTGTCAAGGAGGTGTTCATCTTCCCTCCGCTGCTTTTGTTTTCTTAGACCTTCTTGCTCCAGTGAAAATCCCCCTTTTTTGTGGGCTGTGCAGATCCCTGCACTGTGTGTTGGAGTTGCTGGTCGCCTGTCAGGACATGTCCCATATACCTGAGCCACTGAGGGATTAGTTAACCCTCACAGTACTATTGAGGAAGCGTCTGCCAAACCATGCACAGCTGAGGTTTAGCTAAGAGATGGAAGAGGCAGAAGGAGAAGGAAGTGATAGTCCTTACTGTTAAAAAATGTGCAACAAATACCGCAACAACAATTCAATTCAACAGTATTTATCACCTAAAGAAGTTCCCTCTCCTAGCCAAGTGTTATTTGCAATTCATGTATAAACTGAAATGAGATTTTGCACAAAGTAAGCCATACAAGAGCAGCACAGCCAGATATCCCACTGTTAAAGAACAGCTGTACAAACAAAAAGAGGAGAAAAAGAACAAGAAAAAACCCATTATATCAACATTTAACAACAGTTGCTCTGTAATCTGGTATTACTTCCACAAGCAAAGGAGGGACCTGTGTCAGGCCAAAATGAACTTGGATACTGTTGTGGCAGGAGAAAGCCAAGTGCTTTCGAGAGGTTAGCCCAAGATGTGAAGGTCCACAGACTCATCTTAATCCAGGAGGCTTGTACTTAATCGCTTTTGATGTGCATGTGAACATGACCTGCTTCAACATTCCAGCCCTGACCACACTAAGTTCAGAAGACCAGGGCAGTGCTGAGCAGAGGGGAGGGGGTGAGGGGAGTGGGGTTGTGGGGGTGGCTTCAGCTCGCACTAATTGGCTGCCAGGCTTGTCTATACTGCCTGGGGCAAAAGGAATACCCTCTTCTCAACCCAACAGCCCCAGTGTCTTCCAACTGTCCTCTTCCAAACCCCCTTTCGTTCTCTCCCGGCCCTCCTGTGTCCCCACAATTTAGTATGCGTCTGTGTGCGTGCTTGTGTGCGCACATGCATGTAAGTGCTACACTGTGTAAGCTGGCACATTATTAAGGGGAATTCCAGTGAAAGGGAGAAGTTGAACAGAGAAGGGTCTGTCCCCCTGGATCTGCAGTGGGTGGCATCCTAGCATTCTTCTTTGTGTGTGACTTCTGCCCACAGTGGCCTTGTGTATTTCTCTAGTCGTGTCAGTGTTATATTACTGCCTGATCGCACATAGGGCTCCTATATGGACCATGAGAACTCCCATCTGCCTCGAGTTCACTGAACTTATCGTGGAAGTTTGACGAGACTTGGGAGCTGTTGTCAAGCCAGGCTTCGGGAGACTAAGTTGAGAGATTTGGCTGAGGCAGCCAGGGGCTTTGCAGCCAGGCAGTCATCCAGAGTGACAGAGCACAACGATGGAAAGGGAAAGACGAGGGTAATAGGAGCAACGGGGTATTATTAACAAATAAGAACTCATGACTTGGCATCTGCGATTGTAGTTCACATACAAGTACACCCATAAGTATGCACACACTTTGGTATAGTAAAAAGAAAAGACTGGCACACTGTAACGTCTTGCCAAGGCATTGGAGAGTAGTACAGACGTATGTGCATGTCTCTTCCTGTTTTGTCCCTTTGTGTGTGTGTGTGTGTGTGTTTGTGTGTGTGTGTGTGTGTGTTTGTGTGTGTGTGTGCGCGCTGTGGAGCAGTTCAGGTGCGGTTAATGTTGGCACCAGATCTTCAGGCCCGCGGCAATAAACAACAGAGCAGGCAGGAGGCCAGATGCAACTCCACAAACTTTTAACCTCTCCCTCAGCTAATCCCTCGCCACACTAGTAACTCTTTCTTTTTTTTTTAACTCATTCTTTCACCTCTCACTCTCTCTCTGTTCTTTATTTCTCCTCCCACTGCCTACTCTTCTTTCTTTCTCTTTCGCTCCTTTAGTCCCACTCTCCTTTTAAGTGAAGTCAGTGTGCTGACCTCTAAATAAAGGCTGGAACACTACAGCTGTTACCAACTTCAAACAGCCAATGCCTCAGAGTGGAGCATGTGCGAACGTTAGGGGCAGAAATAATGTGCCTATTAAAACTAACTTAGAGCCCTCTTTACTCTTAAGGCTCCCCGGGTCTAAGTTGACCACACCAAACCGGGCTTGATACAGCTCTGTCGACACAATAACAGTGCAGCCAGCCCTAACCCAGCCCAGTGTGAGAAAAAGAACGAGCTAAGACAAAGACACTGTTCATTCTGAGTCCACAGTATCTGTATGATTTCCACTCTTTGATATGATCTCTCCATGGTGGAGGGCAGTAACAAAGGGTTGTCTACGCTTCCTCACATTAGGCGCCAGTTACAGCATTTGACTGGACGTCACCTATTGTAGCCTCATGCAAAGCCGTCGGGGCCCCCAAATCATACACTAGTGGTTAATTCTCTGTTCAAGACAGTGCTTTTATATTTCTTTTTCCTGGCAGAGACAACAAGTACGTGCAAAAAGGAATAAAGAACAGTAAGTTCACAAGGGCCTAATAAAGTTTTTAAACAAATGAATGTGTGCTAGTCATAGTTATTAGTTAGATCTCGATCAGTGGAAAAAGTTAACCTCTGTATTCGTAGAGCAAGTTAGGCTGACAAAACCCAGGTCTGGTTCACAATGAATCACCTACCTCAAGCCCATATTAATAGAACTTGTAAAAATGGAAGCTGTCTCTTATCCAAACACTCACAGAACGTCTTTATGATAGAAAGACTGAGCCAGAACCAAAATGGAAAGAGTGAGGATTAGTCACTCCACTCCCATGTTTGCTGTCTCTAGTTATAAAGCCTTTCATGATTTATTATCTGTACAGATGGTTTTCATACCTTGACCTATTCCCCCCTAACCTATAAGTAACTTTTAAATTTAGATGCTCAGTCGTTGTCGTCTTGTTTCTTCAGAGTGCTGAGTTGCCCTTTAGGGCTGGCTGCCCGTTTACTGGTTTAACATTCCAGTGGATGCTATTGCCTACCAAAGCCCCTCATTTACTTAAAGCACAAGCAGGTTATAAACATTATGCAATGAAACATCACAAGACAGTTAAGTAAATGTGTGTTAAGCATAGTTATGCAATTTGTTTAAAACCTTGCTTGTACTGAACATGTTCTTTTTGTTGTAAGCTTTAATCTATGTTCAGAACACCAAAATACTGGCGAGCACTTGATTTAATTATGCTCTTAAGTAAACCACACTCATTGCCTTTAAACCTAAATGAGATGTTACAAGCTAAGTGTTAGGATGTTTGTTTGTTGCCCTTGTTGCATATTAGTTGTTACACATCTTTTCTTGAGTGCTGATACTTGTCTCCATAGGCATTATTTTCTGCCGGCCCTCTTTCTCGTGTGTGTATGTTTTGTGCGTACGTGTGCCTGCGTTTGTCCCCTCCGAAAAAATAATTACAGGTTGTAAGGGTTGTCATTATGAGTCTGGCTGTCCGGCCTTCCATCTGACTGCATGGCTGCAATAAGTAAATTACATGTCTGATGTTTATGATGTCACCATGTTGGCAACCTTTCCCAGGCTTGTTGACACAGACTTAGCTGAGCTGGACTGGGACCTCTTGACGGGCCCTAAGTTGTGATAGCCTCTTTTTAGGGTTTTTCCCCTTTTTTGTGTGTCATTCTTCTTTAAAAGTTTCAAGAAGAAGTCATTATTTCAGGACTGTCCTAGTCATCGTCCCCAGAGAATCATGTCTGCTTATAGCCTTCGTCCTCCTGATGTTTAGTGTATGTCTCAGATTTGATTTATTACTACGGTGCATGTGGTTACTTAACTTGCCTTGAAAAATAGATAAGGAGCTCTACAACTCTAACAAGAATGGACTTGTGCCAAAAAAAGTTATAGAAAAAAAAACCATATGTGTGTTTGTGTTGTGTGACTGATATTATTCTCAAATATCACACTTGAACTTTTTTCAATGGTTACATGTAATAAAAGTATTCAAAAGATATCCAAAACTTTGTTGCCTGGAAAGCAGTAGAGTAGTATAACTGAAGAAGCAGAAGTACATGTAGATTGCATTCCAGGCTGAAGTGGGCGAATGAGCAAGTCTAGGATGGACATAACATTCCTCCTGGAACACCTGAGAGGTTAGGCGGATGGTGGCTGCAAGCTAAGAGAATGCTGAGTGCAAATCTCTGTCGACAAGCTGTGCCTCCTGCCCTGCTCCACCTGGGGAATGTGTTACCTAATGGGCCACAAAACTGCCTGGGGACCGCAGCTCTCTTATCGCTGATATTAGATGACCCTGCAAAAATACAGGAATCCATCATGAAGAATAAGACTCTTGCAGAAAAGTAGGATTGAAGGCTTTTCTCTTTTTCTGTGGACAGAAGGAAAGAATGGTAGGTAATGTTATCTTGTTCACAGTTACAAGAATCCTGCTTGCAGAGGCTATGGGTTTCGAGTTTCTAATATGTATATAAAGTTTCACTGCACAATGGAGCTTTTGTCTAGAGCAAACTGAACACTCCCCCTCCTTCTCTTCCTCCCTTCTCTTGTAAAAAAAAAATGCATTCATGTGCTTGTGGGGCTGTGGGGACTCAGGTTTCTGCTATCTTTGTGTGCCATGTCGTCACTCGCCCCCGCGAGCTGAAATGTGCATCTTGCACAGGCAGGCGCACTGCCAGGGCTGCTTCCAGCCATGGATTAGGGAGAGTCCACGAAACAACGGACTCCTGACAAAACAGCAGCATGACAGGTAACTGAAGTTGCACTGGGGAGAGAGGAGGCAGACGATAATTACAGAGCTTTTTGTTTTCTGGCCACTCTTAGCTGGCTACTTAAGTGCCTGATCTGAAATCTGTGCCTTGTAATTACAGTAGTGGGCCCCATTAGGGGCAGAGGTCTTGATGGGGATTATTCTCCTTCTCTTATTTCCTCTGTATGCGTGTGTGAGACCTCCCCAACTCCTCCTGCGTCACGTAGAAACCACAGCAGTCAGGGCAGAGTGTAGAGCAGGAATTAGCCTTCCTCGTATCTGACTGTCCTGTGTGCACAGTCACATTCACACTCGCTGTCTGATCCCAGAGCCACTGAGATGACAGTACCACGACCTGTACTTAGTGTGTCTGCCTTCCCTTGGCCCTCCTCTCCCCCCCCCCCCGCCTTTTCCAGCTCCATAATACCTTTGCTCCTCACGCTGACGCCAAGAGATTTGTGTTGATTATGACAGGGTTGTCACAGTGATGATTGTGCGGCGTGGCGTGTGTCATGTCGAGTTGACAGGGACTTTTGGCATTCACTGTGGAGATGTGTTGTGGCTCTAGGTGAAGCTGGCCTAAACACTACCAGAACTGTGTCACTAGGTTGATGGAAGAATGCCAAGAGATTTGCCGGTGGAGTTCAGAGGTTAACCTTGGCAATCAATGTATCACTGTGCCACCATACAGAGAAGTACAGAAACAGAGGGAAAGGAAAAAGTAACAGAATGAGAAATAAACAGAGGCGGCCATATGATGGGGCTTAGAGTGGGTCAACATTGAAGGGGTCATCAAACGTGTCCAACTTCTGGGTAAGGAACCACAGCTCTAGAAGTGAACATTAGATAGATCCTGCCTCTTTAAGCTGCTAGCCCTCCTAATAGATTCTTAAGCACTGGTTTTAGTGCATGTTAAACCAGGATTACCCAATCAATTGCGGTCAGTACAAACAAGGATTACTTACAACAGTACATTTTTCTTGTTGAGAGGCTAAAAGCAGGGTAAATGGAAGAAGCAGCGCTGCTGTTGATGCAAAGAGCGGTCACAATGGGGTCACGATGACCCATACATGGGCACCACAGACAGGAGATAAATCCTCATTTTGAATTGATGTGTTCGGGGAGCTTTTTTTGTTTGTTTCTGGTAGTTTCGGTAGAAGCTATGTTTTCATATTTCATCTCATTTTGCCTTAAAAAATGACATCAGACAAGATTTACAGTCTAGTCTGGAAGATGATTTACTTACTTTATTTCCAATATAAACTGCATATATACAGTATGAATTTAAGCATGTCTCTGATGGTGCCCAGCCCGTAGGCTGTTGAAAGAATGAATTTTTCAGTAGGTGTGGAGGACTCTGAGAGTTGATCAACCCTCAAACTCACATATTTGCCCTCACTCTGAACTCAGCTTTGTTTACATTTTAATCACAATCAACAGCTGTAACCTCCTGCACAATACCCAGCAAGTAAGGACATATATACTTGCCAAACCAGATCCCTGCGCTCATGTGTGTCTGTGTTTACACATTTGCTCCCTCCCGCGTGAACCACCACACGCCCCTTAGATACCAAAAATACATAAGACCGTGTTGTATAATACTAGGTTGCATATGATTGGTTGACTAGCTGCCTGTCATCTGTGAACCAGAGCTATTGTCTTGGAGTCCTGAGACAGCAGTAAGTACGTGTCATTAGATAGGATATGCAATGGCTTTGAAAGGCTTATGTGTCATCTTAACCTCTGCACATGTGTCAGTCCGTCTTAAGAGAGCAGCCAAGGATGTAGAGAATTCTGCAGTATTTTACCCGAACCTTCTGACTTCTCTCTCTTTTCCCCCTGACACACACACACACACACACACACAAACGCACACAAACGCACACAAACATTCCCTCTCTCATTCAGTTTTCCCCATGTTGTCAGTCAGTGCTGAGTGACTGGTGACTAACAGCCCTCTCCTGTGTAAAAGGTCAGCAGGCTCCTTGGAAAGAAAGAGTCAGCTGTCTTTTTCGAAAGCAACTGTTCCAAGAGCATTCAGTCTGTCTGTCCGTCAGTCAGCCATTTCTAATCAGAATATGCTGTTAATGGTGGAGAAGGAAGGTGAGACAGTAGGATCTAGATGGTGTTTGTTAAAGGACAAACTGGAGGCTTGTACTGACTGAGGCCAGACAGTACAGGCAAGGTGTTATACTGTTCCTCAACAACAGTTTTTTTGTTTTTTTTGTAATTCATAGAGATCCCTGGATTGGCGGTATGCAACATAACCTGTTTATGTGACTGTGAGGCCAAGGCTAGCTAAGTGTGGGGCAGCTAATTGCTAGTTTTTTGTGTTATATGAAACTCACGAAATTTGTTAATTAAAAAAAATGTTCAAAAGTAAAACAAAATCCCACCCATTCTAAAGAAAGTGACTGTCTGTCCCCATTTTTTAAATGAATCTGACTTAATTAGGAAGCAATGCGAGTCCACAGATAGCATTCCTTAATTAGCTTAAGCTGGCTGTTGTAACCGGATCCACTGCATTAATGACAACACAGCCCCTGTGAAAAGCATCATTGTTCTCAAGATGATTGTCCTTTTAGTTAACGCAGCCCGGGAAGGGCTCTCCTTGTTAGAGGAGCTGGCTGGGACCAAGGACAGCCGGAGGCAGGGAGGGGACCGGGACTGATACTGGCCCAGTGCCCGTTGTGACGAGCCCACTTGTGCCCTCTGCTGAAATCCCCTTAGTATGCAGTGGAATTAGCTGTCCCCAGGGTGGGGCACCAGGGGGTTGGTCATTAATTATATACCCTGAATCTTAACGAATGAGGAGCAATCAATAAAAAAAGCAGATGTATGCAAATAGCATGTTGATTATACTCCCTAATGACATGCCATGTTGTTGGCAGGAGAGAGATGAGGGGGATGGAAGAGGAAGGAAATACAAAATTAGTCAAAGACCAGCTTTTAATTTAGACATATACAATGTAGATTATTTTACTGTATTGTTTTAATGCATTGGATTTGAGCAGTGTTTTGCGACTGGAGCCTGCCCATTAGCGCGTTAGATCCTATTTCAGATCTTATCATTGTAGTTTTATGTTTCTCTGCAAGACAGGGTGCAGTGGCTGACAGCCAGGAAATAGTGTGACTTAAGTGTTGGGTCAGTTTGAATTTGAACAAGATCGGGTAAACTCTGATGGAGTCTGAGCTGTTTGGGTGTTAGTGGCACTGCTGTTGGAGGACTGATAAGGTCTATAAGGGAAAGGAGGAGAGGTTAGTTCACCTGCTTGGAACCCTGCCCCTGCACTGAGATCTCCATTGTATCCAGCCAGCTGGAGCTGTTGGAAACTCTATACCTGCCTTTAAGCAGAGAGGGAGGGCAGCCAAGAATTAACTGCTGCCTCATCCTGGCAGCCGCCAAGGATGCTGTCTGCCTCCATTCATGGCGAGCGTGAGAGGGCAAAGAGGAAGGAACAGAAAGGGGCGGGGAAAGAAACAGTGCTGTTAATGTGTGTCACAAAAACCTGAAAGAAATGAAGAAGAAAGAGGAAATAGCAGTGTTAAGAATAATGTATCCTGCATCTCTACAGTGTACTTTTGTCTGTACAATTGAAGTATAATAGAAAAACGCAAGTCTGCACTACCTCAAATACAATACAGCTCATATTGGTGAGAAGTGTCGATTTCATGGCCCAGCTATGTCTGTTTGTCTAGACTGTACTCTGATAAAGGATATTTAATCCACTTTGCCTGAAAATAAATAGTTAGATATTAGTCTGTGTAAATGGAGGTGTCATCTACAGAGAAAAAAAGTCCACATTTGTAACAAAATGGATATTAACTGACCAAAGTTGACTATATTTGGTCAGATTATAATACAAGTCCATCTCTTCCTATTGATGCCTACTGATATCCTGTACATAATGTCTATCATGGTTTATTGCCATAGTGCCTGACTGGACCCAGGGTTCGATTACGGTCTCCCATGGTCTTCCAGTTTCCCTTCATGACAGTGAAATGTTAAACCTTATCACTTCAGGAGGCCAGGACAGTCCAAGGAGAGGCCAGGGAACAGGTGGTGACCCTGTGCAGCCTGGGAGTATATTATTGACCAGGGTCTAGCGGCTAGATTGATTACTTTATTGTATTGCCATGAACCTCAGTGGCCAGAGACATCTGGTTGACCCTGGCCGGACAGAGCATTGCAGTGACCCTCACCTTAGCTAAAGAGTTATGTGGCTTTGACCTGCTCCTTAATGGGGGGGTATTGACCTGCTCAGCCAGTGGCCTGAGTACAGAGCTGAAGTGGGCCTATGCTTCTCCATCCCCGGTGTCAACCTAGGTAATTTAGAGGCTGGGGGAAGGCTTGGGGCACGCCAGGGTCTTGCGGGGGCCACATTGTTTTTGGGCTAACTGTGTCCTGACTTTAGACCTTCCTCTGACCCACCGGTGTTCATTGTGTCAGCAAGATAGGCAGAGCAAGGGAAATGTTAATTAATCTTCACCAAATTACACCAAAATGGTGGAAAATCAATACACCTCTATCAGATATCCTCACTTCCAGCTAATGGTTCAGATAGATGGCTAACGGTGAACGGGAGTGATAGTTTGCGATGCTAAAAAGGTTTCTTTTATTTGGATTTATTTCTGATAATATGCAGGTTTATGGAAAAGTTGTTTCTATTTGTGACTGTCTGCATGTAGGACTTCCAAATAACAAGTGGAACCTCACGGTGCCGTGTGCGGTGCAGCTTTTTTCTGGGCTGGATGCCACGTTGACTAACCTTGTGCCCTGTATAAACAGGGAGAGACAACGCAGGCAGCACAAGGGAAACAGCCTTTACTCTGGTAGAGGCTGTTTCCCCTACCATCACTTCCTACTTCCACTTAGCTGACAGACAGAATATCTGTCAGGCAGGTTTTCCTGTGCTCTACATACTTTTTTACTTGTCAGCTGCAGCTTCTCATCAGAAAAAACAACTATGCACTATGCAAGCTGGATAAACAGTTGATTCTGTAATGCCTCTCTTCCTACCCCTCGTACTGTCTCTCTTTATTCAGTGCCTTTGTTTAATTTGCTCATTTCTTCGGAAGTTTCCCAACATTTCATCAAAAGTTACATGTGGCAAAAAAGGACGTCTAATGGTTTTTAACAATTTATAATGCATCACATCTCAGCTATTCTTCCTATAAACATCAAAAACGTCTCCCCACTTTACAATGCAGATTTATTTTTCAGCACCATCTTTAGCACTTGTTTCTTCCCGATAAATGGGGAGCGTGGCTACTGAGTGGAGAGGAGTTGCTTTGCTCTCTGTTTGAAGTGGATACTGTCGTCCTGTTCAAAGGATTTGAGTCCACCTTTCTTTAAAGTATCTCGTCACGACTGAGCTCTGTGTCTAGGAAACCCTCTTGTTCCATTACTTCCATTTCTTTTTCCAAAGGAAACATTCATTCAAGTGAACAATCAACACTGGCCACAGTCCACCTTAACTCATTTCAAATCCGACCCGAGTCCACAACTTGCGCTGTTGGATATCTTTCTTACCTATTCAGAAAGAATGTAGCGTTGTAATAGAATAAATCATTCTTTGGTAGTGTGAGTTTTTAAGATTGTACATGTTAAAGAGAGGCCTCCTTGCAGCCTAGTGTGACTCATGAGGAAGGTAGTGGGCCCGACAGCAGGAGACAAGAGGTAGGTAGTATGTTTTATGAGTCCTCTATACATACCTGCCCAAAGTGGGGAACGCATGACTGCACCCATGCGACTGCAGGCGCTGCTGTGGCTAATTACTGACAATCATAAGGTGATGGGGAGGACGAACAGATGTTCCTGCAAATACACACCTCTCCGTACACCTCAACACACACCATCCGCTTCTTTTAGTTGCTCAAAAACATTTCTTAACTAAGCGATTAAACCAGCACGCTGTCAACATTAAGCAGCTTTCATTAAGACCCTGCACAGCATTTCTGATGCTTCTGCAAAAAGCCCATTGCACTCCATCACCCACCCTCCTTTTTACTCTGTCCCAATTAACACTCAACCCCCATTCCATTGATTGGGAGAGGTGTAGTATTGGCTAGGTGGGCCATGAGCACATTGATCACATTGACCCACCATGTGAACCATGAGAAAATGTTGAGCTGCAGATTTCTTACTCCTAACAGTGGATTAAAAAAAAAATTGCCAGTGGACATGAAGCTGTTGCATCCTGTGTGTGTATATATTGTTTGAATGTGTATATTTATATACGTGTGCCTATTCTCTTTTGGGCATGGCTGTACTTTGTTGTGACAGGTTTCAGTACATGCGCTTTCATGTGGTTTTAAGGACCTAACAGGCACACGCCACGCCTAAACTATAGTCTTTGGGGGCCCTTGCAATAGAAGTGTTGTCGTCGTCCCCCCACATCTAATCCTGCCTAGCCCCTTGCACGCACATACACACACTCCCTCAAAAGGGCAAACCACTGCCCCACCTCCTGAAGGTGCACCTGGCATCTGCGAGTCCACTCCAATTACATCTCCCCAATTACGGATTATGAACCAATTAGTCACCCTCTAGTTTTACACTGCCCCTATCACTCTCCCTCCTCCAAGCTCAAATATGAGGGGCATCTGTTAGAGATGGGGCAGAGGGTCCTATCATTGACAACATGTGGGAGGTTGCTGGTCTTGGGCATTTGCTGGTCAGTGTATTTCAAGGGAGAGTATACATATCTTTTTTTCTTTTTTGGAAGAGATAATGGTTGACGTGTAAATACGTACCTTATCCAGAGCAGCTGTCTGGAAGCCGTCGCCTCAGCAAACTCCAACATGCACATACGTTGTAAGAAATGCATACAGGGGATCATTTAAGCTGTCAACTTGTAATTTGTAGTAGCACTCAACTTGAACTTTCAGGGTAAGCCGGTGGGCCCTGCTCTAATTCTCACCTCCTTGCGAACGTGTTTTTTTTCTGTGTGTATGTGCAAGGAGGTGAGCAGCAGCACAAACGTAGATAAACAAGTTTGCTCATGCTCGCATGAATGACTGGATATTTTGTATTGTTGTCTTATGTTTTCTTATGCTTTGTTTCTGTCTGTGGTATGCGGTGGATTTTGTTGTGTGTATGTGTGTTTTGCAGTGTATGCCTATCCTCCCAGCCTCATGGCTTCATTCCCAGTTCTAGTTGGCATGTGTAAAGACTCGTATGCCTGGTACACTGGCATAGCAGCCTGAGTGGAAACTAACCGTTCTATAGCGAGAATTCATTCACAATATAGCGCTGTATCTGGCTGCTATTTAGTCTCACATGGATACATATGACCTTACACATGGGTGCGTGTGTGTTCACACACAGAGCTTGGTGCTGAGTGTAAACTATTTCCTCAACGTATGGGCGGATTGAATGGAGCTGTCCAAGGGCCCAGGGTTAAGATTCAAAGTGCTTTGTCTGTGATCTCCCAGCCTTCTGTTTTCTTTAGTATTCTGATAGCACTCTTCCCAGAGCTAGATCTTGTTTATCTTGTTTGCTGGCGTGCTCTTTCAATGTCAAAACAATGACATCATTAATTAAATTTGCATTAAATGTGCAGTTCTGGAGGACCACTAGAAGGTGCTGAATGTACTGCCACTGAGTGATGTTTATTTGGCTGTGGGGGAAAACAAATACATGTATTTTTTTGTCAGTGCATTGATATTATAGGAATATCATGCAAACGTGTTTTGCTAGTATTTGTATGTGGCCCCTTGTCTGCTTCTTTCTTAATATTCTTCCTGCAATCACTCCTGTCACCTGCCTACTAAGTCCTAAATTATGATGTGATTTACGGAGGAAAGGTAAACAATGTAGACAATGGTATCCAATTCCAAACAAAGTCTTCACTTAATACAAGCATCCAGCAGATGTCAGTTGTAGGGTCTCATCCTCTTTCCAGCATTCAGAATCAGGCCTTCTGTTACTTTACTTACATCTGCCAAAGATAACCTGAAATCCATGAATGGATTTTTCTGTATTCTGTGCAGTACACATAGCTGTTTTTATGCCCTTGACACATGCTCCCTCGGACTGAATCAATGAATGTTATGTGTCATAAGAGTAATTCTGTGGTCCTCCTCACATGCTTGCTTTTTTTCCTACGAGAGGCATCTGTCATTGACTTGAGCTCCTGATCCTGAAGCTCATTACCGAGCCATGTAAATTACACTTTCCCCATCTCCTTTTCCTTATTTTTCTTCTCTTTTTTTTCTTGCCCTCACCCCTCTGCTCCACCTCAGCTCTCCATTGTGACTTTTACATAAGAAGGGCATGACATCTTGCCAGCCCCATCTGTGAAAACCCATGACCAAATCCCAAGCAGATGATAATTCTTTATCCTCACCCCGCTCCCTTTGTCCCTTCTCACTCTGTTTTTCATAAAGCTTTTCTCTTTGAAGGCTCTGTCTCCCTGCCTTTGTGTCTTGTGTATCTGTCTGAGGACTCATCCCGTACACTCGAAGCCCATATTGAGAATATATTTAATATTCACGTATAAAGCTCAAGGGGTAGACTTGTGGAAAACTGGAGCTTTGGCTAGTTTAATATGCATACACATGTATACATCCAAGTCAATGTAAACCTTTACATGCCTATGCATTTAGATGTGTGCCTGTCCTCTGAGGAATGTGTGGGTTCTCTTGCAGTGTTTGACCTTCAGACCTTGGGCTCACGTGACTGAAATTCCACTCACACATACACACACGTATGTCACATACAGTATGCTCACACAACAAACATGCTACTTTCATCATCTTGCTCAGAAATAGAACATACACTACTTAAATCTGTAATAATACCCACAAGCCCCCGCAGCTCACAGATAAGAATACCCGAAGATAAATGGCAGCAAACAACGCCCATTTAAATCTTGTTCTTAGGCTGTTAGTCCCATGATTCTATGTAGCGTGGGTGCTCCAGTGCTCCTCTACCAAGCCTCGGTTGTGCTACGCTGTGCTCAGCCGGCTCCCCAGCTGGGGCCCAGATGTGGCAGCCATGTCTTGCGAAGCTGGGAGGCAGAAGATAAGAGGCCGATGGTAGGCCTGCTCCTTGGTCTCTGGTCTGTTCCGCAGCGGTTCAACTAGATGTTGCGGTCGGTGCGATCTGAACTTTGACAGCCCATGTCATGCTTAATGCCTCACTTCCCAAATACAGCTCAGTAGGGCTGATTTATATCTACCAGGTGCTAGTGTGCAAGCAGCTCTGGGATGAGAGGAGGCATGTGGCCATTTCATTAAGGCAGATGAACAAGGGCTGCTGTGTGTGTGTGTGTGTGTGTGTGTGTGTGTGTGTGTGTGTGTGTGTGTGTGTGTGTGTGTGTGTGTGTGTGTGTGTGTGTGTGTGTGTGTGTGTGTGTGTGTGTGTGTGTGTGGAGAAAAAGGGGCAGGAGGCTGGTCTTTCTCAAATATAGCTCCACAGCACTGTAGCTGTCACAACACTTGGACCAGGCTGCTTGGCATTTCTTTAAATATCACACCAGTTTTTGCTTCTCCCTACCTCTCACTTGCATGTTTACTCTGTCTGTTTCCTCCTGCCCATAGAGATACGATTTTTGAATGTGTTTCCAGCACACGGGCATCTGCCTCCCTAGACCAAAGTGCCTGGACACTAGACACCACTGTGCCAAGTTTTGGTGCAAGCACTGAGCTGGCAAAAGTTTTAATGGTCATATATTTGTTAATTTTCTCTCAGCTGCTGCGCAGTAAAGATGCCACGACTCAGGGCCACGTTTGCTACTTAAGCGTCATCTCTCTTTTTGCCACACACGCACACCTTCTAGCTATACAAGTCAGGAATAGGCATTATCTAATAGGGATTGCTTCATTGTTTGCAATTGCATTTTAGAATGGGGTTATTCTGTTTCTGTTTTGTAGTTTGATGGCAGCAGCTTTCCCTCATGTTAGACAGGTCTCCCTCGAGGTGTGTAGCTCAGAACAGAACTCAGATTTAGTGCATTTGAACACTTATGATTACTACTACATGAGGAACTGTTGTCTTTTAGCCTTTTAGTTCTGTTTAGTTACCTCTTTATTACCTGCCACACTGTAGTGTTTTTCCTTACACAAGGGTCTCTGAACGCCGTGGTCGGCTCTGTCAGTGCTCAACGTAGCTACGGAAATGCTGTTTGATGTTCCCCGCACACTTCAGAGTCGAGTGCTGAGGTGTCTTTCAGCATTGCCCTCCAGGCCACCTTGTTACACACTTAACAAGTTGTTTTCTTTTTTGTTTTTCTTCCCTTTTCCTATGTTGACAGTTCCTCATCACTGCTCTATTCAGAAGGAATGCACTTCACCTTCCAAGGTTTGCCTTGGAATCTGTCCTTGTAAACTGTAGGGCAAGCTCTGCTCCCCTTTTAAGATGACTATTGCATCAAGATCTGATTTATGAGTGCTCTGTTTATAAACTGCCAGTTTAAAGACTAGGCATCCCACTGGCGTGTAAACAAGGGCTCAGTGGGTTTGTCTTCCTGAAGACACATTGTTTTTCCTTTTAATGTTTCAATGAAATACTCTTAGACGCACCAGCAGTTTGCAGAGGAAGTAAAATACAATTTAGTGAGTGTATTTTCCTTCGTTGGGAATGAGACCAATCTGAGTTTGATAAATGTAACTCCACCTGTCAGATCCCCTCCTGTTTATTCCCAATGTATGATCATGTCTAGCCACACAGCTCACTGTAGAAGTGGCGCATGCTGTGAGTGGGAGCACTAACTGCTGATGTATGTAACTTTGGCTCAAGGATATCCATGTATAAGAAGTTACTGATGTTGATTAATGTTGGGATCCTTTTAATATTCACAACAGGCTTGGGATCACACTCATTTGTCATTCTCAAACATAAAACCAGGTTTTTAGAGTTTGACACTATTGTCTCTCTTTGCTTTGATTTGACTTTCTTTTGACAGCCAGTGTCCCAACATTTTTTGTTCACTTCCTCTTCTAAAACACAGGGAGCATTATTCTTTCAACTTTATGAACTCTCATAATTCAGCAGTGGAAGGGGGCAATAGAAAAACACTTTTCCCTTGAGGTTTATTGTTTAAAACGGGTGCAGTTTTTTTTCCCAGGATAAGGGCTTCAGCTAAGCAGAGAGGAATTTGGGCCAGGCCTCATAAAAAAAGTATTTGTGTGTACCAGAAAGATTTTCGGTTTTCCCTTCAAATTCTTTGTCATTAATGACTTTAGCAAATGTGAAGTGGGGAGTGAATGGTTCGCCTGTGCAGGGTCTTCAAAGGAACCCTCTAATTATTTATCCAGGATATCCTACTCTAGAATTAGAGGCCGGGTCACGATTGGCTTTCATGCCTTTTTTTCTGCAAAGAAATAATTTCCACAGAATGGTTTCACTGGGACACCCTCTAATCCCTGCTCTATATGTGTAACTTGTGTGAATGTGTGCATGTGTGTGTCGTGGTATATGTGCACACACAAATGTATGTGTGTGGGGCGGCACCACTGCTCAGTATGAGGTGCGTAGAAGAGATAGTAAGTTTCCATTTTCCACACATAACACAGCATGACTTTCCACATCTCTGCTCTCACCCTGGACAGCTTTCACACACATTACTCAGGTTTCCTGGTCATTTGGACTTCACATGACTTCTAAAAGGGATCTTATCACCCTGCTCAGGTTTAGACACTTAACCGAACACTGGGTCTAACCCTCGGGCTGCTGGCACTGCCTCGCTGCTGCACTGCTGAGCCTCTGTGTGAATTAACTCATCTCATCATACCACTCCATGCACCTCAGAGGGTGTCCCAGCTTAACCACTTAACCACATTATAGATTTTTCTGTTTTGTGTTTGCTGTACAGTCCAGGCCAGTGGAAGAACTTTTCTAAGAAAATACACCATCAATTCATAGGTTGGAGTTTCTTTGAGCATTTTGCTAAAGGAACGTGTCCCTTTAGGAATGCTCTGCAGTGGATATTTGTCTAATTCCAGGTGCTGGTGAACCCTGTGTTTTACCAGGTGCAGGACTGGGTCATTACTAAGGTATTTGTTTTCCAGATTACATAGAAAGGCCCAGGATTATAGACATGTTATGCATGTCCCTTATCTGTCAGTCAGGGCATGATCCCTGCATGGAGCCTGAATCCTTCTCCACTGTATGCTCCCGCCTGCTGTCATGACTGCTGGAGATTCCTTAGACCACATCCCAGAGCTACCGTGTTGTTCTTTCCCCTTGTCCCGTCTCTCTGTCAACAGTGGCTTGGTATGCTGATCATTGTCAGCTATCCTTAATGGAAGTAGAAGTAGTCGTAATGACATCTCCCTGTTCGCCCCAATCCCTGCAATTCCTCTGGGTTTGGATGGCAGGGTAAGGGAGCAGAGCTGAGTGACGATTGCATTGTGGGGCATGTGTGTGTTTGTGGTTGTGGGGGTTGGGGGAGGATTTGGCCACAGCCATTGGTTGCTGGTCAGCTCATGGTCTCTCCAAAACATTACCATAGAGCCCCACAATTGTGATAATAAACCGTTTTATCATTTGGCTCCCAATCAATAATGCGGCTCCTTAAGGTTTAATATTTCAATGGTATTGATCATTTTAACAACTGTGTTTGTGGTTGGCTTGCCTTAACTGCAGCGCTGCGGGAAGTTGTGCATGTGTGCATGTGCGTATATATGTGTGTGTGTGGCACCATGCTATTTTGCCTCTTAGGTAATAGTTTTCTTGATTGACATAAATCAGTTTCCCACCTACAAAAAGTAGAGTGATTCTATATTTCACATTTTGCTCAGCTTTTCAGTCTTCGGCACAGAGTGTTCTGTACATTTACTTTCAATAACATTCCCAAATAAGTTGTTATCATAGGTTCTCTTAACGCCCCTCTACCACCCTCATCCTGCTACTATAGACCAAATGTTATGCAGTGAGCGCAAACAGAAGCTCCAAAAGCACTGTAGTTAGCAGATTCCACTTCCATCCTCTCTTGAGGGAACGTCTGCCTTCTGCAGATATAAATAGGGGCAGATTTGATAATTAGTCAAAATGAAAGTCCTGGGGCTCAAAGACTTTGATCAGCACATCTCCCCCTCGTCCCTGACCTTTCATTGGACCTGTGTTTTAGCTCTCTCACCTTCTCTCTAGCTCTATATCTCAATGTCACTTTCTCTCTAGCGCTATATATCTTAATTTCAGTTCCTCTATCTCTATCTTTCCTGTTAATCTGCAAACACCATAGAAAACACAGTTATACATACTCTATATCTACATATCTCTTTATGGGATTTTGAAATGTTTTACATCTAGAAAATCTTCCCAAGGATCATAATCAGTGCGTTGTTTTCTGATTGATTAGTGCCAGACAGACCAGTGTACAAAGTGTTCTTTTAGCCTTTCTGCATTCCACACTATGGGAAAGTCAGCCCTGCATGCAAAAGGATGTGAAGATCCATGTCGGACTGTTGCAAATCATTCAATATCCATGTCTGTTGGTCTAAAATCGAGTGAAATGGGGGGATGTGTATCTAAATAATTTGATATGAATTTGAAAGACACGGCTTGAAGTTCTCTGTCTCTGTCTCTGTCTCTGTCTCTCTCTCTCTGTCTTGCAGTTGTACAGACACCCCACTGAGTACAAGTGCATGGTGTGTGTGCTCTGTGCACTGAGTTGCCTGGGGGCGAATGTTAGCTTGTGCCCGATAGGCCCTCTCTGATTATACATCAATACCTTAATTCCAAGGATAATTAATGCTCTTATAAATTACAAAGCTTTCTAAACAAACCACATGGGACATGACGGGAAAATAATACAGTGCAGTCCTTCAGTGTGGTTTGTAAATGAAGAAAGCTAGCTTGTGGATGCCCTAATAAGAACTTTATTTTGTAGTAATTAAAATAGCCCCTGCTTTGTTTTATTCTTAATCTGGCGTTCCTCAGAAACTTGGTTGTCATTTTCTTTTTAGTATCACTCTTTAAAGTTTCACTGCAATGTTTCAGCAAACGTGTTTTTCTTTACAAAAACAGTTATAAAAACAATATAAAAGAAAATGCATATTTAAATAGAATGTATTTCTTCTGCTCGCCCTTCTTTTTTTTTTTTTACCTCTCCTTTTACTGAGGTTTGAGTGAAATTATATGAGCCTTCTCACATTCGTAGAGAATGTGATAAGCCCCCCCCCCCCCCACACACACCCCACACACACACACACACACATGCTGGTTGCTAATTGGTGGGAGACTGGGAGCATCCTGCTGTGTGTTCGCTGCTTCCCTTTGCTTTGCCACCCCACCAGGTCTTTCACCAACACTCGGCAGAACCCAGTAATTAACCCACAGCTAATTAACTACTTCTAATTACACCGGCACGCTGTTTCTATCACACCCTCCAAAACTGAGGAAACACTCTAGTGCCATGTGTAAATCCCCTCTAGAGGGTTTTGGAAGTTAGCTGAGCTCCAATCAGATCACCTAATCAGACTGCCCTGTGTATGAGTACCATGCAGTTCTGCACTGTGATTTCACTGCTGCTCTGTCTTAAATCACTTTTCTTCCGTTCTGCAATATGGAATGGATTTGCAGAATTTGATGGTGTTGCGTAAAGGGTAAAATCATTTTCAAGGTTCTATTTCAAGTCTATTAACAAAGGAGGCAATTGATACTACAAACAAATCAATTTTGCCTTTTTGTGGCCAGTGTTACTAGTGCAAAATGGTTACTAGAATTGAATGCTGTGAAACTAAAACAATCAGCAGATGGCCTCCTGTGTATTTTAGTTGTTCATATTGTAATCAGCAAGGATTATTTTAGCTGTAAGTGATACATTTGTTCCAACACTAGTCTAATGCATACAGTTCACATGCAAGACAATATTAATATAATCTGTGAGCTGCAGTCTTTGTCTCTAGCATATAATGCTTCTATGTTTTCACTGGCTGTAACATGACAGAATCTGCAGGCCTCAGTTCTGCTATCTCAGAGAAATACTCCCAGACATGCCAGTGGCCGGCCCCCTCTGCTCACACACACTCATGTAAACACACAGTTCTGTTCTTCCCCGTCTCAGACTCAACACAGCCACGGCTATTTCTGTTCCACAGACTGATAGCTCCTACTGAAGATCATTGATTTTACGGGAAGCCCTGTTTACAGGCTGAGTGCCATCGACCTGAGGTGACTTTTTGCCTCCTGCAGTTGGAGCAATACTGGAGCAGCCTTATGTCTGCATTAGCAGAATAGCAGACAGAATATTTACAGCACACAATAAACAACAATGCTGCACATGGTTAATTGTCTGATTTACAGTGTTGGAGATCAAAGAGAACAAGAACTCCATGTACCTAATATAATTATAATGGTGTGTTGTCTATAGCAGTGGTTGACAAAACTTTTTTGGGCTCACAAATCCATGACGAAGTTACTGAAAGACGCATTTTTTTTCCTTTCAGACTATTTCAAAACAGTAATAATAAAGTTAATATATAATGATTTTTTTATTGTTTTTAATGACAGTAAGCTAATATTATAATTTCATGTTTACTATATATTTTGATTATGTACAGTAAATCATCTTGTAACAGCAGTCTGCCTGTTCACTACCACATCTGCACATTCATATGTAAGCATAGTTCTTCCGTAGCTGAGTATCAGGTTGTTTTTTTAGATATAGGCAAGAGGGCTACAGTCAGTTGTGTTGGAGAATAGAGTAGATATAATAGAGAACAGAGGAGAGAAAGGCAAAAAGAGACGGATGTAAATTGCCTCCTTATAAGAGCACAGTATTAAAACCAGAATTTACTTAGCCGTGTTTGGAATTAAAATGGACTTATGTTTAAGAGTGCAATGCATGCACGCCTTTATTGGTGATTAATTGGAACAAACCTAGGAGATAAACCTGCCTCACTCTGCCTGAGGACTACAATGGTTCCCCCATCAATGAGCATGTCCCTAGTGCAACATCAAAGGCCTTCCCCTGCTTTATCAATAAGAACCCTTCCTTCCCACATCTTCCTGTAACTTGCTTAGCGTTCACGCCATTGATTTTCCAATAAGCGCCCCTTACCCTGCGGTGGCTGGCCAAGCTCTGTGATGGCTCAGAGACCAGACACAGAGAGGCAATATCACTGAGGGACAATTGAAAATCAGATCTGGTGTAATGTTAGGGGTCCTCTAGGTGTATAAGGAAGCTGCGTTTCCCCTTTCAAAGAGGTGTTCCCTCACTGCTGACGTGTTTGCAAATACAAGTAAGGGTCCAGGCTGCATCATGCAGTATTCACAGCTAGGGTTGAGTCGGAGCGATTTCCCTCAGGAAACCCTGGGGAGCAGGGTCCTCTGGAGGCAAGGCCAGGCCTCCAGGCAGGTGATCAGGCATGCTTATAATCAGATGGTTCCTTAGCCTTTAATTCCTCCCTCAGTTGCCCGGTAAATCCCATGTAATGAAAGGACCCATAGCTTATAACTTATCTCATTTCGCTTCCCTACCAAATGACATCCAGACCCACTCTCTGACAGTATTCATTAGGACTGAGGCCTTTTCGCAAGATTCAACCTTATCTGCTTTGTTAGGGTGGTGGGAGGAGGTGGAGTACTACTATTTTTTGGGGGGGTTTGTCAAAGGTGAGATAAAGAAAGAGCGATGGGGACCCTGGTATAAAGCCTTTGAAGGCAGGTGGCAGCAGTAGTGTGAGTTCTGCCATCAGGATCTGTGTGTCAGCATGCTCTCCCTCAGATCAGCTCAGGAATCCAGCCTTTTCTTCCCTCTGATTATCTTGTATTGTCAGCTAAGGCTTGTTTTGGCTGCATACAGCCTGCTTATTGTCAACTCAGTGGGCCCACATTCAAAATTATGATACAACACAAGGGCAGAGGCCATGGCAGGAATACTTGTTTTGTGCAATCAGCACTAGTGCCAGTATGCAAGAGAAACTTAGAACTTTATTACAGTAACGTAGTACAGTATATAACCTTGCATATTACCACTCAGCAGTAGTCACCTTTAGTGGGCTCCTCCATCATTCTGATTTGTGGTTATTAACACAGTCAGCACACAGAGACACCGGCCTTCTCCACTTCCCCTCTTCTTCGACCGCGTCTCTTTGTCTGTCTCCCCGACTTGTTTAGTGCCTCCCAGAGATTAAAGCTTTTCCTGCTTTAAACAGGTGTCACTGAGCCAGGCAAACCTCCGAGAGACAAACAGCGTTATATCAGTTGGCCCATCTGCGACTTGCCGACTCCAGACAATCCTATTGCTCATCAGTAACCACTGCAGGTTATTGAATTACACCATCTTGATTTTAAAGGGCAATCCTGTTTTCTGTAAGCAGTGGACACACCAAGCTGGCTCAGAGCTCCAGCACTGATCAAGAGTCTTCGTGTTGTCCTGTCTACTGCTAAGTGCTTCAGGTATCTTACAGCAGTAATAGGAATGGATGGGAACATACACTTACTACAGTGCACTGTATCCACGGTGTTCAGACTCAAGACCATGCAAAGATGAGAATGAGGAACTTTAGAGGTCATTGTAAACCAACAATCTTAACTAGTAGTTGTGCATATGGGCTCAGTGTTCCCAGGCTTGGTCCAGACAGGCAGTGGAATCTGGAGGAGGGGCTGATGGAATAGATTACAGGAACAAGGTGTGAAACACTCCATGCTCAGACAGGACACATGGAGACTTTTTCCAATGAGGCAGTGCTTTTAGACAACTAACATTTTTAGCTTTTTTTGACATTTCATTTTGTGCGGTTTATCCAGATGCTTTTAGTTTGAAGAATCACTGTCTGTTTGACATGTGGCATATTTTCTCTCTTGCATTACTCTCGCTGCCCTTAGTCCATTTGTGTGAAATGGCTGTTGAGCTCATAGCCTCTTATTAATGGAGCAGATAATAAATACAGACCAGTAGGGCTAGTATCCCCTCACTCAAAATGGCAGCCATCTCTAAATCATGTCTGGCTGTATAAAGCAATCTTGTTAATAAGCCAGCCAGTCTAATATCTTTCATTTTATATGCAAAGCAAGGCAGGGGTCATCAGGGTTAGCTTCTGTGGTGTGTAAACAAAACAATCAGGTGGACTATACTGGCAGAAAATGTCCCCGGGTATTTATGACAATAACATCTACATCATCTTTGGAGTCATATTATAAATTTAACCGACGCCATAGCTTTATCAATATACAGCCTCTTTCTTTGTTGTGACTTTGCCGGCAATATGCTGATATGGCCTGCTTTTGTTCATTCTGAAGTCCAAATACAAAAAGCACATCTTTAAAATGGAAGTCCATTATTGTTTAAGTTTAAGTGCATATAGACTGGATAGGTCTCAGGTATGTTGTGTGGGAGACAAGCTTCATCAGACATTCATGAAAAGGCAGACAGACATTATCAATCTCTCCTCTCCCTCAGTGGCTAATATGTTGGGGTTGGGGGTAGACTCCATTCTGATCACAGCTGAAATTTGCATCCCTAAGTAAATAAGTAAATAAATCAAGTGCAAGCAGTGAATGTGCTAATCAACCGGGACATGGCAGTGAGCTTGGTGCCGGGAAACTTTGCTCATGTAATATTCAGTACTGCTGGGTTAAAGGGCAGCCAAGAGTTATTGGTTTCAGCCCGATTGCCCCCTTTAATCAATGTTGGCTGCATCCCTTTAATAAAATTATTAGCTCAGCAGTATCTTGTGCTATCATTTTATCTCTTCTGCGCTCTAAATTGCAGCCTGTGTTGGGCCTCTCAGATGCTCTGGGCATGGCCAGCTCCCGAAAGCTCAGCTCCCATTTATTATTTTAGAGGCGGAGGATGGCTGGAGTGTTTGAAACCAGGCTGAGCGTAGAGGTTATTGGATGCATGATCTAAACACAGCTGCAGGGAAGTCCCAACCCAGCTTATGTATTTTGGGTTCATAGAAAAAAAAAGCCTTTTATTGCTCCTGTTAAAGTTCATGCACATCTATATCAATAGTGCAAATGTGTTATATTCGTCCTATATGTACTGGCACACCTTAAAGATGGAATGATAGTGATGATACTCTTAAGAATTTCTTTTTTTACATGCAGTTTTCCCTTTTTCCAGTTATGTAAATGCTCAATGGGCTGATGGGTGGCTTCTCAGTGTCTAATTATCTCACAAGGAATCTATTTGATCCATTAAGTTAGCCTGTTTCTCCTTTTTTCTGACTGCAAGTTAATTAAAAACGGATGTAGGATTTGCAGAATATAAGATTAGGGGTGTTGTTTGGAAGGTGAAGATAAAAGATGGTACCTTCCTGATATGGCAGGAAGATGAATCATGGATGGCTTATTAGTGCTTGTCTCAGGTATTGTGTTAAAGTACCTAATCTAGCGTAATGAGCATGGTGTCATTTTTTCAATTATATCTCATACTTTTGTCTCTCACCCAATGTACTATACATTTGATTTTCATCTTATAAGGTTCCTATACATAGTGTATCTTTCATATTTTCTATATGTGATCTTTTCTGACTAGGCATAGTTATATCTTGGAAAATATGGACATTTATGTTTTCAACATTGACATGGTAATTGACACGTTGTATGTGCTTATGTATATGTGTCTATGTGTACATTTAACACCCAACATTGAACAATAACCTCTTATCTTACCCCATTTGTGTTTCTGCAGGCCTGGATGCGATGAACGCCTCATGTAGGCATCAGCATGGACAGCTGTGAGTCTCCTGTGGTTTCTGGGACAGACGATGGGCTCGGCTCCTCCCAGCAGCAGCAACCACCACAGCCCTGGAACGATCACTCTAGCTCACAGGTCCCTTGCACCAACCAGGCCCCGTCCTTGGATCCCCTGTCTCTCTCTGCTCCCTACCCTTCTCAACCCCAAAACCCTAGTGCAACTCATGAAGGGTTGAGAGAACTGCAGTCGCAGCAGCAGCAGCAGCAGCCAAAACAGACATCACCCCAGGCCCACCGTGATAGCTCTGCCACAGGCCAGCTGCATCCCAGAAGAGAAGGTCTTGAGGAAGAAGAGCAAGAGGGAGTAAGCTGTGGAGAAGAGGAAGAATCTGAGGATTTAGATGAAATGGAGATTGACAGCTGTTTCCCAAGTCTTCAACCCTTCCCTGGGGTGCCAATGGCTTCAGGGGGAGGGGGCATGCCCACTCTTTTGCGACATCAGCCCACAAGCCAGCAGGGAGCACCTGAGAGTGGAAGTGAGGAAGGAGAGGAGGAAGAGGAAGAGGAGAGTAGTGATGTGGAGAACCTGGCTGGAGAGATAGTCTACCAGCCTGATGGCTCGGCCTACATCGTAGAGAGCCTCAGTCAGTTGATCCAAAGTGGTGGGGGCATGGTACCCGGCCTGCTTCCCACAAACTCTCTCACCAGTGGGGGAAAACTGGGGGAACCTGCTGGGACTTCATCCTCGGTCTACCCGCACATCATCAACACGTTCCACATAGCCTCGTCCTTCAGGAAGTGGTTTGGCAATTCAGACCAAGGTTTCCCCAATACCTCAACCATGGCAGGCCTCAGCCCTGTCCTGCACAGTTTCCGTGTCTTCGATGTGCGGCACAAAAGCAACAAGGATTACCTAAACAGCGATGGGTCTGCCAAGAAGTCCTGTGTATCCAAAGATGTTCCCAACAACGTGGATTTCTCCAAATTTGATGGGCTAGCCCTATATGGCAAGGGTAAGCCCATTCTCATGTGTTTTATCTGCAAGCTGTCCTTTGGCTATGTGCGTTCCTTTGCCACTCATGCCGTCCATGATCACCGCATGACACTGTGTGAGGACGAGCGGCAGTTGCTAGGGGACAAGCAGGCTTCTGCTATCATCCAGGGCATTGGGAAGGACAAAGAACCCCTCATCAGTTTCCTGGAACCAAAAAATAAGAGCACTCCTCTGCCACCTACCCTGCACCCCATTAACTCTGGCCAGAGCTTCTATGGCACATTTAGTGGTGTCCATCTGGAGCCTGGAAGCAGCAGCAGGGGCAGCGAGAGCCTCCTCAACAAAGACTCTGGCCTCCACCAACAGCAGCAACAACAAACCCCACTAAGCTCAGTCCTCTCTATTGGAGGGCTAAGCATTCCCAAAGCATCCACTCTTACCTCATCCCCAGGCTCTGCCAAAGACTCCAGTGCCCTGCCCAAACAGGGAGGGAGAACAGAGGAGCCTGCCGGGCGAGAGTTTGCATGCAAGGGAGAGGATGGGGACATTGAGGAACATGAAAACAAGGCCCACCTATCAAGCCAGATGGGGGGCTCTGAGGAAGAAGAGGAACTGTTATTAGGGGAGGAGGAAGACGAGGCTGAGGCAAGAAGCTCTGCAGTGGCCTGTGGTGGTAACAGTAGCAGCGGCAGGGTTGAAGCAGGGGAACCAGCTGTCTCAAACCAAAGCATTTCCAAATCTCCTTTATTAATGCCTAGTAGCGCTCTCCAGCCTTCTGCCTGTACCTCTGCGGTCAGTTCCACACTCAACAGCAAAGACCCTGCTTCCACTTTCTCCTCTGTCAAGAAAGAGGGTTCGGATGCAGATGGTGGGGGGAGGACCTCAGAGCTCCCTCTGAGCTTTAACTGCCAGGGGCCCAGTGTTCCCACGGCAATGGCGGCAGCTGCCGTCAGAAGGAGCGAGGATGAAACTGCTGGCACTTCCTCCTCACCTCTGTCCTCCAATGCTGCTGCTGATGAAAGTGCCAATCGAGATAGTGCCACAGCTCCAGAACCAAATGATTGCCCGGCAGAGGGAGAGGAAGAAAATGGAGCCCTTCTGCACCATCACCACATGCACCATCCACATCATCACCTCCACCTTTCATCTCATGGCCACTCCCACCTCTTCCCAGGGGGTTCCTGTGATATTACTGGTATGGGCGAATGTTCACAGAACCATGGGCCTGGTGGCAGCGGAGGAAGCGGGGTAGAATGCCCTAAATGTGACACCGTTCTGGGTTCCTCACGCTCCTTGGGTGGTCACATGACCATGATGCATTCACGCAACTCATGCAAGACACTGAAGTGTCCGAAATGCAACTGGCATTACAAGTACCAGCAGACGTTGGAGGCCCACATGAAAGAGAAGCACCCAGACTCTGGAGGCTCCTGTTCGTACTGCACCAGTGGACAGAGCCACCCTCGTCTGGCTCGTGGAGAAAGCTATACCTGTGGATACAAGCCCTTCCGGTGTGAGGTATGTAGAAAAATAATGTGATGATGCTCAATTTTTGTAAGGTGTGAAGTGATACTGTAAAGTAACATATGTATCACTTTGATGCAGTTCATGAGAAAATGTCCTTTATATTCTAGGTGTGTAACTACTCAACCACCACAAAGGGCAACCTAAGTATCCACATGCAGTCGGACAAGCACCTGAACAACATGCAGACTCTGCAGAATGGAGGCACCATTTGCACTGGGCAGGAGCCGGTGTTTGGACATACCCCAGGAGGAGTGGTGGCTGTCCCCTCAGTGACCCAGGCCAGCAGCCATCACCCTCCACACCACCATCCTACACAGTCGTCCGCCCATATGGCTGGACCGTGTGGGGCTCCCTCTCCAACCAAGCCTAAGAGCAAACCTACTTGGCGGTGTGAGGTATGTGACTACGAGACCAATGTGGCACGGAACCTGCGTATCCACATGACCAGCGAGAAGCACATGCACAACATGATGCTACTCCAGCAGAATGTGACTCAGATGCAGCATGGCCGGCTTGGCTTGGGAGCCATGCCATCTCCGTCTGAGGCTGAGCTTTACCAATATTATCTGACCCAGAACATGAGCCTTCCACCAGGCCTCAAGATAGACCCAGCTGGAGCTGAGGCCCAGTTCCTGATGGGGAGCTTTCACCTGGATCCCAACATGGCCGCCCTGGCCCCTGCACTTGGTGAGCCCCATTTTGTCTCGTTTGCTCTCAGAAATACCCCTAGTTGCCACAAAATCACCGTATTTCTCTGAACTGTACTTCAGAGAAGTACGGTGATTTTGATTGATCTTGATTCCTAATTTCTTTTGATTGATCTATATTCTTGATTCCTAATTCATCACTTTACTTTAATACAAATCATTAATGTCATTCACACACAATATGATGAGAAGGAATATACACATATTGCCCGTCTCCACTGCTTCATATACTAGGGAATTATCACCTCTTTCTACTGATGGCCTGCCTTTCTTTTCATGCCGTGAGGTATGCCTGCCCTAGTGAACCTGACATAATTCTAACATTTTACAAGCAGAGGGTCACTGAAATAAAGAGGGAGAGGTGAAAAAAAGATAGCAGCAGGGGGCTTACCCCAGACCCTCTCCATATTTCCTTACTCATAGTTTACATTAAAATAGTCCTCACGACAGTAGCCTGTTCTCAATGCCTTAATTTCACATCCATAGTAAAACCTTCTCAATAACTTTCATCTACAAATAAACTGTCTGTACATTTAGCTTTAAATGTGCCAAGTAGCACACAGAAGCCCAGAGGTACTTTGTTTTTCCTTAACAAGACATCTTAGTGACACTGTATCGATTTGACTATGACAGAATTTTAAAGTTAAATCTGTGATACCCACTTTTGCTTAAAAAGGTGAGTTTTGGGGCAAAACCTCTATTTTCTCCTCTCCCTGCCCTCCCCCTCAGGCAGCAAGCCTCAGCTTTTTATGTCATTATTCCCAAACTGTTGCTGAACTTTACCACTGGAGTGCTCCATTTATTCCAACTTTGTAATTGCAGCTATAAATTTTATCTTGGTCAAAGAAGGGAGGTTAGAGGGCTCAGCATGGGTAATTCAGCAGCATAGCAGAGTGTTTGGCGTACCAGTAACAACCCCACAGTTTGTACAGACTAGTCTACAACTGTCGCCAGTTCAAAGACGCAAACAAGAATTGATTGCTGTGACTAATTATTTTCCCCCTCTTCTGCCATCTGGTATATTTTCTTTTGAGGTGTAATAAGCATGTTACAAGGGAGGCAATGATGACACAGTCTGGGCCCATAAACGACAGTGGTGTCATCCTCTGTCACAATTTAAGAAACTCTTAAAGCTATCGTACACAAACACTCTGATATTATTTCTACAGTATGATACATAAGGCTCAGTTAATCTCTTGAGAATCTGCCACCACAAGAAGATCTCAGACCAGGTGGCTAAAGTGAGAGGTCCTCTTTCATGCTCTCACTGTGGATTTTTGACTTTTGCGTGTATTTCTGAAGAGCTAGATAACAAATGTTGACCTCACATGATCTCAGCCTCCTGGTAATCCCCGTTCCCAAGACTCAGCTTCTGTAGTGAAATGAAGATATGAGATGGAGTGCAAGAGAGTAAAAGCGAAGGGAGGGGGATGTGACTTTTAGCTATTTGTGCTGGAAATTTTTGTCTAACGTAGACTTTGAAACAGCACAAAAAGACAAGTCAAACAGCTATTCACTTTAAAAGATCGTAAGGGGCTCAGATTTTTTAAGATTCTTTTAGCACTGGCAATCGTATATATGAAATTCTTATACATTCACAATATAAAAAAGAAAACAGTTTAAGCAAAGGTACAAATCGGGGTCTTGGTTCTACTAGTCTACAACAATAATTTAGTAAGGAACATGATCCAGGTCTGTGGTAAATCATTGAATCTGCATCGTAATAGAGCATGAGAGCCAGGTAGAAATGAGCAATGGAAGTTGCAGTATAAGACAGGACAGGGATAGCGACTGGGCATGTGTGTACCTCTGTGTGTTTGTAAGCGAGAGAGAGTTTAAGAAGCCATGACTGGGGGGCTGGGTCTGTGAGTGATTTCAGAGGGCTTCTCAAAGGTCTCCCTCTCCTATAAAAACTCAGGTAATGGAGAAAAGTCCAAGAGCAGGCTGCATACTGCAGCAATAAATAAAAAGGAGCTGCTGGAATTAATTTAGTGTAAAGCCAGGCAGGGTCAAGCCTGCATGCTCAGTCTGGGCAGTGAAAGATTAAAGATCAGCAAGCAAAGGCAAAAACTCTGGTTGCTCTTACCTCATATTTTTAGAATTCATTTTTTAAGTCTGCCTTTCCAGACTGTATAGACATCAGATCTGTGGTTGGTGTCATAGGATATGTGCTTGCTGGTTTTTTTCTCCCCCTTTTCATCGTTTAGACTCAGTACCAAGCAGAATGAATCTGTTAGGTGTCCATATTGATTTAGAGGCAATCCGGAGTGAAAGAAGCAAAAGAATTCAAGCAGAGCAGGATTTTTTTATATTATTATCCAGTGAACAAGGGCGATGGATTTGATTTACAGTAATGTGTGCTTGGGAACTCCTTAGTTCTTCAGTAATGATAAAATAACTTGCTTTTTCTGTGGCGCTCATGGCCTCTTGAATTGATTTACAGACAGGCCAGGAAAGTGCACCTGCCCAAAAAGTGTGTACGTTCATTATCTGGCAGTGTGAGGTTTTGGTCTTTGGGTTTTGGAAAAGTCCAGGCTTTGTTCTTTCTCAACTCAAAGCAAGGATAGCTATAGGTCCATAAATATATACATGCACATTATTTTCCATGCAATATCAGACCGACCAACAGTCTGAAAGAGTCTGTTTTGTTTTTTAAAGGTGAACAGAGATGTTATTAATTATGAGAGTTTCACAAGCTATGACTTCCTTTGGATAACAATGTGCTCACTAACTCAAAATAATAACAAAATGCTATGTCCAGAAGTACATTTCTGAGAGATAAAGTGATCTTTACAAACAGAACTCTGATTTAGACTGTAAGCTTTGATTATGTCTAACACAACAATCTTTCTTTTTTCTTTTCTTCTTTCTTTTGTCTCTCTTTGTGTTCCACGCATATTGTAGTAGGTGGAGAGATCCCTATGGACGTGCGGCTGGGCGGTGGGCAGTTGGTGTCCGAAGAACTGATGACCCTTGGGGAAAGTCTATCACAAACCAGCGACCCCTCCCTCAAGCTCTTTCAGTGCGCTGTATGCAACCGCTTCACCACTGACAACCTGGATGTGCTTGGCATGCATATGGGAGCTGAACGCAGCCTACCGGAGGAGGAATGGCGCGCTGTGGTGGGCGACTCTCACCAGTGCAAGTTGTGCCACTACACCACACAGCTTAAGGCCAACTTCCAGCTACACTGCAAGACCGACAAGCATGTGCAAAAGTACCAGCTTGTGGCCCACATCAAAGAAGGAGGCAAAGGCAATGAATGGCGCCTGAAATGTGTGGCCATAGGCAACCCGGTGCACCTGAAGTGCAATGCCTGCGACTACTACACTAACAGCCTGGAGAAGCTGAGGATGCACACTGTCAATACCCGCCATGAGGCTAGCCTCAAACTCTACAAGGTTAGTGATCCTCAAGCTCCTTTCTCACACCCACAACTCAACTTTGTCATGTCAATTTTCATAATATTGCCAGGAGAAGTAGTGTGTTTGTGTCATACTTGGGAGGATTTATTATCCTATACATTTTTAACAAGTTTTACACAAATGTAAAAATGTGTCCGTAATCCTCTGCCCACTAACCTGACATCCCTCTGCAAAACACGTAAATGTTTAAGTAATAGTAGCCCACACCACTAAACCAGGCGCTCTTCCAGGGCATGAATGATAGCTCTGTTGAGTAACTCTTGCCTTCCAAGTCATATAGAGGCAGGGTCACAGTGCTGCCATGGGGAGAACATGGCAGGTGAAGCTGGTTTGGAGGCTTAGGGGTGAATCAGTAGGAGATGAATGAAGAAGTGTGAGGAGACAGAGGTTTGGTGCTAATACTCCTCGGAGCGGGAAAGGCTGAATCGTTCTCGACAGCCGTATTGATTTTTGCTGGACTTGGAGCTTCACCTTCTCCTCTAATCATTCCATAATAGCCAATGGATGAACACTCTCTGAACAAATGGCCATAAATCTAACAGGCCTGATTCCACTTAGGTACCTATCCTGTGTGTCTGCGGCTTTGGCCACTCTGCGCTTAACCCAAACTGGCATAGCTGCACATGCACACACATTTACAACACATACAACAAAACACATACAAACAGAGACAGCATGCACTCCCTGTCTGTATGTCTACACTACATACACACAATCTAACACACAACACTACAATGTGCACTGTCTCGTAGTTTTTTATTTTAAAAAGTCCGCTCCATTGTCAAGTGTTTGACACTTCAAAAGTTAACAGTAAAGTATTAAAAACAGTGCTATTATTTGACACTTTTTTGATATCTTAGTATATTATAGTATGACCTCTTTTGAAAACTAGCCACTAAAAAGGCATGAGAAAAATGTGCCGCTTCAAGTGTGATGTTTTTAATCACACTAACAACTAAGGTGAATTGGTCCATTTAAACCCCCTCAAAAAAGGCTGTCTTTTCGAAAATCGTCCAGGATTATGAGCGGATTCTCAGGACCACTGGCATAACAGACATGTTTCCTGTCCACAAAGCCTCTGTACTGGGATCACAGCAAGAGTGAAAATGTGATGTAGGGCTCCAAGTACAGAGGTGGAAGGGGCCAGGGGACACAGGGGGTGTTGAGTGGAGACTTTGCAGTTTGCACCAGGACAATCAGGAGCACTGCAGAAACATTTTCAAATGCACGGGGTATTTATAGCTGTATAGAAATGGAAATATGCAACATAATCCGTGAATGTGTTGAGGGTGTTGTGAGACAACAGAAAAGCATAGCCAGTTATCCTTGTGTTTTTTCCAGCCCATGGTCATCCTCTCCTGGCCTTCGCTGCTGGACTCACTGGCCCACATTCCAATGACAGTATCACATTAGACCAAAATAGACAGGCTCTGGCACACTCTTTCTCTCTCTTCCTCACACCTTTTGGAGAGAGAGAATTTTTTTGTCTCTCAGAATAGGGTATAATTTATATTACATTATGCTTTCCACTTTGCTGTAAGCCTGAAAGGCAGAAGAGAAACATTTTTTTTCTCCTTTCGTCTCTTTTTTCGCACAAGTTTTTAAGAGAGAAGAGACATATGTCATACTGCAGCTCAGGCTGTGGGGGATTAAATATGTACAACACATCCAGGCATGATCATTTTTTATGACTTAAGCCTCTTAAGATGGCTCCATATTTCTTAAAACCAATTGATCTTCTGAGTAAGAGTGTGTGCATTTGTCCAGAAATTACCTGCTCTCCCAACCCGAGAATACTGCAGTGCTCATAAAATCTCCTACCAGACATTACTCAAAAACAGAGATGTTCTGGAGTTGACAAGAATAATTACGATACTTTATGACTCACAAATGTGATTAGCGGACAACAAGTACATGGTTGTGAGGCCTCTTTGGCAGCACAGGCTCCCTACTTGAATATGTCACAGTCTTCATACTGCATTCGATTTACTGGCCTGGTGGAGATACTGACAGGCTGAAACCCACAGTGGCCCCACAAGCCTGCAAACCCAACGTGGTATATTATGCAAAGAGGAAAAAAGGAAAATCACCATTCATTTATTCTTCCCCAAAGAAATCCGATGCAAATAGCACCATTTTTAACCTTTTTGGGGAGAAAATAAATCATCAAGTCAGCATAAACAGGCTGTATGATGTGGGAGATGCTTGGGACACTTCACCCAAATCAAACTGGTTTGCATTAAACAGTCCCTTTGTGTGCATAGCTCCATATAAATTGGAGCCTGTAATTACTGGAATTAAAAAGGAAGGTTTAAACTGAGGGCTAAACTGGATGGGATAATTTGAGAGTCTGTGGTATGCGGCCCATATTAGGGCTTTCTAAAAATATCACCCCCACCACCCCAACTATTGGAATGTTCCAAAAGACCACAGAAAGATCCTGCAAGTCATCCTGACCACACGGACAACCACACAGCGGGGGGCGATGCCGTCTTCCCCTGTGTGCTGTGTTCTCAGTTGAGCCACTCCCTTTCTGAGCGCTGTGTGTCCTGCCAACACACCCCTGTTCTCTTAAACGAACTCTCACTCTTATGCCAATGGACCATAGGCTTTATAGTGGCTCTGATGACAGCATGATGGCCACCCATCTGTCCAAGAATGGTCACTGCTAAGCACAAACAGATTGGTCCCGTTGCAGGGTCCAGATAATCCAAAAGTTAACTGTGTACTATATGTTTTTAAATATTGTAGCTAACCCCACCTCTCTTCTACTTGAACAAACCCAGCTTCAATTCTCATTTTACAGTTATACACGTACATAATACTGTAAATATGATAGCCCTTATACCAGCAGCAGAAGGCCTCAGGGCTTGGCTATGTGTTAGTGTGGAGGTGAGATGAGTGGAGCTAATCCAGCTCCCAGGCCCTGGCTGCTCTGGCCAGACAGAAAGGGTGGGGCCTAACCAGGCCCAGCCACAGGCCTCAGCTTCCAGTCAAGGGTTGGGGGAAAAGGGAGGAGCATAGGGAGTTAGCTGGCTACCTTCTTTGTCTCGAGGGCCGGTGCAACCGGCGGTAATTGAGATTGATTGGATGTTATTTTTCCTCTTGCAAATGTAGTCCATTAGCTTGGCACATGCATAATCAGTTTAGAGCGCAGTTAGCCGAATGTAATCATGTTCCTCGGTGTCTGCTAGCACAAAATCCACTCCAGATGCCGCTTGGCCATGGAAAGACAGGGAGAAAGTGCCGTCACTATCAGATGGGGAATCTTTAACCAAGGAAGTCCTGACACCCCTCCCTCTGTCCTGGTCCCGCTCTATTAAGCGCACACATAACTATACAAACTTCTCACCTATCTCTCTCTCTACCTTACCCAATCCGCTGTATGCTCCTTACCTATGAGAACATAGTGTTAAGTGGAGCCCAGCGGCTGGCCCATTAACTAACACAATACATCTGTATCTTGGATGGAGTTACTGCTATATTTAACACTTCAGTGCAATCCAAAAGAATCAGTGAACACCATGGAAAGAAAATGTCCACACTCTGCAGAGGGCAAATAATCACAATGAAACATGAAAGACGAAAAGAGGCAGTAATGTAAATTAAGGGATTAGTGGTTACATGAAAAGGCATTAAGGTGGTTCACAGATGATCCTTCTCAGCAGAAGCACTGGCTTCTTAGTCTCAGGAATGCAAACCGTGTTGACCCCTGCCCATTAATGATCATTACTACCAGGATTGACTTCAATTCTCTTGGGTTATACAATAGTTTGTTTTTAGGGTACAACCACTAATAGGTCATAGTTATGCTCGAGCTCCAGACAATATATCAATCAAATAGAACTCTTTAGTGTATTTGGGCTCACACAGGAGAGGCGTTCTGCTGACTAAGACTTAGGCCAAGTGCTCACTAGATGACAGGGAAAATGATTTGAGTGTCCCAGATGAGTTTTTAGATTTTTCTGGAATGTCACAATAATTCTTGATATTTTTTTGTAGTATTATCGCTTGGGCAGGCGAATGAGCCAAAATTGTTACTCTGGCCAACCTCAGAACAAATATTACAGCAGGTATTGTGAGATGTCCTCAGGCGAAATGACGTCTAGCGGGCGCCTGGCCTTACCCGCTCACCCACCAGATATTTCTAAGAAGAGGAGGGGTAGGTGGAGAGACAGACAGGAGAGAGGGGATGGGGGCGACAGGAGGGTTGGAAGGATAGATACTCTGCTAATTATCATGGCTAGCCTATGATTGTTCAGTAATAGTGCTCAGTGGGAAAGGTTGCAGCAGTTCCAGGAAGAGCTGAGCTCTGATTTACTGGTACTACCGCTCTAATAAAGCGCTTGCTGCACATCCTGGGAGACAGCCCATTCTCTCCTTTCACATGCACAACCGTGTGAATGCAGTGCGTGTGTGTGTGCAAACGCACACATACAGAGCAATCTTGAAATCTAAAGTGCCAGCAGATGACAACATAGGGCTCATGAAATGTACCATTTTAATTGCTCATAGAGAAGTTCTTATAATATGATTCCGTACAAGTGATGTACGTGTTATAAGGCATCACACTAAGTATTTAAATTCTGTAAAGGCCCGTGTAACACCTCACCCACTCAGTAACACAGTCATGGCCCTGAACCCCAGTTGCCCTCTTTGTGTCAGTAGTTGCCTGCAGGACTATGAGCTCTAGTGTCCTACCTCAAACAGATCTCAGTTACTAGGAGTTGTGAGTAGAACAAGGAAGGAGTGGCATTCAACAGAAATTATGGAGAATTGGAGAGAGGGGTTGTCAGCCTGGGGGGCTAGTAGGACTTTGTGTTTGGCAGTGTGCAAGAGTTTCACAACTTTTCTAGCTACCACCACTTGTTAAGGCCAGGCAGAGGGTCGGGCTTTGACCTGTGGCACAACTGCTGCTGCTGCTGATGTTGCTGATTGTATGTACGCAGCCTTAGTGTGGGTGATGCAAGGACTACAAAATGACAGTGAAAGAAAGCGAAAGACGGGGAGCAGAAAGCTACTTAGACAGGGGAGGCTGGTCTTTTCCCAGCTTTTTTTCAGCTGTGGCTGTTTACCACAATTGCCAGAGTTAAAAGGGCCCAGTGCATTACCAGACCAGGACCTTGGTCCGGGGTCTGTGGTGGCGATAGAGATGTCTTCTCTGTGATCCATCACACATAGCCATAGGAGGATTAGAGAAAGGGTAAGGGTTTGTGTTACATCGTCAGCTGGGAGTTGGAGATTCTTGGTCATTGTGTTAATGGTTGTTTGTTTGGATTTTATTTTTTTGTTTTTGGACATTGCTAATGTGCAATGTAGCTGCTGATCCTGTTATCTCCAAGCTGATCAGCAGAAAAGGCAGATCTTTGACAGACAAGAAACAGTTTCTTAAACATAATAGTCAAACTCCCTTAACTCTAAACCCCATCTGCCTCTGTCCACCTAATATTGCTCACCAACCAGTATGGATAGTGAATCAGTGGGTGGTCTAATGGTGATCTGATTAAGGTTAAATATCTTTAATCTGACCATGCTGGAAAACTAAACATCTCAGCTACATCCTCTGCGTGCCCAGTCCCACTCCCTCTACTTACTCTTCAGCTTGTTAGAAGTTCCTTGCGCCTCACTTGAAAGCAAAGTACTGTTAAAGTTATTGTCAACACACTGATTCTCATATTAAATCAGCAGATCTAGCAGAAAAGTAAAAAAGAGGGCAAATAAAGCTTAACAGGCTTGAATTCGTCTTTAAATTGTTTGATAATGACAAATGGTAAGATATATTTTTTTTCCTCTGAAGTGATTACAGGATATTGGGGCAGTATTAAGAAGACAATTACATTTTGGAGAAACTTCTTCCTGCACCAACTGGAGGGTCTCTGTATCTATCTGTGTTGTACTTCTGCTCGGCCAGCCTCTATCTTGTCAAGATGATTGTACAGACGTATCAGTCATGTCCCTGTGTCTTTTACCATCCCAACTGTAAAGATGCCAGAGAGATCCCATTTTCCTTGTCTTCAAAAAGTACAGGATTCCATGTAAAATGGGGCCTCTACAATTTCCTATGGATATCTAGCAGTCAAAGTGCAGTAAAATTAGATGACATGTATGCTGGATGCCATTCTATTTACATGCATACAAATAACACAATTACTATGAACACCCAGACTGAAATGATTGATAAAGGCCTATTCATGTTTTGCAATTACCAAACTGCCCCACTAACCAAGTTTATATTCATTGTTTGATTATCAAGTATGTAACTGGAATTATATGTGGTTGCCTATAGATCCATAATAAATAGGAATACAGTACAACTAATACTACTTTGGGGATTTTATTGCTCTACAGAGCACATCAATGTAAGCTCTATGAAAGCTGCTGAATGCAGTTTGAAACACTAAAAGACATCAAATCTATCTGCTGATGTATTTTGAGTTCATGCAAACGCACAGTGTGGCTATCATGGCCTGACTGAAGTGTCTCACAGGTCTTTTTGTACAACTGGTCAATACGTCTGGTGACCTATAGCCACTGCACCTAAAAGACTAACAGTGGCAATTGGTAGGTAAACACTGCTTTGATGAGGCCAGATGGAGGCTCCTGTGGATCTATGTAGCTCCTAAGCTGAAGGGATGGAGAGAGTGAGGCAGGCAGGCTTACAGGCTCTGTGCCATCAATACATCAGTGGCTAAGCCACCAGATTAATGGCCTCCGAGTGGTTAGGGCCACAAAACTACTCAGCTCTGAGGTCTGTGTTCAGTGGAGCTGTACATGAAAGCAAGGTAGGGGAGGAGGAGGCCTTAGGTACCAGGATGAGCACACAGGGACCTCTATTCTGTTTGGGTTTGGCCTACAGAGTAGAGTCATGGGACCGATACATTTTACAGAATGATAGATATGTGCCCTGGCTGTTGTTTCATTCCCACTTGTAAGTCCAAAAGGATGTATGAGTACCTAAACACCACATTATAAGCATTACTAAGTCATTTTATCTACATGTATTTATAAGTGAGGACATTTAGTTTGTAAGCACAACCTGTTGGCTTTGTTGTTTGTAGGAAGGCAGCTAAATTCAAACTGACGCTTGAGTTGGACTACGGCTCACAGCCTGCTCTGCCTTTTTTTACTATGTTTTTTTTTCTTTATTTTACCAAATCTGCCCCTATGATCTTTCCCTTTTGTGCTGTATCGATTACTGTTGGATTGCAGAACTTCAGCAATATCTCGACTGGATTTCATTGTTGTTAGTGATGGGTCATAGAGGTGCTGTAGCCTGCATGCATGCTAACCTCAAAGCAGTCTATTTTGGATAGGTTATATAGAGCAAAATGTGAAGTGTCGTAAAAAGTCCATATTACCACTCTGTGACCACTATCAAGGCTTGAGTAGAGATTAACCATCCACCAAGTTTCCTTAGGGTCATTTTCTGGGTATAATTTTTATTTGAAACAGTTGGGCCTCAAAGGCCCTTTCTTTAGTGCCAAGAGAGAATAGCCGTCTCTTCCTGAACTTCATGGCACTGGTTGTCCATCCATGTTTTGCGTAATTGCTCTGTGCTTGAGTCCAGGGTTAGAACTGGGAGCTGTAAATCTATCAGTGTTATGCAGACAATGTTTCCACCAGATGTAGAAGAAAAGATTTCATCCTTTCGTAATTAAGCGGTGCAGCCCAGGGTGTCATGTGTTTTTTATTGGGGTCTCTGGAAAAGATCATTTTGCACCTTGTTTTCTCATCATGCCTTTTATTCTTCAATACAAAAGATGGATAAAATGGAAAGATTAAAATGAAAAAAAGTAGCAGAGAATAGAATCCCTTGTTTAAATTGTAATATGGAAATTACTAGGTAGTGATGTAAGAGGTAGTGATGAGGAGCGTGGGGTGGAGGCACAAAGGGGACAAAGGCATAGTCATGGAACCAAGGCAATTACATAGTTTCCCAGATGAAGAATATCAGGGGGAAAAAAATGTCTTTTTTAACCCCCGGAATGTTCCCCAATGTTATCTTTCCCACGGGTGCCATCTTCTACACCTGTGTTCTACTTTAAACTAAGAGAGAGGGGGAGTAAGTTGTGGAAAGTGATAGCGAGTAAAGGGGAGAGAGACAGCTTTAAGAGTTGGGGACGAGAATGCTCTTCAGTTTCTCAAGGGCACAGATACTTTATGGCCTTCACATTCCTGCATGACAAACTGATGCCCAGAATAGACAGAGTGGTGTTGGAGAAAAAAAAAAGAGTTTAACTACCATGACTTTAAGCCCCACCCCAACATATCATCTCTGTTCCTTGCTCACCTTCGCCTCACCCTGCCTCATTTATGTGGCAAACCTCAGGGTCACACTGTCTGACGCGTTTCTTTTTACTAGCCAAAGCTGGTGAAAGCGAAGCACTGAAGTGCAGGCTTTTGTTCAGTGTAAGCAGTTCCACACATTTTTGTTTTATAAAGTCCTTTCAATCTCATGTTGATTTACAGAGGCCTCTTTCCTTTGAGATCTCTTCAGAAGAGCAGACAGCAGAGGAAGTCTCCATAGCCACTGAACTCCTAGGCTCAGTCACAGATCATATACTATCTTCCCTCGCTGTCTTTCTTGCCAGCCCCACAAACTCTTTTTTTTTTTATAATGTCACCACATTCAATCAACACTAGTCCTAAAATTAAGGACTGCTGAATAATTCAAACTTGGATCCTTCCTTCAGATGGCCTGTCTCTGTCACTAGATAGGAATTTCCTTAATTTATGCTTGTTAGGTTGGAATAGTCATGTTGAAATAATTCGAACCATAAGGCTGTCTGTGCAGCTACTGTTTAAATGAGAACTCTGGGAGCTGTTAAAGTTTGAACATGAAATTGTGAGATCTGGAATGCAAATTATTATTCAAATGATCAATGTATTAATTTGCATGCGAAGAGGCGTGAGGGAGAGAGAGAGAGCATCTTAATAAGTTCTGTAAAGCAAAGTATTTTATTATTTGTTGATGTTTCAGGAATGAGGGTGTATTCATTTTGCAGTTATGAGTCCCAGTGTGACTTTAATCTTTCTCCCTCACATACAAAACGTGCTTTTGCTCTCACCAACGTTCAGACACATCTTCCTGTTTCTCAGGAAGTATCATTTCACAGATGACTTACATAAGATGTGAAGAGTACACCAGCAGCTTTAGAGATCCATACTGCCGGATTAATTTTTTTTTTTTTTTTGCATGAACACCTTGGCCTCCTAATAGAGATCTCCTAGTTTTCTTTGCAATCACTTCATTTTGAATTTCTGGGGAGATGAAATGTAAAAATGCCTGGGGTTATGGGATATTAAATAGACTTAAACCACAGACTTAAGACTTAAGGAGTGGAAACTGGTTGAGTGAGGAGCCAAATAAAGGTAAACCCTTCAGAACATGGAATTATTCAGAGATTTCAGGACCTTCTGTTTGTACTCTGATTTCCGACCATCTTCTCTTTCACATCAAATGGAGCTTATCATTCAATTTTTCTCAATGTACAACTTTTTCTTCCTTTTGTAAGCTTAGTTTCTAGTCTGCACTTTCATTACTTGGTGGTTGGGGGAGGAGGACGGAATAATTTGGTGATAGTTCTTTGAATGTTTATTATCTGTGATCTTCTGTGATTTTTGATTCTTCGAGTGGTTGTATTGGATAAGGAGTAAGTTTGTGACTCAGCAACACAAAATAGAGAAAAACATATGGGTTTTGAATTTCATTCTAATAACTTATCATTGAAGGATTTGGTGGCTCATAGAACACTAACCATGAGTGGCGCATGTAGTTAAGAAAGATCAGTCCTTACATCTGGAAGTGAGGTTAGGGTTTTTTAGATGAGAGATCCAGCATTGGAGTATTCCCAGTATTCAACTTAACTTTTAAATCATTAAAAATGATGAAGCCATCCCCACAAAGTCAGGGGTTTATATATGAAAATCAAACACCATCTGCCATCTCTGATCAGAAGCAACAGCCATCAGGCCAGGGTTACCAAGGCAGAACAGGAAAAGCCATTAACTGCCAATCACTGCATCGATCGACAAGCCAGTCCACCACTACCACCCCCTCTCTACCCCCACCCGACCCTGCCCACAGACACACACGCATACAGTTCATCGGCTTTTACTGTACAGTGCACACAAATGCACAAACACGTGCACATAGCCTTGCCTTTACCACTATCTCTTTGTGCACCCGCACAGCGTGATGGGTAACATTTGGTCGAGTCTGTCTCTTTCCCGCTTGAACCGTGTTATCTTTTAAATTATCTCGAGTCTAGATTGCAGGATCAACATTCTGCTCAGTTTAGATAAAGGTTGTCCGACTTTTCTTTATTGGCTCGGTAAACCCAATGTGTTACTTGAAGGACAGTCAAGATGCCGTTAAAAAGATATTTCCTTCTGAGCATAGGTTTGTAATCTCCTCATTACCGAAATGCATCTCAGTAAAGTCTATTGCCCTGTCAAAATGAGAGTAGACACTCCATTCTGCTCGGTCTCCCGCCACATTTTTGGAGTCAACCCTCAGATAAAAAGGGAACTAATAGAGTCAGTGAAGGGCAAGAAGAAAAAAAAAAAGAAGATTGATTTTTTTTTTCTTCTTCTACATTTTCAATGGTGTCGCAAGAAATGCGGGTCATTAGAAGAATATTTACCTACTTCCCAATTTAATAGAGATGCTGTATATCAGAGTGATCTGGATCAGAGGTCAGGGCAGGGGGGAGCAATTAAAGTGTATGGATCCAGAAGCTCTGGGCCTGTCTCATTGTGTGTGTGCTGTAGGCAGGAACAGATAGGTGAACTAGATGGGAGGCAGAGACAATCCTTTTTAACATGGCTGTATTGGTTAATAAAGTTTAGCAGCTGATGAACTAGTAATGCATTAGTCAGGGGCACTATCGCATATGTGTGTTTATGCACTCTAAACACAGGCATATGCTTGACTATGCCGTTACTTGCTTTGGTTGGATCAGCCTTCTCGGGGCCACACAATAGCCAGAGACAGCAGATATGATGGATGTGGCCTGGGGCCTATGCACTCGCTCTGCATCTGCGGTGGCCTCATCCACACATCAGCCACGGGGAGAGGGAGGGGACACAGTGCGGCGGGAGGGAGGGATGGAGGGCAGAGATACAAACCAGACCAGCCATTTTCCTCAATCCGCTCATAAATATTTGTGTGGCTGATTTATAAACAGCGGAGCAAGAGAACAGATCAAAGTGAACTGTAACGCTTATATAAAACTGGGGCTTTTTTCACGACACTGCCCTACACACCATGCCCGTGCCTATTAAAGACAGAGCTATATATCATGAGGGATATTGGCAAGAACACTGAATGGCCACTCACTTTAGAGCTCGGTCTTCCCCCCAGTTGTGACTCTAGTTCTTCACAATCATTTCAAGTCTCTCAAACACTAGTTAAAGGCCATCAATGTTTGATATAGCTAAAACTCAACCTTCTCTTAGCCACTGCTATTCAGGTGGATTTTAAATGGCTGTAATAATGCGAGGCAGCCATGTTAAAACATAGCAATGCAGTGAAGAGTCACCGTGTCCTGGTTGCGGTGGAGTAGTGTTCGTCACACTAGACAGCTGCACATGCTGATTCAGGCAACACAAGCCGAGCCTCCTGTACGGCAGAGAGGAGGGATTAGAGTAAAACAGTGTGTGTACATTCGTGTGTGTGTGAGTGTGTGTGTGTGTGTGTGTGTGTGTGTGTGTGTGTGTGTGTGTGTGTGTGTGTGTGTGTGTGTGTGTGTGTGTGTGTTTGTCGGAGTACAGTACTGGCCTCATGTGTCCAAACACTGGCAGACACGGACATCCACCTCCATAGGCCTGTTGGGAGCAGAGCAGATATTACACACCTACGAGCAATGTTTACCTCCTGCCCCCCTCCAAATGACACACTCACACACACATATATTTCCCATCCTAACCCAGCCCCCACTCCATTCCATTCATTTCCCGGTCTTGGTGCAAATGTGAGGGAGCAAGATGTGCTCTCCTCAGCCTCTCTGATTAAGAGCAGTTATAGCTGGCAGATGCAGAGGAGCGCCATGAAGATGGGTGTTCGCTGACCTCTGTGGGAGGGAGAATAGTGACGGGTAACGGGAGAGAAAAGAAGGCCTATTTCAATGGAGATTCCCCCCTTTGTCCACCAGCAGGACAGGGTGTGCTCAGTGTGGTGAGGCCTGGGAGAGTTGCTGCTAAACAGCCTGTCTCTCTGTCAGTCTGTCTGTATGTGAGTGCCTGGAGACATCTGGTTCTCTGGCTGTGGGAACATGGTGCCATTTTTTTTTATCAGGCACGTCACCTTGTGCTTACATAACACATGGGTTCAGGTTTTTGCTCAACTGCAGGGTGAATTTTTATAATTGGCCTGTTTATTATTCAGAAATGATTTGAGACGATTTGTTTTATAGCATATCTGTACAGTCAATGGGAAAGAGAATCCACATTTGTTTCTATAGCCTCCCGCAGTACTATGAGGGTGTGCCTCTATCTTGAACAGCAGTGAGACGAAGCACCCCTTTGTCTTATATTTTGCTTTCCACCTTAAATTCTATTGTATATAATGTTTATGGTGTGTGAGTTTTATCAGTAAGGCAGGCATTGTAGAAGATATTTAGAGAGAGAGTAGACTGCGGATTGTTTTACCCCTGGTGAGTCTGAGTTTCTGTGCAGGGAGTTCAAAGTCCTGCTGAACATCACAGGGCTGATGCTGAGTGAGGCTGACTAGCTGCAGCCTGTGGTCTGGGAAGGGTTACTGAATAATTACTGATGGTTTCAGGGGTAACTGTCCGACCACAGGACTGGGGAATATTAATCATTTATTTGATTGTCCGCATGTGCTGATTAATCAATTTGAGCAGGATCTGCAGGATTAACTACCCTATTATTCCCCTGTAAGAACAGATCAGAGATAAGACTTTAAAATATCATATTCCATTTATCATTTATTTTTAGGTCCCTGCTGATGAGGGTGAAATAAAAACTGAGGTGAGATTATGCAGAACGGCAACATGGGGAAAGCGTTGGGGGAGGAGGATAAGGGAAGAAGGGATGAGGAGAGAGAAAAAAAATCTCTTAACTGCAGATTTTAGTACTTCAGAAGACGAGGGGGAAATATACAGCTTTGTATGTCTTCAAACATGGCACAGAAACCAAGTTGTGCAGCTGGGAGCGAGAGAGCAGAGAGAAAAGGGGGGAGGAGAGACATGAGGAAGAGGAAGTTGATGGGAAAGTGATAGCTGTCTCCACCTGGAGTATAGCCGCGCTGTGTGCTAGGAGGGAAGGCAAAGCAAGGGAGAGGAGTGAGCTGCTGCATTTGATTCCTATTCTGTGCTCTGGTTTCGGTAAGTTTAGCTCTCCTACCGAGTACAGCTAGATAACTGATCCAACAATGGCACAATTCCTGTTTACCCTACTCACTATCTATTCAGTCTATAAATTCTCAATCTGCCAGCTGTTTAATGTGTTATGTCATGTGGTAATGCCTTTGATTCCAACATGCCTCCGTTTGTAAATACAAGAGGCACTCAAAAGGCTGTGGTTTCTTTACAAGCATGGCGCCCCCGGCGCTTTGGTTGGGAATGCATTGAGAGGAAGAAGGATTGAAAGAGTAAGGGAGGGAGTGAGAGGTGGTTAGAAACTGTATACACTTCCCCGTTGCTCCTCTGCCAACCCTTCTCCCCGCTGCCTCTGGTTGCGCAGGCAGGCAGTGAGTGAGAAATTTGAGAGGGAGGAGTATATCCTCTCTCCTGGCTGAACACAGCACCGTAATTATGCACTTTTCAGCAGGTTTTACCTTTAACACTTTCCTCCCGGGTTTGAGATTAGTGCTCACCATGCTTGATTTACTGCACAATTACTGAACAAGAGCTCTATCTAATCAATAAACAGGAAGGGGAAAAGTGGTAGTCTTTGAAGTATAGTTTGAGATTTTTTGCACGATTGAGCAGTGTATATGGTGCAGCCAGTGAGGGCAGCGTGGCTGCGATGCCAGTCTGTGAAATACCTATTATATCAGGCACGCCTCCTTGCTTTACCAGCTCTCTAAGCCTCTTTACTGTGCTGAACTACTAGAGTGGAAAATGACATCTTTTTTTTTCTGACCACTGCTTAACACAGAGGTCAGCAACACATTGTCTAATAAGGACATTCCCCCCAAATATTAGATTAAAATAACAAATTGTGCAATAAAAGTGGGGCTGAATGTGATCTTGTAACTTGTGTGCAAAAGTTACGTGCTAGGGGATATAAAGCACTCTTGAGTGGTAGCTTGGTTTGCCCTGTATTAAATGTCCCCAAATGGGCAGCCAGCACAATGACCTCCATGATGACACTTGCTACTGGCATGAGCAGTTATTTTAGGAAGCTCCAATGACCGGCCATCACAAGTCTTACTGGGGCTTTGTAAAGCTTTTTGCCAGTGAGCTAAGCAATAGGCTTCTTCCAATTAGTCTGCTCTGTGTTTGATTTTTAGTGATGACAACCATATCTCAGCTGCAATTATGCTGCACTGGAAATGATGAGGGTTTAGGTTATTGATCCTAAATTGATCACCCTGATCAATGAGCACTTTTGTTTCTTTTTTTATGGAATGTGGAGTAATGTCTTTTTCTTTGGCTAATGAGCAGGCCCAGCAGAATGACCCTGTAAAGATATCTGTGTAAGCGAGTCACATTGATAGAGTTGGCTGTGTTCATAGCAAGGAGGGGGGTACTGCACAGAGCAACATTTATCAAAAGTGCACTACTTCCTTGTGGTCATAGGTAATAGGCTACGATGGGTTTATGAAGAAAAAAAAAAGAGGTCCTTATGAGGGGTTTGGGTGAAGCAACAGCTGTGTCTTTCAGCATTTTAATGAAAGGGATCTAATTCAAAAAGGTAATAGCTAAAACACTGTAAGGGATTTGTGATTTCGATCCAAATTATGGACGCAATAGTATATTTCACTACACTTAAATGTTTTAGCTTTTTATCTCTATATATATATATATATAACGACCAAAGTGTAATGTCAGGGTTTCACTTATTAAAGTTGCAGCTCATAGTTGCAAGAGTTGACAGGTGAATCAGGTGGGTGTTTGGTGCATGAATTGCTTGAAGAACCCTCAACAGCAGTTTCACTCCAACAAGGTACTTCATGTTCCATGCAAATAAGACCATATATGCCCACTCTGTGTATTCACCTCCACTCAACCCCACTTGTTAATTTTCATTTTAAGAAGAGGACCTCTTAAAGGCCATGTTGCTCCTTTTTGTCTGCGCAGTGCTTCTAATAGAGATAGCGGTGTAAGACTGGGTTAAATATTGACACTGGCTGAGCACATCATCACTGTTCTTAATTAGCTGGTGTGTCTAGAAAGCTTGTGCGAGGGCAGTGCATGAACAACTAACATTTCCCCTCATGAGATCTCAAACACCCTCTCCCCTAAAACACATTTCTATGAATTTTACATAAAAAGGATACAGGATAGTCAGAAAACATACAGTGTTACAGTAGCCTGAAGCAGCAACCAATTATGTGGTAATGAAATATTTACACTACCAAACTGAGTACGCCAGGGGTGAAAGCTAGATAATACAAGCCTGAGGAGACTGTATTCTGTGTCTCCTCTCTGCCGTTACGTCAGCAAAAACATGGAACAGTAGATCAGCTAATGACAATAGGCTTAGAAGCTGGAGCGTGGGCAGGCCTGCAGTTCAGTAAGTATAGCTTTTGGTCACCCCCACTGCAGTGGGCACATTTAACGGCTTTTTCTGGATCACAGTAGCCCACAAGGTGGGAAGGGGACACATAATCATAACATTGAGCCTCGTCAGACAAGTTTTTTCTGACGGAGTCCTTTTGACTTCTGATGGCTACACCCTCACAATAACATGGCGATAAATCTGCATTCAAGGCAGAGTGTGATGTTTGTTCTCGAGGACTAATTGTGTTTGGGTAATGTTCCTGCTCTGAATTTAATTCTCTCTGACTGCATTAATCATTACAAGAGGTGTTTGCCTGTATCTTAATCCAACACCATCCCATCCCCCGACTCCCCGTCTCCCTTACTCTTATAGGGCTCTTTCACCTCCGCCCTATCCAAACTATTTTTCATCCTTTGCCTCCATCCAGCAAGATTTTTGCTGCCCACATTTGTGGCGGCTCCACAAGGCCATTCTGCCATTGTCAGGCTGGCAAGTGACAAATGAGAGTCATTGAGGTGTTGGAGACTCTTGTCAGCTGCGTGGGTGCAGGACTGCTTCTGCCTTTAGCCTACTAACACATCAGTGACTTACAGTACAGCCGAGTCCAGATCTATGTAGTCCGTCATGTTGTTCTAATGTAGTATGCACACAGGCTCTTCCATTAGCAGCCCTATATAACTCTGTTCACACAATCAGTGCGCTGCCTTTTATACATTACTGAGAATTTTCCTCTAAATCACATGGAAGTCATAATGTACAAGATGATTCTGTTTGATTGATAACTTAACAGGTATTGCTGTGGTTTGCATTACAAACAGTGACCCCTCACAGGAAGCATCTGAAAAAACTGCATACTTAACACAGGATCCACAGTGCAAAGCACAGGAGTGCACGTCTTGTCACGCTGGCTGTGATTCAGATTTAAGTATTGCATGGTGGTCCAATTTCTTTGCCAGACGACAGGGAGTGTTTTTTAAAGTAATATTAGTGGCACATGGATGCAGTCATATTTGTCTGCTTGTGAAGAATACTCAGATACCAGGGTGGACTATTGAGAAGTTAGGTTGGTGCTGTGGGTCAGAAACCATGTTTCTTTTTTTTCCCACAGACCTGCTTGTTTTCTTTGTCTCTTATGAAAATCTCATTGTAGCCTAGTTTTAGAGATATTACTGTTTTTATTATAATATATTTTTACAGCATGATCACAGTAAAAAGACTTGTTCTTTTCCTCCCTCATGTCATAAGTTATTATTGTGATGAGTGTCAGTAAAACACTGATGCAATTAACTATTATTCAAACTCAAAATCTGAAGCTCTCCGCCTGCTGTGTGCCTCCTGTTTTGCTTAAAATGAAAATGGGAAAAAAAACAAAAAACATCCCCAGCCCTGTACAAGTAATTATTGTCACTGCTGTCCAAAATGGAGGGTTGTGATGTTGACTCAATGCTCTGGGTAATGGAGAGAAGGGCCAGGGCAGGTCCTGATTTGCCTCAATCTGCTTCCAGATGGTACCTTGCCACTACACATGTCATCAAGTGTCTGTAACAGTTGTTCGGGTACCCCCATGGCTCCACCCTGCTTTCGACTCCTGCAGGCAGACTTATTGTACTGCAATTCTGGCAAGCTCCTCCCAGCATGGCTTTCATAAAAGCACCAGGAGGTTAAGCTGTTAATTAGCTACTGAAAGAGGAGGACAACAGCTTGCTGTTAATTTGCTTTACTCTTTTTTATTTTTTTCTTATTTGGATATTGACATCATTTCCTGCCTATTTTGGAGTCATCGCTGCGTGTCACAAAGGCAGGACCGAGCTCATTAAGATGGGGGGAAATGTGTTTATCTGGCTACGATGAGAAGTGCGCATTATGTATGTATAGCCATGCTTATCCAAATGTTCCTAATGAGAGAGACCCTGGACGCCAGTGTTGGACTCCTGTGGGCATAGGCCCAGGCTCGTTATCACCACACAGGGCATTGATCTCTCTACCGCCCGCTTGCTTATCCTCCTCCTCTTCCCCTTTCAAAGACAGTGACTCGCACATGAATTATGTGGACACATCGATCAGCTGATTGAGAACTATTGTTTAGAGCCCTGGGTCATTATTGAAGGAGGGATTACCCAACTCTTGTTTTGTGCGTGCGCATGGGAGAGTGTATTACTCAGCTCCTTGTCACCGCACATACTCCCCTTAGCTCACCTCAGATGTGCAACGGCCACACAAATGTGCACACACACTTACACACGCACTGAACACATAAAGCAGCCTACACAATCAACATGGCCCAAATGACTGCCTGCATTGATTGCCTCCCCTCCGCAATTATGTTCCCATTGTTTACTTTCTAGCATCTTACTCATTCAAACGGAATTCAATAATTATTGCTTTATTTAATGTTAAAGTAAGTAAGAGTGGTGGGTGTGGAGCACCAGTAGCTTTATTGTCTTTAAGTGTCTCCATGACCCCTCCCCGGCTACTTTGTTTCATAGGCCTTTGTTAAGTCATCCTCTCCAAGGACACCTACAGCGATCCGTCTTTACCTCGCTGCACTCCCCTACGACACAGAGGTCCGTTTTGTTTCTCTATTCCCTCCCAGAGACAAATATGTAGCCTGTTTTTTTATTCACCGGTAGTGATGGATCATCTCTACAGCAAGGCAATAGAGGAAACAACTTAGCACATTATGGGGTTTGAGACAGAGGGACAGGACACGGTGGAGGGGTGGCAGGGACAAGGAAGAGTAAAGAAGAAAAAGGACAAGGGTGGGGACTAGGTTCAAGAAGCAGTAGGAAGGCAGTTTGAGCCTGGAACACACGGTCCCCTTGATCCACAACCTAAGTTTTAGGCATGTTGCAGCTTGCAGTGGCTAATTCAAAGCAGCCACCGCACTTGGCACCCAGTGGGGCCCCTGTGGTTGGAGCTGTTGTTCGTGCTGCTGGCAGACAGGGAAACACAGGCCAAACTGCGAGCACTCACTGACTCCAGTCACTCTGCTTTGCTTTCCTAAATAACCTGCTTACGTTCCAGGGGAATCCCAGAGTTCAGATTTATGAGAAACAAACCTCTGCACATGTACAAATACAGTGCTGCTGGGAAGACAGGGGCCAATAAATTAGAAATATTTTCATTGTCTAGACCCCAAACCCCAATTAATCCTCATCATTCAAAAATGTTTTTTAACAATGTAACATAATCCCGATTTATAACATTCATAATTAGGCAGCACTTGGACAATTACTTTTCATATGTTCTCTTTTGGATTCAACAGGATAATAAGAAATACACATGTGTATGGCCACAGCTGTCACACATTGATTAAGCCATACAAGGGTGTTTCCTCTCCCTTTGGTCACGGTGTGTTTTTCAACCCAACAGGCACATTATATTGTTTCCCTTCAGAGTGAAATAGAGTTACCTCACTGGTTATGATTGCTGCCATGATATCACCATGTTTGAATAACAAAGGTGCTGCTTGACTTATTCTAACACATCTCAAGCCAAGGACTAGTTTTTACATTCCCTTCCCAGGTGATAGGGAAAACTCCTACCTGACAGCTACCTCTGGGATTTTTAGAGGATAAAATCTGATCATTTAAATAAATGAATTGCATGGCGTCAGGTGCGAATTGCAATTTTCGAAACCATGTGAGCCTCCCATGGCACACACTCATAGACACACTCAGACACCAGCTTTTTAGTGCTGAGAATAGGAATGGGGGGACAGTTATAAAGCAATATCCAGGCAGATACGCACAGGCTCTTTCACAGAGGGAATTTGGCAGCTCTCTTAGAATTGATAGCTATTTAGCTCACGGATAGTCATCTGTTTTAATGCATTAATTTTGTATTAACAGCTCTGGCAAATTTAATGGTGGAAATTAGGGAATGGTCGTAATGGTATGTGGCTTTGTGTGTGAGAGACTGCATGTGTGCATGTTTGTGTGTGTACATTTCTGATGTCCTTTTTGTCTATGTTGTTGTACGTACGTGTTTTTTTGCGTGTACATGCTGTATTATACTGCTCCATTGGGAGCCATTCTTTGGAATTACCGGCTCTCTGTCTCCCTTCCACCCTTCCAGTAATACCCACCTCTATCTTGTGTTAGTAGGACTCTCTCAGCAACCACACTGTTTTGTGTTAAAGGTGCACTTTTACTTTGCATTTAAGTGGATGGAAATGCAGATGTATGCAGTGCTCCGGGTGGGTGGTGAAACTGATACAGGCGTGTATTGCCCACTCAGAGGGCAAGGTGCAATGTAGAGTTGTGTGCGAGAGGATGGGGTGGTGCCCACACCGCTCCTGTCCCTCTTTACCTGAAAAAGCACAGAGCACTGCTTCAGCCTCCACAGTAAGAGATAAGGTGCTCCATGGAAGAGAGAGGCTTGAAAAACCACGATTGCATTTTTAAACTATAAAAATCCCCACAGTATAAAACAAGGCTTATAACTGGGCCTTTCAGTGAAAAAAAACAACAGATCGAAGGTGATCTCTCATGTTAAATGTAATTAGGAACATATTTTAAAATATATAACTATCAAATGTAGCTAAGTATAATTTAGGGTTATTCAACCAGACTCAGTTTTCACTGTAAGGGACTGCATCTTTCCTTTAGAACACTGCAGTATAACTAAAATATGATTGAAGTATTTTTACCTACAGTCAATGTGTCTTTGTGATCATATCTGGTAAATCAGACCACACATAAAGTACATTCAAATGCACACAGCATGTTTCCCATGCCCAATTGCTCCTGAGTACATCACTGTATTCTAGGCAGTCACACATTTGTTCTTGCTCAGCTGAATCTCCAATATGAAGGCTGTAAATTCCCAGACAGCGCGATGGTATTGAATCCATGCCACTGACCCCGCCGGCTTCCCCCCATTATGCTCCACAGCTCCCCTCCTACTGGGGCCTCGATAGGGTGCTAAGAAACCCCAGAGCCGGGCCGACCAACTCCTCCCAGCTCAACATGACTTTTTCATTAAGCCGCCAAATTCCTGCACTCCAGTTGGAGGTGATTTATCAACTAGGGGCTTCATTGCAGGTTCATAGGAAACAGACATAGGCCCTGTCTCATGCATTATTATGTTTCACATTCAAAGTGTATGCGTGTGTGTGTGTGTGTGTGTGTGTGTGTGTGTGTGTGTGTGTGTGTGTGTGTGTGTGTGTGTGTGTGTGTGTGTGTGTGTGTGTGTGCGAGTGTGCGAGGCCGATACACTGTGAGTGTACTGTGTCCATACTGTGTTTGCTCTCTTAGCTGTAATCCTGTGGATAATTCCTACGGAATCCAGTGAGAATCCATGTTAGATAGAGTTAGTGCCTGTGATGATCAGAGGGGTTTTGCACTCATGGGCTAAGCTAGGCTGTTCTCCCAGGCACTATGGACTCATTTTTGCCTTCTCTGGAATACTGAATGAACAGCTGGCAACTCGTTGGTTTGATCTCTTACCTCGGTCACTGACTCTAAAATGCCCCAGACTGCGTTGGGTCACAGCCAGTGCAGAGATGGTGAAAGTGGTGGTTTACAGGTGTAGCCGTTTGACATTGTAGACAGAGCTACAAGCACAGGGGCAGGCACATTTTGGCTCTGTTGAGGCCATCTTCCTGGCCAGTCAGTTTTATAGTGAATTATGGTCGATTCAGGGGCAGGCGGTCTCAGGTTCACTCCTATATAAACCCTGTGCTTTTTATGGGAAACTATAAAACTCCCAGGATTTTTTTCTACCTCCTGGGACTAGCTTTGAAGTTTTGGTCAGGTGCTGTCGTTTTTTTCAAACTTGCCTTCTTTTTTTAGGAGCCATTTGGGGCAAGAACTCTCTTTTTTTTTTATTTAAGACATCTGCTATGAGTAAAAGCAGTTTGCTTGATGGATTTGGTGTTATCTATAACTGAATCTGTCTCTCAGGTTTCTCTCTACCTTAGTTCTGATGCAATATTTGTGCACAGAGGAAAAGGACAAGAAGGGGGGAGGGCTCCCACAATATCCTGCAACACCTATTCATGACATCATGGATGGCTTAAAACGAGGCGAGAAAGGAGAGCACACAGAGACACAGAGCCTCTTACAATCACCTAATAACTCTATTACACCGAGCTGTGGGGCTCGGAAAAAGGAGAGAGAGAAAAAAAACTCCTATTCCTTTTCCTGGAAGCGGTGTCTTAATGCACATTTTAGGTGTAGAAGTGAGAAATATGAAACCAAAGAGAATGAAACACAATAGCTCAGAAAACCCCATAGCAATATTACAATATTGCCAGAAAATTAAACATTAGGAGAAAGGGACAAGAGCATTTTAGGGAAGCATAATATTGTTATGACTTTTTTTCCGCTAGCCTGTCAACACCTGATTTAGATGTAATGTGGTTAAATGTCTAATGTCCCCAATGCTTTTACATTTTCCAGCCAGCCAAACAGGCAATCCAGTGCAGGAGAGGGTAGTTCAGTTTCTTCTTGATGAAGGGTTCAGTTTTCTGAACCTTTATCGAAGTGTAAGCCTGATGTGTTAGGTAAATGAACGCAGGGAGTTTTATGCTCTTTAAGTGCAGAATTGGTAACGTTTCAGCAACGTTAATGATTTCAGTAATTATCTTCCTCTCAAGACAGGTTTATATTCATCAGTGCATTTTACCTGGTTAGAAATAATAGATGTTATAAATTAATTTACTATTAAATTATCCCAATAGTGTTTAATTTACATGTATTTATTAAATCCCAAATATGTTGTTTGACATGCATAACATATTTAAATATACACTAGATTTTTTTTGTTCTCACAGCATGCCTTACAGGAGACATGGGCTCCAAGGAAATTAGGGGAAAAATAGGAAAACTTTTGGTGATTGGCATTGATCGCAGCCACAGAAATCCACAGCGAGACTCCGGAGTTTGATATTAGGAGCAGCACATGACAGGCATGACACAAGTGGCCATACCGAGACTGGGGCTTTCATTGCAAACATGCAGAAACAATCAGTGTGATGCTTTAGGACAGTGGTCAATAACTGTGATGCTCACACCAGGCACAGCCATATTGTGTTGGCCTTGCATCATTGATTGAGCCATGCAGGAGGTAATTAGATTGGAGCTCTGCGGTGTGACAAGAGGTTGTGGTGGTATGGTGTCACTACGGGGAGTTAGGCATGTTGTGACACCGCGGAGGATGGGCTGAAGGCTGGACTAGGCCTGCTGTTGAGTCTTGGGAGGAAGTGCTGGGGGTTGACAGGTCAATACTAGTGCTGATTTCCCGTCCTCCTGAAGGTTGTCCTCCTGTTGTGGAATGTTCCAGATTCTCTCAGAGTGTACTAAATCCCCCCTCCTGCCTCACCACCCGCTCACTTTGCCTCTCTTTCTCTGCAAGAGAGCGACGATTTAACTCGCCGTGATCAATATTTAGTATCCCATGCGTGAAACAAGCAGATGTTTGGAGTTTCCTTTTCAGAGACGGGAGGCTTCTGTTGAGTGAAGGGGATCAATGCTCCCTTCCGTCTGTGAGGCTGCAGACCCACGGCTTCTGAAGGGTGGCTGATGCGATTCCTGCCTGCGCTCGTGCCCCTGAGATTTGCGTGCGTCCTAGGCCTCTCCTGTCCTGTTAGCCCACTGATACAGACACTCACGCAGACAAAGTGCGCAGTCCAAACAGTTGTCCTGAAGTGGAAGAGGTCTGGATGTTAAACAACAGGGCTGTGATTGGGAATTGATTTGTTCATTTGCCAACTGTTTGAGTGAAAGTGAGTCGGTGGTGCCTAGCCAGCTATCTGCCATCTACAATAACCTCTTTCTCTCTCTTTCCATCTCTCTCTTTGTCCATGTTCATTTTCTCTCTCTCTCTCTCTCTCTCTCTCTCTCTCTTCATTTCCTCCCACAGCACCTGCAGCAGCACGAAAATGCGGTGGAGGGTGATGCCTGCTACTACCATTGTGTGCTGTGTAACTATTCGACCAAGGCCAAGCTCAACCTGATCCAGCATGTGCGCTCCATGAAGCACCAGCGCAGCGAGAGCCTCAGGAAGCTTCAGCGCTTGCAGAAGGGCCTGCCGGAGGAGGAGGAGGACCTCAGCTCCATCTTCACCATTCGCAAATGCTCCTCTTCAGATACAGGTCAGAACCTGGCCCTGTGGCCCTTTTTTGTTAGGATCTCTTTATATGTGTCTGCCTTTGTTTTACTCTCTTGATCTCTCTTGATCTCTCTGCCTCCACACATCCATCGCTCCATTGAGACACTTTATATTTCTGAGTTGTCAAAATGTGCGTTCACAATTTGTCACCCTCCTCATTTAACATTTACCTCCCCATAGATGTTGGGTTTTGGTTGTTTTTGTAATATAGCCATAGTTGAAATACACAAGTACTACACTTAAATATACATTACTATTGTTAGATAAGAAGAACGGCATATACAACAATTATGACTTTTGTTTACACTGTCAAGACAACATTCATGGAAGTTATGTCCCTTAATCTGCTTCCAACAACTTTATTTTTCAAATGTGTTTTTGTTATTGATATAATTTTAGTTCAATCTCATTTACACAAAATAATCCTGCCTTCAGTAGCAAAAGCAGTGAACCCTGTTAATGGGAGCTGTCCTTTTCAGCCATCAAAGACATATTGAGACAGAGCATTAAGGCCAGAAAAGGAGGAGCCGAACAACAGCAGCAGCAGCTGCATCAACAACAAGAACACAGCTACAACAACAGTAGCATGACTGAAACAAAGTGCCTCGGCTGCTCATTTATTATGGACTGATTAGGAAGAGTGAGCTGTGGTCAATTAACACTCTTTCTGAGCAGAGATTTGGTTTTCCAATCGCTTTAACTCCTTTGCCCTGACAAAGGGGCTCTATTGTGTGTCCCTCCGAGAGGGAACCATTACTTCCCTCACACACATACTCGCTGTCTGTGTTATGGGGGGGGGGGGAAAGGCCAGCCTGTGAAGATGCTTTGTTCCAAGGAGGCAGGGATAATGAAGCCAGCGGCCGGGAAATTGCGCAAAAGGCAGTCACAGATCTGAAGCAAATCATTAGAGAACATATTTAGCCGAGCAATTAGGGACAATTAAGCTTTCTGCTCGCTGCACTCCAAATATGTTAATGACTACAGTACAGTGGACAGGCGAACATGCAAAGGCAGGAGGAAGGGCCATTTAGGTTAAAAGGGTTGGGGGTTGGGATTTTTTCTTTTTTGTGTGTGCAGAGTTGTTGGGCTTTTTGCAAAAAATGTTTTTGTTTTTTTGGCTCTTAGCAGATGTTGGGTTTATCAATCCCTTTTTTTCTCTTTTAACCTTTCATTTGCTAGATGCACACGTTTTTGCCATGGTGAGGGATCCAAGCTTTAGGTTAGGTAATGGGCCCCTGCAGTTGGGCTGTGTGTGGGTAGTATCATTACACACACATAGACAGCAGTCACTCCCCTGCAGAGCATCATCAAATTACAATAAACCCTCACTCACTAGAGCAGACCACTAGTATTCAACAAAATGTAAAAAGGATTTTTTGTTTTGTTTTACTAATTCTAAGCCTTCATTCTGCTCTTTTACAACAAGCTGCAGACAGATACAACTATAAACCCAAGATCAGTGATTATGACCCGTTATTATTAAGATCTTAGTCATTTCTTTTTCAATCCAGCACTACCTCCACTTGTTTCTTCACATGATGTGAAATTAAATTGGAAAGTGTGCAATTAAAGAAATAGCATTTTGATCAAATTACCTCAATAATTATCATACCTCTTCATCTGTAATCATTAACTCTAAAATAGCTGACCTCTCACTTCTACCATCTCACACCCCAGATGCCTTGTTCCGACAGCCTCATCTGCGCCGGCCCACATCCCAGCCCCACCCCTCCACAAGAGCTGAACCATTCCCTCCCAGTGTAATATTTAATTTCCTATTTGCTGGCTCTTCTGTGGCACAGGGCTCTTTTTTGTGGCTTACGCATAGTTGCTAAAGCGGTGGAACATTCTCTGGCTTGTTAAAACAAAGTTGCCCCTGGATTTCTGGGTCACCTAGACAGTAATTCCCTCGCATGCTGCTGTTCTGTGATCCTGCGAGTGGTCTCTGCTGATGTAAGATGCTGAGCCTTTAGCCTGCTGGGATCTTTGCAAAACATATGAAGCCTTCTTTTTCCTCAAAAAGCTCACACTTATCATCAAACACGTAACGTCAACTGATGCCTTTCCATGACAGCAATGGATTAAATTTGGCTAGCTCATGCATGATCTGGTGTGTTTTATACTTCACAACATTGAATATTAATGCCCCTTATGAGAACGCAGCAGACTGTAGGGATTCGCTGCCACTTATCTCCTCTGGGCTGGATGTCCGAGGAGAGCAAGGGCAGCAGAAATGAGCTTTCTTTCTAATTAGACTAACACAGGAATAAAAGGCTTGCATTGTTTTAATTCTTGCTCATACTGAAAATGTGCCGCTTAAGCATGTTGCTGTGTGGCCCCGCCTCCATTTGTCTTCTTTAACCCTTTATCTGTGGGGAAACAAAGGGGCCACAGAGGGACCCGAGCCCCCACACAGCTGCCCTGTGTGCAGAGATCACTGAAGGAAGTGACTTGAACCAATGTGCTGTCTGCACCAGGGCTTGCCCTCTATTTTTTTAGGATAACAGCTCATTATTAGGTGGCAGGTAGACACAAAAACGAGAGACATGTATGTCACAGAGAAGGCGGGGAGGGAAATGTTCAAACTTCCATTAAGCATTTACTTGTGAGGACAGCTGGTTTGACAGCATGAGGACAAAATCTATTTTAGACTTAGTGCTTACAGAGAAAAGGTATAACCTAGTGTCATGTCGATGTCAAGCTTATGAAATGGTGACCGCTAACAACGCAAAGCATCCGGATGTGTGCGTAGAAGTGACCGATATATGGAGAACAAGAGAAAATTGTGAGGAGCGGATGCAAAAGAAGTGGGCGACACAAATTTAGGGAGCTTGTGTGTGAGAGCTAGTGTGACACTTGAGTGTATGATGACCCTATTTCGTATGAATGATGTTCACCAGGGCATATAACTCAATGACACATTGAGGTTTCTCATTTCTTAACATTTAATCGAGCTATTGAAAAATAATCAAAGTTATTTTTTGAGCGTAGAACAGAATGAGATCATGCATCTAAAAAGGGCAACGTTAAATTGCACTGAAGGGTGCATGCCCTTCTGCGAGAAATTATTTGCTTTGTTCTGTATGTGTGTGTGTGTGTGTGTGTGTGTGTGTGTGTGTGTGTGTGTGTGTGTGTGTGTGTGTGTGTGTGTGTGTGTGTGTGTGTGTGTGTGTGTGTGTGTTTATAAGGGTGAGAACATTTTAAATATGAGTATTTTTCAGTGGTGGCAAACGTCCGTGTGTTTATGTGTATGGAGGAGGCAGGGATGGAGAACAAACGTGGCTGACAGTGTGGATTAGCTCCTGCTGTAAATCTGCCTCAGTCACAGATGGCAGGCCCTTGATCGCTGGGCTGTGACGGCTTGGCTCTCATCGCAGGAGGAAATCCCTGTCTGTGAGTCGAGGAGGCTGGGAAGGAGAAGGCTGGGGCTGGGGCCGCCTGGGCAGCCACCAGTCATTGTCTCCCGCCTGTATAGACATGCAGGCCGGGGTATTAAAGGGCAAAAACTGGTTTGTGAAGGGGTCATCTTACTTTGACTCTGTAGTTGTTTTCTGCACCACACCAGGAACGCTTGTAAATTGAACTTAAGCTTCCAGTTTAGATCAGCGTTACTATTAATGACCAGCATGAGAAACTGGACAGGGGAGCTGTTTGCATTATTAAATAAAAATGAGGCAAAAGGATGCATACAAATGACTGCATAATAGTGGTATCCAAAATGAGATCTGTTGCTTGTTTTGCTAAAAGGGTCACACACCTAATAGTAACGCATGTCCTGACAACAGAGGCTTTTTCTTCCCTTCCCTTATGCCTCCCTCTGCCTCGTGCATGCTTTTTGAGATGCTCTGAAAAAAGCTGGGAAATTGGCTGTGACATTGAAAAATATAGTAATAAAGCAAATAGAGAAAAGTCACTCATATTTTCAGATTTGCACAACACCTTGCATCTCACATTGAGATTCAATGAAGGCAGACAGGATATGTTGACATGCAATCTGTCAAAAGATAGTACTCTTACTAATATCTTATGCACTATATTCAAACATGCCTTCATCCTTTAGTTATATCCTCTGCTTCTAAGCATTTTCTTTCAACATATATACAGGGCTTTACTCACCCCTGCGTTCATACTCTATCATACCCTTCTATCTGCATGTTCAGTGGCTAGGTTAAAGCTGCTAAAGCCAGGTAAAATCAGAGGTGAGCCAGGCCACGCTCTGATAGCATGCAATGGCCATAGTCTGAGCTTTTGCTCCCCACGGGCAAGAGCTTAACAGACGGTAGCCATTTCTGGAATGTCCTCCTTTATTTATGCTTGTTACAATGCAAAGTAAACCTTTCCAGAAACAGGATATTGTAGCCCCTAACCACAAGACTCTTTCTACATGCCACATTATGGCCAATCTGAAAGTAAGTTGTATAGACAGACACTGCTGCAATGCGCTTTTAATAAAGGCGGTTATTGCCCTGGTAATGCAGAGTGGATATGAGGATGAGGACCGTGCAGGCCCGGATGAGTAGGGCCCCAGAGGGCCTGCAGCTCAGTCAGGCCTCCGTCAGTCGCCTGCCTTCTAATCCCTGTCCGAAGGGCATCGAGGCAGCATAGGAAATTGTTTGCTGTCCGCAGAACGTGCCAGGAAATTCATAAATACATTACTTTTCATTTTGAAAATATTACAAAAGACTAGACATTTATTAAAAAGCCAAAATGATGGCTTTATAGATTTTCCAGTTCTGTATCAGCATTCATATGAACATGCTGCTCTAACTAACACAATCAAGTCTTTTTCTTTCCCTCTGCCCCCTGCTTCATGGACCAGCTTGGTCTGAATTCCTCTGCTGGCTCATCCCGCAATAGCAAATTGACCAGAAAGCCACCAGGCTATTCTGAGATGGGCTGTGAATAAAAATGCCTTCTGTCCAGGTTTTTACTACCCCACCCGACTGAACCCTCGTTCTGTAAATACTGGCTAGCTCTGCCCCCTGGAAGGCGGGTAAAGTCTGGGTCCTGGTTGTAACAGCCTGTCCAATTGATCTGGCTTGAAGGAGAACAGCGGCAGCATAAATGTCAACGATGAGTGTTTTATATACACAAAGTGACAACAAGAAAAGTGATACTTTACTCATGCTGAGTTTACCTTGTGTGTGCCCTGTATGTTTAAAGCCCCATGTATAATGTTACCGTCAGTTATGTCATGTGGGTGTAAATATGCGGCAGATTTTATTTTGCTAACTCGCATACCCATAAATGAGCGCACACATAGGTGTCCACTTTGAAAATCGGGCCATGTGTGGGTGCGAGAGGCTCTCGCTGTCATCAAGCCCACTTTTAGAACGGACTGGCAGCACATTATAATATTGGTTTCCCTCTCTCTTGTCATTACCAGACACTCTCCTTGAAAGCTGATCCAAAAGATAGACAGTCCATCAGGAGACAGACATCTCATTTGTACTTACTAAACGTGTTAATGAGTTCTATTTTCAGGCCTTGAGGCTTTGCTGCTGGATATTGGAGCAGAGGTGGCGATCGGTGGTGTGAGGTGCTGTATGGCAGGTCAGGGGGAGCTCGGAGGGAGGGGAAGGAGGTAATGCAGTAGCCCCGCTGCCCCTCATGTCACTCACACGGAGTGACCACAGCATCCACAGGGGCTGTCAGTCACGGCTGAGGGCGGGAAGTCTGTGGTTGCAGACAGACACAGCCAGTGGAGGAGAGAATAGATTAGGTGACAAAGACATAATGGTTGTGATGGGTTTAATTATAGCAGCAGTCACGTCACTGCCATACAGGTATATGAGATGAAGGAGAAACAAGTCAATTTTAGACCATGGAGCATGACATAGTTTCTTCTCTTTAATGCTTCATTATATGAGATGTGTTTGACAGTGCATATGACTAAATAATATTTTTTATTCATGTCCAAAATATTTTCAGTACAGTTATAGCTAAGTGACAAATGCGTCAGTGGCTCACTTTTCATATTAGAGAATATGATGCTGCGTTTTGCCAACACATACTTGGACAAATACTTCCACAAGTGTAACTAACACGACTCCACTGATTTGATTACAGTTGCAAAGAGCCGGTTGTGTTGTCCCGTATTATCAAACCCAGTTTAGTTGATTGTCTTTGTCAAAGAATGCATACCCAGCAAGTTTTCTACAATGTGTTTGTTAGTAAAATAACTCGCATGCTGTTGCAATACGATGCAGATCATTTTTTTCTGTATGGGTTTTCTTTACCGATAGCGGTCATATTTTATTCTTTCATAAGTTTCCTGAGCGCTCCTTACTTGAACTTCCGCCTAAGGCGCACATTATGATCTTATATCCAGCATGTTCGCATCTATGATATTGATTGTAGTGCAAGCATATGTAGGTAGACTTGGAACTAGAACCAATAAATTGTTAAACACTTAGATTGCTTCATTTGTTACTATGTATTGGTATTGGGCAAACAGTGCTGCTCACTGTAGAATTAGCAGCTCAATTTGACTATAGGCAGCATCAGAGAAGAAACCGGGGTAAAGTTTGGCAACTATCGAGTCGAGGCTAGGAAAGTTTTATTCAGCCATTTTTAATAAGGCTGTATGTGCCCCCCAGAGAGAGCTGGTGGATCAAAGGGCATGATCTGTGCTATGGATGAGTTCACCCTGGGTCCAGCAGAGACGATAGCCCTCGCTGACAGCAAAACAAAACCACAGAGTGAATGATGCCCTATCCAGCAGCATGTTGCCCTCACACTCCGAAGGCTCCATTTGAATAAAGGCAGATGAAACAAAGACTGGCTGAAAGCACAGATGTTGTGATTCATTATCCACTCTCTGATAGATACGCAAGACTAGTGAACAGACTGTGTGTAAGTGCACATGTGTGTATGTTGCTCAATGTAAGAATTCACATTATGTTAGTCTCATTTGAAGAAAACACCCTTACACGAAAAACCATACAGACACACACAGGGTACACCCAAAACACACGCGGCCATGTTTTGAGTGCATTAGCAAAAAAGTCCCCTCCAGTGCCTCAACCACATCAACTAAAAGCAGCCAGGCAGATGGCAGCAATGAGAGAAGTGCAGAAATAATTCAATAGTGAACCTTTCTAACCTTTACCTGTGGGCGTGAGCACCAGTCATTGATTCACGCTGTGCTTGACAGTACACTACATACCACCTGAGGAGGGTGAGAGGAGGGTGGGTGAAGAGAAATGGATGAGTTTTGGTGTAAAACACAAAAGGATGATATGAGTGGGAGGAAGGCTCTACTGTGGGTCGGTGATAGTGGTGTGTGACATTAGAGGGAACTTTTCCACAGATGTATACTGGGAATTATTCTGGATTTGTCTCCTTTCTCACATATATAGTCCCCCTTGCCCCCATGTAGCTGGGGATCAGCAGACAGACAGAAATTCTCACACCATGTCGAGTATGATATTGTGTAGTCTACAGTAGGCTGCTATTGATTACAAAGCACCTTCAGGTCTGGGGCCTAAGTCTGCTTACGTCCAGAGAATTGTCCCTTAAACCTGACGCACAGTAAGACAGTGGTTATCTCAGGATATGTGTTGTGAAGAACGCTGTGGTGGATGTGCAGAGCACATACAGTACAGAGTCTCTTTTTGTGTGGTGGCTACTGACTGAGCATTCGGTGAAGGCACTTTTTTGGTAAAGAAAGGAAGTCTGTGGGTAAGATATGCCCACAGCCTGACTCAGTTTAGCTAGGTGTGATCGCCTGCCAAGTGACACTGTGAGAAAAGACTAAATTGGATTTGTTTTGTGACAATCTTGGACATTCTTACTGTTTGACTCAGTCAGATTTATGGTGTCCCATCTGAACCTAATGATGGCCCTTTCTCTCACAGTCTCTCTTTGTCTGCCTGGAAAGGCTTTTCTGTCGCTGCTGTTTTATAAGTTGGCTGTGAATTTGTTCTTCCTACTGTCCATTTGGAGAAAAAGGATTTTGGATGAGCATAGTGATGGATGATATTTACACAAGGGAAAATGAATGAGGAGCCGGGCATTTGCACTGTTATGGCACAATGAACAGATAAAGTTCCACAACGACCATAGAGAGAGAAAAGGAGTTTAATTGCAACAACATGAATTCAACTTATTACCAAAAAGCAGTATATGAGGTTTGGACCCATAATCAAACCCTTTTAGAGTTTTTTTAGGTACCATATTGTTTAATTACTTACTCCCTGTAGAGCTGCCTGTTTGTTGGCAATACATACTTCCTCTGACACAGACATGGATAGTGAAGAAATACAAGTTTGCACATGTTTATTTCTTGTTAACAGACCTCACAGTGCTTATTTTATACCGAAAATAATAAAGCACAGGAAAATAGTTTTTTACTTGTTTGTAAGGGCAAAACCAGTTTCTTTCTGTTTACATGATATGAAAAGTGTATTTATGCCTTTAACACTTTTTTGCATGTTAATTTGTTGATCCCTTAGTATTCTTTTAAAAATGTATTTGCACAGAAAAGCAAATTGCAAACATGCATACAGTTTTAAGAGAGATGGCAAACAAGTAGGAAACAGAAGAAAAAAACCACCCTGACCAATTTGAAGCATTAAGATGAATAATCCACTGTTTAGAAAGCAAGCAAAGGTCAATTTTCATGCTGCTTGCTCCGTTAGCATACAGGAGAGCATATCGAGTCAATTCAGCTGCGCTGCACAGTGAAGGGGGAAGGACAGTCTCCTTTTTTGCATTAGTCGGCTATGTTGGACCAAGTGCTGCTATAAAACCATTTTCCAGTTTCCACTCAGGAGGCAGATGGTTGGTTTTTTTTAAAAATGGAAATATTTTTGATGATATATGTTCACTTGAATAGCCAGTTTGAAAGAATATATTGATGTATGTCCAGAAATACTCAGGTGTGTGATCTGAAATTATGAGATAGAGCAACAGCCATAAAAAATAAATAAAAAATACTATATCTATTCATTGTACTGTGCTGTAGTTTAACTATTTATTGTTACTCGAAGTTACCGGTATAGTTAGTTAAAGGCACATGATAATTGGCTCAAATGTGTTTTTAGCCTGTTCTCTATTCACTTTTTATAGCTTTCTATTGCGTGGGGACATAATAAGAAATTCAGGTATTTCAGTGGAACTAAGTAAAGAACTGAAAATGACTAACCTTAGCCATGTCTGGGGGTTTTCTGGAAATTAGTTCCTCTAATGTATATGGTGAATATTTCAAGCACTTGGGAAAGCTGAGATGGGGCACATATTTGTGTGAGAGATGTAGAGTGGAGAACACAGTGGATGTGTTTGAATCCATGTCACAAGTCGTTGTTAGTTGAACAGACAGGCCAGCGCTCAGAGGCTTACTCCATTGAAGGTTGCACAGGGTCCAGGATGGCAGCCAGAATTAGGAAAAATGGGCTGTGTTTTTGTCATGTTAAACCGGCCAATAGAATCTAATTGGGTTGGGGAGAGCGAATGGCAATACTTTCTTTGTTTAAGGGCCCTCTGCAGTCACTTTGCAGGACCTATTGTGCGTTGACCACAATAGCATTAGTTTGTGGACGGGACTCTCCTTTTCTCTGGCTCTCTGCAGTCAGCTCCTGTCCGTTCCACTATGTCTCCACGCTTGACTTCCACGCTCCACCAGTGTTCATGAAGGGACTCAGAAACATGCCCCCCATCATGATTACCTCAACCTCACACCCCTCCTATCCTGAATTATCCCACCATCACCATACTCAATCCTTCCTATCCAGCTTTCTTATCCACACTATTAAAAAGATACAGATAGAGAGGGAAAGATACCTTTTTTTCTGCTCTGTCTGTAGTCCTGTAGTCCACTTTTGCCCCAAGAAGGGAATCTTTAAATTCTTGTTATCAGTTTTAAAGAATCCAATCATTTAATGAGAACTTATTAAAATTGATTGTGCCATGAGTTCACAGACAGTCTAGCTATGAGGTCTTTCAAGTGTGCAAAGAATGTAGTTGTAAAAATAAATGTATTTTCCAGCATAATAAAAAAATAATGTAACACTTATTCCTATTAATTTTGTTACCATGTTTCACTATTTCCCAATACAAAACAGCTGCAAATCTGACTGATTGAAAATACTTTGACAGCAGTGTAACACTGAGAATTTATTTCAATGGGAAACTATGGGAAAATACTCCAGTGCTTATAATGATTCCTCTCAAGTGAGACTTTTTTTCTATTCTTTTATCTAAAGATAGGAACCATCTTTGAATTAGTACTTGAGCCATACTACAAAGAAGAGCACTTACGTTTCATGGTGTCTTCTCAGAGCAAGCCACAGCAATTCTTATGTTGCTTAGTGACCAAGCCTGCTTCTTACTGTAAAGATAATTATAATGCACAAGAAGCAAAAATATATTTATGGCATTGTTATGATGTAGAAAGAGGATATCAACCCCTATTAAATATTTTATAAATTTGTATGTCTTGGTATTTGCTATAATGATGAGCAGTTGAATAAATGAGCCCTCTGTCACTATCTCCAGCATACCCATGTGAAAATTGTATAACAACTAACCTCAGTGTATTAAGTGCACTGTTAATGGCCCTCTGCCTTGTGAAGGTGTAATCATGCGAGATAAAAAAAACGGGCCCAAGTTACTAACCTAGGAGCAATCTTGTGTGCATTAAAGTGTACCTTTTTTGTTACAAAGGTCATTCATAACTTGGTCGCGCTGCTGATGTACAGTGAGAGATATTGATTGATTAATGCATTAAGTGCTCACAATCCATTAGGTTCTGTGAAAGGGACTGGGGGGAAGACTTGCTCTTTCTCTCACTATGTATTTTCACCTCTCCCTATTGTTCAAAGGGCATTATTTTTGCTGGCAAAGTTTAAGGGACAAAAGCCTGAATATCTGCCAAGTAATGCATTCAAAAGAGCATTGCTTCTCATCAGTGTCAGTTCAATTATTCTGTAAAACTTGACAAGGAACTGCTCTTACATTAGTCTGCTGCTCATCCTGACCCAAAAAGAATACGTTCATAGTCACCTACTGTAAACAGGCATACTTCAGCTTCTGAACGTAAGAAAAAGATTTACTGTCCTCTGTGTACTACAAAGAAAATGTGATGTTTATTTTGAACATACAGTACCTTCACCAAAATTATGCAATCTGCCACTTCTCATTGCTGTCACAGTGACTAACATTCATTTGAAAACTAGCATAGATCATAAAGTCAAATTCAGTGATGTTTTGATCTGATTTTCAATCTGTGGACTATATCAGTGTAGACACAGATATGCTTTATTTCCTAGACTTTGCATAACTTGTCAGGATGGTTTCCAAAACCAACGAGAGCAAGGGCCACAGGGTTACTGCCTTACTACTTAGTGACAAGAAATAGGAGACCTTTATCGCCTGGGCCCTACGCAGGGAAGCCTGTGAAAGGGGCCTGAGAGTCAGTCATTACCTTAGAAACATGGGCTGCATTAGAGATTCATAACAGTGTGCCATCTCTGCACCTTTCATCTCCACCAGGGCCAGCTCCATTAGGATCTTTTATCTTTGTGCTGATGGCTGCTCTTGATAATGGGGCTGCCGAGAAATCCCAAAAAGTAAAGACTCACCTCTGACACTGTTGGCCCTCCCTTTTTTCAAGTAGAGCAGTACATCAGAGTACAGTAGAAGATATATACACTCTTATGTGCAGTCTTAAAACCTGATTTTTATATTTGATATGTTTTTTAAAACATTTTCCTCAAGAAGTTGATATCCATTACTGAAGTTCAGTAAATGGTTTGTGGTTTCTCCACATCAAAGATGTTGCTGTCCCTCTCATGTCCCTCACCTTTGACACTGCAGTCTGATCATTGTGTTATTCACGCTGCCAAAAACACAAGAAAAATAAACAATTTTATATTTTGCATTTCCTTTGTTTATGCATGCCATCAATCAGTGTGTCTCGGCTACACACATGGCTGGTAACATTTTCTAAGGTTAAGGTTTAATAAAATATTGGCATTCTTCTTGCTGATGCCCCATGAAAATGCATTAACGATACCCCATGCAAAGCCTCATTGAAAACTTTGCTTTTGGGCAGATAAACACAACTGCATAATGGTATAGTAATTCATGCAAGCCAATGTTTTTCAAATGTTACAGTAATTATGAAAAATATTCTTACTTTTAGCCTACATAGCTGCAGCAGAGCAAATCTCATTTCCAAGGCAAAGCGGAGAAGGAACACACTGAATAATCATTGTGTTTAATGCTCTGGTCATAATCCCAGGTTTTATGATGGTTTTCTAATGATTTTCTAATGATGTTAAATATTAGTAGAGAGTACAGCCATAATTTGAACACAGCGGTCGTTTTTTCAATGCTCTATCAGCACACTCGATTGCAACTACAATGAATATTGCAGTGGGAATGAGATTTAGGAGCCATCCCTTTTGGTGTTTTATTTTGCCGTCTCCCCATCTGCCATAAATCCTCATTGCTGTGTGCTTGAAGCCTCCGCCCTTGCCTGCCTTCCCCAGGTGGGAATACAATTAGGTGCAGGGGCCATTTCATTCAGTGCCACTGTCTGTCTACCGCAGTCATTCGTAAAAAAACGCTGGAGCTGTCCCACTGGAGAAAACAGTGGACTCCTGGGAAATATATAAAAACAAGGAAAGAAGAGGGAGCGACACAGAGAAGAAAACAGTGGAGAGACGAGCACAAAGACGGGAAAAATCTCCAGAATTGCTGTCAGAGGAGATACAAGCTCGGCCTCTGATGAGTGACAATTTTGAGCAAAATATGTATTGGAGACAAAGGCTTTGTCTCCTTCCTGTGCCTTTTCAATGAATTACACCTCTCCACCCCCTACCCCCAGCTTTTTAATTAAATGGCTGCAGCTCCATCTCTCTATCCGTAGCTCCCCATTACAGAGGCTAGATAAGGGATTGCTATCTGTAGCATGTTAAGAAAGGCTGCTGGGCAGCCAAGCCTCATGAAATTTGTCACAAGATCTCATTTTCCTCATTGCCAGACGTGATGCTTATAATTGATGTGGAGGCAGCAGTAATTTATTGGCCGTCTGCAATTATCATCCCCTTCTAGCAGGGGGATGTGACTGCAATTTATAAGTGTGTGCGTGTGTGTTGTTGGTGGGTCTGTGGTTGGGGGTGTGACATTGTATCGTACATATACACATATATACATATACGTATATATATATATATATATATATATATCATAAATATATATAAGTTTCTCCTTATTGCATGGTTATTGTGTGTGTGTGTGTGTGTGTGTGTGTGTGTGTGTGTGTGCGTGCGTTTGCCACTTAAGAATGCAAATTAATGACAGGCTCCATATCATAAACAATGTGGGGCCTGTAATGCAGCCCCGTTCAGCTGAGATGTCAGTGCGCCAGCTGGACTTTCACACACAGCCGGGGGTGGAAGGGCAAGCAGAAGCCTGGGAGGTGAGGGGGGTCAGAGAGGGCGGGGCAGGGGGCAGGGGGCAGAGGGGGCTGGTGGCGCAACCCTTTGTCCACAGCTCCTCCTTATGTCTTTAGGGTTTGTTTTCACACAGTAAAAACAATGACAATGGGGGTAGATAGTTAATAATGCGTCCGTCTGAATAGTGAGGCGGTCAGACTTAATGCAGGCGGTCATTTTACGAGTGTATTTCAATGTAAAAGTGATTCCTCTCCTAAACTTTTTACTGCCATATTCAGCAAAGGAAAAACAAATTATATCCAGAGGCTATTTTCCCACTATGATACTAGTGACAAAGTGAACTGAAGTAATAGTAGGTAATAGGAAGCTTCTCACTGTGTAAAACACACCTGCAATGCTTCCGAGACACCTCCCTAAATTAGAGTTTATGGAGTATTTGAAATTATCTTTGCTGTTCCTACCAGGAGTCAAAAATATTACATTTTCACATGGGCAATACGATCTGCAAAGACACTGCATTCATAAAATCTGCATTCATTAACATAGTAACATCATTAGTGGCATCAAGATAGCACTTCAGCTCAAGAATTAGTTGATTCATGGCTTCTCTACTGGGTAATGTTAACTCACCAGGGTGGGGACAGTGTTGTCCACACATTAGTAATGGTGACTGGTGAATATTCTGTGTATGGATCTGTTTGTTTGCCTTCATGCACAGTGTATTTTATTATAGTGAGTGACAATAGAAAATACTGCAATTTTTAAAAATAAAATACATTTATTTGATAATTCATATTTGCTAGAGAAATATATAATAACACAAAAATATTCTGATTTTATTTCATTTTCATAGACATCACCATTTAAGTTTAACACACACGCTACAAATGTTATTTAAGGGTGTGAGTATCATGTTCTGTGACACATTCTTGCAGTGTTTTGCACTCTTTCATATGCTCTGCAGATGAACAGCAGGTTTAGTGGTGCACAGATTTTCCTGTTGCACAGCAGTGAGCTCCATGGTCAGAGCGGATTGCTGTCATGTAATAGTGGGTAAGAGAATGAGGAAGATGAGGGCTGTCACCAGCCGCCACTCTGAGCATGCTCCCTTTGTCTGGGGAAATGGAACCTGTTTGTTTTGTCTACCTGCACGCCTGTTGTGTGCAGTTGCCAAATTAGACTTTCAAATCAAGAAGCCAGTGGGAGACCAAGACTCTAGTTTTCTCCTTCCCTTTAATAATCATCCCTGTTTACTCTTCAGGGAGTCATCTTTATATATTTTTTTCTTAAATGCGCCCTCTAAGCCGGGAGAGTGTCTTTAATAAAGCAAGCAGGCAGAGCGCCATTCTAACATGTGAATTGCACGGGAGAGAATTGAGAGATGGAAGCAATAGAGGAACACCGGAGGAGGGGTGGGGGGGGGCTGCTGCCGCTGCACCCTTCATGCTATTATCTTTATGGCATAGCAAAACATGCTTCAGGCAATCAGCATGAAATTGTTAATTGCTCAGCCCACTTGTGTGTTGCTCAGGGGACAGGGGCCTTCAGGAGTTCCCGCATCGAGCGAGTAAGGGTTGTCCGACTAACTGCCTGCACATCTGGTCTGTCACACGACACATAACACTGTCCAACAAATATGTTGTCTCCTCTCACTCTCAGTGACCTTCACCGAATTGCCGTGGCGATCACCAGAGGCATGTTCCACATAGTGTATTTAAAAATTAACTGTAGCTATAATAGAATGTGTAATTGTTAAGCAATACACTTAGGCATAGACTTAGCTTAGTTTAGCATAGATTGTGGCAATGATGTTTGATCAAAAGTTAGGCAGGAATTTAGGCTTTAATATATAAAGCAAGAGTTTTGTGCATGCAGTCATCATTTTCTTGCCTATAGAAAATCCTTTTCCCCCCCCAAAGATTATATGTAAACACAGTTAAGAGACAGAAATCCTATTTGGAGGGTTTGTTCATTTGTTTGATTATCTGCAGTATACTTCCGATGGTTTCTGGTGAATTGTATTTGTATGTTGGCCTATGTCAGGTTATCTTTTTCTGTTTTCTCTGAAATTTAATGTGTGATGTCTTTGGTCAGGGAGCCGCAGATGTCATGGACACTGTGTGAGATAGGAGTAAGGAGTGAGTGAAACCAAACCCTTCGCAAAAAACAAGCTTTTTTTTTAGATAGGTTCAAGAGATAATAAGATGACCATCACAGAGAGTAATATTGTTTCCAACATGATTCCAAGAAACAAACGCAGCTCCCACCCATGTTCCATGTACTTCTCTCACCTCCTATGAGGTGGCTCAGAGGAGGATATGTACCGTAAGACATCTTTTCAAAATGAACACCACCCCTCCCGTTACATGCTCAGCCAGAACATAATGCCCCTCCTCCTTGGCTATCAGTTTTGTTCCTGTTGGAGGAGAGGGAAAAAGAGCAAGGTTACATAGGGCGTCATATTAATGGGGCCTGTCATGCGCGTTGATCGTCTTAGGCGTGGAGGAGGATGAGCGCTCAAAAGGTGTTGTCTTCAAATAGGATTTCTGCAAGTGAGACATCCTCGTTGGGTGATATCCCCCTCAGAGCAGCCACTTTCATATAGAATGATCTGTTATTAAGCAAATGAAGTGCTGCGGGCCCAACGGTAAATCCCTCCACTTTGTCATGGTGTGCTCTCAGTTATCACACCCTGCTTCCTCATTCATTCCTGATGTTCTACCCATTCCACCATGTTATACCCGGGCACACCAGCCTTGTATTTGAAGCCAGTCGCCCCTTTAGAGCATACGTGACACACTTTAAGTTTGGCTTTTAAGCAAGTAGTTATGTATTTTGATAAAAACTAATAATATTTCTTAAAACTACTGAACTTTTTTAAAAGACAGGAACTGTCTTTCTCCCATTAGTGTATCACTTGTATGTTGCACCTCCTGTGTGCAGCCTTTGACTACTCTTACTAGTGGCCAATCAGTGAAATGTTTTGCCCTGATCATCAGCTCAATCAGTCTAAATGTGAAACGATCCCAGTTTAAGGAACAATTAGGAAATCCTTTAATGAAGTGTGGTTTGACGTGGGCCTTTTTTCCCGGCCACCCAGATATATGATAAAGCAGAAAGTAGGGGCGATAGGAACACGGTGGGATAGACAGGAGGAATGGCAACTGCTAGACAGGAATTGATTGCATTAATTGATATGCCAATATGTAAGCTTGTTACATCCACCATTGCTTAGGATGATGGCTAACAGGTCCGGCTGATCAATGCAGCCAATAAAGGCTTCATCCATTAATGAGCAATGTGGTAATTAATGTTATCCCTAAACCAATTACTTCAGGCAGTGCATCTACAAGAAAGCGCAGCAAATAGTCCAACCAGGTTATCTCTGTTTTACTCTTAGCAATTTTCTCATGCTGCCTCTTAAATGCTCTGTGAGTTAATATGGCTGTAAGGTTGCACTCCCATTCTATGTACAGCCCAAAAATATATATTTATTTACATCTACTTATTTTCGAAATTAAAAATTAATTTAGAAAATGGACAAAAATAATTAATATATACAAAACCAGCTAAGAATTCAAAGCTTCATTTTACAACCTAATCTACATTCATCTTGTTCCTTTATATGGGAATTCATGCTTGTAGAGCTGAAAAGTTATTGAGGATCCTTCTTTGTTCTCTCAGTCCTCGATCCTCTTCTTCTAAAATCGCTTTCTGCACAGCAGACGTAGAGGTACAGAGTCAAAGCGAGGTGTCAATGTTCCCCACTGTTCATGCAACAAAACAATTAACCGATAGCACAGATGACTGTACTATAACAAACACATTTGTTGGCCAATAACTCCACACCCTTGTAATTATTACACCTTTAATTATACATGTTACATGCAGTATAGTTAGAGAAGAATATGTCTGCAGTGTGTCCATAGCCACAAAAGCCTGAATGTCTTGACAGATGCAACAAAGAGCAAACCCGAGAGCCAAGTAACAAACCACAGCTCCTTCTGATAGACACTGTCTGTACATGAATAATAACAGGTTTATAAATCAATGCTATTGTTTTATGTTCCAAAGTAAGAATTGTCTTACCTGGAGTTCATGACCTCATTCATTGCTCAACATTTCCATTCATCTAATCCTCATATGATGTAAATGAAACAGGGTTTTCTGCATTTTAGTTCACGTCTCTTGTTAAGGAACAAAGGAGAAAGTATAGAGTGACAGTTGGTGCATAACTGTAAGTCTGACTTTGGAAACAATAGAGTGTTAAGTAAATGACATTAGGGTCCTACCCTCCATGCCTTCCTCTGCCAATTTACAGTAAATGCTTTTCACTCATGGAGCATTACGTGGCGGCTGCAGTTGGTTCCAATTAATTATAGAAGCTTGTCTGAAAAATGTGTTTGTTTAGCTGTGTAAGGCACAAGCATCACTTAAATGTGTTAATGTTGTTGCATATTTAATAAGAAACACCTAAAACGCATTCGTATGTTAAACACTTATTTCGGACCTTGTAGGGGAGAGCTGAATTGAATACGTAAAAACAAATACGTTAATGGGAAAGTTCATTTTTATACCCTAGTATAAAACAGACTTGACAAAAGAAGAAACAGAACTAAGTGTGAGATAATGACTTATTAGTTAACACCAAAATCCAGTTTATGTAATGGGTGTTGCAGAAGTGCGGAAAGGCCCATCTGTCTCTCAGCCCATTAACCGAAGCCTTAATCGGGACTTACAGCAGGGCAGGCTAAATAAACAGTAAGTAAGTTGTCTTGGGTAGAGGAACGTCAATGCCTGCAACTTGCTCAAGCCTTTGCTCTGAATAGTTCTGTATTGACCCCTCAGGACCCCCCGAGAATTCCCTAATTGAAAATTAATATTGAATCAATGCCGCAGGCCATTTGCATATTGATTATAAACATCCAGGAAGGCACCAAGTATGTCTTGGATCAATAGGGCCCTTCTGCAGCAGGCCGAGTGCACTACATCACATGGCAGCTGCCTGCTCCCGAGGTTAATGACTGCTGCTTGTTAAGGAGCTCTTGTCAGGTAGAATCCAGCTGCAGGGTCTTTCTGCCAAAACTGGCAGCAGGTGAACTGTGGAGGGTGGAAAAAGAGGTACAGATGGAGAGGATGAAGGGGAAACCCTTTCCTTTTTTAAACTACAAAGATTCCAAGTTTGTCTTTGCATTAGTTGTTGCTATTTATCAACCTCAGTTTTTACCCAATTTTTGTACTTGTTATTTTGTATTTATGTCTTAGAATAAAGCTGTTCAATATACTAGAGGTGTTACTCAACTTTTTCCCTTCTCCATGTACCTTGGAAGAAGGTGAAGTTGTGCCAGAAAACCCCACCGAGCCATGGCACCCTAGCATTGAACCCTGACTACTCTGTAGCACAGACCATAAAATACTATAACCATGTGTGTGTTGTACTGTATATGTGTGTGTGTGTGTGTGTGTGTGTGTGTGTGTGTGTGTGTGTGTGTGTGTGTGTGTGTGTGTGTGTGTGTGTGTGTGTGTAAGAGAGGACAAAGAAGGTCGGCTGATCAAAGATAACACCAACCATTTCCAGCCCCTGAAGGGAGAGAAAACAATATTAGGTAGATCAAAAAGGCCTTTTTAATTTGAAATGAAACTTTCACAGCATTACAGGACATTGGAGACCAAGAATCCTCTACTTTAAGGCACCGATTAAGATTCAACACATACATTCCTCTCCTAAACTCCCCATAATAGTTTCCACATGTTGAAGAGATGTAAGCGGTGGAGGCATGAGAGAGAGAGATGGGATATCTGTGGAGACAATGGAGAGGAAAGGTTAGATGCAGATAGAGGGAGATGAAGAAATAGATCTCCATAAAACCACCTTCACTGGTAACCTGATCATAGAGTCCAGCAGAAACCTGTCTTGCTGGTTTAGTGGCAATGTTGAAGCCTGGTTAAACTAACGGGTCTCTCTAAAACCAGATGATTCTCTGAATCCATGGGAGACAGCAGGCCTGGTGTGAAGCACATGTGAGAGCAGCTTATCCACCAGTCTATGAAAGACAAGGTCTTGAATTAATGCCTCTGTGCAGACTGTGTCCATTCTCACCCTAGACACCCCCCCCAACGCACACCCTGCACTGGGAGCGAGGGTCTGGGAGTGGAAAATGGAGTGCAGGGCCCAGAGAACCACGCTGCATCTGATTGCTTCATTACAGGCCCTTTCATTGACTTGGTTGCACTGAACTGATGAACTGAGGCAGTGGACAAGAGCACATAATAGGAAGAAATGAATTCTTATCACAGCCTTCTCAGGAGGCCACTGGTCTTGGCTGCATGAAGCCAACAGAAGCCATGGCTGAATGGAGAGGAGGGGGCTGTATCTGGGCCCGTTCATGAGCCAGAAGCAGGATCTACTGAGGACATGATGGGGCTTTAGGATGTTGGATCAGTACACAGGGGAGGGACCATGAATCCACAGAGAGACATATTTTTTGTTGGCAGCTTGTTTTAATGATTAGTTTGGTGATTAGTGTTTGCTTTTCTCCTGGTAACTGACACCCATGGCATAACATTTTTTTTTCAATTATTTATTCCAGCATTCCTCCAGGGACAGACTTCTGCTAGTTAGAGTCACTGCTTAAGGCCCCATAGCAGCACCCAAGCATCAACCACTGAGATGAATAATTAATTTTGTACCTTACCGGGCTCTCACCCCTAACTCGCCAACCTCTGGCTAATGAGTGAGAAGAGTCTTCTGCAGCAAGGACAATAACAGCACTATTATAAAAACAACAGCAACACTAACAACCACAGACATGCATACAATAGTAATACGAGATGTGGTATAGCACAGCATCAATTTAGCAGCAACTTGGTCTCCGTAGGGGTTGTTAATCCCTGACCATGCCTTAGCGAGGCTACGGACTCCACAACTCTGACCAACCTGCTCATTTCCATGCCTACATGCACAGTCAGCACTGCACTGAGGAGGAGGCGGGTAGAAAAACTGTACGTTTTAAAATTGCTTCAGATGTGATCCTACATTAACATAAGCGTTTCCTGTAAAAGTAAAAGTTACCTGAAATAATGGGATGTTGTGTCATCGTAATGTTCTACATATATGCATAAATTATAAATGCATTTAGTGGAATCTGCTGATAAGCCGATCAGGTACCACACATACCTGCCAGTGCTCTCTCTCTCTCTCTCTCTCTCCCCTCTGCCTCACGGCTTCCATCAAATCTTCCCCCTCCCCCTCCCTCTCATACCTGTTCACTTGGCACAAAATGGATGCTGCAAAGCCATTTAATTGGCCTCCACTTCAGGATCCAAGGGCATTTGAAATGTCTCTAATAATATCTCTTCCCCTACAGAGCTGTTCTTGATGCTGTTTGGGAATAATGTACTTTGTTGGCACTGCTGTCTTGCTGCTAGTTGACATCAGACAATCTCGGTGCTCGTCCTATGATCTCTTGGCCTCAGTGATTGCTACTGGGGTGACGTGGATTTTCATTTTTTCTTATTTATTCATTTTTAAACATGGGGTAAATGTTACAAGAGCTGTATCAGACATACTAGTCATTTTGGTCATTTTAGAATAACCGCCCCGTGTTTCAGCCACATCATCAGTTCCATTTTGTTCCCTTGCCTGTCTCTTCCTCTCCCTCTCCTGTGGCTGAGCCAAAGATAACTGAGTAGCAGTGTTTGACTGTAATCACTCCAAGTCTCTTTCTCTTGAGAGCGGCACAGCGGGCAGCGCAGTTCCACCCCTCTAGGAGCTTTCAGCCCACTTTCACAGTATTATGACATGTTCATGAAGAATCAGGCAGAGACAAGTTTGCTTGCATATTCTTACAGCAAAAACACATGCTTTTAAACTATATCTTTATGTTTTTGGGATAGATCTATCTTGCAATAATCAAACCATAGAAAGAAATACGATTTGACCCACCATGAGAGGGTTGGCGCAACTGAACCAGTCCTTTTAATAACCTTTACAGCAATAAAGGGAGCTGTCATGCAGGGTGCTCTGTCAAGTGTTATTCCGAAGGCATTTTTGAATCTCAGGTAAAATTGAAAGCCAAAAGCAATTTGGCATACTGATTAGGCCCAGATTAATACAGGCTGGATATACCACTGAGATTAGAGGGATAACTAGTTTAAATGATGGTTGAGTTGGTCCATTGCATCCCATCATCCGTCTCCGAGTCTATTTTGTAATTAAGGCTGTAAGGTGTGTATATAATCAAATAAATAAATGATGCTGCCAGAATTATGTGATAATAAATTAATACATTACAAGAAGTGAATAAAGGAGCGGCTAATTGCAAGAGATGAGTCTTTTTCATTAGCCTTTTGAGAGGAAATTTCATTATATGCATCACAAAGCATACTGCCAGCTGAAATCCAGTTTTAAAAGTATGCAAATAAGAATTAAGTATTATGTTAGGAAAAACGTAAGAGCAATTTGAAGAGACACCTAGATGTGATTTTGTTATCCAGTTCTGAAATAAACCTCTCTTCTCTCCAAAGAGGGAAAAGCATAAGTCAAAGGAAAAAAAGAGTACAACACTGATGCCTCATAACCCAGAGAAAGGGGCTAAAAACATATTTTGAGATAATGTTTTTGATTTCAGTTTCGATTGAGACATAAATATTGACATATCTGCCTCAATGATAACATATGAATAAAAGGTGATCTATCCTACTAAAATAATAAGTATTTCACATACTTACTATACACCTCGCAGTATTGATATTCTGTTTTGTTCAGTTCCTCCATATCTATTGTTGCAAGCAAAACATTAAGGTTAAACACATCTTCAATAATTGCACTGAAAAGTTGGTTGATTATTTTGTACATAATTACATGGGACAACAACCTGCCTATTAAGCCTGTAATGGCAGTAATACAGAAAGCAATTACCATTACTTTGCTGCTCACACTGAAAATAAAGATTTCTCTAAATTTAAAAGATCCTCTGCTAAGGCTAATTGTGTGGGGTCTTGTACAGACATCAGGTTGTACATCATTTGTAAGGGCTAAATGCTGATCAGTTAGGAAAGCCTTTACAAGCTGTGTCCTAAGTGTGTGTTTTTGGGACTGCTCTGCTGCCAGGGAGTCTGATAGGTCTTGAATTATTTATCTATCAGGCTTCTGGACGGTAGTCACGGCGACCTAGGCCCCGTAGTGGTTGTCTGGCGACATCTCCCTCCAACAGTAGCCATTAGCAGAAAGGGGAAGGGGTGCTAATGAGCAGGGTGCAATGTGCATGGGACCAGAGTTTTCTAACCCTACGACCCTTCCTCACTTATAGACCCTCCACACTGAATAAAGATGCACGAAAGATTTATCAAGATCTGAGTGCAGAACTTTTTAATTAGGGAAAAAAACGAGGTTAGAAAACGAAAAGATTGAAAAAGAAAGATAGAAACAACCACCCGTTTTCCTATTAGGGAGAAATGTCAAGCGCGGTGGTGAAGCAATAGTCTGTGTGCATCCCTTTGTTGTCCTCCCTGACATTGAAGGCTAATTTTTCATGGTTGTTTGAACTGGAAAATGAAAGAGAGGTTTGCGATTATTTCCTATAAATGACAACACAATCGCATTACGCTTCAGTACAAACACAGAGAGGATATTGCCTTTTCATATTTCATGTGAAAGTAATGGATGGGCTATGCAAAGAGGAACAGAAAGAAAGACAAATGGTGAAAGAAAGCTCCCTGTGTTTGATTTGTATTAGAAACTGAATGGATCAAGGTAGCAAGAGTTTTTTTTTTCAATAAGTGGTAGCACTCTCATGGATGTTTTAAAGTGCCTGTGCAATGTAATCATTGGATTTCTTTAGCAATTAGCTATGAGCAACCAGCCGCTGAAGTTGTTAGAATAAAAGGTTGCCCAGTGTATCCACTGTTGTTTCTACCAAAATAAATATATATATACAATAAGAACCCTACACACACTGTCTCCAGGTAAATCTGTAAAAATAAGCGTAATAGATAAAAAGATAAAACACCAGCCGACCGTCCTCCACCTCTCTTCTCAACTATCCTGAAACATCTGAACTTAGCAGGCCGTTAAACACACATCAATAATACCCTATATTTTAAATAAAATTGATTAGCAAAATCGGTATTCATAACCTTGTCGGATTCTGTTTTATCTGGGTGTACGCTTTCAAAAACAAACAACTGGTAAAGCCCTGGGCTGTGGATGGAGACAGCGAGGCAGGATGACCATCGAGGAGAACGGCAAACCAGCCCACTCTGGCGGGGAATGCTGAGAAATGTGTTTGTGTACTTTAAGTTTACGAAGATTGAAGGACCGGCAGGAAAGCCTCTGCTGGCAGGACTCATTTAAATAGGGCCCATGTGGGAACTGTGAGCCGGACTCCTAACACGCGCCGAGCTAGGCACTACATACATCCAACCATTGCAACATTGATTTTCTGAGCTAATACCTCCACAGAACAGTCCACAGGCAGATGGATGCACTACAAAGGTATGCAAATGGTGCATTCAATAAATCGACAGGCAGAGATCTTTTTCAGACAGTCCACTGTACTGGTCTGCGGTGCCTAAAAGGAGAGATAAACAGATAAGTATCTGTTAATGGACACACACAAGTGTGCACACTCAGACAAACATACAAGCACCTGCCTGTACCTGGGAAAACCTAGATCGATAATAGAATTTCATGTTAGGCAGAACCGTTTCAGAAAAGCACATCAAATAAATCCTGGGTCTATTCACCATTAGTATTTAAACTGAACGTGCAGTTTGGAATGTGGCATGCTATATGTTTTTAATTTTCAAGGGTTTCTTCAAGACAGATTTTGCTCTATATTGTGTGTATAATAACAAAACAAACAGTGAGTATAGTCATATTCGGTGTGCTTATTAGTCAGATATGAAACAAAAGCTGCTGGGTGTATGTCATATATAATAGATGTGTGCTGTCTTGTTAAGCCCAGCAGGCTGTATGTGGCTGTGTCTCTGTGGAGATAGGCTCTGAAGCTCGCTGTACCTGGTAATTAAAGAGAGTTTGTGGCAAAGGCCAAACATCAGGAGAGATGAGCTATGAACAAAAGAGCTGTGACAGTTTCAGGTTATGTTATTTTTGTGTCCCTTTTTTGCCAAATGAAAAATCAATACATTTTCCGGGTTATACATATTCAGAGTGTCCACCATGCTTCCGCCCTGATGGAGAGAGGGGCGGGGGACTGTGGGCTAGAGTGGGGGGAGTCGCCTGTTCGCCTGTCATAACTGTACCATCGCATTTTCCAACCCACTGGTGAATATTTCAGAGTTGATGTGATTGCCCTTCATGACAGCGGTGATGCTTTTTTTTTCCACTCTCTTTTCAGACACCCCTTCAGCCACCCCCACACTCCCATCAACCCATCCCAATTCTGTTTGGTCCCTTTGAATAGCTGCAAATAGGTGAAGGCATTGTAGTGTGAGCTGGAGGAAAAAGAAAAAGATGCATTAATAAAAGGAGGTTGATTTAAGAGGAGGCAACAGTGGAAGACGACTAGCATAGATGCATGTGTGTGGGGGGGGGGGGGGGGGGGGCAGAGAGGCAGAATGACTCTTTGTGCAGGACAATGTCCCTCAGGCAGAGTAGATGGGAGAGCACTGCCCAGTGATGTTTTTGCCCCATATCCAGGCTTTTAGCCCACCATCCTAGCAGGGAAAAGTACAGCCTGAGTCTTCCATTGTGGACATAATATGCGCTAGCGAGCGGTCATCATCTTGGACATTGAAGGAAGTCACGGCGCGGTGTGTGTATGTGTGTCTGCTGGGACAGAAGAGTGAGCAGTCCCTGAATGCTCACTCCGTGTGTAGCCACATTAACCTAGATCCTCCTCTCCTTCATCACTCAAGTAAAAACACAAAGAGAAAAGAACTGGAGCGGCACTCACTTTATCCACTTTATTTGCAATGTATCTAAACATGCCATTACCACCAGAAGTATTTCTAATTAGTATCATTTCCCATGAGATAACACGTTAGGGAACGTATTTAATACATCTCATGGTGCTTAATAACAGTTTCTAACTCGCTGAATACCAAAAGCACAAAAAAAGCAGCCACATTCATGTAGTTTTTTTTTCGTTAAAGAATACATGACTTCCATGTTTGAGTCTTTGTGACCTGAATGCGGTGAGCGTCCTTTTAAAGTAGTCAGTGACTTTGAAAGACAAGGGGGATCAAATTAAATGTGGTGTGGAAGACCTATGGGTCTGGTTTGATGAGCAGGCACCACCTGGAGAGCGGTGGAGGAGGGGAAGCCACGATGTTGTTCTAAGGCAGTGTGAGCTATCGCTGCTGTTTGTGATTAACTTGCCGTTTAAAGTTTTTTTAGTTATTAGGTGCCCTAACCTCATACCCCTCCTCCATCTCCTGCGCCTCCTCCTCTGCGACCCTCCTCCTCTCCCCCCTCCTGCCCTCAGCCCCATGGAGACACAAAGTATTCATTCACATTTAGATCCTGAGGTCACAGCAGGGCCAGCAGGGAGAGGCCGGCGAGTCCCCCCATAGACAGGTCAGGAATCTAACACGTTACTCCGACCAGCAGCGCTGAAGTAGCCTACTCTTCTTTCCTTTCAGAGATGTGAAAGTGTGTGGGAGAGAGGGAGCCAGAGCGCGAGTGAGAAAAGAAGAGTACAGAGGCAGATACTCTGTCATTTTGTGTATGTGTGTGTGTGTGTATGTGGCAGGTCTTGTGTTTGTATGCGTTTTCTGACATTTAACTACATTGATTCTGATGTGCAACCATGTGTATTTTACTACACTTTCATTCATTTTTAATATTACTGGTTTTTTTATGTACCTCTTAGTTTTAGTTCATTTAAATGAATGCATCTGGAATACATAAGGTTGATTAACACACAAATCAGTATGTCATTTAAAAAGCATTGTCCAATTTTAACTCAGCTTTATGCTTTGTAGTACAGTGGCCTGTATGGTAACTGATTATACCATGTTGTGGTTTATTGGGTGTTCATCAGCAACCCCGCTTGTCTCCGGCTAGATTGTGGCCATGTTTTGCTCTGTTGTGGTTTTATGAGAGGTAGCTTATGAGGGAATAAGGAGGTGGCTTCTGTGGGTGATTGAGTGTGTGTGTGTGTGTGTGTGTGTGTGTGTGGGCGGAGGGGGGTTCTGAGGGGTCGCAGTGTTTTCCTGTGTGTTGTGCTTTGAAAGGGGGGTCTTGTGTATGGGGCGCAGAGGTGCTGATATGAGGAGTGTACAATGCATGAAAGCCCTCAGCATGGGTCCTGTGTCTCATTGTCCCATGGTACCCTCCTGTCACTTTCATTTTGCACCCTCTAGTCCAGAGTCAGGCCAACTTTGATATAAGTAAGGGGTGCAAGGGATGATGGGGGGAGCAAGAGGGGGATTTTTAAAAAGAAAAGTAGGGGAGAAAGATAGAGTCTGTGAAGTGTGAAATAAGATTGCTTTTTATCCGACAGTGCAGCGTTAAAGAAAAGGAAGCTGTCCGGCCCTGAATAAAGCGGGAGGAAGCACACCTCTCTGATTTACTGTGCCGTCCTGTGACACCTGGTTAAAATGATAACAACAGCCCTCAATAATCATAATGAGAGTAATGAGAGCTTAGACACACAGTTCCACGCAAGAGCCAGAGAGAAGCAGAGAGCTCAACCCTGCTCAAGAGCCGGGGTGAGGGAGAAGCTCAGCTCAACCCCCGCGCTGTTTCTCCAGAACTTACGAAAGCCAAGAGAGACAGACAAGTCAGTGTTGTCGACTGAGATACTGTATATATGCAACAAAAAAGAGCAGGCTGTCACTGCTGTTTGAGGAAGACTGGAGCCATTCTCAGGTAGGACCGGTATTCTGTACTTTAAGGAAGGCAGTTATCATCATAGCAGTGTATTCTGCTGAGGCCAAGGATGGAGGAGGAGCCTGACCTAGTGAAAGATATCTAGAGTGACTATTATACTTGCTTCTGCTCTTCTCTACAGTCTGGGAAGGAATACTGGAAAGTGCAGTGGTTACCATCAATTATTTATTAGGCCGTTTGTGCTTGTCAGTCTGATTAGCATTAGTGTAATCACTGCTCTTCAGGGGAAAGGAAGGCTGCTCTCTCTCATCTGAAGGTAATCTTGCCGTTTTCAGTGTCTCATCTTCACCGGACGCCTCTTGCATAGCATCTGCTTTTGTCATCTCCACATATTTCTTCCCTTTTCCCCCTTCCCCGTGTGTTTCTGTCTGTTGCCGCTCGGCCCCTTCCCCCCCGCACCTCATTAATGTGTGTGAGCAAGTTGCTCTCTCCTAGCTTGTATAGAGTGACACCTATGGGCCTGACTAAGTATCTGCACTCACTGGCAAAACACAAGAGGGGAAGGCTGCTTAGTGTGCTGTAGTGTCTGTATGTGTGTGTGTGTGTGTGTGTGTGTGTGTGTGTGTGTGTGTGTGTGTGTGTGTGTGTGTGTGTGTGTGTGTGTGTGTGTGTGTGTGTGTGTGTGTGTGTGTGTGTGTGTGTGTGTGTGTGTGTGTGTGTGTGTGTGTGTGTGTGTGTGTGTGTGTGTGTGTGGGGAGATGCTGGAACAGAGAGCCCATGGACTGTCCCCACTGAGTGACTGGCAGAGAAAAGCTGATATGTATATGCTCAGAACAGATGAGTGTAATCTCTGTGTCGGCAATGGGCTTATTCAACTTGCATGATTAGATTAATGGAACTGTTTCATATCATTGTATTAGGATGGTTAATGAAGACAATTAATTAGAAGACAACCTTCAGGCTATTGTCCTTAACATCTCTCAGATTTGGGTTAGAAAATGGCCTGCTGCCATAGCTTTGAGTGTTTCTCCTCATCTATTTTCAGAGTTAATCTTTGGCTACAGTTTTAGTGTCTCTTTCATTTGCATCCTACTCTTAGGCCACTCATGACCTTTCATTAATTATGGTCGGCCTGGCTTTAATCAGTCTGTAATACCGTTGGAGATGAGATGAGGAATAGGCAAAGCCATTTGCCACTTAAAGATGCAACGCTGCTCCTGGAATTAAATGTCTGTATTTCTGCATAAATTATGGACCGGAGTCTGTGTTGTGTGTGCTAAAAGTGTCAAAAACATCTAAATAAAGAAGTCTTGAAAACAGGAAAAAATATCAATGCACATGTGAGCATGTACAGTTTGTGTGCAGGAAGTTGGGGGTGGGTACAGGGAAGATAAACAGCATTAGAATGTTGGCTGTCTATCACAGTAATGTTTAAGCACAACGTGTGTGTTAATGTGTAGGTGGGGAATTAGTCTCTCTACAAGTGTCACATAGCTAAAAAATGACACATTGCCCCGTTTTTAAAGGTGAAAAAATTTACCTAGGGATTATTTTGTAATCTGAGCACCTATGCAGCTGTACAGTATTCTTATTCTCACAGAGTTGCAGGCAGGAGTTAGATGGGATTTTAGGACTCAGTAGGAGATCTCTGGTTTTCTGAGAATGTTAAAGATCCGCCTCACCGGCACGGGATGGGCTGCACCACATGGAAGTCATGGGTTGCCTTGGAAACATAATAGAAACATGGTTGAAAATAAAAGAAATGTGTGTGGGATCCAAAGAACACTTAAATATGCTTTTTTACAAGGTGTCCGTCATCCCTTTTAAATATCTTTATTTAAACACGGGGTCATTGGATCACAGGATTGGCTTTTAGCATTAATGTGCAACAACACAATACATGCACCAATAACTCTGCTCAGAAAGCTGTGTCCTACAGCATTTCTATCAGCAAGCAGGAAATGGAAGATATTTGTCCTGTCCTGCCAGTAATACAAATTCCATTGGCTTTCATTTTTTGAAAACTGAATAACCACATATGCATGCATAATACCTTTGTATGTTTATGTAGCCATAGTGTTTATTCAGTCAACCTTTAACAGGAAAGACCGTTCTATAATTGGTTTAAAAATAGCAGGTTTGTTGTAGATACTTTGTAGATATTTTTCCAGCCTACAGAGTAAAAGACAAAGATAATTTCATTCCACATACACAGCAGACAATGAAATACAAACAAAATATTTTTCATTTATAAACATAACTTTCTCGCACAAGGAACCTTTATATACACCTTTAGGGTGAAATTGTTTCTGACTATTCTATGAGTAAGACTGCCATCCATCAGATAGGGGGTTGTTAGAATAGCCATGTGGTTCAGGGATGTATGAGCGTTCAAAGTGTATCTGTGATAATGACACATACCAGAGTTTGAGAACCCTATGTCAAAACTCTATATACAATGTATGCAATGTTTCACTGACAGGATAAACAGTGAGTGTTGGGGATAATGTAACGTCATAAAAGTGGTTTTGGCTGTGGGTAGTCATGTGGAGTGCTAAGATTGGATGTGTGATGACTGCAGGGCTGAATACTTAAACAGAATATTTCAGTAGCTGTTGTAGCATTGTCAATACATCAATAGCTCATATAGTAGAGACCTGAGCATGAAAGCATTTTCAAAAGAGCATTTAAGTACATTTGCTGAGAATGAGCTGACGTGTGTAATAACTGATAGGGCCTATTGACTGCGGCCTAGTTTACTGTTGTCAAATCAATGCGATTGCATGCAAGTCCCACTACTTTTAAACAAACTTAACAGGCAAAGGGGATGTTCAGGGGGCACTGGAGGGAAATAAACAAGATTGATGCCCTTTTTATTATCTGTTTTTGCTATCTTTCCTCTGTGTGTTACTTACAAATGGCGTTATCGGATATCCATTGTTTGGACTTCAATGCTCCTAAATGGCCTGATATATCGAGCTGAGGCTTTTAAGGTGGTTACAGGGGATTTCTGCCTCTGACTTGGCATACAAATACAATGAATTATGGCTCTGAAAGTTTTAAATATTTATGATTTTCTTTTTTTTGCAATACTAAGATAGAAGAAGTGAAATGAGGCTTGTATTGGTAAGTAACGTAGCAGATTGCAGCAGGATAGTAATGAATGTTTGTATTCATGTGTGAAAACAAGAAAGGGGGCTTGTTTGCTATAAGGTCTTCATTTTGAAGGATACCGCTCAATTATTTTCCATCTGCCCACGTCAGGCCACATATGAGTTTTTTTCCACAGTTATATGTCCACATTAAACAGTCAAAACCATATTTTTGTCATGGTCTTGAATACATGAAGAAATATAATCAATTCGCTCTCAATACAAAATATCAAACATTGCACATATAACAATTACAATTATTACAAGAAAATTATTTTTTAAAAATAGTCTTAAAAATAATAATAAATATTTGCCAATAATCTTCCCCTATGATATAACTCTGATTTCATAATTCTTGTGAAAACAAATTTCACAGTGATGATCAGACAGCACAGGACAGAGAGCAGATTCTGCCCTCTTTGTCTGCTAGCCTTGCAACTGTGTGTCAGCATATGTAATTGTTGCAAGCTCCTATAGAAAAAAACGCTGCCGTCCCTTTAAGTGCTTCCACCAATTCTGATGGCGTGGTGATTTACATATCCCATCCTCCCTCCCCCTTCAGGAGAGCTGAGTGAGGATGTGGAGGCTGCTAGTGAGACCACCACAGACCAGGAGGACCAAACCAAAGACAGAGAAAGTGGGGGGGAGAAGGAGCTCACCAAAGGGACAGGTAAGGCCAATATTTACACCACACACATTGAGAAACTATTGGCAGGAAACATGTGGCCCTGCACCTGAATGGTTCAGAACAACAGGCCTTTTGTCTAATTAAAATTAAACCTATTTTAACTAAATACTGAGAGCCTTTTTGAGCATTAAAAATTATCTCTAAAATACTCCCACTTTCATGCTGCAGGTTTCCAGGAATTTCAATCCCATCTGATACAGTTAGGATAAACTACTAATTTAGATAATATGTTCAGGTGACATGTGACCCATGTTTTGTCTTTGCTCAATAGGTGAAGAGAGGGGCCTGTATGAATAATTCCAGCTGAGCCATGTGTGCACACACATGTGATAGCAATGCCCCCTTCTCAACTTTGCTGCACATACACACACACACACACACACACACACACACACACACACACACACACACACACACACACACACAGGAACACAGACAACACTTACCTGTGTTTAATGTTATCAGATCAGGATGGTGTTATCTGTGGGCTTGTTTATTGACAGGTGTAGGTGGTGAATCCTAAGCAGGGGGTTGGGCTTTGGGTGAGGGGAGGAGCTTTAAGCCTAAACAATCTCTGGTCAGAGGGTCTTAAGAGAACGATTTGAGCATTTTTGGAAGTGTTTTATGTTATAATTTTACTAATGTTTTCAAATGATGCTATTTTTTCCAGTTTGTATGGTTCAGCATGCATGTGTGGAATTTGTTCTCTTTGTTTGTTTGACCTATTATGACAATCACCCAACACATGGTGAAAAGGGAAAACATTTTTTGTTATGATTAAGGTCAGTCTGGAAGGCCCTTTATTGTTTAAACAGAAGGACTGTTTGCAATGAAAGATGACAGCACTGATGATTGTAGAAGTACACAGCCAGTTATGGTTCATATAACAATGTTGCACTTTACTGTTGTTGGCGGTACAATAACTAAAAGAAGTACTTAAGCTAGAGCAGTTTTTTACAATTATTAAAAGAAGAACAGGGAGCTGATTTAATAACACTGATGCTCTGTGTGCAGCCAGTGGTAAAAATAGTTTTTTTCCATAGATTGTCAGATGTGTGAAAGATGTTGAAACTTCTTTAAACACATAATTTGTACGCCTACCTTTCAAACTGTGCTGCCCGGCGCTATCTCCTCGACATGAATGAAACATGGTCTCAAAGTTTAAAGCAAGACTCTTAAATGATAGATTTTGTCCCTCATACCGTACAGAGTATGTTCATCACTGCATCTCATTATATAGAAATCTTTTGTTTACAGACTGTATTCATATACCTGAAACATCTGTGTAAATTAAAGTTAGTTTCATTTTCCTTTTGTATGCACAATTTACTTTGTACGCCCGTGTTAGAAAAACAGTGTTGGCAGTTAAGACATCTCTTATTCAATAGAAGAGAGTTCTGATAATGATGACACTGAACAGTAACAGGCCTGGATAGATGCTTCTCACTTGTCTAACTCCGTGTGTTACTGCAGGATGTTTTGATTTACACTAGTCAGGTTAAAAGCTGGAAAACAATTCAGACCTTTTGCATACCTAAGTTTTTTATAAAGTGTAGGGAAGAAAAAAAACTTCATCACACTGTTTGAAGCCCAGCCTTTGTAAAATGTCTTTGATATTCGAACTTCTATTTTAAATGAGGCTGAGTTGTTTGTGCTCTTTTGAAAGGGCGACACTCTTCTTTGATGGAAGAAATAATGATATGCATGCCTGACTGAATATGGCTAAAAGTATGTTTTAGCACATCAAAATAAAGCACTTTAAAAAGCATTAAAATGAGCTGGCCGATTAATAATTCACTCATACCTGTGGTGCACAGGAAGACGACTCCTCGCATTAGGATTCCTCCTTTTTGAAAGGCATGCAATTTGATACAAGCATATTCAGTTCCTTTCCTCCCCTCTGTCAGTCGCTAATCACCAAATAAGTGTGTTTCTGTGTTTTCACAAAGGAAATATGTGCTTGCATATGAAAAATTTATAGCTTCCCAGCAGCTTATTAGAAACGCTTAGTTAAAAATAGCATGTGCATTAGGGAACCAGGTCTGAGGTTCTGTTTGATGTCAGTGAAAAGGCGGGTGGGTAGGTTGGGGTGGTGGGTTCAAGGCTGTGTTGTCAGCGAAAGGTTGACAGCTGTAGTTTAATGGAAGGGTCCCTTTTTCTACTTCAAACTTTTTATGATTGGTGATTACAATGCCCATGCAAAGCAACTGCAAAAAGCATCTTATTGGGGGAAAAAGTGAGGAGGAACAATGCATTTGGTAAACAGAGGAGCGCTTGTTTGGCCAAGTGATTGTCTGAAGATGCTTTTACAGAAGGCACACAAAAAGTGTGTATGTTAGAATACAATGTATGAGCGTCTTGGCCAACCTGTTATTTATCTAAAAAAGGTGCTCGGTCTCCCACTGACTGAGGCTGAGCTGTTTCTAAGGTCCATCATTAGAACTACTGAAGTATTTCTTCTCATCGTTGTCATGTAGCTGTTGGAACAGAGCACAACATTGTTCCTTTACAAATGACAGTCACTGTCAGACAGACAGCATTAGCGAACGCAGAAAAAAGGCTTCCTCCTTTTTAAAGCCACTGTCAATCTTATTTTCTTGTTCCACAGCTCCTCAGTATTCATTAAAATCATTTAGAGGTACATCAGACGCCTTTGTAAAATGCATATGTATTCAGCATGTCAACTCTTGAAAGATGCCTTCATTATTCTGTTGTTTTTTATTTATCTCAAAGATGATACATACATTTACATGTAGAGGCATTCAGACATATGTAAACGTCATATGCTCCCGACACCGAAAATACTGTGGTGCAACTTTTTGAGATAATTAAGTATTTTATCATAAGTATATATCCTGAGAGAAGAAAATACAAATTAACAGTTAAAGTAAGTATAAGTGGAATACTAAAATCTTAATGTGTTTGGACAAAGATGTTCATGTTGGCCGTATCTGCAATTTTATCATTCAGCAAGATTATTAATTCAAAGGGTCATTTATAATGCTAGGTATGAAATATGTATAAGTGGATAGCCATGAGGCTCTTTCCTCTCTCTGGCAAAAGGGAAGGAGGAACGGGATCCTTCATTAAAGCAGGTGGTGTATGTATGCAGCAGCTGAATGTATAGGGATGCAGAAAGGAGAAAGGCCGGGTGGTGAGTGTAGGATGAGATAGGAAGGTTGAGAGAGCAGGAAGAATTGTTAATACACCTGCAGACTTGAACGCTGTGATTTGACACATTTAACATAAATGTATGGGACAGGTTGTATTGAAAGTTATTAACGGGTAAATTATAATATTCTATAAAATTCTTATTCAGTCCAAAGTGATCAAACAATGCAAGATATGTGAAGTTAGTCAGAATAAAACTAGGGTATATTTAGGCCAAATAACTTGAGCTATATACTGTATATCTTTGGAATAATTTTATTTATAATTATAATGTAAATCTGTGTGTTTTTTAGATGCCATAATCTCGACCATGTCCCAGCCTTACTATATTCAAACATGGAAACATTTAGTGCGCACAGCACATTCTTTCACCATCACTTGCCATGCTGGACTTTGTCTTTGTTAACTTGGGCTTAAATGTAAATGTTGTTAAAGTGTGTAGGAGTATTTTGACATAGTTTTGTGTAGCACCAATTAAAGGTGACATGCAGCATTCGATTAACTCCCGTTTTTATACTTCCTGTGCACAAATAGTGCATATTATGGTATTGTCTTACTTAATTATGCTGGAGAGAATTGCTTGTACCTCTTATATGAGCTTGCTAAATACAATTTAAATAGGTGAAATCTATATTTATACATAATTAAACCTTTATGCATTTGAGACTGAACAACTACAGCGGAGGTGTTGTTTGATTGCCGTGTCCATGTTTGAAGCATGTACTGTAGACTTGTAAGAGATAATAATAGAGACTCTGGTATTTTAAAGGGAGACATTCCGACCAAAATGTTTTAGAATATTTATCTGATAAACTTGCATAATCTACAGGATGTTACAAACCTTCCTTATGAGGCTCCTACAGTACTCTAGGTTTTCACATGGACCAGCTAAAAAGGGCTCTAAACTATGTTCAGTTAAATATTTACACCCTACCTGTGAAACAGTTTGGATAACGACTTTGCCGCTGTGGGTGCCTACAACTCTGTGAGTTTCCTGTGTGTTTTGCCTCCACACCCACCTGTGTTTTTATATAAATGTGCTTCAACATGCACATGTGCATGTCCAGGTGTGTTGTGTGCAGAGGAAGCACACTGTAGATACTGCATTTAGTCTGTATAATGAACATGATGATTAGCATCCCCTAGACCCAGCACTGTGGCATTGCAGTCTGCTCATTTTTTACTGAGATCTACATTGTGCTGTTAGTCTTCTGGTGTTTCTCATTCAGAAACAGACATACAAAATGTTATGGATTGTTCCTTATACAACAATTCAGATATGTAGATTTAATATTAGCTGTGGTTGATGCTTATGGTTAGTTACAATCAAATTATTCAAGTTTATGTTATTGTTACTCTAAACTGGGAGACATTCAGTGCAGTGGTGATTTGTTGTTGCTTTTAAACCCTAAATAGCATGACAAATCAGGAGACAGAGCAGTGAAAATGTTTACATATTCATATCACGTCCTTTGAGTGCTTGTCATCCCTCAAATTGTAATTCCTTTTGTCTTTGAAGATAATAGGCCATAAATTGTCCTTGTTTGTGAGCCAACTCCCCGAAAGCTCCGTGTTTATGAGTTTTACCACGGGGTGTCTAATAGGCAAGAACCAGTGCTCGGTCTCAGAGCGTCCTGTTAAGGTGAACGCCATGTCGTCCTGTTGTTCAGTGGCCTGAAGATTAATAACGCCTCTGTTAATTAATATCTCCTTTAAATATTATCTAGAATAATTTGCCTTCCTTGCAATCATGTCGTTAAGCTTTATTACACCCTTATACTACACAGTTTAGTGTTTTGTTCTTGAACTTCATAAATAATGGTAAAATATTTCATATGTAACTTTAACATTGGCTTCTTAGTTCAAGGTTTCAGTTTTCTTGTACTCATAATAATTACCTGAGAAGTATAAGATGAAATGGAACACTGCCCTTTATTGCTCTGGGCTCTGACACAGAGAATAGATTAAAAACCTTGATAGAAATGGGAAAAGGCAATATTCAGGTATTGTTAGCATAGCATTAAAAGAGAATGACTTAGCACTGGGTGAGTTGAATCATCTCCATATTAATGGCCAACTTGCCGGGGAAATAGCAGTTAGGATTCTCTACATAACGAGGAGCAGAGGCAAGTCAGAAGCCGTCTACAATGTGAAGGTGGAAGGTTTTAGGGAGCTGGGGATCAGAGGACACACTTTTCAGAAAGTGAACCACTGAGGAGCCTTAATGTTCACTGTGAGGGGAATTTTGGGCTGAGCTTCAGTTTAAAGTGATTGACAGACTGTGGCTGTTCTGGGCAAAGTGACAGTAAAGTTATGCAGCCTTGCTGGCGTGGACGGACTGGATGATAGGTTACGTTTTTTACAACCGGAGGTCTGAAGCTGCCTCGGCGAGACAGGAACTGTGGTAATGAGGGGGCAGAGGCTCCGGAGATGATGAGGACCCCATGTCAGTCAGTAGGAGGGGAATTCCCCTCTGAAACACCAGGAATCTTTTTCCCATCCTTCACTTCTTTACATAATGTTTACTGTAACTCACATTTTAGACTATATGGATAACCTCTCCCAAGGACAAAGCCGGCTAATGGCAGCTTTGATTACACTCCTGGAAGATTTCAATGGCAGATGACCTGTTGTGTCTGAATCAGTCTGTGCTGTGTCAGTCACTCTGTCCAGCAGGCATCTTTTCCCCCTTGAAAGCACAACAAGGCTGTGATTGCTCCAGAGACCGGTGCAGTGTGCTGACAGCCCCTTTGCTGCTTGAATAATACAGTCCAGCTATGGGAGGTGAGACAAGGTGCCAAAGTCCAATTCACTTACGGGACTCGACAGCACAAAAGCCTCTGGTTTACGGAAAAGGGGCATGAATAAATAATCACCTAATTGGCTCTTAGTTTTTTTTTTCTCCACTCCTGCCCTGCCTTTTGTGCTTTCAAACAAAAGCCCACCCTGTGTATCTGTCAGAAGAGGTTTGGTGTGGATGGGGGATCTGTGTCTAATGACCAGGCAGAAGAGGTCAGGCTAGCAGACTCCTGACAGACATTAAGGTCACTGACGGAGGGGGAACCCAGAGTGGTCTCTGTGGAGGAATACTTGTGAATGGGACGAGCATTGTTAATCTAACCAGGCACAGAGGTTTTAGGTCTAAAAGTTTCTTTACAGTCATACAGGGCCTAGTGATGAGACTGTACCTTCAAGAAGAACTAGAGTGACAGCAATATTATTTGTGAAAGAGAAAACAGCAGGAATTATTCTTAAAAAATAATCAACAACACACATTTACACAACTCTTTGTGATTGTATTTTTTTTTCTCCCAGCTACCCCCTCCAATATCACATCAGAGAGTTAAACCAGACCTCACCTCTAGTTGTTGTCAGCTATTCTTGACATCCATATCATATCTCAGTCCTTTTCTGTTCTTTCTTGACAGTACATTGCTCCTGTGATAGTCGTATATCCTGTTCCATCAGGACCCAATGTTTTGGTCATTGGTTCTGATCTGCTCTTATTGTAGATCCATGTGTCTCACGTGTACGAATCTATGCTCGGACACTAGTGTCCAATCTGCCATGTGAGACTGTGCGTAATGACAAAAAATATCTATTTCATTCCCAGCTTTTCAATGTTGCGGTCGTATTTTTTTTTTCATCACCCTTGACACAGAAAGACCGGATACAGTAGTTGGATGTTAGTCATGGTGCCGGTGATGGTGTCGGGGTGTAGGGTTCTTAGGAGAAGGCGATTGATCAGATTTATGGAGTCCTAATTGGCCATGACGAGAAAGACTGTCTGAGTAAGCCTCCCCAGCCCTCCATCTGCCCCCCCTGTCTCTTTCCCTCTCCCTGTCTCTTTCTCCCTCTCTCTCTCTCTCTCTCTCTCTCTCTGTCTCGCTCCATCTCTTTATCGCACACACACATAAACATAACACACCCTGAGCTAGAGCCGGTTAAGGCCCCTTCTACAGCAGCTCTTAGGCTTAGCATAAACAGCCACTTGTTTCACCTCTCTGGTGCTTATTGAGTAATTGTAGAAGTGGAATATACTTATAATCAATTATGTTTATCCTCTTAATTGTGAGAATGAGAGGATACTTGTGTCTACTTTATCCATGCTTACTTTCTGTATTGTATGTATGTACCTTAAAGCTGTGGCACCAGCCCTGTGTTACCTACCTTTTGAGTCTCTGATTTTTTTTTACACTACCTCTCTGATACATTAATTGCTAGTGAATGGCAAATATTCATATATAAGGTGTAGCAGCTGTTTGGTTGTTTCTTTTTTATCATGTGCGCAAAGGCAGTGCAGCTTCAAATTCTTTCTTTTTAAAAAAAATAAAGAGCAGGTGCTTGAAAATGTTAGAATCTGGTACTGGCTACTTTTATGACTTAAACAACAATTAGATATCCTTTCCAACTGCTATAAGGCTTCTGGTGAAAAGTTAAAGGTTGCTTATGGTATTATTGAGCTGCTGAAGAAGAGACAAAATCACAGAAGCAGAGACCAGTGTTTCCTAACTAACTCAACAGGCCAGCTCAGGAAAACTAAATGGAATTATAACCCCCACACATGTGAACACAAAGATCAACCAGATTGTTGAGATGTGAAGGTGACCACAAATGACCGTCCTTGTTTTCCTCGAGAGATGAGTTCAGTGGAAGTCGGAGTGGACTGAAGTGGAGTTGGTGAGGAGGAGGAATTGGTGAGGACAGTGCCATGACTGAGAGGTTAATGTCAGGGAATGGGAGGTTCCTTTTGTTTAACATTCCCTTTGTTTATTGGCGGATGTGTTTAATAGGATTGACTGTGACTGGACCCTAATAGGGCCTCCCTGGCTGATCCCAGTGTCTCTGGGAGATCTCACAGGCTGCTCTGTCCAAAGCCAGGTCCCCCACTGGGTAATCAGCTCAACTGCCCTCGTCTTGATTGGAGCTGACATTTTAATGTCTGGAGCAGGAGCGTGGTCAGCCCCGCTTAACCTGACCCCCCCGACCAACCACCCCGCCCCTTCCAATGCCCTCTGTTCTCAATTTGGCCTTTCAGGACTGTACAAATCAGGCCAAATTTAACTCTTTATAGGCTTGTTAGGGGTTGGCAAGACACCTGCTTAAGTTTCACAGTGAATTATTTCCACTGGAGACAAAGCATGATGTTACTGCAGCTCGCCCCATGCTGGCTCCTCTTCTAAGCCCTTTCTTAGCTGAGTGCTCAACTCTGATGCCTTTCTGTGTGCCACCTCTAGTTTCTCTTTTTCTTTATTTAGTGGAGTGGTTTTAAAAGTGGTTTGCAGGGGTTCCTGTGTGAGGCATTGCTCTGCTCTATTTTGTTTATATTGGTGCTGTTTGCATTAAAAGGATTAGCTGTGTGATTCAGTTTGTGAGCTATAGTGAAACACTTGTCTTTAAATTCTTTGAGTTAAATGAAAGCCTGTTGTCATATGCGACCTAGCTTTGAGAAAATATTGAGATTTGCTTAGGGGCATGAAAAGAGGTTTTCTAATCTTCTGTCCCCTTTTTTCTCTCTCCGTCACAGTCCACTTGTACAAAACTACAAAAATCTGGAGAAGGATTAGCTGGTTACAAAAATGCAAGTGAAACAGAGAATTTCACTGGCATTCCCCTGCTTTTGAAAACATTTTTACAAGCTGGGTCAAATTGTAGGCACTGATTGATTTAACAAGTCTTTCTTGATCCCTTAAAAATGGCCTGATCACTCCTTTAAAATGAATTCAAATTTTGGCAATGAACTGTGATTATTGGTCAAAATATCAAAAATCTGAATTTTACCCTCTCCTTCAGCTCCTCTTTGTGGATTATTTCTGTGACGACTAGGACCAAATATATTTGACTACATAAGACATCATTGCAGACCTTTTAGTGTCTTTTTTTCCTAAAATATGCTTGCATTACAATATCAGCATCACTTAACAGGTAAAACATATCATTGTCTTATAGAATGTGCTACAGCTTTAAAATACTTTAAATTAGCTGACATTTGAGCATCACATGCATGTGAAACACGAATGCCCATAAACTGTTATACAGGTAAAAAGTAATAACAGCAACAAGTTGTGTTACAAGTTGAGCCTGCTGTGGATCGCTTTACCCTTCTTGCTGTATGACCAGGTTGCAAGATGTTTATGTACCTTGTCTCAAGTTAAGAAACTCATGTGGACTGAAAATATGTGGTGAAACCTAAAGTTGCACCCTGTGGCAAATTAATATTTTCATTAGTGGTTTATGGTGTTGTATGATATCTTGACAAGCCAGCATTGAAAGACACAGCTCCCCTGAAGCAGCATGGGAAGACAAGCAAAAAGTGGTGTTTCTTATGGGGAGACATGAGTTGGATAACAACACTTTCTCTGCCCAATTCCCATTAAATGCAGTTATATCACATTTAAGAAAGGCATTCCAAAGCCCTTTATCCACAGTGTTATTGATTGACCTGCTCCCAGGCTGCCAAGTCCTCACCTTGCCTTGACATGTCTACTCTCTTCTCTTTATCCCTCTTTGTTTGTGTGCATCTGTGTGAATCTGCACCAGTGTCTGGCCACTCGGAACGGCACCAGTCAGATTCCCCAACCCCCTCCAAAAGGCCGTCTTCGCGGTCCGAGACCTCCGAGAGCCCGCTCTCCTCAAAGCGTCCCAGGACAGCTGAGAAGAGCGCTACGGAGCAGGTGAGAGTTACAAACTAAACAATTTCAATAACATTGAAGTCTTCAGATGTTCTGGAAAACTCTTTGAATTAAGGGACTCTTGCTAAAGGTTATTTCATCCTCAAATACCAGGCTCTCATTATGAGCTTGAAAGTTACATACCAATTAAAAGAAGGAATGTAAAAATATACTTCTTATAATTATAAGTTAGTTATCTCAATGACCCCTTTTTTATATTATGCAGGTTTTTACTGAAATATACTCAAAATTTATTTGCCTTTCTGCTACAGTTTCACTGCTAATTGTGTATAAGGTGGAAAATCAATATAGTATTTGACAGATGAGAGCACTTTGAAGTAGGTACCAAGACTCAGTGGTGCTCAGTATTACACAGTTGTCCGTGATCAGAGCGATCTGCCTGCTTGAGGGAAGGAGGCCCGCAATCTTCTGCTGGATCTGCAGCTCCTCTTCAAGCAGAGCAACTGTGCTCACCACATCCATTTCACCCAATTGACCCTCTGTGGAACTGTTTTTTCCTCTTCTCTGTCTCCGTCTCTCTACCACCCAGATGTACCAGTGCCCCTACTGCAAGTTTACCAACACGGACCTAAATCGTCTCAGAATGCACGTGATGACGCAGCACTCTGTCCAGCCCATGTTACGCTGCCCGTTATGCCAGGACATGCTCAACAACAAGATCCACCTGCAGTTCCACCTCACACACCTCCACAGTGTGGCTCCTGACTGTGTGGACAAGCTCATTGCCTCAGTAAGTCCTTTGTTATGTTTATTTTGCACGTGATTGCTTATTGGGTGGTTGTAAGGGTTGACGTGTTAAATCAATTATCATTCTTATATTTCTCAGCCTGCAATGCTTTTGATTTGTTTCCATTACCAACATGCTAGTTCAAGGTTACCTGACATTTTGTTAGACTGTTATGTATTAGATTGGCAGGGCAAGTAGACATTGTTTAATCTGGTCACCCAGTGCCATAGCAAAGAGAATGCATAAGTACTACAGGAATTGCATCATCCATAGTTTATATAAGTAAGGAAATGCAGTGGAGGAAAAGCACAATAGATAAACAAAGTATGACCATGCTGTCTGGGTAATATGTATTATATACATAGCACCAATCTCAGATTTGATTCCAATTCCTCTTTCCACTCTTTCACATATTTTGTCTGTCATTATCTACACAGTAATTTACATGAAACTACAGCCATCCAAAGCTGCTCTGCATAGGCCCAACATAATGCTACTTTAACACATTATCGCCGTCAGATTGCAGACAATGGGTCAGGTCAAGGACCAGTGAAAGGATTTAGCAATGCCAAGAAGATAGCTCTTTAACAATTCTGGAGTGGCTGCCTAGCTTTGAGAACAATTGTCATTCCTGTCTTCCCTCCTCTAAATTGCCAACGTTCAGTCCTTTATCAAACACAAAGAATGCTGTTAATTGCGAAATGGCTGTAGGCAATTCCATTGGCTCATTGAAAATGATTGGCCCTTTTTAAGATGCACATTTTTTTCCTCTTTTCATTGTCTTAATGTGCCCGTCATCAGAGAGCCTTTCTCCAGCTCTTTTCGAATCACAGTCATTTGGGGAGGGGAACTCATAATCTGTTTTTTGTATTTTTTAATGATTTCAAGATGAGCAAGTCTCTTAGCTCCAAGTTCATTTATTACTATACTGACATTCTTGCCATGTCTTTGATCACCTGTGGCCTAGTCAAAACAAAGCTTTTCATGATGAATGTGTTGAAATAATTGTGACACAGATTAATCAAAATTTAATGAACAGTTTCCCCACTTCATGAAATTCAAGTACAAGCAATAGAGGTGTTTTATTCACTACAAAGCAGGTCTTGTATAAAAATGTGTCTATTTATAGAATGTGTAGAAAACAAAACACTGTTCAAAATAGTGTCAATGTTCAGGTCTCTTCCTACGGGAAATAACATGCAGGATTTTTAGTTTTTGTAGCTTGAGTCACGTGGTCTTCAACTCAAGTTAGATTTATATTAACTGCAATGCACTGGGGCACCACTTTCTAGCTAGAGAGAATACTTCCTATAATGCTAATCAAGGGGAAATAAAATTGTATTTGCCCTGTTTTCTTGTAAATCACTGAGCAAATAGTTGCTCTGTTCTATCCTGTGAAGGTAAATAGCCTGCTGGACAATCACTGAGTAAAACATTACTCTGCATAGCCATCTTCATCCCCCATCTAGAAAGTAAATGGCAAGCACATTAGTATGGTAGACGGCAATATTTATTTATTTTATAGAGGTAGTAATGTACTGAACCACTACAAGAGGACGGTGATAGAACAGAGGTAATATAACACACATTAAAGCTAGCCCCTTTTTATAACTGGTGAATGCAGATGGAAAGGTACTTTATCCTTTTCACATGTCTAAGGAGAGCAGCCTAATTAATTCTGATATAGGTGACTTTTATTTCTTGCGAAGCATGCATAATGATGCGTTCACTCTTCCACCCTTCATCCACCTATCGTCTTTGCACTCCCTCCTTTCCTTCCACCCCATGTGTCTATTGCCTGTCTCATATACAGTACATATATACAGTACAGTATGTGCGCGTGTCTGTATATATATGCAGTCCCAGTCCCCCCTCTTCACTCACTCTATGTCTCATTTTCTGTCTGTGTAAGATAGGGGTAATGAAAATAATTGTGCTTCATTAATCCAGAGTCTGGCTGGATGACAGCCATTTTGAACTATGTTTGCCAATTAGGCGGTCCAAATTAAAAGTGACCTTGGGATACTCTGCACTTTCTACTAATCGCCTAATGGAGCCGTAGTCTAGAAAAAGTCCACTTTGTAATGTAAATCATAGCTTTTTGCTTTTGTGACTTTCAATTTTGGTTTGCATTAATTCTCTCTTTTAGTTTTAAAGATATACAGAGGTATCAAAAACAAAGAAGGAAATGACTGGATGTTTTCTGTCACATTTCTGACCACACGAACCAAATAAAGTCAGTACTTTAATGGAAACTGCTCCACTTAACCTTGAAAATCCTGTTGTTCGAGGTGGCTTATGCTCCATTTGGATCTGGCCTGCGGGCTATATGACATGCTACAGTACGGTTAGCTTTCTTCTCACTGTGCCTATTAGAGGAGTAATTAGAAAGCTTATGTTATAAATGGTAAATTAACCAAAGCATCAACCATACAGATCTGACCACAGCACGCTCTAACTTGTCAATTCAAATTCCATCAGGATGCATTCAGTAACATTTTTCTTTTTCCTTTTGTCTCCATCATTTGTGACATTTTTTAAATATGACTTGAAAAGATTACCTATAAGTCTTAAGCTAAGAGTGAAAGGTGAACAATGCCTTAAAATTGAGGTTCCCCAGTGAAACAGAAGGTATTAGAGGAGGGATATGGTGGAGTGGTATGAATTGAAATGCATCATGTAGAGTGAAGCTGAATACTCTGTTTGTGAAGTTAATTGAGGCACGGTGAAATAGACAGGGCTTCATCTTCCAACCTCTCCCAGTTTCAGCCCATGATTATTGTTAAAAAGGGAACATTAATTAATAATTTATGAATTATCAAGTGTTTGGGGTGAAAAAAGGTTATCACGAGCAGACGTGAAGAAAGTTAGGGGAGAGCAGCAAGAATAAACAGAGGTTGCTGTCGTTCACACATGATTGACTCCAACCTTTTGAGTGCAGGGAGTACCTGTGTTTTTCTCTGTACTTTTTCAATCAATACTTATTCGTCCTTGAAATATTTGAATTAGCAAAGTAAAAAGAAAGAAAATATCCCCAAATTTAAAGTGCAAACCTTTCTATCAGTAATGAGATTGTTTTTTTTTTTGATTTGACTGTTTTATTAAGGAGCACACAGTCTAATTTAGAAATTATTTATTTTTAATTTGCACTTATAACTGTACAACTTAAAATTATGTAGCTAAAGCGGAGATTTAAGATTGCTGGACTTAGTTTACCTACTTTTCTCCTTTATTACAGTAGTCATTTTTCAAGATTTTTTTCATTTGTCTTATTTTATTAGTCCTCCTCATGAAGCTTTAAGCTGGCTGAGATTTCGTATGACATGAGGTCAATCATCCTAATTGCGGCAGCAGAACATAGGCACATGCTAAAGCACAGGACTGTGAAACTTAACATTCACATTCATAAGTGATGTTTCAAGCCTATGCTCTTTGAGCTCTCTGATTTGTCTAACCCCCTTCTTGGTAGCTGCTTTGTGTATCCTCTTGTTTGTCGCTGTAGTTTTCCTTAAATCATTTGAACTGGAATACTAAACTACATTATCACTCAGCATGAATATTCACACTGGAATTTATTTGTGCTTTGTTTTTCCAGGTAACAGCATCTGAAGTCCTGCCAGCAAGCATGTTCATACCTGTACCTAGTCCAGACAGAGAGTCCCAGAGCGCCCCTCATGCTACAGCCAACTCTCACTCTGAAGATACAAAGAAGCAAGCTGGTTAGTATCTGCCTATTAGAGATGTGGGGGTAATTATAGAGTAGATCTACATCCAAATTACTGCTAAATGTTTTTCTAAATACATAAATCAATTACAACAATATACGCTTTATGTAATGACCATATTATTACCATATGGGAAGTCATGGCTGAGTGTACACTAAAGGAGATTGAACTAAATAATATCCCTTTATAACTGTGTAGGCATACACTAGTGCATTACTAAGTCCGTTGTTACCACATACAGGGAAAATAAAGAACCATTATTCTGGTATTTTTGTGTTTTACAAAATAATTGTGTTGGTTATGGTGTCATTACATTTAGCACAGTGTAATGAAAACAATACACTTTTTTATGCTAAAGCCTTCATTCACAACATGACAATATTATTGATGGTTGGTATTCATGCACCTTGTAATAAGTCATTGTCCTTACATTTTTTACACCTTCCCAAGAGTGCCAACACAATGAGTGCTTTATTATCCTTTATTGACCTAGTGTGGAATAATAAAACACTGCAAATGTAGGCACTTAATGAATGGCTTCCTTCTTTTGGTTTATTTATTTACAGATGCATCAGATGCTGACCCAGAGAAGGGAGTGTCAATCGCTACAGAAATAGCTGAAGCTCGCAAGTCACCTCTGGAAGATCAACAGTCAGAGAGGGATGATGCAACAGGATTCCTTTGCTGGAAGAAAGGCTGTAATCAAGTGTTCAAGTCCTCCAACTCCCTCCAGATGCACTTCAATGAAGTTCACAACAAAAGGCCCCAGTTGCCCGTTTCAGATCGCCATGTATACAAGTACCGCTGTAACCAATGCAGCCTGGCCTTCAAGACTGTGGAAAAACTACAGCTCCATTCACAATACCATGTGATAAGGGCAGCCACCATGTGCTGCCTGTGCCAGCGAAGCTTTAGAACACTACAGGCCTTGAAGAAACATTTAGAAACCAGCCACCTGGAGCTGAGTGAAGCTGACATCCAGCAGCTTTATGGGGGCTTGTTGATGAATGGTGACATTATGGTAATGGGAGACCCATCCCTTGGTGAGGAGCATGGAAGTATGGGAGAAGATGACAAAGAGGGAGAGGAAAGTGACCCAGAGGAAAAACAAAGCCCAACAGGCAGTGACTCTGGTTCACTGCAGGAGGATTGTGGATCTGAACCTAAACGTGCTTTGCCATTCAGAAAGGGCCCCAACTTTACCATGGAGAAGTTCTTGGATCCATCTCGTCCTTTCAAGTGCACTGTATGCAAAGAGTCTTTTACACAGAAGAACATCCTTCTGGTTCACTATAACTCTGTTTCCCACCTGCACAAGGTGAAGAGGGCTCTTCAGGAGTCCACTACTGGCCAGCCTGAGCCTACCAGCAGCCCTGACAACAAGCCATTCAAGTGCAGCACTTGTAATGTGGCATATAGTCAGAGTTCTACTCTGGAGATCCACATGCGATCTGTTCTACACCAGACCAAAGCTAGGGCAGCCAAACTTGAAGCAGCAGGAGGGATCCCTAGCTCTGCAAGTGCTACTGGTTTAAGTGGCGGGGGGTCCAGCATCAGCACTTCAACATCTAGTCCAAGCCCAGCCAGCAACTCAACTACTAGCTCTACAAACCACAGTTCTTCTGGGCCTCAAACAACTCAGAGTTTTCATGGAGGAAACCATATGAGCCAGACTCATAGCATTGAAAGCCTGGGGAATTCTTTAGTGAGCTGCCATTCCTCCCCATCTGAGAACCATGAAGTAAAAAAGTCCAAATTTTCCGACATGCTGTCTGCTAGGGGGCAACAACAACAACAACAACAACAACAACAACAACAACAACAACAACAGCAGCAACAACAACAACAGCAGCAGCAACAACAGCAGCAACAACAGCTTCAGCAACAACAGCAATTGGCTCAGGCTCAAGCCCATGCTCAAGCCCAGCTTCAGCAAGAGCTTCAGCAGCAGGCTGCTCTTTTGCAATCACAGCTATTCAACCCAGCACTTCTGCAGCACTTCCCAATGACAGCTGATGCACTTCTCCCCCTTCAACAGCAGCAGTTGCTATTCCCTTTCTACATCCCTGGAGCAGAATTTCAGCTGAACCCGGATCTCAACATCAGTGCCGCAGCACTTGGCCTTGCAGGATCATCCACCTCCTCACTTCTGGAAGATCTAAAGAACTCGGCCCAGCAGGCCCAGCAGAGTTGCTTGCAGCAGCAATTGATGCATCACCACCTTCAGCAGCAACATCAACAGCAGCAGCAACAGCAACATCAGCAGCAGCAGCAACAACAACAGCAGCAGCAGGCTCACTCACATGCTCAGGGGCAGATGGCATTGCTGCAGCAGAGTGCATCCCTTCTCCAGCAGGCTGAAAAAAAGCAGAGACCCCCCTCCTCTCAGAACGAGAAAGGCCGAGAACAACAAAGAGAAAAGGGCACAAGTGAAAAAAATGAGGATTATCTTAACAAAGATTCTACGGACAGTAAGCCAAGAGAGAAGAAGGACATTCAGCATATTTCAATAAACATAAACCATGATACTGGCCTGCCGCCACCAAGAATTGCTTCAGATGCTCGAGGAAATGCAACCAAAGCCCTGCTGGAAAATTTTGGGTTTGAGTTAGTAATTCAGTACAATGAAAACAAACAGAAAGCTCAGAAAAAGACAGCTGGACCTACAGGATCAAGTGGTCCAGGTGGGATAACAAGAGTGGTTGACCCCATTGAGGGATTAGAGAAACTGGAATGTGAAGCCTGTGGGAAGCTGTTTTCAAACATACTGATTCTAAAGAGTCACCAGGAGCATATCCACCAGGCTTTCTTTCCATTTCGATCCCTTGAGAGATTTGCCAAGGAATACAGAGAACAATATGATAAACTCTATCCACTGAGACCCCCTACACCAGAGGCTGCTCCTGCTCCTCCACAGCCTCCTCCTCCACCTCCACCTCCTCCACCCCAAAGAGCTCCCACACCAAATATTCCTGTCTCTGCTGCCTCACTCACACCTCCAACAGTATCTACACCACAGCCGCAAGTTCAAATGGCACAAATTCCCATGCCAATGGATATGTCCCTCTTCTCGCCGCTCATGATGCAGTCCATGTCTCTCCAGTCCTTGCAGCCGCAGCTACAATCTGTTGAGCCAAGCCTGGCCTCAGACCTGGCCCAGCTTTATCAACAACAGCTTACTCCAGCCATGCTACAGCAGCAACAGAACAAGAGGCCACGGACACGCATCACAGATGACCAGCTTAGGGTGCTGCGACAGTACTTTGATATCAACAATTCGCCAAATGAGGAACAGATTAAAGAGATGGCAGACAAGTCAGGGCTACCACAAAAAGTCATTAAGCACTGGTTCAGAAACACCCTTTTTAAAGAGCGACAGCGCAATAAAGATTCGCCATACAATTTCAATAATCCACCAACAACAACTTTAGAGGACACAAAAATTGACTCAAAACCTCCTTCCCCCGAACCTCAGAAACAAGAATACTATGGAAGTAAGAGATCATCGAGGACCAGATTTACTGACTACCAGCTAAGAGTGCTACAAGACTTCTTTGATGCCAATGCCTATCCTAAAGACGATGAATTTGAACAGCTCTCCAACCTACTGGGCCTCCCCACTCGTGTTATTGTTGTGTGGTTCCAAAATGCTCGGCAGAAGGCAAGGAAAAATTATGAAAACCAGGGTGAAGGGGCAAAAGAAGGCGAAAGACGAGAATTGTCAAATGATCGCTATATCCGCACTTCAAACCTGAATTACCAATGCAAGAAATGCAGTCTGGTTTTCCAACGTATATTTGATCTAATAAAACACCAAAAGAAGCTGTGTTACAAAGATGAAGATGAGGATGGACAGTATGACAGCCAAAATGAGGATTCACTGGATTATCCCAATGACTGTTATACTCCCTCTGGGTCTTCCTGTCACACCCCGATGCCCTCCTCTTCAAGTCTCTGCCCACTTCCACCCTCCACTTCAGCATTCTCACACCTCCCATCCACTGAGAAAGAGGAGGCATCACCAGCATCCACCTCAAACCTCTATGACGAGAAGCCCAAGCAGTTACCAACAATTTCTGCTGATCCACGAGAAAACCAAACCTCTATTAAGCAGGAAGTTGTGCATCAACCCCAGTCAGAGCCACAACACCATAGATCCCAAAGAGAAGAGAAGATTCAAGCTATTTCCAAGCCCATCAAACATTCATCTCCTTCCTTTTCTCAGCAACAACAGCAGTGTGGTCCCTCAGCCTCTCAGACAAGCCAGGCCTCGTCACAAAGCCCTCACGTGAGCCTCAATGCACACCTGTCCTCTGCCACACAACAACTTGCACAACAGATGATCCAATATCAGTGTGAGCAGTGCAAGATTGGCTTTCCCTCCTTTGAGCATTGGCAGGAACATCAGCAATTACACTTCCTTTCTGTGCAAAATCAATTCATCCACCCTCAATTCTTAGACCGTCCAATTGATATGTCTTTCATGCTATTTGATCCCAACAATCCTCTCCTTGCAAGTCAGCTGCTCTCTGGGGCAATGCCACAGATTCCCAGCAGCTCTGCCACCTCTCCGTCTACCCCCACCTCCACCATGAACTCCCTGAAGAGGAAGTTGGAGGAGAAAGCTGGCACTAGTCCAGGAGAGAACGACAGCACAAATAGCGGTGAAGAACCACAGAGAGATAAGCGGCTCAGAACCACCATCACACCTGAGCAGCTAGAAATCCTATATCAGAAGTATTTGTTAGATTCAAATCCTACGCGTAAAATGCTTGACCACATTGCTCATGAGGTGGGATTAAAAAAGAGAGTAGTGCAAGTCTGGTTCCAAAATACCAGAGCTAGAGAGAGAAAAGGTCAGTTTAGAGCACTAGGGCCAGCTCAGGCTCATCGTAGGTGCCCTTTTTGTCGAGCTCTTTTTAAAGCAAAAACTGCCCTTGAGGCACACATTCGCTCTCGTCATTGGCATGAAGCAAAACGTGCTGGATATAATTTAGCTCTTGCTGGAATGTTACCTGAACAGGAGGGTATGCAAATAAAAATAGATGCTCTAGATACATCAAGCTACTCACAACTGGCCCCGACAAACAGTGATGGGCAAAGCTCCTCTATGTCACCAGTGAACAAAGGCATGGATTTGTCTCCCAGGGCTTTACTGAGCCCTTCATCCATTAAAGTTGAAGGAATGGAAGATTTTGAGAGCGCAACCATGTCCTCTGTGAACCTCAGCTTTGATCACAGCAAACTGGATAATGATGACTGCTCTTCTGTGAATACTGCCATCACTGACACAACCACAGGTGATGAGGCCAATGCTGATAATGACAGTGCTGATGCAAAGCACAGCCAAAATAGTGGTGATTACCTATCTAAGCCTGGGTGCTCAGCCCCCATCCTTGAAACTGATGACCAGATGTCCTCTGGGCTGGTAAGCCCTGCAACAAGCTATTATGCTAAGGACTATGACAATGAACATATCATTGATCACAGTGAGACGTCCAGTATGGGAGATCCCTGCTCACCAAGTCCCGGAGCCTCAGGTACCAGGAGCATCGACAGTGGAGATCGACCTGGCCAAAAGCGCTTCCGAACCCAGATGACTAACCTCCAGCTGAAACTCTTGAAATCCTGTTTTAACGACTACAGGACTCCCACTATGCTGGAATGTGAGGTCCTTGGCAATGACATTGGACTTCCAAAGAGAGTTGTTCAGGTGTGGTTTCAAAATGCTCGTGCCAAGGAGAAAAAGGCAAAGCTTAACATGGCCAAGCACTTCGGAATAAATCACACATCTTACGAGGGCCCGAAGACTGAATGCACTTTGTGTGGTGTCAAGTACAGTGCTCGCCTCTCTGTTCGTGATCACATTTTCTCCCAACAACACATCTCTAAGGTGAAGGATACCATTGGCAGCCAGATCGATAAGGAAAAAGAATATTTCGACCCAGCCACTGTCCGCCAACTTATGGCCCAGCAAGAGATGGACCGCATTAAGAAGGCAAATGAAGTTTTAGGACTGGCGCAGCAGCAGGCCATGCAGCAGCAGGGTTTGTTTGATAACCCTGCAATGCAGGCTCTGAATCTCCAGTCAGCTTATCCAAATCTGCAAGGCATCCCACCTGTCCTTTTGCCAGGGGTTGGCAGCCCCTCTCTTTCCAGTTTTAACTCATCTAATTCAGGTATGTATCCATTTGGTTCTACACTGATTAAAGGCTCAAACTTGAGTTGCAGAGTTGCAGTTGTGTTTTATAACTGAAATGTAACTAACTAACCAACTACATTGATCAAATTGTGTACTTAAATGTAAAAGCTAGTAAGAACACATTATTCTCATCAATGAATTGTACTTATTTACACTGGCACACATACTGTAGAATGTGTAACACTAATGTTATGGCCTTTTGCCATTTATGACATCTCTAAGTACAGAATCCCTTTACATGTCAACACTGTTAGACCCACTATTGCCACAACAGAGTGAACAAATGGCTCACTCTGACTGACTTTGTGATTTCGATACATGAGTCAAAGAAATAAACTTGTCCATTTTTGTCTGTATTTGAAAATTTCCAGCTTTAACTCCTCCAAAACCTCCAAACCTCCTGAACATGCCTGGTGCCAGTGTTCCCTCACCTAGCCTCCCCACATCCGGATTACCCAACAAGCCCCCCTCCTCATCGTCTGTTGCCGCGTCCAGCCCAGCCCAGACCAACACATCTGCTTCCCACTCAAGCCCCATCTCCACATCCAACGCCACTTCCTCAACCACCCAGTCGGGCTCCCAACCTGAGCCTCCCAAAGAACGTGATGCTGAGAGGGTAAGAGAGAAGGAAAAGTCCAAGGAAAAGACAGAGAAACCCTCAACCCCATCGTCAACTGGAAGCACCCCTGCCCCTTCCACTTCTGCTGCCAGCGCCAAGAAGGAGAAACAAGACACAGCTGTACCTGCCACCTCTATGCCCACACCTGGCATGGAGTATGTGGTAGACCCTGCCCAGCTTCAGGCGCTGCAGGCAGCTTTGGCATCAGACCCTACAGCTCTCCTCACAAACCAGTTCCTGCCCTACTTCATGCCTGGCTTTTCCCCATATTACACCCCACAGATCCCCGGGGCTCTCCAAGGGGGCTACTTGCAACCTATGTATGGAATGGAAAGTCTCTTCCCCTACAACCCAGCATTGTCACAAGCACTGATGGGCCTGTCTCCAGGATCCCTGCTGCAGCATTACCAGCAATATCAGCAGAGCTTGCAGGAGGCACTACAGCAACAGCAGCGGCAGCTTCAGCAGATCCAGCAACCCAAGGCTAGCCAAACTCCAGTTCCCTCTCAACCCTTGGGGGATCGCAAAGAATCTGCCAAAGATCCAGTGAAAACAGAGCAGCAAAAGGGCAAATCCCATAGTGAACACCCCACTTCCTCTTCCTCTTCCTCCTCCTCTCACAATAAAGTACCCTCTGAGCAGAAAGAGATGGATGGCAAAGCTGTGGACCCCCATCTAGACCAGTACATCGTCCCCAAGGTGCAGTGTAAACTGGCATGCCGCAAGTGTCAAACAGTTTTCACCAAGGAAGAATCGGCTATTTCCCACCTTAAATCTAACTGTTTTTTCGGTCAGTCTGTGGCAAACCTGCAAGAGATGTTGCTGCGTGTCCCTGGTGGCGTAGGTGCAGGGGCTGGAAGTCTCTATGACTGCCTGGCCTGTGACACTACGTTGGATGGGGAGAAAGCACTCAGTCAACACCTGGAATCGGCATTGCACAAACACAGAACAATCAAGCGATCAGCCAGAAATGCCAAAGAGCACGCTACTAGTTTATTACCTCACTCTTCAGCCTGCCTCCCCAATCCTAACACCGCATCTACCTCGCAGTCTGCCACTCATCCCATCAGCAGCCCTCCTCCCCCGCCAACAACATCAGCCACCATGCCATCCTCTGCTGTCTCCACTTCCCTGTGTTCCTCCTCTACTACCCCACTCAATACCACAGCTGCCGGCAAACCATGGCCCCAGGCCCCTTTTTCCAGAGCTTTAGCTGGGAAGCCCAATGCCAGTCCCTCCTCTTCTTCCTCCGCTTTTCCTCCAATGTCCTCACCTTCAACGGTTACCTCAAGTTCATTGAGCACCTCAGGAGTTCAGACCTCGATACCAACAGACGTCTTTACCGACGAGTCTGACTCTGACAGCAGTCAGAAGTCAGCAGACAGGCTTTGCAGGACGGCGGAGGAGCCGCAGCAGCCTGGCTTTGTCAAAGACAGTAGTAGTTGTAGTAGTAATCTTGCTAGTGTAGGAACAGACTCCATCAGATTGTAAAAGAGCTTTCAGTGATGGACAATATTTAAAAAAGACAAAAAAAGACAAAAAAAAATCACAAATGGAAAAAACATAAAAAGCAGCAATGTTAAAAATACATTAAAAGTATACAAACCAATTTCAGAAAAAGATGTGTAAAGACTAACTGCAATTCCAAAGCTTGTAACCAAAAATGTTAATGTTAGTGGATTGTTTTCCCATATCAACATGCTGGTTTTCGTTTTTTTGTTTTTTTTTATTGTTTTACTCAACTGAAATACATGCATACTAATATATGAGAATAGAAAAGATCGCCCCAGTTCTGTTTCGGGTAATGGTCAAGGAATGCTGTACTGTATGGCAATGGACTGCCGCAAAGTTGACAAATGGCCCAAGAACCCTCTTGAGAAAAACGAGTCAACAAGCTGTCCCTTTGTTTTGTAATAATTTCTACTTAATAGCACAGTCACAAAAAGCCAGTATGTACTGTATGGGAGAATAGTCTATCAGTTTTCTTGCTATTTAAGCGTTCAGATACCAATGGCTTGCAAAGGTAAAAGAATAATGTAATGTCTATTTTATTCTCAGGTCAACAGCTCACAGAGGGTTTTTTTCTGTTACAGAAATATGTGTTTTACACCTTTGTTTCCAACAGGAGATAAGCATTTTTTTTCTTTCATAACTTCATTTAATAACAGAACGTTTAAAGTTGAATGAAACTTTAATAAGGCATTGTTTCTGGGCATTCAAAAAGGGTTAATGATTTGCTGATGTTAGCATTGGAAATTCTTTAAAAAGGTGAAATTGCAATTCCATTATACCCAGACAAGGAGAGCAATGCAGACATAATAACGGGCGATGAAAATAATTTTGATTAAAAAAAACAACCTTCTGTATTTATGATAGATATGAACATTTTTGGTGTTAAGTAGATTGTTGCATTGGAAATGAATTTAAACAGTATGGTAGGTTGAAAAAAACTTTGTGTACATTTAGCTTTTGTATTGTCCAACTTTAAGACGCTTCATTTGATGTTGTCTTGGTCATTCCGATAGACTAGATTATGGACTGGTAATTTATCTCAACTTTGTTTCTGTCTTATTCTCAACTTCTTGGGAAACATTCACCCAAATGCCCCTCCTGACAAGGCAGGATCCTCTTTTAGAATTATTTAAATTTAATGGTTTGGTTGGTATTGTGTTAACCAAAACAAAAAAGATCCTGGGTGAAATATTGAACGTTTTTAATTTTATTTAATTTTTGTGTTACCTTTGTGCACTTATCACTGTCTGACTCCTATTTCTCACTCAACTTGTTCCTCTCTTCGCACTTATTTTTCTCTGCTCTCCTGTGTTTGTAGATATGTACACTACAAAGCAGGTCTTTTGTTCTTCATGTAGTGTGGCTACAGTCTTTATTTTCATTTTGACATTTTTGTTGTCATAAATGAAAATGAAAAAAGAATACTAATAATAATTCTCACGCTTTAAGACAAAAAGAAAATCCAAAGACTAAACACTTTTCACCATTGGTGCATAAATATGAGAAAAGAGGCTTCTTTATACTTGAGAATTTGTTGCTGTTTTTAGAGAAAGAAAACAAAGTTTTAAAAGATAAAGGAGTACGCATCAGAGTTGCCGTTTTTGCTTCTTTGCAAGCAAACAGGTGGCTTTTTTACGTAAATACCAAAAACCAAAAAGGGCCCTTGTCCTTGCATTGTGGAGTAGCACCGTTACAGAGCCATTGCAGTTTGTAAGATAGAGGTTATTAATCTTTGTTTGACTTTTTTTGTACCATTCAAATGTCCATTTTTTTAAAGAAAATGTATAAGGTCTGGTCTTCAAGGACATACGTTTTGCTGCTAATGTAGAATTTTGAAAGAAAAAAAAGTACTAGATGCATGCTCATTTTGCTTTTGGCTAAGCTTTAACTAAAACAAACAATAAACCAATTTCTTGCCTCTGCAACACTTTTTTTTTTTCTTGTTGCAAAAACGGAACTTTGAAGACTGTGAATATATGTTCCAAAGGACATTTTGCCGATTTTGTTTTTGAACAGACCAATGTTTAAAGCCAATGATCTATAACGTTTGTAAAGAACAGTGCATTCCAAATATCACAATGGATTTTTCTTAAGCAAGGACTGATCCTATTTCATTTAATTGCTTTTAATTGTCACAATCATTTTTTTTTTCTCATTTTTTAAAGTGACTGTAAACTGTTGTGTAAATTTTTGCATCATTGGTTGCTGAACAACGTGACCTCCATATGTCATTTTGTGCTGGCATGGAAAATTGCTGAAAATCCCTCCATCCAGTCAAGGTTGTTGCTCACTTGTTAAGCAAGTAATAGTGGTTACCAAAAAATGTATATATTACATCTGGTACTGATGCGTCTCATAGGTTTAGTAACATTTATGCCAGTCAACATACAACTAGTCTCAGAGGGAAATGATGGCTGTTTTGCTGCGGTGTCGTTGCGCCCTTCCTGGAAAATCCACCAGTGACTTGTCCCATATGTCCGCAGGGTGCCAATTCCACTAATAGATTACAGGTTTTTAAGGGACATCTTCATTCCAAAGCATTATTTCTGGAAAAAGTAGGAGATTTTTTGAAGATGTCCCTTGATTTCAAATAGCAAGGATGCTTTCATGTCCAAAGAAGTCACCCACTTAATTTTATTGCAATGGAAATGGATGTGCATAGGTACCCCCCACCCTCTCACTGATGATCCAATGAACTAAAACTTTTATTTTTAAAACCAAAACGTAGACATATTTAAATTTTTGAAACTACTTTTTGGCCACTATTGTATAGTCAATATATTCGCCCTAATGAATAGAAGGCACAATCTCAGAAGTGTGTTTTAAGTGCTTCGTCTTGCAGAGCAATGTTATTTGGTGTTAATACTACAGCATGCTGTTGAAAGTCAGGAAATTTAGTCTGAAAGCTTGCTACTTCTCTAAAGTCCAGTTCCCTGAAATACTGTTCACATGTACTTTATTTTGGAAAATTCTTAAGTTGTACAGTTTTCTCCATTTTGTTTGCTTTATTTTAATTTTCAGACAATGTCAGACATGTATTGTTATTTTCCTATAAGTATTTGTATTGTAGTTTGTGTATATTACCTATTATCATAAATTAACACTAGCTTTAATTTGAATTGCTGAAATTAAGAAACAAAAACAAAAAATATGACCTGGCCACTTTATGGTGTGATAATGTTCTTTATATTCATTGTCTCGATGATACTGTTTGCTATCTTATTTCCAAAGTGTAATCTTTTGGGCTCTTATGTGGAAGACAAAGTTGAGGTCTCTACATCAGATTCCGCCAGCATGGACTGTGTGGGAGTTTGTGTGTGTGTGTGTGTGTGTGTGTGTGTGTGTGTGTGTGTGTGTGTGTGTGTGTGTGTGTGTGTGTGTGTGTGTGTGTGTGTGTGTGTGTGTGTGTGTGTGTGTGTGTGTGTGTGTGTGTGTGTGTGTGTCATTAGAGCCAGCATCAATTCAATTTTTTCTTGTTTGCCTTTTTTTTTTTTTTTTTATATATATATATGTTACACACCAAAACAAACTGAACCGCAAAGCAGGATTATGAATAACTGAAATTTAGAAAATCAAATTTTAAAGATAATGATCAGAAACGATACCGAAGCACTGAGCAGTTTTTACTTTGATTGAATTTATGAATGTGGCCAAAGCTTTATGCAGTTATAACAAAAAGAAACAAAAGTTCCAAGTTGTGCCCCGGACAAGTGTATATTTTATTGTGGCACAAAACGCTATTGTGGACAAATGGATCCACTGACTTACATTGGGATACTTGATTTTAATGGACATTTACAAAGACAGAGTTAAAGACAAGGTTTTGCTGTAGAGGTCATCTTTTGCCCACTGTGAAAACGAACCTGTACCTGTATACAGAAATAGATATATTTAAAACAAGACATCATCTTTTTTCTTTGTTTTTGAGATGAAGAAGGAATGAAAAGAGGAAAAAAAGGACTCTGGGAAGCTTTGGAGATCCCATTAGGAGGACATGAGAGGCTGTGGGCACACCAAAACTGGGCATGGGAGCCAAAGGCAGGCTCAAAACAGCTTTAAAACCACCTCCTTATTTGATTACTGGCAACTTTGTAATGGGAATGGACTCTGGAACCAATGGACATGTGTGACACTGAGAGGAAAGCCCTTAGATGAAACTGAACTTAAGTGGCTCCAGCTGCCTCTTTCTCCTTTCTGTCTGTCTCTTTCTTTCTCCAGCTTTGCCTCTGCTTCTGCTCTTTGATGGACACTTTCCAAATTTCAGGACAGGATGGACAGACACGCTTGCTTCATTTCTCCCAGTTCATGTTGCTACCCGTTTCATTTCCTTGTGCTTGTCTCTGGTTGACAAGTTAAGCTCTCCAGTCAAATGGCGGCTCACCCCTCTCTCTGTTGATTATATAATCTAAAAAGTGAAATTAATAACAGAGAGAGGGGACGGGTTCTCAAAGCTGTCATTCTTAAAGAGGCAGTTACACTAAAAAAAGCGTATTAACCAAAATTAACAACCAAACTAACAACCAAACAACCATTTGCTCCAACTTCAAAGATGAACTGTTACTTGGAGCTCTCTGTTCCTTTTGTGACTTCTGGTGCCACAATGTTTTTTTATGCTTTTAGTTTTTTTTGTTTCCTTGAATTACTCCTCCTTCGAGCCTCATAAGCATGGCTCTGTGGCTCCAGGCAGCCCATCCGAGGGTAGAAAAAAACAGCCTTGCAATGTACAAAAAAGAGCAAGTTAAACCAAAAATGTTGTTCTTGATGTCTTTTCTATACTGTAGTCTTGTTAGCTTTTTTGTTACTGTAATTATATGATGAAGATTTCCAAACTGTACCAAATTACATGGAAACTAACATACATACAACCACATGGAACTTCAGACTTTTAAAGAAACTTTTGTCACAAAACCTTGTTGTCCTAGTTAAGTTGATTGTAGATGGTAATTGAATATACTCCTTTGAAAATATTTCATCAAGTATGTTTCTTGCTCATTGTGATACATTAAAAAAGTATGAGCATAAATTGCAATGGTGTGGATTAATTGAGTGTTTTTGGATTTGACCGCTTTCTACTACTTGGCAGAATTCTGAGAATTGAAGATTTTTTTTTTTATATTTCTCTTGGGCACTGAACAAATGTACGAAAAGGACCGAAAAGTATATTTTTCAATTTTGACAGATATAGGGTACAGATATGTTCGTAAAAGACCTGTCGATCAATTTTTAAATGTATAGTTGTTTTTTTTAAATGTAATCTTCACAGTAAACCAATTAAGGATGAAGGGACCACTGATGATGTGTCACATCATAAAAGAGAACATGCAACAAAAATTATTTTCAGTGTAGCCTATGCCGTACTTCTGTGACACAATTAGCATTGTTGAGTTTATATTTTCTATCATTATATTCTGCTATTACATATTTAAAGGCGCTATCAGTAAAAAATTGCTCTAGTAACACCTAGTGGAATGCTTTGGAAACTACAACAGAAGCAGTGGCATTGTCACTTAGAACAATTCCAATGATAGTTTGTTTTCAAAAAATCTCCTGCAAATTTCAAGCCTGCTACCAGTTAGGTAACCTAAACTGTCTGTACCTTAAAAGTGTGATCACTGCTGCATCATAACATTGTCTAATTTATCTCTCATGTCCCTTCATTTTTTAGTGCATCCTTTGCATATCTCGAGAACCGTTCATCAGTTCAACTTCACATTTGGTGGGAAGCAAACATTGCACTAGTTCATTCAGTTTCGGTATAAACTAGCAAACATCTTGCAAGACGAGGCCCAATGAGAGTCCCGCTGGATGTTTGTAAAATGTAAGCATATGATTCATGTCTGGGCATCACATAAACAACCAAATTTAGCCTAGGTGGCTAACATTCGTTACATCATAGAGTGTTCAGCTGTCTGGCAAATTCAGTGCCTATTTTACAAAGACTGAATCTCCCTCAACCTTTCAAATGCTGCACCAATGTTAACTCTGGAAGAGCGATAGAACATGCACAGTAAGCAGTGGGTAGTTCAGGGGGCCTGGGAGTTTGGACCATTTCCAAGGAAAACAGAGCTGGTCCAGCTCGGCCTTTTAAGCAAAATTTATTGTAATTCTCAGCAGACATTGAGGTACAGTAACAGGGGACTGGCATTGATCAGCAACACTTGTGAGCCCCTGCTGATATGTTATGGTCAATTTGTACCAAGAGCCAGATAGATATCTCAGATTTTGCATTTAAAATTTCAGTGTTGTTTGAATTTGAATGGCTTAACATTTATTTAATTAATATGTAGATTGATCTTGTCAGATCCCTTCAGGCTCTGAAATTCATTCTGCTTATGCGTTACACTCAGACTGCTGGTAGGGACTGTAAGTGCCCTAGCCTAAATAATACATGTTAAGCAGAAACTATATTAAACTTCTTCTGAATTAGAGGTGGCTGTGTGCAACCTCTGGCTTGAAAAAAATAGAACCTAAAATGTATTTTATTGTAAGGAGGGAAAATAATTTGTTTAAAATGTGCATCAAAACCACGATATTAAAATAAGCACACTTTTGGGTGTTTTACTTCATCCAAGTACGGGCAATACTTTAATGACTACTAATGGGAATTTTTATTAATGGAGTTAGCATTTTGGCAAACTGATACATTGTTGTCACCTAGACGCTTTCGCATATATTTCTAATACAAACAATTCTGGGAATACAGTTAAAAAAATCAGCAGAGACAAGTAAATGAAGTGACAATAATTTTATTTTTTAACAGATGATATGTGATAATAAAGTCTTGAGAGAAGCTCTTTGGATTTGTAATCCAGGGGCATCTGTGATTTTGAACTGCTCTATTGCTCATAGATTATGGCAGAATTGCTTCATATCTTTTATAAATTTAACACTTTCTCAGGAACTTTGTGAAAATCATGGCACTTTGTAATGAAACCATGAAAACATCTTAAATCTGAGGAGCATCAAACCTCTAAAGAGAGTTTAAGGAAAAAGGCCATCCTGTGTCAAGCAACAGGCAAGATTCATTGGCCATGTTGAGCCAATTAACACGCAAGGGCACATCCCGAATGAATTAAAAACACCCTAATCCGATCAGTGTGAAAAGCAAGGCCATTTCCTTCACAGGCCTGAACCAGATGGCACTCACACTCAGATGCTGCATTGAAACAGGCCAGGCCCAGTCACACAGTGTGAAATTGGGTTAGTGCCTGAGTCTAACATAGGCCCTGGGCAATGTGAGCTCCTAAACCCATTCTCCCCTGTCCTAAAGGTACAGGGCCCACCATGCCAATCTTTGGCCCAATATCTAATTATCATTCTCAATGCACCTCAATAACTCAGTAATTTCAGTCAGAGGTTGAGCTGACAGCCTCCTAGAGTCATTTGTCTCTTTTGGCCAGTCAACCTTTTACATTTCTCAAAAAAAACCCTGATATACCACAGGATGTTCTCTTTCGTAGCACAGCAGACAAGCACAGCTCTGTTGGATAGAATATCACAGACTCTGTTTGTAAACTCTGACCCGAGCTGGGTGGTTTTACCATGCCTCTTGCCTTGTTGGGATATTGGCTCATTGCGGTTTCCAAAGCTCTATAGTATCAGCTTTCAACCTTTGCAGGAAATAAATGGTGCAAATGTTGGATGATTCTCGTCAAAATGACTACAAAAGCCGTGGTGGTGCTATGTCATCCTGGGCCTTGTCTTAAATTAAAAACATAGCTCTCTGATGGTTGTTTGGCTTAAGGTTGGTATTACCACTTGACACCACAAAGGCAGAAAATGAGGAGCAGAAGCTGTAAGGGAAACCGCATCACCACATATCCCAGCATCCAATTCCACACTGCTGTAGTCAGTGCATCTTGCCTCCATCTTGCCTCACCCCGCCAATCTGCCCTGTTCCACGACGTTCACGAACACCCAAAAATGTAATATGATTAAACTACCTTTAATTGTCTGACAGCTTCATGCAGTATGAGGAAGATTTTGATAAGAAATTGCAAAAGTACGTAGACTCTAAACCAAGCTTTGTCACTAATTCTGAACCTGCTGAAGGCTTTAGGAACATGTCGGATGTAGAATTGTGTGAAAACTGTTCTGAACTGCATTGAAGTAACAAATTGGAGTGTCACCAGCAGATACTGTGGACATACTGGATACATTTACCACTAAGCCAATGAAAGACCTAGCTAAGCTGGTCTGCTTTGCACATGAGCAGCCTGTTCTGCCACTGTCAAGGGTTAACCCCTGACAGACAGTCTGGTGAAATAACATTGATGACCATGAAGAACAGGAATTTTACCACCAAGCCTGGAAGCCACATAGTCCTTTTTTTCAAAGCACATACCTACTTGCCCCCCCCCATTTCCACCCCCTTATATACCTCTTTCCCTTCACATTGTCTTTTCCCCTATCAATGTCAAAGGGAAATTACACTACAGCCTTGAGGACAGGTCAGACTAATTCAATCTAATCTGTCAGATAAAATGATGGGTGAGTGAGGATCAAAGGGATGAAAAAATTAAAAGGGAGAACCCAGTTTCTTTTGAATCATACCCTTAAGTTTCCTGCTCAAAGAGGGTGGACACATCACTTTATACTGCATGCCTAGAAAAAAATATACCTATCAGTGTTAGCCCCCACTGGTGCTGGTTAAGTGAGTAGCCCATAAACCCATCTGCCTATACTCCACCTCCCACCCACCTGGGATTCATGCTGGGGGAGGTGGGGAGGTTGCCTTGGCAGGCTCTGGGCCTTGCCAAAGCAAGCCCATCTCCTGAACACAGGATCAGGTCTCGCCGTTTTCGCAGCACCTTCTGGTTCTGTTTAACAGGAAATGAGGTCCATCAGAAGAACTCTGACCAAAACTGAGCCAGAATGGGCCCTGACAGGCAGGAATATTAGCCTGTGACGGCAGTCAGTAATTGAATGATCGGCTCCCCCCTCCCTCACTCGTAATGAAGAGAATATGTGCTGGGAATGTGTTTGTCCTTCTCTATCCTTCGTCAGCCCTTTTCCGGTCCGATTTCCCCCCTCCAGTTTTTCACCCTTAATAAATCATTTGTGGGGGTAGAAATAAGGGATAATTTTACTTCACTTCAAAGTGCTTCTCATGGTGTCATTTCTGTAACCTCAATGTGATGATGCATTAAAAAGGCTTCGGGTGAGCTCTGCTTGAGAGTGTTTTCAGCCTTTAAACGAAGCTGTGCTGATAGTGTCGTGAGAGAGTGAGCTGAAGTACATGGGAGATCAATTATCACACCTCATTCTGTTCTCATATGCAAAATGATAATGGGTGGACCATGTCAGATGTGAACCATCAGGTGGTGTATCCTTTCCCCATAAATGTGTTTCACAGATTGTATGAAGAGGTCTGTTAAATCCCTTTAACAGTTAAAAAAAAAAGTAAAAGGGGGAGAATTTGGCTTCTCCTTGATCTGTCTTCAAATGTCCCTCTGCAGTCAAGATCTAAGAGTGATAAGGAGTAAACCTATCACTCACCTAACACTCAGCGTGATATCACTACACATTTTCAACACTACTTTCATATTGGAAAGTTTGTCTTAAAAAAAAAAGTAATCTTGTAGTCTATCCTGTTTGTTTGTCAGCAAACAGTAGAACAACTGTGTATCTATGTGAGCTCCAGCGAGACGGAGCACATGTGCCACAAAGGAGGCTTGGGTTCAAGGCACGGGAGAATGTCAACTCTGAAAAGAGTTCTTAATACAATAATTGCTTTGAGACTTGTTCTTATTAATATTTCTCTGACTCGGGTTTTGTATTTTCTAAACCTTAACCAAAATCAGTTGTAGTGTATTGCTGCTGGAATGCCTGTCAGACTGGGCCCTGACCCTGGGTTGGCTGCTATAATGATGGGAAGATGAAAGAGCCAGGCCCATTCCCAGGCTGCCCTGTTAGGGGGTGCAAGCCTGTGAAATGGAGAGATAATGGAGACCAGGTGTGCTGTGGATGCCTGAGACACTCCTCACTCAGTCTGAGAGCTCCTCTCAGTGAGAGGGAGGGCACACTACCACTGCTGAAAACGGACTGGGCCACAGTCCATTTCCTCACTCCATACAGTATCATGTACACTCATATATACTTTAAAGTATATACATAAAAACATATATAGTAATTACTTTAATATATATGCTAAAGTTGTTAAAGGTGGACAGCAAGTGGTGCACCTGTATCTAAACTGGTGCTGTGATGTTTTTTTCCCTTCATAAAAACGACATTATATTTATAGCAAGAGAATGTGAGCTGACAATCAATATTTTGCATGAATAATGTGCGCACAGTTGTCTCAGCGGATTTTCATACACATGCTAATTTAACCATTCAGAACAACTATTTTTGAGCATTTACCCCTTTGTATTGGTCGTTAATTTGAAGTAGAGAAGTTTAAAAAGAAAGGTCAGGCAGTCTGGCCGCAAAAGTGTTTCTAATTGGAACAGACAGGCTCCCAAAGCTCTGCTGTAATTACAATCTAATTAGCAGGCAGCCAGCAGAATCCAACATTCCATTTAACATCAACAATTTAACCCCTCGCAAGAACCCTCTAAGAACATATTTCAAAGAATCATGAAGATCCTCCGGGAGGAGCGGTCTTCCCTACTCCTGTCTTCTACAGGGGGTCAGTAAATGTCAATTGGAGAGAGAGCTGAAAATGCTGAAGAGCGACTCAAGCGAAGATAAGTCCTCATTAAAGCCTTTTCCATAAGAGTTTGTTGAATGAGAAATATTAAACATTGATTACATACAAATAGGAATAACTCTCTTATCCTCACTGGCTATTGTCTTCCTGAGATCATCACATAATTAAATCTAACAGGGTCCCACTGGGGCCTTTTTTGTCAAATGAGTGTCTACTAATTATTCCCTCATGAATAAAGGGCAATCACTGTGCCTGCCATATGAACAAGCATGCAAAGGTAGTCAATCCATATAAATAGGATAATATTTTAGGAAGGCACATTCCTATTTGATTTACTCTGTCTGGCTCTTTAAATGGCTGTCATTCAGGATGGCTGTTCTTGTGAGACAAAAAATGTATTTCACATTCTGGAAATCAAGCAGTCATTATGTTTACCAGATAATTTTAGGGGAGACACAAAGGCCTGCTCCAAGTGACTGGAAAATAAGCCAATGGAAGTGTGTTTGAATATGTTTCAGGCATATAATGTGTGTGATAGATAACAAAAACACTTTTTAGCAAATGCATTTCTGCTGTCAGGTTGGGATCTGAGAGACTGACCCTTTTAACAATAGCTTGTTTTCAGATTTAAATTCACCCCTATCAATTTGCCCCTAAAGCTGCTGATATTTCAATTGAGTTCATTCATCCACAGCTGTCAATGCATCTGACCTGTCGGGACAGAATATATATTAAAAGTCTGATTAAAATGCAATAGTTTGATATAGGGGAGGCTGTTATCATGCATCTGGCCCAAATTATTTCCTTGTGTCTCTTTGCTCTGTCTTACTGCCGGTACATCCCTCAGATGGGTAATTCGTTTCTTCAACCCCCTTTCTGACAATTAAACAAAGGTAAACATAGTGAATGAGAAACACATTCAGACTCTTTCTATTGTCTTCTTTCTCCAAGCACACTGTTAAGCTCATATAATACAACCTACACAGTAACAGAAGTCAGCCAAACACTTGCAGTTTGACTATTTTTTGTGCCGTAATTCCTACAATTATGAATCATACGCAATTAATCCACAGCAAAATGCCTCAAGCCCAGCCCTGCCCCCAACACCCCAAACACACACACACACACACACACACACACACACACACACACACACACACACACACACACACACACACACACACACACACACACACACACACACACACACACACACACACACACACACGCACACACAAGTAATACACGCATACCCTACCCTTTGGTCTGCCTTTTTATCCTTCTCCCTGCCTTCCTCCAGTAGACATGATACTGTACTCTCAGCGTATCAGGCCAAGGTCACTGAACATTCATTTCAAATTGTTGCCCACTGCTGCAGCTTGAAATTAATTAGGCCACCATTTTAATGCTACAGTTATCAAAGCAGTATAAAAAATGCTAGGCAATCTCCCCACAACGTATTCTTTCCCTCTACCCTTCCCTTGATATATCAATTTTTGACCAAACGTCCCCGCTTGACTACTGTAACGAGGTATGATGTATTGAGCCTTGGCTGTTGCCATGGAGACAGCAGTCCCCTCTTACTTGTCATTAGAGCACAAACAAGCACTGGCATCTAATGTCATTCCAGTCAACATGAGGGAGAGCGATGAGAAAGAGCGAGACTGTGTTGGATCCCTTACTCCCTTTCCTCAGTTTGAATTGTTTTTTGTGTGCATTATTTGGATTGTACTGGATGTTATGGGCCAACGTACTCTGTGCAGGGGCATTGTTAGGTCATATACCCGGGGAGAGGCACATTTTCTGTTGTCTTTGTATGTTTCTCGAATCCCAGTGCTTTGATGTTGGCCTGCAAATGGAAATAGGTGTCTGGATGTCACAGAATAATTACCTGTCTAAGCCATTCCTCCTACTTGTTTTGTCCTGTCCCGCGCCTCGGCTCTTAAATAATTAGAAATGCAATTTCTGTAAGTTTGGATTTATTTGACTGTGTGCCTTAGAATGCAAAGAACATTTTTTAGTAAGGTGTTTATAGTAAATATCCGTCTCAAAGGAAGTTAATTAAGATAGTTTTGATGGAAAGTCAGATGACATCCTGTGCTTCTCATTTTCTGTACAACTCTCATGAAATTACAGGCTGATTGTGTTAAAAGAAAAGAAAGCAGACAAATGCACATATTCAATGCAGAGCAGAGAGAAAAGAATAACGCAATAAATGAGTTTCATCAAATGCCACGCAGTTTTCTCTCAGCTAGTATCATTTTAAGCCGGGGTAAGATAATGACGTTGTAACTGAGTAATAGCACTGCAAGAGCTTCGGAATATTCCAGTCTATTTTATTTCCATTTAAGATAAAGCTTTCTACTTGTTGTCTTGGCATGAAAGTGCACCTCATTTTCAGATGTTCTTTCTCCCCTCATTTCAGTTTTAATCAGTGGCTGCTTTCTAGTTTCGTTGTTTGAGGTGAAAGTGTAGCTGTATGCCTCACTGTCTTTTCTCTGAACATAATCTCTTCCTCACACAGAACAATAATCCTTATTTTCTCTCTCAGTGTTGGTCTTTTATTACTTCCAGGTGTTAAGGCCTTGTCTCCCTCGCAAGCAGATGTGCTAGGGAAAATGCCCTTAGTTTGGAGTTGTGCTATTTCAAACTGAATATTAAGCTGGAAATGTTCTCTGAAGGCAGACAACAGAAAAAAAGACCAAAATAAAAACTAGGTGAATGAGTATTTGCATTAAATAAAATAGGTGAAAGATGTTGGAGATTTGAAAAATGAACGGGATACAGATCAAACCTGTATGCTGTGTGCCAGAAAACTGCTCACAGAAAAAAACAGAATCCAAGGTAAAGAAAAAAATTGTAGAAACATTATTTTTGTTAAAGCTACAGTAGGTTTAGTGATTCATGGGTCCTGCTGGACACCACATCTGTTAGTGAGCTGTCTGTTGACTGGTCAGTTTTTGTATGGAGATATACGAGTTTCATCTGGTACGATCTGCAGTATGGTTTTACTTTTACTGTCGTGACTTTCATGTAGCGAACATTTCCCTTGTTAGACAATAACAGTTTTGAGTATTTATTTTATAAAGCTGTTGTCTTCTAAATAATAATAACTTTTTGTTTAATAGCTATTTTTCTTGATATAAACCTGCCAAGAATAATATTATATTTTGCTGACAGGAAACACAGCCTGTAGCAGTTGTGTTAAAGACTCTAAAATATCCATTTTGGACTTTCTCCTTTTTCCTGCAAGCGGCTAAACTGAGATCACATGTACTTGCAATGAAAAGTGGCAGGAAATTGACTAAAGCATTGGAAATCAATGGAAAGTAAATGTGCTCCTTAAGTACAAGTGAACAGCTGATAGCTGCCTTCTGTCTACCTCTCTCGCTTTGCCTTTCTATCTCTCTTTTCCTCTCTACTTTTTTCTATCCCTTTTCACGTTCTGCCTCTTCTTTCACTCACGTTCTCTCCAAAGAATGATTCACTGTGTTTGCGTAGAAGTGTGTTTGTGTGCATCCAAATGGAGTGCAGACAATGTATTACTTTTGTCTGTTCGTAGAGTAGATGCCAGGTCAGTGTAAAGAGTAAAGATAAAGTGGTCAGTGAACATCTGAAAAAGTGTCACACTTTTCTTGGTGTGACCCCTTGAAAAGGTTGTAGGCCATCTTGGGAAAAAATTTCAGTTTGGCTAATTATCCATAGACCAATCAAGCAGGGTAATTCTAAAGAGCAGATAATTACTAATACAAGTACAACAATGCTGCGGCTCACATAGCCAATTATTTTTTCGATCTTTAATTGCAGTATTCCCTTTTGGTCAATTTGTGCAAAACATCTGCCTGAGATATTGTTTGGAACACATGAATTAACAAAAGTTGATGTAGCAAGCCAATGTTAGAGAATGCATCCTTCTCGCAACACTTCGTCAAAATCGCATCAGTAGACAAAAAAATTAAGTCATGGAAGGACACCGATCTACAGTCACTCCACAGTGATGATTTAATCACCAATGATCGTATACAGTAAAAAAAATCAACAAAAAAACATTTTGTTTAGAATTACCTTCACAGGACACTGTCATTGCAGAAAGAAAACTGGACTAGAAAAGTGTATCGTGACAATATCCTTCTAGTGGATCCAGTCCAGGTGCTTCATTATATCTGCAATTAACGTTAAGTATTGGCTACTTCTGAATCACTGACACTACAATGAAAGACCTGGTGCTACTATATTTAAAGGAAGCTTTACTATGTTGGCTATTCAACAGGCACAAAAGCCTTATAAAACTCTCATCAATTCAAAACCGAATGTTCCTTTTGATAGTATAGCTCCATAGATACTGGATTTTTTAAGCTGACACTGATACCAAAGTTTCCAATTTGTATATATGTAATATCAGTCAATATTCTTTATTTTCAGAATTGCACTCTTTTTGATAAACACTTTACAATTTATAAATAAACTTGTCAGCGCTCTCCAGTGGAAAAAAACTGGCTAGATTGTTTAAAAAAAACTCAGACATATTTTTAACATTTCTGGGCTACCGTTTTGTTGTTACCATCGACTGACAAATAAAACCAGTATTACTATATCTGTGATAAATTGATATTTGTCGACATATTGGTCGGGATATCATAGATTAGGGACAGTTTGGGGTTTTACACTGACAGACCACAGACAATTTTCTCAAACATACCGGAACCTACATTCTAGCAAAAATTGTCAAATACATTTCTAAATGTCCCTAAATTAATTCTTGATGTTTCCACTGAAAATCCCACAGCAGAGACAAAAATCACATGAATGTGAATTTTAGCATCCCTGCTGACTTTCAAGTTTTTAAAAATAAAAATGAAAATTAGGTGTACCCTTTAAATTCTTTAAGTGGGCCCTATTTCATAAGAATGACATCCTGAAATGTTGTCAACTGAAGCAAAAATATGTTTTATGAGACCCAAATCTTGAAACCACTCCTTTGCTTTAATAATTTACGATACAAAGGAACCATTTTCATTGCTGTTGTCTTTATAACCCTTTACGTTTCAAAAGCTTGTTTGATGTAGTGTCATGGTCTTTGTTTCTGTTCAGTTAGTTTCCTGTTTTACTCTGAAATTCCCTGCCTCTTGTGTCCTGTTTGTTTGACTACCTGCCTTTGTGTGTTTTCCCGCCTTTTTGAGTGTCTGCCCCGCCCTCATAAGTTTCACTGGTCTCTCTCCAGCCTGGTAGTCACCTGTGTTCCTGCCAGCCTGTGTCTTGTTATCTAATTAGTTTCTTGTGTATTCATTGTTCTATATTTTGCCTGTTGGTTTGCTTTGTTTCCTGGTTGTATCCCACGTGCCACTTCCTATGTATCCCTTTGTTCCTGATCCCATTTTCATGTCTTTATTTGTTTTTTTTGTAATAAAGAAAAAAGACTAACATAAGAGTTGAGGCTGTGAATCAGAAAGTGAGCAACTGAAAATCCAAAGTCCAGAAACGGGACTTTGGATTTTCAGTTGCTCACTTTCCTTTATTATCCTCTTGCTTAACGTGTGTCTGCGTTTGGGTCGTCCTTGATTTTCTTACCTGCTGCCTTGTGCAGAATATGTAGACTATGCTCTCTGGACTCTCACGTTGAACTCACTGAGAACTCCAGATAAATACATTTGCATGCTGATGTTTAGTTTTAACAGTCATGTTTCTGTCATGGGTCAATTCCCTCCAAGTCAATTTACAAAATTTGAAGAAAGGAAAAAAGGCTTAGGCAAATCTTTCATGATGTCAGATCCCAAACAGGTTTAGAGGACAGTAATCCTAATCCAGACCTCCTGTCCATCACAAGATCAATGAGTGAAGTTAAACAATAGACTTTCATAGAAGTCACCTTCAGTTTTCCACTGTTCACCTAACTCTGTTGGCCTTTGATCTTTCTCTCTCTGTCTCACATTCAACCAGATCATATTATCAAGTGCCTCAAATAAAAAAACATTAAACTCAACATTGGAGGGAAGGAAGGTCTTGCTATATGTACATCATATTTACCCTGAGAGGGAGCATTTTTTTAAATAGCTGCACAGCTCTTATGCTAATACGAGCAGTTATGCATGAGAGCACTTACTGTGCTGTATGTATTATGATGAGTTACTTGTCCAAATAGGTGGATTGCCTAAAGAGAGCAAGGGGATTATGGGTAAAAGAGCCCTGTGGAATTGTTTTTTTTAATGGTTTTGTTGGTGAAGGTCCTGACTGTGTTACTTATGTTCAGGTTTAAGAGATTAATTTATTAAAACAAACAGAACAGAGAAATGTCAACAAAGAAAAATAAGTCATCATATCGTTTTTATTGCTTGTCTTGGCATATATTTTCTTTAATAATTTATTTTTGCTTCTATTCGATACTTATTACATTGAACTTTTTTACTATACTGTGCGTATTTACTTGAACTTTTATGTTGCACACTGCTGAATAGCCGCTAAACAGATTTTCATCGTTTGAAGCACAATGACAGTAAAGAGCTATTCTATTCTAAAAACAAAAGGTTTTTATGTTTTTCTCTCTCCGCCCACACAAAACCACCCACCCTCTTTCTTCCTGCACAGACTGGTGTGAGTATATGACCAGGCAGGGGTTAAATCCATTGCACCATAAAAAGGAGCTGTTCATAAAATGGAGGAATAAGAAGCAGAAATAATATTTCAAGTATGATTAGTTCATCCGCAGGGCACCTTGTGCGATTGAGAAAGGGGGTGAGAGTGGGAGGGGGTATTGTGCACGGCAAGCAGTAAATTATATCTAGCCTTTGAATGATTCCTGCAGATCCTATTACGACAGTGAGGGGGACTGGGGAATGGTGGGGGGAATGGGGCAGTTGGGAGAGAGAAAAGCAGCAGAACAAATCGGATGAATTCTGTTTCCAGCTGTCCGAATGATGGGGGAGATGAGGGTGTGTGTGTGTGTGTGGGGGGGGGGGGAGTGCAGGGAAAGGGCAACAAGACAATAATTTGTACTCCACTCTAAAACATTGTCATGCAGATATGCAAACATACAAACCCCATACAACACAGATTTCTTCACTTTTACTCCAACATTCTCTCTACCAAAATGTTCTATCAAGTCCTCCTGCCAAATGGAGAAAAACACTATCCCCCATTACCACCCCTGCACTACTCCACCCTCCCTGAATATTTGAGAGGCGCTTGTCTGCCATTTGTCACTTTGACTGGTGATATAGTAGCTGATAGTGGCATTAATGTGCTGCTGCTGCAGATTGTCCTCACAGGGAAACAGAGATGCTGAATTTATTCACCCACTGCCTCAATTTTCACAAAGGTTCCTAAAAACCGTCTGCAATTCTTTGCACCGGTTAATGCCCTAAAGTTTACATTACAAAATTCTGCTGTAATCCATACATACATTCCAAACCTTCAAATTATAAATGATATCTTAAAAAATAAAAAATTTTAAACTCAACTGAATAAGTCATGTTTTTTAATCCATTTATTCAGGTTTGATGCAAACTGTCTTCTTTTTACTTATTGTTTATACACTTTAAGTCTTTATAGACACTATAACCAAATATTGTTATAGTTTCTCAGCAGTCTCTAAAAATAATGCTGTGCATAAACAATAACATGTTGAGGTGTTCATTGGAGAATATGTATTGGAAGTGCAATTTGTGAAGAAGAATCAGATGAGCAAGAGGACATGAACACAGTATATAGTATGTGGCAGGTGGTAAAGGTTTGACATTAGAAATGTATTGACACAAGTGTTCACATATATCACCTAAAGCTCAAATTTCCTTGGATATGTGGATAAGTGTGAACCAGTAGTCAACTGCTTATCGGCATCACATCTACATCTGTCCTTTACCAGTAAAATCTGTCTTGACCAAGTGAGTTCATGCACATTTCAAAATGTTTTTGAACACAAGATTAAAAAGGATAAATTAGGCAGTAACCACAAATCCGGGGCTGGTTATGTTGGAGCTCGATGATTTTTTTTTATCAGTTCTTGTTTGTTAACATGAGGAGGTGTATATTTTCAATTACCTCACGAAATGTCCCCATAGTCCAGCATCCCTATTTTGTAAAAACTGTTTGATTTACTGTATGTATGAGTTCATTAATTAAGCCACATATTGGCAAACTGTGTTGGATGGTGGGTGAGTGCCAAAGCAGAGAACAGGGGGCCTGGACATTTAATGCAGAACATTAATAATAACAGGGGAGGGAGCAAGGGGGAATTAAAATGAAAGAATTCTGCACCCAACCTCCCACTTTAATTGCAAATTTAAATTTCCTATAATGGATTCTGACATCTCAAGTCACCAAAATCCATCATTCTGAAGGGTATTATTCCTCAATTAACCTGTCACCCCCACCACCACCACCGTGCGTCTTTCTGCAGGGCTTCAAAGAGAAATGAAGAATTCTAATTACTCTCAAATATAAAGCAGATTGATAATCCACCCTTCTTTCACACACAGTCGTACAATCTGTTAAATCTAGCTAACTCTAAAGCTCAACATAATTCTAATGTCTTAGCTTATATTTAGCATTGCTAGTATCAAATAACAAAAAAGAAACATTGTGAATGTTCAATAGGGTGAACAGTGTGGGACAGGAAATAAATCAGGTTTCTCTCCCTTTTTAAAAAAAACTCACATCCATGACCATGACAGTTGCAGCCATATGCGCTCTTGTAACAGCTGAAGACACATCCACCACAGCTGCTGCTAATGTCACACTTTTCACAGCTGTAACTAATGTCATGCCCACCTCTGCTCACCATAGCCATGTCTTTCTTATGAGCAGCCAGAGTTTGCTTGTTATAGCTATATGTACAGCCCAAACAGCAACCATCACAACTAAGTAAAGCCAATGCATAAGTGCATTTAGATGCAGTACTATTTATGGCAGCTAAATGCTTTCTCCAAAACAGTGAATATGATAAAGTCAATAGGGAAAACCTCAAACTTTTTTCTTAGAAAAAACTGTATTTCTTTTTCCCTCAAAATGTTTTTTTTATTTTAGAGTCATTGCTCCATTAGGTAGATATCAGGTATACAAATGTGCTTGATTTATGGCTGCAATAATACACATACATAACATAATCTAAATGCTACGATACAAGTGCCTTCAGAAAGCTATAGATTATGTCACCAATGCTTCAATATATATTGTTTTAGGTTTATGCAACAATAGTAATGCTAAACTGTTGCCAAAATTCAACTAAATTCACTTGCATTCTCCTGCTATGTTGTGCAGACAAGTAGAAAGCCCCAAACATTATGAATGGAAAGGATGTTGTTTCATCAAAACACAAATCTAAGTTCTCAGCCTTCTTTTCTCCATGCTTGCTATGGATGGACACAATGATTATGTAGAATATTACTTTACACCTAGGCTAATGAGGTGAAAGGCAGACAACTGTATTTTAAAAGTATTGTGGACTGAAGAGAGATGTTCCAACTAATCTTCAAACCAATAAATCACCATTTAAACAAAGCAGGTGGTGAAAAAAAGCCTGTTTCAACAGAGGAAAGTTATAGACTGTGGCTGTAAGGAGTTGTGTGTTAAATTAGGTACAAAATGAGAGCATAGGTTTCACACATCTTGTGAAAGCCACCTGCCTTACCCTTCCATCTTATTTGTTGTTGACCAGCCACAGACAAAAAACATTTGCCTTCTCTTCATCTCAACCATCAAACACATGATGGTTTATCTCCTGCCTGCTGATCCCTGAAACATTGTTTATTGAGTTGGACATTCACACTCATTAATAAATAGTAAAATCTGAGTTGGATTCAACTCTAATGGCCAAGTTCACACATTCACAAGCAATTTAACTGACGAACAGCCTATATTGTATGTGAATGTGATTTAACATACAACATAGTGGTCAAACAGAGTCAAAGTTGAGACTTTACATTGCTGAGTTAACTGTTCATGATTTTGATGGTCTGTGACAACAAACTGCTTGCTTTGTAAAGTGGTCTGTAAGCGCATGCCAGCGGTAGAAATTCAGTCGATTTGTAGAAATGGGTATAAGGGGCCTGCTATGGTTTTCTTCCCCATTTCCTAATTCAAAATTAAATTTTATATTGCTACTTTAGCTATGTCATTCAGTGATTGTATGGTATTTCACATGCTGCAGACTATTATTGTATTCTGTTTATGTCTTGCTGCTTTAGTTTTTCTAGTTCTAAAAGACCACGAGATTTAAATGTTACCTGTTACCTCCTTGCTGGGACGTTGGAGTTGACAAACTGACTTCTTTTTAATATGATTCAGAGGTAATTTACATGTTGATGATCAAAAAATAACTGTTGACAATGAACAAGGCAGGATGAATGCAGGCCTAGTTAGATTGTATCCCAAGAATAACCCATATCTATTAGTCTAGACTAGGCCTTCCACACTAATATGTTTTTCTACTCCTGGAACTGATAACTGTGAATGATCTGACTTGAAAACCCAATACAAAATATAAGCTTTGAATGTGTTTCTATTTAAATTGTGCTTCCTCTTAAGAAAATATTATGTAGTCACAAATAGTAAACTGTTCTGGTGTGCTGTTTGTAGCCTGTTTCTTTAATTCTCAGCTTTCCAAATGATGAAAATGAAAAACAACCATTCAAAAGTTACCATGACCATACTTGCTTTTAGCACTCAACTAATACCACAATTACTGCATTTTTCAGCGTAAACATCCATTAAGAGCAGTCAGTAGGAAAAACCTAGAAAGAACAACAAAAACTCTGTCCTGAAAATCTATTTTCTTATTGGAGCAATGGAGTCTCCTGATTTCTCCTCTAATTAGACTCATTGTAGCATTTTAGATGTTCATAAATCAACATTGTATACAATGAACATGTTAAAATGAAAGGAAGCCTGGTTCTATGCCAAGAATGGCACGGATCTAATAATCTACAATAAATTATTGTCAAACCCTTACATTTTTCGAAAGACCTCTACCTCTTCAATGTCACCAGATGATCTGACTTATAAATTCAGCTGAAACACACAGAAGAATGGGCGAGTACAGATAGAATAAGGGGACTACAGGCAGTAATAAATGTCAACATTGTGAAGACCAACAAGCATGCCAGGAAGCTGTGAGCATTAAAAAAAAAAGAAATATATAAATAACAAGTCATCTGCCTGCTGGCATAATGTGCTTTTATCTGGCAGTCATGTAGCTGTTGACTGTTCTGTACTTTAGTAATCATTCAAATTTAATTAAAGGTTTTAGGAGAAAATGGCCTGAGCTGATGGCATAATGAGTTGCCAAGGGACATCTTTTTAATAATATAAGTTTGTAACAAAGATGTTGCCAAGTCATAGGCACATTATGAGCCTTGCAGAGACGCTTTTACTGACCAGATAATTCAGTGTCCTCAAGGAATGCACTCCTTTCCATTAGATCTTCTGACTAAACTGATGATTTCATTTTACCCATCAGTATTAATTAACATCAAGAAAACAAGAAATTTTAAATCAAACTGTCATTATCATCGTTATATCATACTATAACACTATACTATATAATCCAGTATCTATTTAATAAATCAAAGACAAGAACTGATTAACCAGAATCTTCGCTCCCTATCTATAAAAACATTACTCTCCCTAAAAAGAGACGTTTAGGAAGTATTAACACAAAAAGCCATACAAGATATAGTTTCAAATATATTAATTATTCCAAACAGAACATACCTGATAAAAAACAACTAAATATAGCTATGAATCTGCAACAATTTCATTGCTTTTTATTTACATTAAAATCAAATGAATATTTTGAGAAGAGCAAATTCCTCCATGTGGCCATTTCATTTGCATAAAACATGTTTTGACAGCTTTTACTTATGCATATTTGGATATTAAGTACATTTCTGGTAGAACTTAGCATGCTGATGAAAAAACTGATTCTGTTCTGTAACCATTAAACCAAACGTATATAGAAATTCAGGACATGAGATGCAAATTAACTTTCTTTTTTCTTGGGGAGGACCCCCAGTCTCAAACCAAAGTAACGCCCTTGGACATCTATTCCTCTGCTGCACTAGCACTCCTCTCCTGACCTGTTCAGATAGCTGCAGGGCGATGCTACAGGTGATAATCTAACTATCGTACCAAGGCTCACGCTAGCTTTGACAACAAGGGAGGACACCGAGGCCCACGATGCATATCCCCGTAGCTCAACGTGTCACCTTCACGTTACTGTCTGACACAGGGCTGGACGACGTAAAGGGATCAGAGCAACAACATTAAGAGGAGACAAACATTGTCACTTGTTAAACGTCTGTTTCAGAGATAATTGGTGGTGGAGTGTGAGCTAGCAGCTAAGGGTAAGTTAATACCAGGTTGTGCACACTTTTACAGAGATGTCTCAGTAAGCTGGCTGCCTTCTCCTTGTCTACTGCAGTAACTTCACCAACAGCAAAAGTATGCAAAGTAACGTTACTGTGTTTCACGTTATGCTGACCTCACAATGCACAAAAATGTAATTCCATAAAAAAATGAAACGTTATTATTGCAACATGCTTTTCAATGTTAAAGCCAAGGTATTTGTGACTACCTTGCACAATGTTTAGCAGTTTTAAGTTGGTCATGTAACGTAAAAAAGCCAGTGTTTAAAACTACTAAAGTGCAAACTATGTTGCCTTTATGTACACTCAGTTTGTAATTAAGCCTACAACTTTGTTTTAAATGTATTAATTTATTCCTACCAGGATTGGACAAAATAAGTTAGATAAACATATAGGCTTCTTTACAATAGTTCTACTTTTTTCAAGGTGAAATACTGATATGTTGTTGGCCTGCACACCTTCCTGTCAGTTATATCCCTTCACTCTAATCCTATCCCAAATATATTACTTGGTCCTCGCTGAGATAAGGCATACTGCGGGATGTTGGTGTAGCCATATGAATTAAATTGACGACAGCTCTATCAAGATCACCCAGCAGGTCAAGGCTACTCTGCAAGAGGATATGATGCAGCCGAACAGATTTTTCCCCCATACAGCCTTCCCTGTACCCTACCCTGCGTTATCACCAGCCACCCACAAAGAAGGAAATAAACACACCCACCTGTATACACATGATCATCTGCAGTTGTTTTTTGGTAGGAACCAGCCATGGTTTACTCCGATTTTACAACCTACCACTGTGCTTAAAGTTAGATAATTTAAACCAAGTCAATAAGAACCAATTTACCACTGACCTTTTCGAAGCAGGTCGGGTCAGATTACAGCTGACCAAGATGCGTAAACATGGAAAGCAAATCTCTGAACTGATTTGATTTAAGGGTTATTTTAGAAATAAGTATGCATTATTTTGTTTTGGTTTCGCTTGAATTAAACAGTTTGTTTTACTGTTTAGATTAGCTCTGGGCACTGACTCTGTGCCTAACCATGCGGCCATTGCAGATCAGGCTGCTTATCATGTGTAGGCAGCCTAAGACCAACACAGTCAGATATGTCCATAAGCAACCCTAAATTTAACGTCTGATTTTCAGATGCTAGGTTTGTGCATTGGTTTTTGGTGTTTTAAGCAAAACTGTGAGAAACTTAAATGTTGCAGGTAAAGGGGACACACCTTCCTGGAGTAAGCACCTTTTGGTGGTCCCAGCACATTCTAAATAACATTGACATCTATGGAACAAAGGCTGAGGAGGATTCAGTTGCGTTATTAGAGCCATTTATTGCAGCGATTCAGCTTTTCCGGACAGTCAAGAGTCCCGCATCACAATAGTGCTGCTAATGACGATAGGATACCATTTTCTTTTTGAAAATTCATTCATGTGTTTTCTCAGCTTTGCTTCTTGTACATTATTTGTTTTTGTCTTGACGTTCATATGTGTGGGATGTTAATAGAATCTTTTTGTTTGTATTGGCTGGGCATCAGTGATACCCTGAAACTCAATCACTGACCAGAAAAGATGAAACATCCTGCAGGAGTTCCAGATGGTCTGACAAGAAGGTCTTTAGCATGATGACCATTATGCAACGACCACATGGATGATCCACTACATTGACGCTTCACAGGTGACCTCACACTGCACTACTTCACCGTTGGTTGATGATGAAAATCAGAAATCAAACTTAGTTAAGAAATAAAGACATTTCAACACACAGTGGTGATACACTGATTCTTTTTTGTTTATGTTGATAGGAGAGAATATTAAAACTTTAATGGCCTGGTGGGGAAATGTATTGTTAAACCTGCTAAGAGTAAAACAAGATTACAGCAAAAATGTAAATGGTAAAAATATAAATTAAGAAAAAAAGCTAAAGGGTTTGATATTAACATGTTAATATTTGTTTTAACAACACATCATATTGCAGTATAAAGAAAATGTTGTAATAGTAAACATACTCCAAAATAGATAAAAAGGGTCAATTTTAGTCAAAGTGAGTAAATCAAATCTCTCACTGCATTAGATTTTGAACTAATACTGCCTGTAATATATGCATTGTCAGGGGTACATGTTTTACTTTTTCTATTATTTAGATTACATATAGTTAACCATGTTAATTATGTTTATTTAAGTTACTATGAGGTTGGAATTAAAGAAGGAGAAGATAGTAACAGAAGCTATATGAGCTTTTTGTTGTGTTTGCAAAGCTGTGCTTGGCCACTGTGCTGTTCAAAGTCAATGTGACACAGTTTATTTGCAGAGTTGTCATTTTGCCGTTGTGAATGTAGCCACTTGGATTTTGTTTCTGGGGTATTGCGGCCGGCTTTCGTGAGCTATGAGCAAGGAAGGAAATGCTGCCTTTTGGACAAGAAACTTGATTAACCTAAAACATGGTTACTAAAAGGTAGTGTGTCTTGAAAGCATGACAGTTTCATCAGTGTTGTTTCAAGAATTAGCATTTCAACATCAAAAAGCTTTTTGCCATTAAGGAGAAATTATTAAATATTTTAGCTGCAAGTAAAATGTCCCTTTTACCAAGTGCTTATCTGGAGAAAAAAAACTAGAAATATTAAATATTAGTGATGGCATAAAAAGTCATTTAATTTTCCTGTGGGTGCTCTTAGTCACTCTACATTTATTACTTATTCATTTTTTTCTCTTCAACCTCTAAAAATATGATGTTTTACCATAATCATCTCTACTAGAGAATGACAAAAGGATGAGCAGATCTCTAGTATTTCTCAGTCTGCGTATGATATTGGTGGCTTTAAGATTTTGGTGTTGTGCTCATTATGACCTCAAGCAGCTGGCTGCATTTTCTTATTTTAATGTATCCTTCCACCGGTTAGTGATTTTGAGTAAACTGTCACAGAGTTTCTTGGGTGTTCCTTTATCCTCATAGAGTACTTTATGCCAAAAAAATATTGCTTCCCCTACACTTCGGCCTTACAAATACAATTATGTTAACCTACTATGACAGGTGATCTTCATTCAACTTATTAATTGAGGTCTTTTGATAACAGTTGGTTGCATCAGTGGTTAGTTAGGCGTGTCATGGTGATAGGGCTTGACCCGAATATTCAACTTTTTTTTTTTTTTTTTTTTTTCATTTGGTAGGGTTTTAGTGGGTAGTAGTAGGTTTTATTTCTTTCCTTTTTCTAGCCCCTCAGAATGGAAGCAGAACTTGCATACTCATCATGACACTATTTTGTCTAAACGGCTCTTGAGTCTGTGGCAGAGCAAAATGTGCTGCTCTAAAGGTGCAAGATACAAGTTTGGGAGCATTTCTATTGCCCAACAATGTTTCACAACATGGCGTGGCAAGCCGTGCTAACAGTGCTAACAGTGCAAACAGCGGCAGAATCAAACAGGCAATGGATATATATATATATATAAAACAACACACCTTAAATTGGTAGACCATAGTAATCATAAAATTGGAAGCGTTGGCTGTCATTTACAAGAGGTATAATAGACATATCATGCTTCGTTACCACCTCTTTCCAGTTTACCAAGGGGTGGGAATTTTATCATTTCTTCTTAAGATACATTTGATCTTGCAGGTTGCCTGAAATCTTTCCACCCACACAAAATGTAAATAATAAGCACTTACATTGTGTTTGTTTTTTGTTTATGTGTGTGTATTTGTGAGCACAGCCACTTGGAGGAGATGGAATGGATGAGTGAGAGATGGCTAAGATGAGAAGCTGTCTGTTTGTGGTCAGAGGATGTGGTAGACTGCTTGTGTTGGGTGATACTTGATCTGATGTTAATGTGCTGCTGTGTGTGTGGGAGGGAGTGAGTTGAAAGAGGCAGAGGGGAAGATGGGCAGATAATCCCGTCTGCCTGATGAGATTGAATGCTGGGATTGATTGATCGCCTAATCATAGGAGGAAATGGGCCTGAAAATGAATGGGACTCTGCCCTTGGCTTGCTGTGGAGCTGGGTGGTTGGGTTGGAGGGGATGTTAGCTGCAGAAAGACATGGCCCTTAATGTGCATAGGACCTGATTTCATTTGTGTCTGATATACAGTTATATGATCCTGGCTAAATGATCAAATAAAAAAGGAAGAGGGGGAACAGCGAAGGGGATGTAAATCAAGCTTTATTGCTGGAATATTACTTTTTCATCTCATCTGAAATGGATGCTTTGAGAAAAGAGCAAGGATAAAAATTCATCATGAATTCAGAACTGATGACACTGTGTGTAGTTACAGATACCCACTATCCTGGTTCTAGGTGATTGTCTAGTAATAGGTATTATGAGTATTAGATGTGCCATTACTTGCAATATTTTTACCTTGACCAGAAGATCTGTTTGGTCAGATTGTTCAAAGCTGGTTTACAGATAATAATATGCTCCTGCTGTCCTCACTGCCACATATTCTCAAATCATGGCATGTCTACTTAAAAAGCAACTGGCAATAGTGTCACTCTGGTGTCACTAACTAGTTATAGGCACTATCCCATCTTGTGGACACAAAGAGGACTTCCACCAGTGTAACAGAATGGGGAAATTAGCTCTGTGTGTGAGGGTCTTTGCTTTTTATGTAGGGTCCACAGTTCAGAGTGAATGCTGCCAGAACATATCAGCCTGTACAATGATTGAAGTGGTGGACTCAGCTTGGCATCAAGGCGGAATCAAACCAATAGGTTTGCCTTGTTGTTTAAGTTAGGTGTGCCAACTGTCACTTTGAGTTTGTCTCTATTTCTACACCACTAAAAGATTCTTTGAAAAGCAAATACCTCACAGACTTGGAGCATTTGTCACAATTTTCTGCCTCATTGTTGACAGAGCAGAAATCATTTTTATGACAGTAAATTTAACTTTATCTAAACCAAGTTTTGTGAACATTTCTAGCAGATAAAACAATCCTGCGCAGGAATTAGCAGCAGAGCATTATCATTGTGTGAAAGATGGTATCTAGTTCCAGTCTGTTCTTAATATCAGTATAGCTATAAATGTTTTTATTATTTTGTGAAACCTTATTACCTTGTGTGTCTCTATAGATTGTGCATATTTTAGTTATTACTAAATCTGATGTAGGCCGCTTTGGACAAACCAGCAGGATTGAGCTATATTTTGGAATAACTAACCCCCCAAAAAATCCTAGCCCTTCCCAGGCCTTGCTCCAAAGCCACTCCCCCGAAACACAGGGATGGGTGCTGTTGAGTTTCTTTTCAAACTTCTACTCTTATTGGTTCTTTATCAATACTCCTCCATATTTACTATGTAAAAGAACTCCCCGTTCTTTTACATACTAAATAGTTGCTTTTAATTATATATATATTTAAAAAAAATCATAACAGGATTAGAATTTCTTAACATTTTAAATATAACTAATTGTTTTCAACCATATCCTTAGACAACATGCAGACAGCTTTTTTTAGCTTGTTTGTAACTATTCGCTATTTACCAAACAGACAGTGGATGAGCGCCTGCAACAGAGAAGATGAGATATCGCTTTTCTGTTGATACCTGTTCTGTGAACAGGTATATGTATAAAGCATTGCCATTTTACTCTGGTAGGTTTTATTGAACTTAACAAGCGTATGTTTCGTCAACTTAAATAGGCTAATCTTTGAGTTATCTTCACCTGGTCCACTTCACTGTCTCCACAACGGCCTCTCTGTTTGCTGAATTGGCGTGTGTGTGTGTGTGTGTGTGTGTGTGTGTGTGTGTGTGTGTGTGTGTGTGTGTGTGTGTGTGTGTGTGTGTGTGTGTGTGTGTGTGTGTGTGTGTGTGTGTGTGTGAGAGAGAGAATCTGGAGGAGCTCAGCCCTCTGACATGATTGCCTGCTAAATTCTGCTAATAGGAATCACATCTAGTTGTCAAGCTATTGGCATATTGTTATAGTCTTGAAAGGAGAAATAAGACAACATAGATAAGAAGACAGAAGAAATGTTACATGCCTGAAGCTCAGCAGTAGAGCAGGTTGACTGATGATCTTCATGTACCCCAGCTATGTGCACCACTTTGCCCCTGTCAGTTAGATACATTGTTACCACTTGGGGGCAGTAGAACAAACAGAAAACACAATTTGATTTGGCTGCTTTTAGCTCTGTTTTGGTCTACACCAACTCCTGAGAAAAATATCTGTCTCTTTGGAATAATATGAAAATATTAGGCTCAATGGGTGCAAGAGACACCAATCGCTGAGTGTCAATATAGTCCTTACATGTAAAACCAATCTAGCTTTTAATACTATGAAACAAGCAATGGATATAGATATTGTGTGTGTTTAATGTTTATTTTTTATATATCTTAACCAGAATCCATTAACCAAACGTACTTTTTTTGTGGGCCCCCCTCTCTGTCTCCCTCTAGTGTGCAGGCTACATTTGTTGGTTACTGAGTGGAGGGTAGTTGTGATCCAGAGCTTGAAGCCTGAGAATGGGATGACTGAGGGGGAAATGAGCTGCCCATGCAAAGAAGTGGAGGCACTGTGGGCTAAATGATCAATGGCATTGATCAGCCAGTCAATCCCGGAGTCTATATTCTTCTCTGTTTACACTCTCCCATTGCCACTGTGTTAAACTGAGCGTGCTCTAAACAGCCACCTTAGGGACCCTCTAAAAGCCGGCCTCACACCCGTCATTGATTGACATGTCGATTATCGGGGAAGCTGTTGACAGCACAGTTGTTAGCCATCTTAAACATTAATGATGATGGGAAGCCGTTGCCTTGAGTTACATTCCTGACTAAGAGAAAGAGACATTTATTTTCAATCATAGTGCCACAATGAAGTGAAACGCAAAAAAAAAACTTTGACCAAAAAACAGCCAATAGCTATCCGTCACGTACTTGTACTACTGCTTTATGAAAGCTGAAGACGGATTATGAATGTGCCATCTCTTGATGACTTGTCTGTGTTTTCTTTGGTCACCGATATAGTAGCACAACTGAAATATTATAAAAGTTTGACCTCCTTATTATGAAATCCAAAGGTTGTCATTACATCTTTGCTCAAAAGAAAAAAAAAAAAAGAAACACACACAGAGTTATTTCACTTGGAGGTACATCCCTACAATAGCACTACGCTAAATTAATACAATGTCTTAGCTTGCTGAATTTAAGCCTTGTTTTACAAGGAGATGAGTTTACACATTTTTCATATGATTTGCAATTACTGATTTTTATGCGTAAACAAAATGTTTTTTGTTTATGTACAGATTTTGTTGCTGTCCACATTATCAACTGGAGGTTTGTGAAATTTGGATGTCTAGTCATCCACTTGCTAAGTGTAATCAACACCAGATCGCGTTGTGTGTGCATATGTGTCTGTGTGAGATAATTGCGTTAAGTGTGCAGACTCCAAATGCCCCAAGCTCCCAGCATCAACCTCAAACCTGTTCCTTCTTTTATGCGTCATTTTACTGCCTGTAAACAGTTTGTGTAAAGCAGTTTATAGATAATTTCCACAAGTTCATTGAGCTCTCCTAAATATGTGCTTAAGTTATACAAACTCTTCACTTTAATAGACACCCAGTAATGGGCTTACATTGGCCTGGCTGCAGGGACCAGTGCCTGTAAAAGTGGTTGCGTACCAGAAATGCTAATAATCAACTTTCTGCATGACGCCTTCAAACAGAGAATGTGGCAGCCTCAACCTGACATGAAGTCTTTGTCTGGGTTTACTCTTTTTTTTTTTGGTTGTCACTCTTTTTACCTTAAGCTCCTTCTGCTGCTGCAAGCTCCCACGGACCTCTCTTGGTTGGTCAACGCATTAAAAATTATGCTGCCTCCTTACAAGATTGTCTTTAATCTTTTGCCTCTACCATGTCACCTCGAAACGTGCGGAGGCTGATATGATAATGATGTGGACCTGTCCAGGGTATTAGAGTTAAGCTGGCTGATTAGGCTGCACATCGATTAATCTATCACTCAGCACTGGCCAGGCCTGGGCATTCGGAGGGGAGGTGGAAGATTGACAGCCATTCTGAAGAAATGACCTCACTTAAAGTGAATCCCAACACACAACATAAGATTTAAATACTTAGAGCAGGTACACACACATTGTTTCAGTCTTTTTTCTGTCACTAAATGAGCCTGTTTTCAGACAAATGTTGATTGTGTATTGGGAACTTTAACTACCCTTTACTATTAAGTAATGTTTACTTTAATCAGTTCTCAAGAACCTCCTTAAATCCCCCTGATGTCTGATATCGAACTAAATTAGTGAATGAATTACTAAATTATTCAAACTACACAAATGATCATACCGGCAGGCTCAGGGACAGCCTCATCCTGCAGGCCTCAACTGTTCAAATCTTGAGCTTGTTACTTGTCATTTTACCTTTTATAGACACTATAAATACTACTGTTTTACTACTGTATCTTAAACCTGTAGGTTATACTTATAATTATGCATAAACATCCCTGTTTACTTTCAGTTTATTTTACTGTCTGTTTTATATTTTCCTTTTTTTTAAACTTTTTTTTTTAATTAAACATGCACTGTTTAATGTCTCATTTTGTTATTAATTGCGTGACTTAATACAAAAACTTTAATGAAAAATAGTTTGTCACAAACGTCTTTGATTTCAAGAGGAAGAGACAGGGGTGTAATGTAGAAAGAATAAGAGTGTAAGGGAAATCTGGGGAAAGGGAGGGTTGTAGCAGGTGAGAAAGAGCAGCCAAGAAAAGGTTAAGACAATCGCCTCGCCTGAACACTGAGGCTTTTAATCCCGTAACAAAGTCATTATGGTTCACAACTACAGAAGAGGCCAATTAAAAGCAGAGTGTAGGCATAAGTCTGGAGAAAGGCATCATGCAGGAACCTTAGCCTTTCATCGGACCAGTGGGAGACCTCTCTTATGAAGTCACGGAATCAGAAGGCCCGTCAGCAAGTTGTCCGCGTGGGTCTTAAAAAGTATTAAAAGTTAATAAATCAATTTAGAGTAAATTAAGGCCGTTAAAAAAGTATTAAAAAGTTTTTAGACACTCTTTTTCTGAGGTATTTGATTTTGTATGTATATTTTTCCAAAGAGGTTGTGTGCTAAAATGTGTATGAATTGAATCATTGTGTAGGCCTGTAGTGGGATTCTGTGTATTTTGTAGTTTATTTATGGAATCTGCTAGATTTGACTATATCTGAAAAGGACAACAGTTAGCATGCTCGCTGACCCACTCATTGCTGCTTGATAAAATTACACAAAGCTCACTTTTGTCCCGATTCTACCTAGCTAATGGGGAAATACAAGTTTTCAACCAAATATTGAAATAATGTTACTTGACAACCATATAATCTTCTTTGTGGGATTCGTGAATGCTGTGATATAGTTTTTGAACATTTAGAGCCAGTATAATTAGGCAGAGTTGATTTTATAGCTGCTAATACTTGCATCCACTCTCATTTAACCTTAAGACCAAGGAGTCAAATGGTTTCAACTGAACATATTTTGGGCAACTTTTGCTTGTCAGTGTACATTTTACACATTTTACACTCACCTGGACTGAGACAAGAGGGCATGCCTTTCACAGCAGGTTAAAAAAACCAAAAAGACACCTCTGCCAAATACTGTAGCCAGCCCTGAACTTTGTTCCTGGAGACCAAGGAGTAAAATGGTTTTACCAGCACATGCTATAGGTTGCTTTGGCTTAACAGTGAGAATTTCAAATATGTAACACTGACCTGGTCTGAGAAAGGAGGGGATGCAATTCTTGAAGTGGCAATGAAGTCTTAAAATGTTTGCAGAGGGTCTTAAGGAAGGTCTTAAAATGTATTAAATATAACTATAAACAGGTAAGACATCTCTTGGATAATTTATGTTCACTCATAAAAAAGGCCAGTGGTGAGTAGAAGAGGGATATCTTCCATTGGCCAAAACCCCAAAAAATTATTTAAAAGAAATTCCACCTCTGTCAGTGTTAATGTCCAAATCAAGACTTTATATTGAATATTATATTGAAACAAATATTAAAAACTTGACAACTGCTTAAAACATAGCTGGCCCTTATTAGGGCATGGCAAGGTATTTTTATTTATAGCACATTTCAGCAACAACGTAATTCAAAGCATTTAACATAAAACATCAAAAGACTAAGTGAAAAATAAACACATCAAGAAAAGGACATTTAAATACAATTTAAAAACAGTCATTTAAGTGAAAATATAAACTAGGTAGAATGATAGAATAAGACAGGTATAAAACACAAGAATAAAAGTTACAGTGCAGTTTTAGAAATGGTATAATATAAGGCAGTAGAAAAAAGAAAAGTCTTCAGCCCTGATTTAAAGAAGTAAGAGTTGCAGGTGACCTGCAGTTTTCTGCGATTTTGTTCCAGATATATGATGCATAAAAAACGTACGGTGTTTCTCTATGTTTAGAATTGACCTTGCGGACAGAAAGCAGACCTGTCTCAGACGACCTGAGAGGTCGGGATGTTCATAATGTAGCAGAGGATCAGAAATGTATTTTGGCCCTGAACCATTAACTGCTTTATAAATCAATAGTAGTATTTTAATATCAAAATGTAATACAATGAAAGAACACAGTTGGACTGAAGGAAGAAATATGTATTTTGTAATTTTAAATAACTGTAAGTTTAAAAAAATAAGAACATTTGTCTCCCCTGATTCACTGTTACCCCATTCCTCTTGTAAATACACTGTGTAGTTTCCTTACAAACACCACTACACACTATAGAAATCCTCAATTATCCCTCACAAAGCTTCATTTTACTCCAATTAGCTGCTAAATCTATCTGTGTTGTGATTTAATGCAGGGATTGAGTGAGGGGCAAGGACTTGATCTACACTTCCTTGTTTACTGAAATAATTGATATTATCAGAATCTTGGTGATTAACGGGATTACTGAAGAACACCAGGGCTCAGAAGCTTTGCCTGAATTTAAAGCTCAAGAATCATATTACATTTTTCCCTGGAGTCAACTAATTAGTGTGTTGAGTAAGGCTTGCTGTGAGACTAGAGAGAGATGGGAAACATAAGAAGTAAGAATATACGAGCAAAATAACATTTTACTCCTGTGGTTCCTTAAAGTTTCCATTACGAAATGATGGTCACCGTGTGAGTTTACATGTCAGTCACAGCAACAGTGCCTAATGTCAGGACAAACAGTGATCTGTGTTGGGCTTGAGAAACTTTGGTTATTCAACTTTGATCCTGTGGACAATAATTATTATTATCATTATTGGTATTACGGCCCCCTAAATATCAATGATTCAGAATAAAGTGGGGCAGCCTCCTAAAGTTTTATCTATTTTTCAACGCACTGCACTTTTCTTTCTGTACCCGCTTCATTGATCACAGCAAGGATAACAGTAACGTAGGATATAAACTTTAACAAACTGAGTCATGTCTTAAAATAACCTACAAACAAAACTGAAATGGAAATAGAGAAGGGTGATGGAAATGGGGACTGCGCAAAAAATCTGGAGCCCCAAGAACGTCACAAATTAGAATACAGACATTCCCGGTCACCCTAAGCAGTCGAATGTTTGGTAAAAACTGTTGGATAAGACTCATGGAAATGTCATTCTGCTTTGGGCACAGCCCTCGTATATGAAACCAGTACTTCAATAAGAGACTTGGCCTATTCCATTGCTGTGATGCAACACATACAATAAATAAACATTTCTTTATGTATTGTTAAAAAATTCCATTAAATTCCTTTTAAATGATCAAATTACTTGATTAATCATTGGAATGATTGGTTGAATTCTACAGCAATCAACTTCCCCAGTCTCCATACTTTATAGATCGGCATACACTGTACAATACATAGACTTTCTTTGAATGAAAGGCTTCTGGCTGACGGGAGAACAGGTTGTAGGAGTGAATGAATAGATAAAAAGTGTGTGTAAATTGCACCGGGTTCAGAGGACCACCATGGGAGATGCAGTATGCGGGTGGATGAGATAAGCCAGCCGTCTTTCTCAACTAGCAGAGCCTCCTGAGAACCATTAATAATGAAACAACATGCTGGTTTGTACGGATTCACATATCATGAAAATGGCTTTTTAGGTGCTGTTACAGACCTTTTACCTCTCTGCTCGGTTCACACTAGCTCAGGAGTTTGTGAAAGGCACAGTTGGAGCACTCTTTGCCCTTGTGGAGAGCTTTTTAGTTACTGGTGGAAACTGGTGTTTGGTGTGTAGAGTGCAGAATGTGTGGGGCTGTAGAGACGATCTGTTAGAAGTTCTACCACAGCCAGAGTGGCACTTCAATGCCCAGCTTGCTGACTTGCAGCACTGAGCTGGCTGGATTTTTTTTTACCCTGTGATGGACTGTTTTAGAATCTTAACTTTCAGCATTGGTTTAGGGTATGGCGTGGCACCTGTCTGGTCGATTTTGTCCTAATGTCAGAATATATGAAATATTCTCAACCGTATTGCAAGTTAGAGACTGAGGTCAGCTGAAACAGCTAAATAATTTATTTGAGGACATAGAATGGAAGAGGTGAGAATGTTTTTACTTTATTTCAGAATACAACAGGTACCACTGTGTCCATATTATACCAGCCTTTCTCAGGGAACTGAACCATCATCCACTGTCTGCCTGCCTGTCTGCAATTGTTTGCAATGCTGATTGAAAGCTCTTTCTCTAACCCCCTCCATCCCACACTGCAACTGTGGTTTGTTGCCTCTTTATTTCTGTCCTCTTTTGGTTCCTTTTCCGCTTTTGCTCAGCTTCTATCACTTTCTTTGTGTCTCTCTGTAGACTGTGAGCTGATATCATCCTTTGAAAAGGTAATGATCCCACTGTGTTGAGATTATATATGTGTGCTGCACAGTGTAATGGCCTGGCTTTTTATTGCCTGCCGCATACTAATCCCACAACTGAAGGAATGAGATGACACCTGCAGGGAGCTGTGTGCGAGCTGCAGCCTCACATGAAAGAATGGCCATTAAAAATGATCAAAGAAATTACTGCACTCGGCTGCACAACACTGCTCTCACGCCTGGCTAGGTGCACATCCCTCTGCCCTAACACGCACATGCACAGACATGCACACGTATACACATACACGTGCATGAACTCGCACTAATTAGTATCTTTTTTTCCTGATGGATATTTTCCAAGTGATCCTCTGTGGAAATGTCCTGCGCATAGTTGCCTTAGGCTCTCTGCAGATGATGCACCCACACTTGCAGATAGGAAATGGAGGACATGCGTGAGCTCAAAATGATGTCTGTTCTCCATACCCCTACCACAAATTATTCATGGACGTATTACCACGAGTGTTCTCCTGCTGAATTTTCATCCGACCTTTTCTTCAGGAGTCGTCTGTTATATTAAGAAATTATCTAAAAGTTAATTCATTGCATTTCATTTTACATATTTGCTCTGTTAATGACAAAAGGGGTTTGCTCTTGAGGAATGCAAGCATTGGAAGAATTTATAATCCCAGTCTGCTTGAAAATACATTTTAATAACTAGCGCAGCAGTAAACATTTGCAGCAGAATCATAGTCGAGTTAATTTCATTTTATTAGGCTTTCTGATATCTACCGCTGGAAACACTGCGTTCAGCTAGGCTGTACTGTCTGAATTGTATTTCCTCGTTCTTTTCATATCCCTGTTCACTAGCCCAATGTCCCTGTTTATGTAGGTTCCTCCTCACCATTGGGTATCCGTCTGTCACTGCCCTCTTCACCAGGGGCAGCACCTTTTCTGCCTGTCCTTTCTGGGAGGTGACACAGTGTGAGCCAGGTGGCTGTTCTTATCAGTTGGCCCTCTGTACTGGCTAGCAGATGACATTTTTCTGTGGTCAGTCCACTGCCCCTCCTTAACGTATTCACTCTTTGAGCTTGACACACTTATAAATGCAATTTATTTCCCATACAGCCTGGAATAATAACTCTTTCACTTGGTTAAATGTCTGGTCTGAAATGGCATCCACTACTTAATGTGCTATTAAAATCAACACTTGCAGAAATTAAAGGAAGGGTCGGATGAATGTCAAAGGGAGTACAGAAATTGAAAAATAGCACCTGGAAACATGCATAAAGAACCAAATTCTCATTGTAACTGTAAATGGTTATTTGCCATATGTTATTTTTTTCCTGCCTTGAACACAGGCTCACCAAAGTGGAGAGTGTGGTTATCATAGGGATCCATTTTACTAAGAGATTCCTTTTTTCACTTCTCCTCCTTTCTCCCTTAACCCCCCTTTTCTCTCCCTCAGCGGTCCATTTTAGAACCATGCGGCTGCATGGTTTGGTGGGTAATTTCACTGCCTTTTCATGTGTCGGAGGGCGAGGAATCCTCCTCCATTAGGTAGTGTCATCTTGTGATGTATGATGTATGCACAGAAAGGCAATCTGATGTTTATTCATGACTTTCAAGGCAATGCCTCAGCTAAGCCCTCTGATTTCCTTTTAAGGAACAAAACTACGTGAGATTGAGAGTTCAGTTTAAAGGCACACAGACCATCCTGCAGCACTTCTTCTATGTTTCTCTTCCTCTCTCTCTCTCTCCCTTTCACACAGATACTCTCTCCTTTTTTCTAATCTCTTTTAAATTCCCCCTCGATATTTTTTCTGTCAGATTTAATTTATTTGACCCTTAGAAAAAAGATCACATGCAGTTATTTCCTTCTGATTTTGCCTGGCTGTCTCCCCTTCTTGCCTCTGTACTTAACTAAGGGTTTTGATGAAAAGATGAATTTAGATATATTTAGATATATAGTAGGCTGGCACGTTAATGAGACACCACCACTGCAAGACTAAAAGGACCTCTGATCACACGCGACACACACACACACACACACACACACACACACACACACACACACACACACACACACACACACACACACACACACACACACACACACACACACACACACACACACACACACACACACATAATATCCATGAATGTATTTTGTATGTGAAACCCAGCTATGGCCATATTGACCTCTGCCTACAGTACTTATGTGAATCACACTTGTTCACTTGCATTGTTGACTATGCAAACAATCAGGTGTTTGAGGAAATCTCCAGTAATCAGCAGTCGTCACAACTGCAAACCAACAGCTGTTTTTCAATTTTGACTCTACATCCAGTGTGTTATAAAGTAACCATAATTCAAAAAGCTTGTCCCTATTTGTCTTGTAAATTACCTTTTAATGGTAATAAAGCCACATCTATCCATCATTCTAGCACAAGTCCATGCAGGCCTTTGATGGGACTCCTCCTATGAACAAATGGTATCTATTAATATTCTCAATGACCAACCTTCCAACAGCACATGCATCATAATGAAAGAGGGTCCTAATGTCAGAGTAGCCTTTAACATGAACATTTATGATGGCCAGACATGCAGTGTAGGTGTGTGTATGTTTGTGTTTGCATGTTGTTCGGCTGAAATACAGTTAAGGCTCCAGACTGTAGTGTCATTTGTGTGCCTGCTGCCAGAATGTTTTGAATAAATTGTTACTTGATGCCTGGTATCAGGAATCCACACACAGAGTTATGCATGTAAAATGTAAACCAGGAAAACTCTAGTACTTAGACCTGTTAACTTGGCTTTTCATGAGCCATGGACAGGTCCCTCCTCCAGCATCCCATGTTAGATTTGAATGGCTAGTTTGAAAGTGTAGTATGATCCAGTTATATTTTGGGGGATGCATTTGGGAGCATGAGTGAAGCAAATTACTGCATTTTGTATTTAGGATTTGTAACACTGTGCTTATTACCAGATGCTCTCGTCCTTGAGTTCTGCATATTCTAACCTTATATGATAAATAATGCAAATGTGGCAACCTCTGCAAATGCCAAAGACATAGGTTAGACAGGAGGGAGAGGGCAAGGGAGCGAAGGAGTAGAGAGGGGAGAATGAGAGAGCAACAGCTAGCATAACTAACTGATTGTTATGCTGTCAAATTGATTTGCATGAAAAAGGCCGGCCTAATTGCAACACTTAGCTGCAACAAACTGATAATACAGAGCAGGATTACAAAAGGACATGGAGAAGCTTTTATTAAGAAGGATTTCCTGGGTGTCTAAGAGATGCACCACCAGCTTCTGTTTCTGTGGGGGCCATTCAAAGCAGTGTGTGCCTCACCTCGTCCTGTCTGACATGACATATCCATCACGCTGATGCATACACATTGCTGTCTCGACATCCATTAACATATAGATTATTCTTGATTTTAATACTTATCATTTGAACCTAAAAGTTTGTGATTAAAAAATACTTTGAAAGAGGCAGGTCCCTCTGACAAAAAGTGCACAAACATTGCTTGCAAGAATAAATGCCTCCAAGAAACGGATGCCGGCTTTTGACATAGAGGTTTATACAGTAGTGGAATAAAGAGTACAATTAGTCCAACAGCTATTTTTCCTCAAAGGTCTGATTTCACAGGATATTGACATACAGAATATACTCAAAACATGGTTAAACAGTTGTTTGATAATTCTACAGACCTAAAAAAATGAATTGAATATTTTTATCCTGTTAGTGCATACAGTTCAAAATGTAAACACAACACTATTTTGTCAGTTCGGCAATAGGATTTTAAGTTGAAAAAAAGGGATCTTTATGCCAGTATTGTATTATATTGTTTATTTTTTTAGGTACTTCCGAACGAAATTAAAATTTGATTAAGGGGAACATAACATGGTAACTGACAATGATATTTTCAGTAGAAAAGAACAAAAGATAGAAGGCCTGCCATCTGAGAGAGTATCAAAAGTTACCTGGTTTTAAAAGAGTAAGGGTGTGGAAAAGCACAAAGTTGTGGGTGGTGGTTTAACACAGGGCTTTCTGATGCTGCCAAAGGCAGTACTTCCCTTTCCTTTCTTTAATAATAAATGATGGATGTTTCAAATTACAAAAGAGTGCTTGGGAAATCCAATTTAGTCCTGGGCCTTGTAGGGAGGGTATAAAGAGGAGTTCTGTATCAAAGGCCCTTGTTTTGCTTTAATATTTGCAGTAGGGCCTGTATTGAATGATGTAATGTGCCAGGTGATAATGGGTCTTATGTGCTTTTAACAAATCATCTAGTTCCTATCGGTAAATGCATCTAGCTAGTAGTTGTTGGTGGTCTTTCCTCCTTGATTTAGACCCTATTCATAATAAGTGTGTGTTTTTTGCATCAGATAGAATGTTTATCAGTTTGTGTTTTGCACATGTGCGAATAGAGAAAGGAGCAGTAACTACATTTCAATTGCCCATTAGGGCCTCCTATTACTATTATTTGTTTATTGTAGTGGGCCTCGCAAAAGAACATTTTTGTATCCTAAAAAAGTTTTGCTCATACAAGTGTTGCTATTGGATTCAGCAATCCCTCTTAAAAGCACAAACTTGACCTAAATTGCTTGTTCAAACTTGATGAATGCCACATGTTCATGACTAGGTATTAGTATTATCTATTGTACTTATATTATCTATTAATTGGTCATCAATAAATACAATGGTTATTTTGGTTGCTAGAAAACCTGTTGGGGATAGGGCTTTTTATGATGTAATATAGCTCGCTCTTTCACTGCCATAATGGAGGTCAGCAGCTCTTGAGAGCTTCATATGAGAACAGAACAGTATTAAATAGACATTTTGTACTGCATTTAAATGGAACTTTCAAACATAACACACAGTGGTTGCTCTGCAGATGCTTATCATTGTGATAACACTGTTGTGAGCTGACTGATGACAAAAAAGGACATTTCAACATTCCCCTTTTCAAAAATACTATGAGGTTAGGTTTATTTACTCATTGATTTATTTATTGATTTCAGATTCGAGTTTACAAACAATTAAGTAGGCAAAAAAACCTGCAAGATTTTTTACAATATCGGCATAAATTGTATCACAACTGGCATTCCACATAACTGGATTGGTCAAGTGTAAAGACGAATCAAATTGAGGACACAATTTCATTTGCTCTTTTAAATGGTTTTGGAATGTCATGTGGGATTTTAAAGAAGGCACCAAAATAATATTTTTAGGATACGACAGGCCTGACTTGTAGCAAATATTTGTGTCCAGCCAGTTCTACAAAGAGCCTCAATGATCAAGCTGTAGCTGCTACGAAATATGTGGTGCAACTGGAAAGCATGTGTTCCCTTTGTTGATTTTTTTTTTTTTTAATTGTGCATTGAAATGCAGCCTAATTATTTTGATTCGGTAATTTGTTTGGATGATTTTGAAGCTTTAAGAGGATGTCATTGAGGTGCTCAGTGCAACACTGTGAAGAGGCATTACTCAAATGTTATGTTTTGCTCATTTAAAGGTAAATGTAGCAATGACAAATACTATGCTATTATAGACATTTCTAAATCTAAAATTATGTGGTTGATTGTATTCATGGTCAGATGACATAATTCTTAATACCAGGTGTTTAGAATCTTAAGGTATTCATCTTAGCCACCCGTTAAGCCACATGTATTCAGTTTAGTAAAATATATCAAGTAAGTATATACATATGTATAGTTATATATTCTAACACAACTATGCATTCAAAGTAATCACAGTTTTTGGCCTTGAGGTACATCAGTGTCCTGTCAATGCTGTACATCAGGGAGCCATTTCTCCACAACTTAAAGATAGCTAGTTTATTTCAAGAGTGTTTAGATGTATCTGTTTACTCTGTCTTATCTCCATTCCCTGTCTCTGTCTTCTGAATGTTTGTCTTGTTAATTTATCTCGTTCTTTCCTCACCACAACTTCAATTACAGTAGATCCTGGTACATATGTCTCTGTGGTGTTCCAGTCCACATAACTCGTATGTGCCACCATTTGTAATGCTCTTCTCTACTGCCCTTGACACAGTGTTTCTGTCCACCTTAGAACTGTCTTTGCCACACCACCACTATATTCTGCCAGTCAGATTTGGCAAATCATTATCACAATATGATTACCCACCTCACCTTTATAAAATAACTTTTTCAAGTAACAATGAGTAAAGTGTATCACAAAAATGGGCCTTATCAGTCTGAACCTTTCATTTGTTTAGCATTTTGCTTTTAATTATATGAGAATGATACAAGTTTTTACCTGACACATTCAGCATGCATTTATACTCTCAGAGTAATTCCCCTTATCCTCTGAATATTTTTTTTTGGCAGTGCTAAATTAAGAGCTTTTTGTCCTTCATTGTATGACAGGTCTTTCAAAAAGGTATGGTTAAATGCTGCTTATGTGATCATTGGCGTCATATTCAAAGTGGAATAAAACTCAGGTGTGCAAAATGTATTGACAGTTTTCTGCTCTATCACCCAGACTTACATATTTTTAAACCAATTTTATGTATTTCATGTAGCTTACTCTATGAAGTCTCATTCAACTTTCTATCAACTCTTCAGTTTTACATTCTTCTACCCCACTCTCACCCTTGCCTTGCCCATAATCACTTTCGCTGTAATCTGTCCCCCTTTCTTCCCGGTTTGATCGTGCACAACTTCTTCACTGTGGCTAGTGTGATGGTAGACAGACAATAGTATAGCGCTCTAACAAAGCCAACATTACTAAATAGCTTTGGCCATGAGAAGTCTGGCTATTTTAATTTTTGCAGGCATTGGCTAATATTCATGTACTTAATTAACCTTTTTCTCAGAGTCGTCACACAAGAAAAAGGCAAATATATTAAAAAGTTCTAAGAAGTAAAAAGCATAAAGGCTGCTCTAAAAGGCACATTTCTTCCTTTTGTTCTGGCCATGATCGAGGTAATTCTCCAGATTTGCACTGAAAACACCACTTAATGTCTATGGCTTGTGGGAATAAAAATGAAAATGGGTCTAAAGGTCCTTATTACAAGCCTCTGGTGTCAATCATTTTCTAACAAGGCCTTAATCTACAGTATTTCTATTCTCTCCATCCTCCCTTTGGAACCTTATATAATGGACATATGTAGGGAGCAGGCATTGAGTGTGAAGTCCAACTCTTCTGACCAGCCATGTAAACTTATAAGCTATGCACACAACAGGCAGCAGTCTTCAAAGAGTACTTTTGTGAAGTTACAGGAGCAGGATGTTTCTCATAGATAGATAGATAGATAGATAGATAGATAGATAGATAGATAGATAGATAGATAGATAGATAGATAGATAGATAGATAGATAGATAGATAGATAGATAGATAGATAGATATGAGAAGATTGTATTGTTTTCCATTTTTCCCACATATGTGTGTTTTTATTCTTTCTTTGATTTTAATGGTATGTTTTGGAATGGACTGCTCCATGCAGTAATTATTTGCTTTATTTATATCGAGATTCTGTATCAATGAGTTGACTAACGCCTACAGAACTTAACCAGCCACAGATGCATGCCCTCTTGCTTCACAAATCCTTTTGTTTAAAATGCCTCCTTCTTTTGAACAGTTCTCATAACCTTAGTAGGAGGATTTGCCAAAAAAAGTCTTGAAGTCATGCGTTTTTCAGTCCAATTAAGTCTGTTATTGCACTTTAGCAGCAAAGTGTGGAGGTAGCAGATTTTTTTCCACAGCCAGCAGAGGTCATGTTCATGTGTGCTTGCCTAGCTCTATTCTTATGAGTGCCTCTCGCCTTCTACTCATCACATTCACAGCCTCAGCTCCCTTTGAGTGGTAGGGACAAGGGAGATTTCAACCAGACAGGTTGTCTTCTGACAGTACTGTAAATTGTGAGTAATGTGTAATTTCAAGTAGTTCTCACTGTCTCAGGCTCATAGTGTTTCAGCAGGACTTTAGCATTAGTTCAGTATGGCATATGGGATATGAAACATCCCGTACTTGGTAGCACTGTAGCTGAGCTGTCTATCCAACATGCTGAGCTCTGGGATATCATCTTGGCAGCAATAGTGCGTCAGGATGATGCTAACAAAGTAGAGAGAGCCAGGGGGAGTAATTGGAGCGAAGTAAAATCAGCATAAGAAAACTGGGGTAAAAGAGGTAGGAAAGGTGGAGGGAGAGGCCACCAATCACAAAATATACTTAGCCATGCACCTTTGTCATTTGGTTTATGTGTTTTGCTTTATCCAAATTTTCTTAATTAAAGATGCTGCAGATATTTCTGGAGTATTATACAGTAACATTTGCAACCATACACTTTACGTGTTTATCATGAAAGTTTTCAGGCTTTCTCTTGATATTGGACATGTGGTTCAAATATGGTACATGGCAAGTGGCATTATGCACACATTTTGATACAAAAAAAGTATACTTACAATAGAGCTTATTTTCTTTCTTTCTTTATAACACTCTATAACACTTTAAAATCATTTACGGGAGCCCTGAGCGAAGCTTGCTTTGAGTTTGTCAATCAGAATACCTCATATCCTGATTTTATCGAGTCAGAGACGTCAGCTGTGGTCCTGAAGTGGCTCCTCAAAGCTCAAATTTAAAGTAACATGCTTTATAAGTTGCTCCTTTTAACGTATCGTATATCAAAGCATCCACTAAAACTGCTAAAGTGTGTGTGGTGGCTGATAATATAGTTTGCATTACAAAGCTGTGGTGTAAGAGTGGTGGTGTTAACTGTCTCCTGGCGTAATGAGAGAGTGAGCTGTCAGAGACACGCATGTAATGGCTCCCTTGCCAGCCGCCCAGTTCAGGCCCTGTGGGACTCGGCACAGACACACCATTTCTTTCACACTGTCTCCTCTCTCTGTCTTGTCTTCCCCCGCCCCCCCCCTCACTTCCCGTTCCCTCTCCCTCTCTTCTTTTGTTAAACTCTGACCTGGACAGGGACCATGGCAGGCCTCTCATATCTTTTGTCTCTTTCCATTGCACAGATAGTAAATCGTACACATGCCAACAATCACATACACACATTCTGTACAGAATACCACTGAGCATGCAGCATTCAGGAGGGGCCTTTAGTGACTGAATCCCCATCAGATGGCCTACTCGGTTCAGTATACCGTGGGTTTCTCCTGGGCAGCAAGTCTATCCTCATATTGATGGCAAACAGGGAACTGCTTTTCAATAGACCGGGCAAAATAGTCACACTCTGATGGTACATCTTTATCTCTCTGACAGCTATAGTATGCTTTAAGAACTGCTCTGTTAAGAGTGTCTTCACAGTCAACTTCCTACTGGACATGTCCTTCAATTGCAAGGTCATTTTTCTCTTGTAGTTTCACTGAAAAAAGAAGGCCTTTACAGCTTTGGCATTAAATTGTGATATTGGTACTTTATAGACATAAAAATGAGCTACTAAATATTCCCTAGCTAGTTATTTAGTGTTCTTGGCTAAAATGAATTGCTAATGTGCAGTGCCATAGTCATACCTTTGGTCTGAAAGACAGGGTTTCACAAATTGCACATTCACTCCATGGCTGAGCTTCCTCCGTCTCCTCTTTCCTTCTGCTCTCAGTCAATCTATAAGCATTCATCCCCGGAGGCTCGCCGTTATGACAGTTCTTTCATCAGCCATTACTGCTGGTGTTAATGGCAGCCTCATTCTGACTTTAAAGATTGATTATCATATTGTGCAGGTTGATTGACAGTTGACCTTCACACCAGTTTATGAAGAGCCGGCTAGATACAGTGGGTCACCTCGATTGCCTCGGTGACAGCATATTAATTCTAATCTGATAGAATTACCAGGAACCAATTAATCTACAGACCCCAGACAAGACAGTGGTTAAAGAGATAGTACTGCTTCACAGCTTGGCCGATATAGTCACTATATATGCCTCTCCTGAGTCCTGCATGCTCAGTGAGATTCTGTATGTGTGTATGTGATCGTTGGCATGTGTATGATTCACTTGGCCGAGGCAGTCCACGCACATAGGTGCATGGATTTCACAACAGGAGTAGTTCATTCCCTGTGTGATAAGCAGAAATGTGAGGAGTCAATGGCTGTGCAGGTTGGGGTGAGGTTGTGCTGACCCAGCCTGGTGTACAGCTGACTTATTAGTGCAAGAAAAGAGGCATTTAGCCTAAATGTACTGTATGTTAAGGAGATATCTGCTAATATTTTTTAATGGGGAATATTAGTGAGTTAATTCTAAGCATTATCTGTATTATGCATGTGTTTTCAATGTAATGCTTTTTTAAATACAGTTTCACTGTTATGCCTGACAAAGGCATTGTTATATTTTAGAAGAGTATTTCTCGGAAGATAGTCTACTGTATGTACCTGGATGTATGAAAAATAATTTAATGCAACTCCTTGAGCTCTGACCCTAGAGTCTTCAGACAGTTTTGGGTACAGTAATTGTGTATAACATGAAGTAAAATAATACATCTAGAATATTTCAATTTTGTTTTGTATAACTGTAAAAATACATTGTTTCTTTGTTCTAAGTACAGAAGTTTCCACAAATAGAAAATAATGTCTGCTATTTGATTATATGCATTGATGATGCTTTGGGTAAAAGTAGCCATTGAATTGCATTGATAACATATGAACCATCCAGCTGACATATTTACTGTTGTCAGTTTTTCTCCCTGTCAATGGTGGACGGGTCACTTGAGATTCTGTGTTTCCTTTTTAAATTGACCTCTGTGGATATGATCGATAATTAAACATTTTGACAGGAGGGTGAGGGAATAAAGACTGTGTTTGTTCAGAGAGAGATAACATTTTCAGACAGTCACCAAAGCGAGGCAGAGCAGCCCGGCGATATTACCTCACTCTGCTGCATAATAAAGAGGGCCCGCATGCATATTAATATCAGCACTCTGCATAATATCTACATCTTATGACAGGCTCAGAAATACACTGACACTTCACTGATGCTGCTTAACCTTTACTTTGCTTCACCATGGTTATTTGCATCCACATTCCCTCATACAGGGAGGGATCTCCCCTAACTCTGGTCTCAACCACGTCAGCTCCTCCGGCCCTTACTGCCAGCCTCTTTTCCCACACACTCTACCAGTTTTGCACACTAACACTCCTGCTTAGAAACGCACGGTGGAGGTGTGTGATGCCAAACGAGTTCCTCGTTACCTCCCTCCCACTTAGTTGGTAGAGGCTTTTGGAAGAACTACAGCGACATCTGCATGTGCCATGGTTACAAAGCGCCAGGCTCATGTACCCACCCACTTCACTGGGCTTCCCCTGCCAGCCTGCACTCCGTCTGTACTGACCCTCCTCCTTTCTCCTGCGGGAATCATTTCTCAAATTACTAAACATGGCTAATTGTGTGAGGCGTGAAGCTCACTTCATTTGAATATTCTGGCTTGGGGGGATTTTGCCTTGCATAGAGAAAGAATTAAGCAAGGACGTCTGGAAAAAGGGAGGATCCGCAATTAGTTATATGGGTTTCTGTGGGGTGAAATTTTACCACGAAATTGTTGCTTTTTGTGCGGTAAATGTCTTAGCTCTCCGCGGTATTGTTTTGAATGAGATCTAATTTCATTCAATTAGGAACTGAATTATAAATGTGGCCCCGTTATTACTTTGTTGAAAGTCTGTAATCTAAATCTTCTTTAGGTAGTGACTCTTTTGGAAGATTTCTTAAGAAAGAGTCTTTTTGCTGTCTCTTTTTATACTATTCAAATCTTTTAATCTTGAAATTAAATAGATTTAAGAGGATACTTTCAAAGTGCTATAGTGGGTCAAAGTGTGTTTCTCCTTGCTTACTATAATTTTTTATTATTTTTTTATTATTTTTTTTTTTTTTGCAAGTTCATATTATGTGCGAAATGATGGCTCATTACAGTATGTGATGCATGTGTTTGTGTATAGGAGGGATTCATTTAATAATAATTAATCCAATGGGCCTGGTTCGAAAGCGAGGATCAGGTGTGTGTATTATTTTTGGGCATGTTTATGAGAAGAATAACCTGAAGCAGTTTTTGTAGTCTTGTGTAGGGAGATAAAGGGGAAAGACATGAGGTCTCAGTCACTTATCCTGTATCCAGCCTGGCTCACATCTGCTGCCAATAGTCGACTGCAATGTTGTGCCCTCATTTGTATTTAATGTTTAACCCTTACATGAGCGCTCACAAAATGAACAGTAAATTGTTCATTCCAACAATTTTTTTGTTTTTTCAATTAAGCTGATCGCATGCAAATATTTAATCAAGTGCGGAATCGCAATTATAATCTATTTTCTGTTTCATTCACAAATCCACAAACATCCATTAGTTCGACGTGAACAGACATTGACTGTATGTGAGATAGCTCCTTGCACAGATTGTAAGGTGCTCAATTAGTCCGTGTCGAAAAGATTGAGCGCACAGACTTTTTTAATTAATGTTGAATTAAACGAATTGGCAGGCTGCCAGAAACCAGGCACACAGCTTTGAAGATTGTCATCGCATAATGAGTCGCTTTTTTTTCTCTTTATATTTTATGCTTTTCTGTTTCCAGTCCCTCGCTCTCCTCTGCCATTTGCCCGTATGCCTTAGCGATTTAATGATATGCAAATGAAATATGCATAAAACCATTCTGCTGTAGGATGATTAAGCACAGAGGACATTAGCCAGTGCCCACCACAGTGTCTGCTGTCTCCTCTGCATTCCGCTTCGGTCGGGCGCCAACAACACCACTCTAATAAAGATCAATGCTGCTAATGCGCTAATCACTTGAATAACACAAATAATATCCAATTTGAGAGAAATAAGATTCCAAGAAGGTCTTCTCGCTCCAGTTTTGTAAGATCCAGAACCAGGAAAGGCAGATGTCTCCATATGTGAGAGATGGTGCTCTAGAGAGCAGGCAGAGAGCAAAGAGTTTTCCAACAGGGAGCACTTGAACATCACTGGCAATGCAGGAGCTTTTCTCTGCTTGTTTGTGAGTACTGTGGCATTATTTGACTACTGGCATATAACGAAGGAAGAAAAATATCCCCGATCCTGCTTTCCCTCTCTCTCTCGCTCTCTCACACACACACACACACACACACACACACACACACACACACACACACACACACACACACACACACACACACACACACACACACACACACACACACACACACACACACACACTCCCCCCATTCAATTCTGCTCTCTCGTTCAAGCCCTTTTTTTTGTAATCCATTTGTGTAATGAAGACGCTGCACAATTAACATCCCCCATGGAATTAAATAAAAGGCTGATTATCCAAAGTTCATTAGCTCCAAAGATTAGCATATCCATGTGTCTCCCCTTGATCAATAGGGGAAAAAAGCGGCACCAATTATAAATTTAGATTAATCGTTATTCGTATTTGTTGCGATCACGATTATCGCATTTGAGATGCCCGAAAAAATGCCATCTTTCAAGCGGTCCTTCCTCAGTGGTGGTACAACCAGATTCAGACATCTTGGTAGTGCCAAGGTTGGGTAGCGAGCACAAAGATGTTATAATCCCTCCCTTTAGATGACTTCCTTAATTATTCATATTGCACAACCATGCCTCTTGTCCAAAGAAATCCAGGAGGAAAGAAAAGTAAAACAATAATTGTTGGATGAATATCCCTGCGTTGCTAATTACTGTTTTAATTCCGATTGTGCGTATTAATTAACGACGAACTTAACGAAAGCCTCCGTTGTGTTTTTACGCAGCGATGCCCATCCTTGGCTCCGTGCCCAATGCCAGCAGACCTCGGAAACGTTCCTCCGGACCCAGAGAGTCCCCGAACCGAAACTCCAACCAGTCGGTAAGTCTGCGTTTGTCTGCGTAAGTCTGTTTATGATAGTTTACCGCAGGAGGGAAAATCCTGAAAGGGTGGAGTTTGTTCATTTCTTTTGGATGGTTGGCAAGAAGGGGGCAAAAAAAAGTCCTAGAGGTGTGGGGTGTGGGTGTGGAGGATGTAATGAGTTCCCACGGCCTCACTACCCCCAGTTTGGTTACAGGCAGGCCAGCACCTCCCCCTCAGTGTCTCTTGAACTTAGGTTGCCTCCTTGTTCCTGTGCCTGCCGTACCCATTTTCTTGAGTTCCTGTTGTGTCTGTGCCATCTCTCCCACTTGGCTCTCATGCTGCTGGATGCTATATTGAACGTATAGGAATTCAAGTCCATGATGATTGCTGTGAATATAAATGAAGCTCTCGGATGCCCGCAGTCCTCTTTGCTATTTCCTGGCTTGCTGCAGATGTATAAATTCCTGATCTTTTGAAAATGCTGTGCTCCAAGAAGTTTTCCCTATCACAGGAAAAAGTCATTTAGAGGAAAAAAGGGTGTGTGCAAATTTTTGATCAGGTCAAATAGAAGAAAAAAAAATTAAATAATGATCCCTTTCTAACCTCTGATTCTAATTAGTTTTGGCAGCTAATTAGTATGCATCCTCATGTTTGCATTTTTAGTCTGTCTTTGTGTCTGTAACATTGTAAACAGCTGCTATTGAGCTTCAGGCACAGTCCCTCAGGTCCATTCTTCCCCCCTCCTCCTTTTGTAGGCAGGCACACAAGCGATTGGCAGATTGGCAGCGTCTGTTGTAGCAGTGCCCATGGTAGACGTTCATTGTGGCAGCCATCCAGTGCAATAAGAAATGGCAGTTTACACTGGGGAAAATGTGGAGGTAAAAGGAGAGGGAGTTGGCACAAAAAGAGGCACTCGTTTCACACCCTCTACTAATAGTTGAACAGTTCGCCGCTTTTGTCTTCATCTTGGTTTTTGTTATTTTTTCCCCATTATGGATTCTTTTGTTGATAATTCAGTTGTTCTTATGATTTAATGTGTCGCACTAATTAACGAAGCAAATTTTGCTCTAATTAGTCATATCAGGTGCTGTAATGTCTCTGCTTGTTCTTTTCTCTTTGGTTTTTCGGCAACTGAAACGTGTAAGGTATCCGTTTGTGTCGATTTTCCTGAATTGCAGTTTATATTCCCCGTCCATTTTTTTCGCGCCAGATGCCATCATATTTCCGCTGGCACACCACTTGAGAATCGCACTTGCCAAATTGTTGCTTCTTGGGCATCCTCCAATCCAATGACTTTTACCCCAATCCATAAATGTCAACTGTTTGATTGAAATGGTGTTTGTCATCGGCCGCATCTTCCAAGGGTACGTCCTTTACTGCTAACGAATGAGTTGGCATGGCGTCTCCTGCCCAGATGTCTGGCTGGCTGCCTGGCACAGAGAGCTGGGACTCAGATGGTAAGAGAGAGAGCACGAAGGAGCGAGTGGGTGGAGCTTCCCTTTGTGCCACCGCCACACCACCCAGTAATCATTGTATCAACAAAACAGCCCCACTTTTCTGATGTATTTGTTGTTTAATTTTCGATCTCCTTCATTAATTCCTTGTGATGCCTCCTCCATTTCCCACTCCTGTATATATGGCACCCATCACTGTAGGTCCACTTCCTGTCTCGCATCTTCTTAGACTGCTGGATCTCCACCCATCAATGGTAGCTCTCGAAATGTATTCGGGTGCAGGTCCTGTCTTGAAGTCTTCGTCGGCAGATGTTTACTTGCCCTCCAAGGCGGTACTGAAATAAGGACGAATGTGTCTAAAGACGTATCCTCACTGTAACTTCAAATATTAGAAACCCCCCCGTCTGCCCAAAAAATTATAATTAAAAAACAAGATAAAAGAAAGATTTAAAGCATGTGATGCTACCAAAATGACAACAGGACCCTTCTGTCTCCCAGGCTACATCTAACCACCTACCCTAGAGAGCGAACAGAAGTCCGCCTTGGTGCTACCACTGAATGGATGGCACTGTGCCAACTTCTCTCTGCCATCAACCGCATTCGCTCCTTGTTTCCCTTATTTGCCCATCCCCTTTCTCTCTCAGTCCCTCTCTTACACACCCTCCTCCTCTCCATAGCTTCCCTTCCACATGCCCAGTGCACCCGCCTTCCATCTCCTTTTTTTCTTCTATGGGCTTGCCATTAATTAACATTTGGGTTAATTGATTTTAAAAGCTGATGATTTTGTCTAACAGTTCGTGTGAGCCAGCTGACTTACTGTTCTGAACCCTGCCGTGTAACCTCGGTGCCTGGCATTAGCTGTGCCGCCGCTTTGCCCTTCCTCTTCATTGGTCCTAGATAGTGAAAAAGAGAGCCCCGACCCACAACCAGTAGCCCTAGTGTAGTGCAACAAAACAGGGTGAGCTGATCTGTGCCACAGTACACAGTGAAAAACTCTCAAGCTGCTTATCCGACTGTAGCTGATTTAAGTTGACGTTTTGCTGGCTGATCTCACCGCATAAAGTTGTCCTGGCATTTTATAAATAAACAAAGTTCTACTTCTACCACCTTCCAACCTTTTTTCTTCATATAGTTCTCTCATTTTACTCTCCCTAGCTCTACACACTCCTGTTATTCTCTTTAATTGTATCACGATTACTTTTTAAGCTGCATTTCTGACCATCTTCTTTTCCGTTCCGTTTGTTGGACGTGGATAAGAAGCGTGACAGGTTGTTAACAAAGTACTCTCTATTTGGCAATTTTTTTATAAAGATCTGTATTATTTGTGGTAATTATCTTTTCGTCTTTAGAGGTTTCGTCATTAACCGTTTCTTCAGTAGAACATATTTGATTAAATAATTGTCTTGGCCACATCTGCTCTTGCTCTTTTGTAGATTTTTATTCTGGTCGTTTGGTACGGAGCTGATGAGCTTAAGAGCGGAAGACGAAAATTGTTTAATTATTTAATAAAATCCCCCTCCCTCTGCAGAGTGTGTGCACACTGCTGTTAATTAGCTATGCTGCGGCTTGCTTTAATAGTCGAGGATAGAATAGATTAATTAAGAGAGAAATTTACAAACGCTCGCGAATAGAGTGTCACATACTTCATGCGATTGCTATATAAATTCTTATATATTCTCTCTCTTATGTCTGTATATGTACTGTGCACATTTTGTGTTTGACAGATGCATGGCTATATAATTAAAAAGGATCTGAACACAGACATTGTCCCCTTCGAAGTCTTTCTCATTCTAGTGTTTCAGGAAAGCAGTGGCAAAGGGCTCCATAAGGCTTGAACGTGCAATTTTGTTTTGTTTCACAATCTTTTGTTTGTTTGTTATTATTATTAAATAAAAAGGCGAAACTGGGCAATTGAGACAACAAGAGGAATCCATTATGCAAATTGGCCAGTATTTGCATAATGTCTTATGCCAGGAATATGCAAATGAACCGTATAATTTATGAGCCCCTGCGTCTCTCTCATAGTGTTCCCATAACTTACAAAGAGTTTTTTTTTTTCCTCCTCCTCATCTCTCCTCCTATCCAAGCTGGCACGGCATGCGCCACACTCCCAGACCAGACCCACACTAAACAAGCACACCCACAAAAAGGGACTGTTGGCTGGGTACCGTGACTGGGTGGTAAAAACTTGTCTGGCAGACTGATGGGGGATAAGGAGGCAAGCAAGGGGCGGGGACGGGTGGTATGGGAGAAATGTGTAGGGGGGCACATAAATCCCTCCACAAAGGCTCAGTAGCAGATGCTAATTCTCTAAAACAACTGCGAAACTAAATAAAATGAGAGGCACAAAACAAAGGCAGAAGATTTCGACTGGGCGGAGCGTCAGTGATTTCAGACTTTTTTTTTCTTAGTCTCGTTTCGTGAGCGTTGATTCCTTTCTTTGATGCCCGCTTTTGGGATTTTTTTTTTTCATGTCATAGGAGCTGGCAGCTTTTTCCTGTTGTGGAAGATTTCCTCATGAGTCAGTTGGATGAAGGCAGCTGAGTGCTGGGTGGGATGGAGAAGAGAGAGAAACACAGAAGGAGAGAGAGGCTGTATCTCAAGGCATACGTGTGTGGGCTCCAGTCAGTCTCCACCAGTACCCTGGGATGCCACCACTCAGCCCAACCAAGACCAGCACAGAGCATCCAGGCTGTATCCAGGGAGGCTAGGACCAGACACATCCTGATGTGTGGTATGAATTGCACACCAGTTGTTTGCGCTTCTCATTCCCCAGCAGGATTCGTTTTGCTGCAATTATTTGTGATGATTAGCCTGCTTTGCATAGTTGATGTGAGGTTAATGGCACTTCTACATTGTTCCGGAGAAAAAAAAGCCACAGGGGACTGCGTTTGGGAAAAGGCTTCGACCACTGCACTCCAATTCATTGAGGACATGAATGTTGCTTTTTCCTCGAGGCCTGTTGTCACAGAAATTTAAACTTCATGCTGTTATGTTTTTGCATCAACTGCCTCTTTGCTGGAAGTCGGAATGCACTATTTCTACGTTTCCTCACACTTGGACACTGCTGAGCTTCTGATGGCAGAAAGATGTTTGTGCCAAGACCGCCCCATTGCACACAAACTCAGTGAGTGTGCCCGCCTCCCCCCTCAGCCTGAAGGGGCATCTGTTCCTTCCTTGACAGTGAATGTATAGCAGTAGACGTGTGCTTGAGTGTGTATGTGTGTGTGCGGGCATGTGTGCTTACGAGGAGCAGAAAGAAACAAAGGAGAGTGCATTATGTAAGTCAGCATGATGTGTCTCTCCTTCTTTCTTCAACACATGCACACAGACACACGAACATGCTTAAATAGGTGGAGTGTGTCACCTTCTCTGTTGCTGTATCAGGACTTTGGATTGGAAGAAGGAACGAGGACAATGCGATGGAAATACCGAGAGAGTTTTCTGTAATTTCACCTTTTGGTTTCTTTTCTTTCACACTTGATGTGGTTGGTGTTGCTAACTGAACTCGGACCTTTCTTAATTAGGATGACAAGATCGTTATTCAACGCTATTTTATGTCGTCAAGGTTCTCCGTTTGCATTTTTCATTAACACATTTTTTCATTGTGTATAATGACAGGGAAATTGTCCAGATACATTTTCTGTATGGCTACTATTCAATGCGAGCAATTATTTTCTGGAATTAGCACTCAACCGGCAGCTTATTATACCGCACAGACCTTTCATTATCTCTAATGAATGACTCATTTAAATGTGGCATATTTGTCCTTGAATTCTTTGTGTGAATATGTATTGGACATTTCACATTCAGGTTGTGATGATTGCACAAATTGGTTCTCCTGATATACATTTTTATATGTAAACTAAAGTTACATATTACACTTTATTTTCTTTGGTAAAATGAGTTAAAACATCACTATCACGTCATCCCATGTTTGGATACATTTGTAATTTGCAATAAATCCTTTAATATCTTAGTTTCAGTCGTTAAAATAAAATAATTTATAATAATAATAATTCTAAATATTAGCAATAAAAAATGTAAACTGATCCAGCAATAGGATGCAAATGAAAATTAAAGAAACAATTCCTGTTTTTATTTAAACATTATAGAGTTTGGGATGCTTGTAGCTTAGCTATGGGCCCTAGTCAAGGAGTAAAACAAGGGGTAAGGAAACTCACACTCGTAGGTAACAAGTAAGATTAAGGAAAGATTGCATTATGCTGCCAAACCTCTTCACAAATTATCAAATTAAATAAAGACCACCAAAGTGGTGGAAGCAAAAATAATAATAAACCTTGACCATCCTCTAGGTTCATCAGAGGTGAAATTGTTCTTTCATTCTTTAAAAGTTCTGTTGAAATTGCGAGACACCCACTGCTGGTTGTGTCTATTTAAGTCTCTAGAACAGAGCCATACCAACAACTTTAAAAAGAAATTGAATACTAACAGAAACACACAAAAATCCCCAGTATTTTTACTACTGTTCTTGTTTTGTTTGTCATGTGTTTGTTGAACATGTGCTAAAACAAAATTTCGTTGTGATTCCCTGTGATGCATAAGGACAATTAATGATCCTTGAATTCGTGAATCCTTGAATTTTTTTAGTTTAAGTTTGCAGTGAAGGAGAAAATAAGCTTTAGATTTGTATAGCGTATTTGTCGGTTTGTGCTTGCAGTTAGTTTATATGTGCACATGTTTGATTTTTGTTCTGTGATGTCATGTACTGTACGCTTGATGAAAGTAGTAATGTCAAATGTTTGGCATAAGAGTTGCCTAAAAACAGCGAGTTTCCAAAGAAATAGACCTAAGTAATTCAAACATTTTTGAAGGATGATATCAATATTTTATTTATTTATTTAACACAAAAAATGTATTCAATTTGTCCTACACAAACTGATTCCCTCTAGTGTGCCTATAAGACAACATTTACCATATCATCTCTAACTAAAGCTTTAAAACCTCAGTTTCTTACGACTGTAAGAGAAGTTTCTTGGCATATGGTGCAGACTGTCACCTTTTAATGTCCATTGAACATATGTTTTGGTCACCAAGCAGCTCACCACTACACATTAGAGTGCTCAAGACCCACCTATACTATTTTAAACAATATCTATGGTTTACTGTGGTTCACAGTGTATATACCATCAGGTCACACAGTAATCATCAGGCTGTTTTCTGATACCAAGATACCATCCAAGGCCAACCTGCGGAAATAATTTTGGTCTGGTTGGCTGAGCCAAACAGCAACTGTACAAAACAGCTTTCTGGTAGATTAACAGTGGCACGGTCCTGATTGGATGTAGTTTATCTCTTAACTTGATTTGTTCCTTTATTTGTTCATCTTATAAACACATTAGCTTATAATGAGAACAACGATTACAACCTTGCTTTTGAGAGGTTTTGATCACAACCTTACTTTTGAGAGTTTTTGATCTTGTATTGTATGAATGTGATGCCCTTTTAACTGATGATGTCCTTTGGTGAATAAAATCAAAAGGATGTTCAATCTATTGAATGTGTTTTAGACCTTTTTTTTTCTTATTTTGTTTAAGCTTTTCAGTCAACATTCACAGTACCCCAGTTTCAGTAGCTTGTGACTGTCATATTAAGCTGTAATGGGCAGGACCTGTTAAGGAAATAATCTTTTGTTCCATCTGAAAAGATCAAGTTAACACTTACAAAAACAAACAGCATTATTCATCCAGGCATGAATTACTAATTGTCCTTTGTAAAACAAAAACATAATTAACTTATAGCATTTGCATCATTGTCACATTACTATCATACTGAGAACTTAAATGCTTAAATGTGTATCAAATTTGCCTATCCAATGACATGATGCATATACTTTGAGAGAAAATACTCTTTAATCAGTGGTACTGGAATTAAAGCTATACATTTGTTTCATAATGTTGAGACAGTAATAAACTTTGTGATAAGATAAAAGGAAAGAGCACCCATCTTTTTATACTAATTTAACCTATTATAAACCATATATGGTTTCAAAAGTTAGTGTTTTTTGGGGGGTTCCATTTGGTTATACTAATAATCATCTAGATAAGTTAAACAAGATAATTATTTTTTGCTACACAGGCCTGTGAGATCATACATGGCTTCAAGTTGGGCCTGCAAACGGCACAAAAAAAATAAATAGTTACCTGGATGTAACTCTAGGTCTACGAATACAAGTATAGTCCTCAAACAGGCTTCGCTATTGGTTCACCACCGAGAATCCTTCTCAGAACCCGGAGACAGATTTTCGCGCTCACCATCCAGTCAGGTAGTAGCATGCAATTCCTCTAAAACAGTGGCATATTCGTAGCTCGGCTCACTTTTAAGCTCAGTAACTGACGACAGGAGCCAGCAGGCAAGCCTTTTCTATTTTATACTTCCTTCATACTCTGCTTGAATCAGCGCCATGGGCAGGTCTTGGACCAGACCTGTGTCAGGCCGCGGCAGCACCTGGTGCAATTGGATCATCAGCCTCAGCCATACTGGATGAGTGTACAAGTTCAATGGCAGTGGGGGCGCGTCATCCAAAAAAATGGAAATATAGGGGGGGGAATCACCTGTATTCTGCTTCCTCCCTTGTAGAGAAAGGTAAAAGTAACCGGTGAATGAACGCCACGATTCTGTGATGAAACCCTCCATGACTGTGGACCTGGACAGAATCATATCCAGTTGCCTGCGTTGTAGCCCGGTTTCGAATGTAGAATAAAATAGGGTGAAAAGAGAACATAACTCGCTTTGTGCCGTTTCACCGTTTGGATGGGCTCATTAACAAATATTAAACGCTAAATGTGATAAACTTTGTCATCCACCTGATTGGGCAGTGAGATCTGTCTTAGGATCTTTAAGCACAGTTACGATGGAATAAACCGATAGCAAGGCCCATTAGAGGACCAAGCACATACAAAGTAGAACATATTATAACTATTGTATATTAATACGCTGGATCTCTTTAAAATCACAAATATATCGTTATGACATTTGATGAAAGTCACCAGTGTGATGGTAGTGTTGTTCTGGTTGATCAGGCATCAGAATTAGCCTGAATATTACCGAGCTAGCTGAAGTTTGTAGAATAGGAACAACATAAAGAAATATGATGGTACAAAGTGATTGTGTTTTAAAGCGAAGGCATACATGGGAGGCAAGGCTAAATTGCTACTCTCACTGAAAGCTCCCTTCACATTCATTGCACCCCTTGACCCATCAGCACACATTATCAGGTGAGGATTTATTACAGCACAAGATGTTCCCATAAAAGTGGCAATCTTGTTCCA